>NC_064887.1:29538336-30163336 GCF_929443795.1 Astur gentilis
TCATTATGTACTCATCAGAGCAGTCAGTGAAGGATATCATAAAGAAGCAGGGCAAGTGTCTTTAAAAAAAATCCTTTGATATTTCTTGAAATGATGCTGTATTTTAAAATAGAAGATTAAGCAGAAAGCACAGACCTCATAAAAACAAGAATTATTTTTTGTGTGACTTGGCACTACTTGTAAGCATATTATAGATCAAAACCACTTAAGTCTATCTAACTCACTTGTTTTAATGGGCTGCTAATGACTATCACTTCTGAATGTGATGCATAATAGGACATTTGTTTTTGCTGTTACATGTTTTAAATAAAAAAGCAAACACACTACATTTGAAAAAGCAAGTAACATACTAAATTTGGAAGGGATGAGTTCCCTTCTAGAGAAAGGAATCATGTGATGCTTATGCATTGATGGACCAGTAAACTAGGAACCTGGAATGTAAAAAATAACACATTAAGATTACTGAAACTATCACACTCCCATGTCTTTCTTTGACTGTGAATTCTAATACTAGGACACAAAGTTTCCAGCTGATTATCTCTTTAGGCTCTTAAAATGAAGTTTGATCGTTTTTACTCCATTTTGCCTTGCATCAGTTTCATGGGAATGTATGGAAGAATGAAACCTAGAGGAATTTTTCTACAGGGACCCCTTCAGTAGTTTTCTCTGGATGATTAAATATATTTTTTTTCTCTTAATTTTTGTCCTTTTATAATATTTAATAATATATAATATGTTGTGGACACATATTTAGCTAACGGTTGCAAGAGCATTCCAGATGCCTTTAGAAGGCCTTGAACAGAATAAACAAGAAGACAAAAAAAGAAAGATACCAATTAGAAGAACACAGGTACGCATTCCATGATAAAGGGAACTTGGCACAAAGAACCTCAATTCGGCAGTTTATCTTGACCAATTAGACTGAGACAAGTTTTGCATGTTTTAGTTAGTATAACCAATTACGTCTTATGTTTATGTGCGTGTACAGTGTTGATATAACCAATCATTAAGTGTAACTAGGCGCGTGGACAGCGCGTGAATAATGTGTGTAACCAATAGTAAAATAGCTAAACGCATGTACGGATGTAACCAATGTATAAAAATTATGTGTGATGCTCTAGTAAAGGGTCTTCAACTATGATCATATTGATCTGTCATTGAGTCCATTATTATGCTCCTGCAATTGGTGCCCAAACAGGGACCCCCAAATTCTGCCCTACGTTTGGAGAACGAATGGCAGGATAAGAGGAAGACAGGAGGATCCCGACCAAAACACCGGCTGCCCCAGCTGGTGTGCCCATAGAGGCAGGTAAGACAGCACTGTTGTTTTTTCGCCCGTCGAGCTGAGGACTCACCCGCAAAGGAGGTGAGCGGTCGGGGGAGGAGATGGGGCCTATGCTTTCCAAAGAAGAAGAAGTGGTAGTTAAGCTCCTCCAACATATATACTCTCAAAGAGAGGCATAAAATATGATGAAGCTTGTTTAAAGCGGCTTTTACAATGGAGCAAGGACAGAAACCTTTTCATTAGTGTGGGTGCAGCTTTTGAGCTTAGTACCTGGGAAGCTCTTGGAACTTCCCTATGGATTGAAATTAGTGACGGGTCTAAAGAAGCTAAAGGTCTTGCAACTTTATGGAAATTAATTCAGACAACTCTGCAAGAAATGAAAGCAGATCGTAAAGCGGCTATGTCCGCTTTTGCTGCTCTCTCTCCAACTGCAAGCGAAGGGGAAACGCGGGGAGAAAAACATAATGCAGCGAGAGAGACTTTTGGCTTCCCTGGAGCTTGTCCGCCTGCTCCTGTGCCCTTAACTTCTGCTCCACTCCCTGGGACTGCCAATATTAATCAGCCATCTGACAGTTCCCAAGCCTTCCTAACCATACGCTCAAAGGAAACCCTACAGAATCAGGAAGTGAGGAAAAATCCGCCTAGGTAAAAACAGCCCCCAGATGCCGCCGCTCAACATGAACAAATTATACTAAGCATATACCCTCCGTTGCCTTCGTCTACGCCCGGGTCACCTCAAGAGCATGAAGAGGGGCCGGAGCTCACTTGGCAGCAGTTGCAGTCAGTAATAGAAAAGCCGGCACAGTTGGAGGCTGCTGCGAAGCAAGAAAAACCACCAGCCATATACTTTGATGCACCCCATCCTCCTCTTCCCCCCACCCCTGCCCTCTTCCTCCTCCTCCTCCTTCAAACCCTTTTTTAACTCTGCCCCCTCCTTGTCCTGCACCTATACCTCTGCCTTCTCCACCTCCCAGGGAACTGATCCCTACCTTTCCAGAAACAGTGGCCCCTGACCCTTGAAAAGCTGCAAAATTTACAATCATTGGTGGATGGACAGTTAAAGGCAAAGCATATTGTACCTATGACTAGTCCTTGGAATTTGCCTGTGTTTGTGATAGAGAAAAAGAGTGGAAAGTGGAGATTGTTACATGATTTGAGATTTATTAATGCAGTATTAGAAGACATGGGTCCTTCACAACCAGGACACCCGTCTCCCACTATGATTCCAAAAGATTGCTATTAACAGTAATTGATTTGAAGGATTTTATTTTTTTTTACGATTCCTCTAGATCCATGTGATGCCCCCAAATCTGCTTTTTCTATTCCTTCTGTTAATGCTTCTGAACTGAATAAACGGTATCACTGGACAGTGTTGCTACAGGGTATAAAAAACAGCCCTGCCATTTGCCAATGGTTTGTAGCAAGGGCTCTTTCTTCTGCTGGAGAGAAATTGCCTAATGATCTCATTTATCATTAGATGGATGATATTCTTGTAGCAACATGGACGGAATCAGAGATGCAAATTGCAATGTCTGTCGTGTTAGACAATATTAAACTTCATCTTTTGGAGGTAGCTCCAGAGAAGGCTCAAAAAACACCACCTTGGAATTATTTAGGGTGGCTAATAGCTAATCAACACATAATACCTACTGACTCTGCTTATGTTACAGGAGTTGTGAGCCATCTTGAAGCCTCTTATTTGAAAGAAATAGATCATAAACTGTTATTTGTGTTATTTCAAACTCTTTTGGCCTCATTAAATCATAGAAAAAACCAATATTTTATTATGCATGTGTAATCACACACTTCACTGCCTGGACCATTAACAGAAGGTAATAGTATGGCAGATTGGTTAGTTGGACTCACCGTCCTTCCTAATGCATTTGAGCAAGCATGGATTTCACATGCCTTTTTTCACCAAAATGCAAAGGCATTGCAAAAAACATTTCAACTCACTTTGAATCAAGCCTGTCAAATTGTGACAGCTTGTCTGGATTGCCAACAGACGACTCCGTCTTTATCATATGGACTCAATCTGAGAGGCTTGCAAGCTTTAGAGATTTGGCAAACTGATGTTACTCACATTACAGAATTTGGTAGATTAAAATATGTACATGTATCTATTGATGCATTTTCATGAGCACTTGTGGCCACCGCCCACACAGGTGAAAAATCCCATGATGTGTGTAAGCATCTCTTACTCGCTTTTGCAACCTTGGGTGTTCCAAAGCAACTAAAACCGGACAATGGTCCAGCTTACATATCACAAAAAACACAAGAATTTTTGCAACTATGGGGTATTCGGCATAGCACTGGTATCCCTTATTCTCCCACTGGTCAGCAATTGTGGAACGCACTCATCATTCGCTAAAAGCAATGTTATTAAAACAAAAAGGGGGAGTAGGGAATCTCTCTCCACAAGACAAGTTAGCTAAAGCCACATATGTTTTAAATTTTCTAAATCGTTGGTGTGATGCAGGTGGTCCACTGATATTTAGACACTTTTTATCCACGTATCAGGACCAGCCAGAATTTAGGGGTAAGGCCATGGTTTTAGTTAAGAATCTAGAAACAGAACAATGGAAAGGTCCATTTCCATTAATAACCTGGGGGCAAGGTTATGCTTGTGTTTCCACAGATACAGGCCCATGATGGACTCCCGCTCAATTTGTACGACCATCGTCATCTGGAACATCCTAGACGGTGTGGCAATATGAATACCACCTCAGCCAAAAACTAAAGTGTAGGTCACCTTGGCCAACATAACAGGTCAAGATTCTCTGTGCATTGCAACCGCATCACAAAGCCCATGAACTAATAGACAGGATGGCTATGACTTGAGCAGCGTGCCTGGCCAGCGAGTGCATGTGTCATAGGCTCCCCATGTTGCAACTGAGGCGGATTTTGGCACCCGCTGGCCACGTGTGCTGGAATCCGTTCCTCTGCAAATGTATAAATACTGGGATTTTCTGAAGAGCATCGGGCTGGTGTACGGCAAGGACATTATTGCCTCCGCGGGGACGTCCACGTAAAGCTGGCACCTACTGATTGCTGGGCTGAGTTCGCGGAGCAAGACGGCACAAGAATGTACGGATGGTCTATCTTCCTCACAGCCCTCAGATGGACGTAGTCATGGATACTGCTGCAAGCCAAAGAAAACATCTGGATGACCCTAGCTGATGTGACCGGACAAGATTGCTTATGCCTCCGTACAGCAACACCAAGCAATCCATTTTTCACAGGTTTAATAGGGGGTTCCACTGGCATCAACGAAGTTTAAGAACTTATTGATGGAGACCCCTGTGCAACAGGTCATGGACTCAATGGATGGGAATGCCTGGTTTCCACGCATCGGGCATTCACTCTCATTGCCACCCCAGGAATCACAAATTCTGGGGTCCCTGAATACAGATTGGTGTAGTATTATCTGATTTACTGTTAGATGTACATAGTATTAGACATACAAGCTTACAAAATAGACCTGCTCTTAATCATTAGTTAAGATAGTTTTGATTTATCTTGTAGTGGGTTTTTTGTATTTTAATTTGTGTGCCTTGTATGTTACAATGTGCTTAAAAATTAATTGATAGATCAAGTAAGGCTGTGTTAATTGATGGAAAACAAAAAAGGGGGAATTGTGGACACATATTTAGCTAACGGTTGCAAGAGCATTCCAGATGCCTTTAGGAGTCCTTGAACAGAATAAACAAGACAAAAAAAGATGTAACCAATGTATAAAAATTATGTGTGATGTTCTAGTAAAGGGTCTTCAACTATGATCATATTGATCTGTCACTGAGTCCATTATTATGGTCCCACAATATGTAATAAGTTTATAATACAATACATTCTATTATATAGTAATACTTATTTTTGACATGTCTATTCTTGCAAATGTAATTTAGAAATACCTACTGAAGTTTTTCTTATTTAGTTCAATGTAAATTAGAAATGCAAACTACTATGCTAATCTAGGTTTACAGTAAATATAAATACTTAATGGAATTCTTCATCAAAACCTTTTTCTTAACTAGCTGATACATACTGCTGATAGCATTTTACATAACAGTTTATGTGACCTTTTATTCCCCCACCATTTCTGTAAACACATATCTAAAAGAATCTATTTTCCTATCTTGAACAGATGTTCCCTGCGTATATGTGTGCAAACCAATTGTCCCAGTGAACAATTAGAGGTGTACACATTTTAATGGCATTCACTGACACATAGCAGTAGATTTGGTGAGATATTTCTGAGTTAAATACCACTGAGCCGCATATTGCAATTAGTGTGCAATAACCAAAGAAAGTGTATTATTGTCATGTCATTAGTGAGAGAATTCATGTAAGTACTTGCAAGGTCATAACTATCTAAAAATATATATAACAAACAACTAAGACATTTGGAAAGAGAGTGAACAGAGCAACACAGAGGAAAAGCTGGCTACATAAAATAGTGATGGCCTTTGATATCAAACCCACTGAACATACTTTAATTAGGTGCTGAGACTAAAATCTGTAACCTTCGCAGGATTTGTGAATTTCATGCTCACAGCTGCTCGGAGGAGTGCACAGATGGACATACAGACTGTTGTCCAGCTAGGCCCTGGGAATAGCTGCAAATTAAGCATTTGGTTACCCTTTCCAAATATGGAGTATGTCTGTCAACTTTCAGAATAAATGGGTCTTTATGTCCAGATCCCATCAGTGCTTATGAGTGGGGACCAGCTGAGGGCAGGCTTGGATGTCTGCCTGTGGGTGGGGGCCAGGATCTGGCCCAGTGAGGAGCACCAGGGTCAGACGCAGCCCTGGGACAGCTGGCCAGGGCCAGGGCAGGACATCAGCCTGTGGCGGGGACCTGGCTCGGCAGGGCCCATGGCCAGGCAGGACAGGGCAGTGGCAGGGCTGGAGACCAATGACATTGCTGGATGGCCCAGAGGGGTTGACTTGGGGTCTTGGTCCCAGGGGTGGGTTTGGAGGGTCACATTTGGGGCTGATCAGGGCTGTTGAGGCCTATTAGTGCTTTCGGGTCCCTGAAAGTGGCCTTTCAATGCAACAGTCTATTTCTTCCATTAGTTGGAGGAAAGGGAAAAAAACCCTTCTGAACAGGGCAGCCATCAGAACAAAACATCCCTCCCTGGCAGGATTGCCCTTCATTCTCAGCCTAATGTCTTTTTTCATCTTCAAGGTCTTTGTCATTCTCAAACACTTACAAGTAAGATGGAAATTTCAGTTTATTTCTGCTAATTGCACTACATCTCAGTAGTTTATGAAATTATCTTTTTCTTTTTCATTATAATACTAATCAGAATACTGTTTTCCTATTTGATGTTTCCTATTGATCTAGCAATATATTGCCTACATCAATTGCTACAAGCCTTATTACTGATATTGTTACCGTTAAATATTTCAACTATAGTGAAGTCCACAGGCCTCATACTAGGGCAAGAATCATTTGTAGGGAATGTTGCGAAAATATAGAAGAGGATTTCTGGAGTTGCCTTTTCATTATCTAGACCCTTTATCCAGTCAAAAAGTACTAATTTTGTTTGAAAGTGAAAGTAGTTTTGATGGCAAGAATGTCCCACCTGAAAAACCTTAGAAGGGATTCTCTAATAATTAGTGTGTTTCCTTGTAACTGATCACATGCATAGTTTTCATATACTCTACTGTAATAAACACAACTCTTAAAAACTCTTTAACAGCATGACATTTCCCTTAGGATGATAATACAACTGAAGAAGAGAAAATTTGTCTTGCATAGACAATAGCTTATATGGTCTTCCTAGAAGATATTTGAAACATTTTTTTGCTTCTTCATCTTACTATCTCAAAATTGGGTTAGTCTTAACACTCAGTATTTTTTAAACAATACTGAGTGTTAAGACTAACTTACACTTGGAGACGAGTTCTGCAGTCTGGCATAGGGACTACACAGTGCTCTGTGCAGCAGACAGCTGTCCTGCAGATGTCTTGAGTGATCCCTGGAAGATTCATAGAAGAGAGCTTCCTTTGAAGGTTAAGATTTGGGAGAAGGCACTGTGGGAGGTACCTTTAAAATATCACTAGTTCTTACCTACTGGCACAGTCCACAAAAGCTCTTGACAGTTACTGTGGATTAAAATAATCAGTTTTCCTTCACCAGTGCTGTGGAATGGGGCAGTTCCTGAACACATGCTGTACTGGAATGAACTTAAAACAGCCATTATAGTCTTCTTCTCAAGGTATGCAGAAGTTCCCATTTAAATACACAGCAAACCAAAAGTTGAAGAAGTCTAAAGTTCTGCAGATTTAAAATAGAGAAGAAAATTATTTCCAATTTTAAATATTCAGGAACTCAGTGTTCTTCGTGTAGTAACAGGAGAAAGACAGACTTCCCCATAGTGTAAACTAACATGTATTTTAACATACTAGCTTCTTAACTGAGATATCTATGCTAGAAGTCTAAAACTTGGCGATATGAATGTGTACACCATATTGTCTTGCTATAGACCATTAAATAAATGGTTAAAAAAGTACATTAAAAATCTTCCTTTGACTGAGGATATGTATCCATACTTTTCAGCTTTAGTGTACTATTCTCAAGTCAATGGTAGCATTATAGAATTAAAAATATTGTAGTATTGCAAACAGCAGTCCCAGAACAATGTATCATTTTTATTCGCATTTCTTGCAGCCTTCTGGCATCTTATTTTTCTGAAAATACCAGAAGATACATTTTATATACATATCTAGCACTTCTAGTTTAAGAAAAAAAATGCTGTAAACTTCTTACTGCAGACCAGATTATTGGCTGTTTGTAAAGACTCCAGTTGGGAGAGCAGCTGGTGCATCAGTGAACCCACTGCCCTTGACTTTAGGTATAACCTATTATTTTGGGATGCTGTTCTAAGATACAGATAAAGAAGAGACACTTTTTGGAATTACTACCAGCATTAATAATCGCTCTCAACAGTTATCCAAATATTTCACATGTATTTTTCAAAATATTTCCCCCACCTACTGTAAATAGACACATGAAAACACAAATAATCATATTTGCTAGGTCAATACCAGCTTTGGGTATGTGCAGCTTGACTGGGGGAGCAGACCCTGTTCCAGATACTCTGCCTGTGCTTCTGAAAAGTCACCATGAGTAGCATGGGATATGGGGTGAAAGTAGCTGCTGCAGGAAGAAGCTGGGGAGAACAGCTTCAGGTGCAGTAATCCTGGCTCCCTCAGTCTCCCACCAGGTCTCCAATGCAGCTCTGGTCTCTTCCCCTGTTCTTTGATGTGCTATGCCCAGTGCTTGTTCCTCACATTTTCAAAGTGTTCAGAATTAATTAGATTTAATTACAGCAGTGACTACTAACTGACCAAGACCAGGTGTGGGAATAGTAAAAAGTTCAGGCCCTGAATAAGTTGAAAGCTAACAGAGAAATGACAAGGGAAAATATGAGAACATGAAAATATTTCACTATTAGTCATGCCACAGTCCACTGGAGCTACTGTCTGTAGCGTTCGCTATATATCAAGGTGCCGCGATTAGTTCACTGGTCGGCCCGGACCAGGGGAAGAGACAGATAACACACACAGTGTGAGCGCCAACTTCCACCTTTTATTGCGCAGTTGATTCCTTTTATATTAACAAGGGTAGGCGGGATTACAGATGCATCATAGGGCTGTGACTAATCCTCCCTCTTTCCGTAATATCGCGAGATCTTCCAGGCGCCGAACCCTACATCTCCCCCTCCCTATGACCAACTAGTTTCCACTGTCATGAACAGCTTCACCCAAAGAACCAAGTGTGTCAAATACCATAAACACAAGCACATTTCCATGTCTAAACCAAAACACTACATCTCAAACACATGCAAACGTAATCCACACAGGTGGTAAATGGAAAGCCAAGGCTTATTGTCTGGGGCATCCAGATTCCCAGCTGTGAGCAACTCTGCAACTCCGTCCCTGACAGCTGGATCCCACAAAGGCACGCATTGATGGACTCTGAGAGGGATGTCATCCGGACATGCATTGGGCTCCCCAACTGGCCCTGCATCCACTGCCAGAAATTTGTAGCGGATGCCCAAGGCGTCACAAGCCAGGATAGGATGACAGTGATCTGTAAAGAAAAAGACTCAAACACTACGAGGTTAGGGCAGGACGAACCATACGACCATGGACCCATTTCAGTAGCCCTTCAGGCACCTGTACACAGGCATACCCTCGCCCGAGACAACGCAGCTCAAATGGCCCTTCCTATTGGCGTGTCTGAAAGTCATGCACGAGGACCAATGGGTAGAGACCTTTCTCTTCCATGCTCGTAAAATGTCGCTGTGCCATCGTCTGCTCCAGGTCCCCTCGAACTGTCTGATTTAATGAAGTTAATGCAGTTAACAGAAGACGCTGTATACGGAGAACAAGTGCGTTATCCTGTAACCAGGAGGGTTCCTCCTGCTCCCCCTCCCTAAGCCGATCGAGCAAGGTCTTTAAGGTTCAATGTGCTCGTTCTACAATGGCCTGGCCGGTGCTATTATAAGGGATGCCATGTATAAGGTTAATACCCCAGGTTGCACAAAAACGTTTCACCTTTTCCCCAGTATAAACTGCACCATTGCCTGTCTTAATCTGTTGTGGAATACCTAGTTGAGCTATGCAAACACGCCAGTTTTGTATAACTGCCAAACTATTCCGTTTAGTGTGCGGTGTAGCAAGAATATATCTACTATAAATGTCTACTGTAACATGTAAATCCTGCTGTGGCTTAAAAGGAGCATATTCTGTAATATCTGTTTGCCAGATCTGATTCAGACGCAAACCACGAGGGTTGACCCCAGCTTCCCAAAGGGGTCCTTGGGCACAATGAGGGCAAGCCGTGACAATTTCTTTGGCTTCAGCACAAGAAATACCCATTAGTGTCACCAAGCCTCGTGGACCGCAATGCAAAAGGCGTTGTAACATTATCGCACGTGCCCTTGCTGGCGTAATGTTATCATCACCAACAACAGCCGACAATGCTTGTGCTGCCTGGTCAGCGTGGCTGTTCCCTTCAGCTAATGGTCCAGGGAGACCAGAGTGACTGGTAACATGAATAGGGAAAACGGGTGCACTACGTAACTCTAAGGCGTTCAGCAGCATACCAGCTATCTCTGTAGAAGAAGCTAGTGCCCATTCCCCTGCAACCAAAAGCTTATATACATACAGTGAATCCATGACCACATTTAAGGGCTCTGTCAGCCAATGTAACAATGCCATGGTCACTGCCGTGGCCTCCAAAAACTGTACTGAGCGACTTGGTTCAATATAGACTAGCTGGTGACATGCCCCATCTTCTTTCCAAACACAAACGGCTTTGCTGGTCCTGGAGGATGCGTCAGTAAAAATTGTGCACTCGTTATTAGGGTGTTTCACCACCTGCTGTGCTGGAAGAATGGGTAAGGCATGCAAGATCTCCCCACAAGGATGGACCTCATGTCCCGCTCTTGTCCCCGTAAACTCTGCTAATGCACACTGTAAAGCAGACACCACGGTCTGACAGAGAGTTGGCGAATTTTTTATGCCTTGGGGGAGCATTTTGCACTGAGACCATTGCATGGGCGCTTGATGGTTCCTTTCCAGGATAGAGAAGGCAAACCACTCACGATCTCCCATGGTCAATGCTATTTGGGCAACAGGAGGAACTGCTGGAACTGTTGTTACATTGCCCTGATCCTGTCCCTCCTTCTCGGCGGTCAGTTCCACGGAAGCACCGTTTGATCCTGAGTTGTTGTCGCTGGGTCCTGTACAGAATTTAAAGGGGAGGGCCCGGACCCCATCCCTCCCCCCATCCCGTTTCCCGACATCGGTTCTCATTGTTTTGCATACCACGGAGCCCCCCGCTGGGCCCCAGGTACACGGCAGTCTCGAGCTCTGTGTCCGGGCTTACCACATCTCCAACAATGGAGGTTGCCCGCCCCCACCTCCTGAGCCGACCCTCCAGGTCTGGTTGCGCAATTCCTCGCTATATGGCCCCTACCCCCACATCGGTGACAAGTGCCTGTACCCCCTTGCAAAACTTGTTCCAAAGGCGCCGCCATCAGACGCGATTCTTGTTGTTGCTCCCTTTCCAGTACGTGACGTATCATTTCGCCTAGCGATGAGCCCGCTGGCAAATGAGAGAGAAGCGCTGCGGTCCGCGGGTTGGCTTGAGCCTTAGCACACTCAACCACAAACATTTCCTTGGCCGTCTCTGGAAGGTTTTCAGCGTGTACAGCAAGCTGAAGCGATCTAAAAAGGCAGTAAACCTCTCGGCAATCCCCTGGCGGATCTTTACCCAAGGGGGATCTGCTCTGTCCATAGCTGCGACACGTTTAAATGCGGCCAAGGCGGTAGTCGCGACTGCTGCAAAGTCACGTCCGTGCATGGCCTGTGCCTATGCCTGAGGTGACGCAAACTGCCCCTCCCCCATGAGTTGTTCTATGGTCACTCCCGCTGGGTGGTGACCAGGATCCTGAGCATCAGTCACGACCTTAAGGCACTGAGCTCGCCATTCCTCCTTAAACAACAGCAGCAATGATGGGGGCAGTACCCCTCTCATCAGCTGCATCACATCAAAGGGCGCAACAGGCGTTGAAAGCAGACATTCAAACAAAGTGAGCACCTGCGCGGAATTCACTCCATGCGCCTGCACAGTACTCGCCGAGTTCCTGAATGGTCTTTACATCAAAAGGTGTCCACTCATACCGTCCCTGCGCCGCCGCCTGAATAGGGAGAACAACCAGCTGAAACTGCACCCCTGAAAGGCAACATTCTTTGGCCACCAGTGGCCAGTCTGTGCCCTTTTGGGTGCCCCCTTCCTGGCCATCCCCGGCCCCCTGTGTGGGGGGCATTAGCGGCACCATACGCTCTGCATTCTCTATGACCCCCTCAAGCCTCCGCAACAAACCCTGTACTCTCTGCAAAATGTTCGGTCCCTCCTCTGTCTGCATCTGTGGTGCAGGTTTTGATGGCCTCCGTATTGCACTATCCCCCTTCTCCTCATCAGAACTATCAGAATTGCCCTGCACTGGCACCTCACACCACTTCCGGAAGGACCCAGACGAGGGTTCAACCCGTTCCGGCAAAGGCGCAGTAGACTTAGGCTCAGCAGGCACAGGAGGCTCAATCCCAGGAGGCTCAGTCCACTCTCCCAGCAAGGGCGCTTGATTTCCCTCACAGGGGGGTGTTTCCTCCTCTGCCACCGTCTCCAACCCCCGCAGCCTCCTAATTGTTCTCTCCGCGGGTGGCTGTTCCTCCCACTCTCTCAACTTATGGTATAAATGTCCCTTAACATCCCTGCCTGGAACCCAGTCCAAGAGGCATTCCTCTAAGCCCTTCCAAACCACCCGCTGTAATTCTTCCCAAGGAAACTTCCGAGGGGGGGGCATATCTGGCCCCGCTGATGCCATTTCAATAGGAAAAACCTCCATCTCCGCCGTACCTTCCGCATCCCCGGCCTTAATCAGAGACAGATCGGTCTGTGAGCCCCGCTCCACGGCCGCCCACTCCGTCTGAGTCTGACTTACTATCCCTGGGGGCACTGTCTCCCATTGCTCCTGAGGTGGTGCCTCATCCGCAAACAAAGCAGCTCGCACCGCCAAGCAGCACGCCCCAGGTTTCTGTCCTTCCGTAACCACCCTCTCCACTTTTCCCCAAGTTCGTAATCGTTCTGCAGCTCCGCGCTCGCTCCCGAGCGCAGATTGGACCAAAGACTCCCGAATCTCTCCTCATTTTGGGGGGTTTAAAACTTCTCTAGGAGAACCAATGCCTCCCCGGCGCAACATCCATTGGATGCATTCGCCTGTGGGGCCCTTCCTAATCGTTCCACAGGCACCCACCTCATTAGCTAACACCTTCAATACCTTAATCACCTGCGCAAGTTCCATCGTCGCCTGTGCGACCGATCGCATCAGGGTCACCACTATGTAGCGTTCGCTACATATCAAGGTGCCGCGATTAGATCACTGGTTGGCCCGGACCAGGGGAAGAGACAGATAACACTCACAGTGTGAGCGCCAACTTCCACCTTTTATTGTGCAGTTGATTCCTTTTATATTAACAAGGGTAGGCGGAGTTACGGATGCATCATAGGGCTGCGACTAACCCTCCCTCTTTCCGTAACATCGCGAGATCCTCCGGGCGCTGAACCCTACAACTGTGCATATTGCACAGAGAGATCTGATTGATGCTGTTCTTCATTTCTTTGTTTAGCAGTTTGTCTTGGTGGCTGTAATCAAGAGCAGCATCCCAATGACTTATGCAAACATATCATAAAATGTAAACTCCTACCCTTAAAGTGTCTGATGTAGTAGACGTACTTCCATTGAGCTGCTTGTGGGATAAACATTTCAAATAAGTGTTTCTTTAACTTCATGGAAGAAAGATCTCAGATTTCTCAAATGAACTCTTCATTCATTATGAATGATTTACCAAGCTCTGTTCCAGATTACCAGTGCCCTGTAAGTCACAGCAAGCAAACCAGTGACACAGCTTCATTCTTTTGATGAAGTCTTTCAGTAATTACCTTTGCCACTAGATCCACCCCCACCCCGATACTCCATTCTTTCATTATTTTCTGGATTAGGACCAGATTTTTTGGCAGCCAGTGTTTTCCAGGTTTTCTTCTATAATACTCTGAATTGGCAGATGACTTTGATACCAAATGAGGTCTTTGATACTATTACTCTACTCAGAACCTTGCCATACCCTTCTATAACAAATTTCAATAGGCATTTTATGATACACTGTCTTTTAGCTTGTGGCACGATGAAGTGAAACCCCACAGATTTTAACCCATATAGAGAAATTTTAATTACATTTTCCATTTTATAACCTTTTGCATGAGTTGGGTTTTGTTTTTTTTTTTAAGGGAAATGCACATCTGAGGTTCTTGGCACTCTATTAAATAGATAGGTCCTGAATTTTGAAAGGCCCTGGAGAAGAAAAGTGTCCTTTTATAAAACTTGCAATCACCTTTTGGAAAATGAAAATCAACAATGGATTTTTTGAATAATAAATTATTTCTGGGAAAGGCTAAGGAGCTGATTTGTTATTCAGAATGACTGACCTGCTGCACTTATTCAAATGAGCATGGAAAAAAATATAATTGGGCTTCCTAACAATGGTATTTAGCATCAATAGACAGTTAGAGTCTTCATTACTTAAGCTATGGATAGAAGTGACATTGTAGCACTCTATTACCATACTACAGTTCTGCAGAACATTTTGAAGTTTAACTGCAAAATAACAAAACAATTCAGTGTGTACAAAATCCATTAAGTCTGTACAATACTTGAATGAAGATGTGTTTACAAAGGCACTATTCAGAACATGGAAACACTTTCCTTTATTCACAATTCAGAACCTAGAGTCAGTGCATTTCTGCACTGTCTCTTAGCCCCTAACCTTACAAACATCAAAAGAGATTTTTCTCTTACGTCCTTGACTCTGCAGTCTTCTTATAACTGTGCCTTCAAAGTGCACCAGTGAATTTCACTGTTTAAAAGAATATGTAACTGCTGGTTTTACCATTTAGCCTTGTTCATAAAATACAGTCTATAACCTATCCTGCAATTTAAATGCAAATAATATTTAAACAAGGCTAATCTGGAGGGCTTTTATGTATAGAATGATATATGGGAAGGAGCTGTTTAAGGTGCAATAGTTTACCACTATGATTTCCTTTTCACATCAATCATCTCTCCACATGGTTCAACAATTAAAATGGTTCATGGCTGCAGGGACTATGACAAGTAACTTCATCATTTAAATGCCCATGATAGCACCTTTGAGCATAAGAAGCTGATAGAAAATGATAAAATGTTAATTATGAGTTGTAAGCTGAATAAAATACCTCTATTTATCAGTGACCTGCTGATTATAAATAGAGCTTGCTTATACACCCAACATACATACAGCAAAACATTGTTGTGGTGGAGGATGTTCTTATTTAATGCTTTTCTGTATAAATCAGACATGGCCAGATCTGCTTGTTGCTGGGGGAAATGCATTTTTACTTTCCTTTCTCATCTTAGTACAAGGATATAGTAGAGTAGCTGTCCCTCCACCCAGAGAAGATAACTAAAAGTTAATCATGAAAGTGGGATTTTTCATCCTTTCATAAAACAGTATTACAGTGGATATGTCATGATCAGCCATTTCTCTGAAACGCACTTCATGCTTTTGTCCAGTTCAAAAGGGACTGCTGACACTTATTTTTCCATCTTCCCAGATGACTTCTTAGCTTTGCAGTGTCAATTTAAATTGATGCTGACACAACCCAAAGAGGGTATATTTTCCCTGTCCTGCAATCAGGATAGTGATTCTGAATTGTGTTTAAAATGATTCTCCACTTTCCTTTTCCTTGGCTGTAAACCAATTCTCATTATTTTACAGTACACTGTGACCGTGTTCTAAAAAATATCATGCGTCACTTGGATGGTCTTTTTTATCTGAACTGTAGAAATGTGCTGTAGTATTATAGCAGGGATTAGAGATCTACAAAAATATTTTTGTTGGAGAGTAGACTTAGAATTGTAATAATTTATTTTTAAGTAAAAAAGTAGACCTTATTGTAAACACATTTATACCTGTTTTCTATAAATATAACCTCATTTGCTACAGGAATGTTTGTAGACATTCGTCTGATTACCCCGTGGGACTCGGCACAGGGTTCATCATACCCTGGGCCACCGAGCACTGACACCAATATGAGGATGCTGCAAATGGCGTTTATTCAACTGCGTCAAGCCCTTATATACTGTCTGTCGGTCATCCCGCCTCCTTTAACCCTTCTCTTTCCGTACATCGCGAGATCTTCCGAGCGCCAATCCCTACAAATGTTTTTCTGGTGCATATTTCCATGTGCAGTTACATAAATTGATATTTAATCTATATAATAAGGTGACCTTTTTTTTTCTTCAAAGCAACACCTGTGAACTAATACTCTATAATTTTGCCTTATTATTTTCTCTACTCTTTTTAACTTTTTTCTCTACTCTTTACTTTTTAATGAAACTTTCCCTTGCCTCACCATACTTCTTTGCTAACAAAGGTGCCTTTCTGCCTATGATCACTTTCATTTTCCAATTTTTCCTTTTTCTTTCTATAACTGCTTTTCCACAAGCTAATCAATACCTGGAATATAAGCATTAACACTTCCATGCTGCCAAATCCAAGAGCTGTGAGCTACCTGTGAAACTTAGTTTCCTACAAGCAAAATGATAAACTAATATACAGCAGTAGGAGTTTTCGGGCATATACCCTTACACTGAAACCAATACAATAGCAGTGGGCGTTTGGAGGAGAACAGTACCATGGATAAGCAAGAAAAGACAGTCTACAACAAAACACTATTTCAGGACAGTATAAAAATGAAATGAGAGCTCAGAACAAAATGTAGAGCAAGCATTTCCTTGCTTTATTCTCAAAACCTTTTTTGTTCAAATGAATTTAAAAAGTCAGAAAACATAGAAAATCTGGAAATGAAATGTGGTCTATTGATTATAGAGATTTTTTTTTAAATCATCAATCCTTTTTGAAGTTCATTACTTTTATTGGGGAGTACATTTCATATTAAGGCTACCTTTTTAGTGCTACAAATGTTTTCACCTTAAGTGTTTTGAGATGACTGTCACAAGGCCTCTAAGTTGTGGATTCTTTGGGGAGGAAGCCAAATTGATATGTTAGGTTCTTGTTCCTTCATTACTGCCTTTTACATGTTGGCCCGATACTTTTATAAACCTGGTAACAACTTGTTCAAAATATCTGTGAAATCCATTGACATCTCAGCTAATCAACAAACCTATTGTCCTAAAAAAACAGAGGGAGAAGTAACTTCCACACATCATCATTCCTACATTTAGCAGCAACTAAGAAAACAAGTGAGTTTACCGATGTGAACTCAAATGTTGGAATGTGCATAAAAATGCCAAGTTTTGCAAACAGGAGAAATTTGATCACAGAAAGATGTTAGAATACATCCAGTATCACGTAAATTGTTCAATGTCCAGCTAATGCAGCTAGGTAGTGAGGCATTTCTTTAACACATGGAATTTGTTGTTGTTTAGGCCATTAAGACAAATGTATCCTTGGACGAAGACTACTCACAAAATGTCCATAGCACTAACTTACTGGTCTTCCTGAAGTAGAAAGGAAAAGCAGAAAAGGCAAGAGAATCTGGCTCTCTCTGGAGGTTAATACTAACCTACTTATGAACTAGCAACACTACTAAGATTTTGAGAACTGGATTGGTCTGGACATGTGCAGAGAAGTTAGGATCTTCTCTGCTACACAAAACAAATACTGTCTGCAAAACATGTGCTCTGTGGGCAAAGATTACTGTTGCTTTAGACATGGAATCATTAATCTGACCCTGTGTCATTAGTCATTATTCTTGGAACATTTAGTTTGGGGAAGACTATTTTGAGTACATTAGGTGAACCACATTTTCTTGTATTGATACAGAATTAGATCTGTTGTTACAGATAAGTTGAAAATGAAGAAATGGATAACTTAAAACACATTTTAATTAAAGCATGGCAGGCTTTTTTTTTTTTTTTTTTTTTTTAAGCAGCTCTGAAATCCAAGAGGAACATGCGGATCCTGTTAGGATTATTTCCTTGCAGAGCAGCAGCTTTTTCTTCCTTTGTTTTTTTTGATAGTCAGACAATAAAAGATGTACTTATGTTCCCATCTAATTCTGAACTTCTGCAACAGAGGATTGATAATTATGCCATTTAGCAGTGGATGTCCCTACCAGTAAAATAATTAAAGGAAATTACTTATCTGTGAGTGTTATTGTATCAGGCACAACAAAGACAGACTAACCTTAAGTATTGTATCATTGGAACAGGCACTTCAGACTGTATCCTTAGAAAGAAAGTGTTTATTACCTTCACAGTTGTTATATCAATGAAACCAAGTTAATTGTAGATATGCTTTAAGAACTACCTTCTGGAATACTAATTTTTAATTGAGTAACTTTGCTGGTGTTATCTAAATAGTCATAGAATAGAATCATAGAATCAATTAGGTTGGAAAGACCCTTAAGATAATTGAGTCCAACCATTAACCTAACATGACTAAACCATATCCCTAAGCACCACTGTCTACAGATCTTTTAAATACCTCCAGGGGTGGTGAATCAACCACTTCCCTAGACAGCCTGTTCCAACACTTGATAACCCTTTCTGCCTTCTAATCCAGGCAGCTGTAACATCTTGGACATCAAGCAAAGGTATAACAAGCCTCCTGTAATCTACAATGTTAGTTTCTGAAAAGATTGTAAAATCTACTTTTCAAACAGCAAGACAGAAAAATCCAGGTAATTATTTTCTGCAAGTTTTATCTTTCCAGTTTCATCTTCCAGTTTTAGTCTGTTACATGAAACACATTTTTGGTCTTCTTCTGCTGGTATCTGCTATATTCAGAATCTGAAAATAGGTACTTCACAAATATTCATTCCCTTTTGTTCTTGACAATCTGAGCATAAGTGTCTAAACATGCTCTGAATCTTGCTTAGACGGAACAATGAAATCTAGTGTCTCAAGTTTTCCAGTGAGGCCACCTTGATAGTGAAAGGAAGAGAAGAATTAGGGAAAAGTAGTTCAGAAATGATGCACATTTCTGGTCTTAGAATGATAACAAATCAGCCTGCTAAATAACCAAGAACTCCATTACATATAGAGTATGTGTCAAAAGCAAGTGAGTAGCCAAAGGATAGCTCTCATCTGTCCTGAGCTTGCTTATGTTAGCAATGTTTCAGGATGCTTTGAATGAATACAGTCTTCAGGTGTATACAGTTACATCTCGAAACAATGTTTAAATACAATATTTAATACATTTTCTCTACTTCACAGAATCACACAGAACCACCTAACGGTTGAGGTTGGAAGTGAGCTCTGGAGGTCCTCTGGTTCAACCCTCTCCCCATCCATCCCCACTCCTGCCCCATGCTCAAGCAGGGCCACCTAGAGCCAGTTGCCCAAGACTGTGTCCAGACAGCTGTTGAATACCTCCGAAGACAGAGACTCCACAACCTCCTTGAGCAACCCATGTGTCCTCGTTTCAGCTGGGACAGAGTTAATTGTCTTCCTAATAGCTGGTATGGTGCTATGTTTTGAGTTCAGTATGCGAAGAATGTTGATAATGCTGATGTTTTCAGTTGTTGGTAAGTAGTGTTTAGACTAAAGTCAAGGATTTTTCAGCTTCTCATGCCCAGCCAGCGAGAAAGCTGGAGGGGCACAAGAAGTTGGCACAGGACACAGCCAGGGCACCTGACCCAACAAGGTCAACTGGCCAACAAGGTATTCCATACTAAGTGATGCCACATCTAATATATAAACTGGGGGGAGTGGGGGTGGGGGGATCGCTGCTCAGAGACTAGCTGGGTGCCAATCGGTGGGTGGTGAGCAATTGCCCTGCGCATCATTCGTACATTCCAATCCTTTTATTACTACTGATGTCATTTTATTAGTGTTATCGTTATCATTATTAGTTTCTTCTTTTCTGTTCTATTAAACCGTTCTTATCTCAACCCATGAGTTTTACTTCTTTTCCCAATTTTCTCCCCATCCCACTGGGTGGGGGTGAGTGAGTGAGCAGCTGCGTGGTGCTTAGTTGCTGGCTGGCATTAAACGACAACACCATGATAGTGTTCAGTCAGTCACCATCACAGTAAAAAAATGTTTCTTGATGTTCAGATGAAGCCTCCTGTGTTTCAGTTTGTGCACACTGCCTCTGGTCCTGCCACTGGGCACCACTGAAAAGAGCCTGGCTCCTTTGTCTTTGTACCTTCCCTTCAGGAATTTACATACATTGATGAGAGCCCCCTGAACCTTCTCTTCTCCAGGCTGAACAATCCCAGCTCTCTCAGGCTTTCCTCCTAGGAGCCATAGTCCAAACCCTTCACCATCTTTGTGGCCTTCCATTGGATTCTCTCCACTATGTCCATGTCTCTCTTGTACTGGGGAGCCCTGATCTGGGCGCTATACCCCAGGTGTGGCCTCACCAGTGCTGAATAAAGGGGAAAGATCCCCTCCCTCAGCCTGCTAGCAACGCTCCTCCTAAAGCAGCCCAGGATACCACCAGCTGCCTTTGTTGCAAGGGCACATTGCTGGCTCATGGTCAACCTGGTGTCTACCAGGCCCCCCAGATCTTTTTCTGCCAAGCTGCTTTTCAGCTGGGTGGCCCCAGGATATATTAGTAACTGGTTTTGTTCCTCCCCAGGTGCAGGACTTGGCATTTCTTCTTGTTGAACTTTATGAAGTACCTGTTAGCCCATTTCTCCAGCCTGTCGAGGTCCCTCTGGATAGCAGCACGACCCTCTGTTGCATGAGCCAGTCCTTCCAGTTTTGTGTCACCTGCAATCTTGCTGAGGGTACAGCATCTGCTCCATCAGCCAGATCTTTAATGAAGATGTTAAACAGGACTGCAGCCAGTGTTGACCCCTGGAGTACAGCACCAGTTACTGTCTTTCAACTGCATTTCATGCCACTGATCACCACAAAAGTTGGTTGGCTTTCAGTGCAAATTTCTTCATCCGCACCAGCTTTGTTGGAGGGCAGGGAAGAGATCTAAGCAACAAAGATGAATGACAAAAAAAGGAACAGTACTTGCCTATGTAAGCATACATGTCATGAGACATCTGAAACATCTTGGGAGAAGAGTATTTTCCCTTCAATAGCCTTTTATGATAGTCACAACATGTTATTCCCACAGTTACATTAAGTTAATGATAAAGTATACAAATTCAGAAAAACTTCTAAAACATTAAAAAAAATCAATAGGCATATCAATTATTTACAGTCTAATGATGAAAAATCCTCTTTAAGCTGAGAAGGATCTATGGCATAAATATAAAAATCAATATGCTGTAGTCATATGGGAGAGTCACTCTTTGCAGTATGCTGAATATTTATGAGCTCTCCAGAATGAGTGAATTCTACAAACAGTGAATGAATTCTACACACAGTGGCTGCGATCCATGAGTGATCCTGTGATTTGTTCTTGTAATCAGCAATGTTTGAACATGAAAGGATGTGGCTGTTGTAATTCAATACTCATCAAATTTGACAAAAAGCAGTAACAGAGGAAAATTTTTTTCTCCAGAATGCTTTCTTCTTAAACTACCCTTTTCCAAATGGCTTTGTGCCCCACTATTACTCGTAAGCCAACTTGATGCTTTCTTCAAAATTAACATGTTTTTGTATGACCAAGGTTTTTTCACTTGGGACAACCGCCTTTTGATCTAGAGCGCCTGCAGATACAGTTATTCCATAGTTTCATGTTCCTTCAAAACTGACAAAAGAACTTGGGATTTTGCCACTACTGGCTTTCTCCACCATTTTGCTTCCCAAGCCAATGATGTCCTAAGAACCTCTGCTTTGGCATACTTCAACTAGCTGGAGATGTATAGGAATTGAGAATGAGAGATATCTCCTTAACATTAATACAGCAAGCAATAGATGCCAAACTGTAGAAAGGGCCTTTGGGTTAGCAGAATATCAGAGAGATGGAATTGCTGAAACATAAAATTGCACTCCACTGTTACAAGTCGTGACCTGGTAGTAACTGGTCAGAAAGACCTAGCCTCACTTCACTCCCAGAATGCCATAGTTATGTTTTTGATCTAATGGAAGCTTCTGCCATGACATCAGGTCACCAGAATGAATGAGAGATGCACAGAAACTTTAAATAAGCCTAATGTGACATTATGGTTTTAAAAGCCTAATATGACAATAGACCATCACAAAATGGTGATTCATAAACCCAGTTTTCCAGCACTAGGGAAATAACAATATGCCTGTATAAAATACCACCCCCAGCCATATAATTTCCATCAACCCTCCCCAGCCCCCAAACACATGCAAAATGGGAGATTAGATGTTTTTAAGAACAGCATTATCTCTCTTTATTTCTTTTTTTTTCTTTTTTTTTTTTTTTTTTTTCCCAAATTTCGTCCACACCATCTCCCATCTGTGGTTGGGAGAGCTGAACACTGAGGACTTACCAACAATTTACTGAGCAGTGAACAGAGTAAATGTTTTTCACATTCATCTACATTTTAGGTGTGTTAGAGATTCAAAAGAAAACCGAGAAAGACAAATCAGCAATTTCATTTTTAATTCTCTAATTTTTGAAAAATAAGCTTTAAAATGGCAGAGTTCAAATGAAAAACAGTTGACTAGCTCTAATCCTGTTGCTTTCTTTGTCTTCTACTGTCCCTACATTTTCCCCCTGTTTATTTTAAACTACACAATGCTCCATTAGTAAAATATCACAAGACTTTTAATGAAAGACCGAGTATAAAAATGGGAAGTATGCATGTTTTGGAAATTAAATGTAATTGTTAGATTGTGTGATTGAGGGTTAATTACCATAAACATAAATCACAGCAAGGATCAGAGGAACAATGACAGGCAGGGGAACCCTAGGAACTTAATCAGTGCAAATGGATCACTGCCTTTCTCCGCTTCTCTGGGGCTACCTGGGGAGAAGGACTGGCCCTTCATCACTGCTGGAAAACACACCAACATGAGCCAAGCATAGGAACTCCCAGAACGTGTTGCAGACACAAAGGGGTTATTATTTCCAACAGGGTTCAATATGGGATGCAGGTGAAGGACACTTGGGGATTGTACAAAATTTACTATGGGATACACTATGAGTTTTGTGGGAATGTAGAATACATTGTGGGATATCTAGAAGGACAGAATGCAAGGACATGGAAAAATCAAGATGTACAGGAGGATGGGTGGGTGGGAGACAACAAGCATGGGAAGATAGCTGAGACATTTCTGTTCCTACCTTCTGTGTGGGTGCTCTCTATTCCGAATGGGTATGGGTGAGTGCTAGTTAACATCAAGCTGGAACACCCAGAGTAGGACGGGAGGTCTGAGTACAACCACGGTGTGGCAACAAACACTGGAAGCTCATGTGTTTACATACTAGGAACTGGGGAGTTTACAGGGTCAGCTGAGTGTCTGAAGCCAGCTACTGGAACAATACAAGCTGTGTACACATACACATATATCCCACAAGTGGACTTCAGTGCTGATCAGTTTGAGGGGAGGAACGTGATCAGACCATCCATGCTGTTTGTGAGTGGGGTGGGTGTTTACATCAGTGCCAATAAAAGCATAGTTTTCTGTTGGTGTTGGCCAGTGTGGTGGGCTGTTCATGCATGTGTGTATGCACCAGTGAGGAACCTGCTCAGCCTTGCTACAGGGTCTAGCTGGAGGCGCTGAGGCACTGCAGCCTCACATCTATCATGCTACTAGATTGAGCAACCCCTAACAATAATCACTATAGCCTTATCTAAAGCTTGCTCTTGTCAGCACTAGCCAGTAGACATGGTAAAATAGGTTACCTAACCCCAAGGTAACTGCAACAGGGCACACTATTAGAAAGCGTATGCAACAACCCATTCATCACACATGGAACACACTACAATTATTCATTTGTTGTATCTCTGCTTAGAAGTTGAGTGGCAGTAGTTCAGCATATAGCAGTGATCTGCTGGTGCCTGATTCAACATCAAACTGTCTCACTGGCACTCAGAAGTATCCTTTTAGCAGCTGTAAACCCCTTTTTTGGCTTAACTTAATGGACACAAATAGCAGCGTGAGGAAGCCTCAGAAAGCTTCTTTTGTTCTTCTAGCCATCTGCCCACTCTTGAAAGCAGTCTCTTCAAATCCCTACAATTATTGCCTTTTGTTACTATCATGGATTGTCAGAGGTCCTAGAGTCTACTATGGAAATTCTTCTATGGGCTATATTAAATCAGTTTCTGTTTTTGTACACCTGCTGGGTGTCCTCCCCTGTCACAGAAGAGCTGAAAATTAAATAGGTAGTCAAGTGTCTTTAAGACATATGTACCAGACTAGTTTACAACTTCTATTGCACTCACTTCTTTTTATGAAGCAAGTCTCTCAGCTACTTTTTAACAGTAACGACAAACTATTACATGATTAACGCAATCATTTAGCTAGAACGTCAAAGTTTACCAGGTAAGGGGACATAGAATATTGTGTTGTAAGAGACATTTCAAGTTTACAAAGGTGAATGTTTCTATGCTGTCACTGTTTAGAAACATGCAGCTTTAAATTTAGACAAAAAGAAGGTAAAAATGGTAGAATGGTAAAGGTAGAATGGTTAATCCCAGCCTGGATGAATAAAGAATTTTCATTTGATAGATGTGAAGAGAATCTTATATAGTGCCATGATTCCTTCCTGAAAAGATTAGAACTATTTTACAAATTACTTTATTTGCTAGTAGATAAGAAAGCAATTTTTTTTTTAACTTTCAGATAGAAGCACTTTTCCACCCAGTTCTTAGTAATATGATTTTCTCAGATTAGGACATCCTTTGTAGGTTAGACTTTACCAAGGAAGAAAAAAATAAGCAGTAATCATGCTACATAAAGTCCGACAATTTTGTAGAACTGGGTATTTTTTTCAGTCATCTATAGCAATCCCTAAATATGGCAGTTCAGTGCAGTTTAAAGATCATGTTTCTATTAGAGAAATACTATTATAAATGATCAGAGACAAAAAACAGCTTTGAGAGAGATGCTTCAGAAGGCCATCTCCTTGCATCCCAGACAGACTTCTGACATACAGCCTTCAAAAGTAGCTGCATTAGAAATTGATGTGTTCCTAAACAAGGATCTCTGGTTGTTTATTCACACCTCATAAACCCAGAGGCATATTATTACATTTCCTATTAAACCATCCAGATCCTGGTCTGGCAAAAACATAGGCTTTGAGTTGCAATGCCAGGGAATAAAGGCAAAGTCTCTTCTCAAATGGTTTTAGGTGTGAAATCTCTGATCACTGATGTTTTGACTTGAGGGTTCTAAAATCACATCACTCAAGATTCCTTCTATAAAATGTCTTCAAACTTTTTAGTGTAAAACAGATGATTTCAAACAACCCTGAAGAAGGTACAGACAGTTCGCTTCTCGTGTATATTTGATAGGTACTTTCAAAAACTAAATTAACCTTCTGTCACTCTTGAAGAGGACAGTTTTCATTTGTTTAAAAAAGTTATCTTTGGTAGTAAGCATAAAACTGTCCTTTTATAATTAAATTTATTTGCTATTAAATACAAAGAGAGAGAAAAACACATTACCCATTTGGCAGACAGTTTATAAACATGTAGACTGGTAGAGAACTGCACAGTGCTAGAATAAGATTACTAGTAGAACCAACTATTTTGACCCTAGGCTCCTTTTGTTCTGTATACTCGGAAAACATTGTAACCAGAAAGCCAAGCTTTAATTGTTTTCTTCAGAATTTTTGTTTTTTCCTCCACCCATTGAAATTCCACAGATAGTTTTTTAAACTTTCTCAGTCAAATATTTTGCTGAGCTCTTTTTCCTGTGTATTTATCAAACAATGCTTAAAGCTGAGCTGTACACCTCTACTTCTTAGGAAGGAGATCTATTAGCAAATGAAATTTACTCTAATATGATATAACATGTTACATCAGACACATATTCCAAATATCAATTTGCAGCAACTTCCAACTATAGCTGAGAGGGGCTGGGGTTTGTTGGAAGTTTTTTGTTTGTTTGGGTTTTTGTTTTTGTATTGTTTTGGTCTTTTTCTTAAAAAAAAACCCAAACAACTAGTGTTCTTTTGAATGTTTTCTACAGCTTCTGCAATAACTTAAATTCTCAGTAAACCTTCTAAACTTCAGATATGCACAATTCTCATTAGATTATTCATATGAATTATCATGTTACTTAAAAATATGAACAGAAAAAAAAGGCTGGACTTTGTCTAACAGAGAAAGTGAATTTTTAATAAATCTATTAGTTTATTCCTTTTTCTTCTTTAGTTCATTTCTGCCCTCTTTCTCTTCTGCTAAAGGTCTGCTCCAAAACCTGTTCCAGTGAATAATAGTCTTTCCACTGATTTTAGTAGACAATGCTTCAGCAGTTAAGAGTGTTGCTAATGCATTTACATTTTCTGATCTAAATTAGTTGCTTACAGCTAATTTATTGCAGTCATGAAAAACCAATCACTTTCCAATTCTTGGCTTTTATAGACCAGCTAGTATTTTGGATTAAGAAGATAAAAGCTGCTAAAGAATCAATTGGCTGAACAAGTAGAAAGAATGGAAAAAACATTAGAAAAGCCCAATGATCTACTACATTAACATTAAACATCAATAAGAACAGAGAAGCAAAGTACATGCAGGTTTCTTTTATATGTAAGGAAGAGGATAGATAGAACCCAGAAGTATGAGATCTGATTTAAGCCCCTTAACTCTGAAAACAAATAAGTAAGGAATCTTTTACACACTTTGACTAACCTCCCCCCACTGATATGAGAAAAAAATTATAAATTAAAAACCTTCAGAGTTCCTTTAAAATACTGTTTCTAAATATTATTACTACATTTATGATTCTTCCTAACCTTACAACTAACTATACATGCACATTCATACTCACTACTTTCCATTTGGGGTAAGACAAGCTTTTATACATTCCTTAATTAGCTTAATGAGCTAATGGCAATAGCCATCTGCTCTGATTAAGTGAATCAGTTACAAAAGCTGCTTGTACTCACCTCTTGCTTGCATAGTGATCTTAGTTGAGCCCTTCTCAGAGATCTATTTCTATTTCTCCTGGTTGAAAACACCTAGTACAACAGTTTTCTTATGTGAAGTTATATGCTCTTGTACTTCCGGGTTGGGATTAAGATTAGAGGAACAGGGGAGCTCCTCAGCATCAAAACCATACCTATGAAAAGGTAAGCTAAAGCAGCTATTTAAGAGCCAAAACTCCTAGTAGTCTTAAAAAAAATCTTTGAAAAGCCTTACTTAAATCAGTTCTGTAAATAGACTTCAGAGTCTAAGAAAGCTTTTTTTCTATGCCAGTGAGAAAAGATAGGACAATGGAGTTTCAAAAGTCTTTTTCAGAATTTTAACATGTCTTTTTTCATTGTAGGTAGGTAATAATAGAATAAATCTGTTAATCTTTTCTTAATTCACTTTGAGTGGTCAAATTTACACTTTGATTAATTCCTTTTCAGTTATTTCTATATATGGTATGCTTGATTTCATTGTATACAAATCATATGTAATTGTGCAAGTTTTAGTCTTAGCAGGAAAGAGATACCTGCTAGGTACAATTACGTAGGGAATGGAGGTAGAGTCCAAAAGGCTTCATTTTATTCCTGTCTCTGGTAGTGGCCTACAAAATGTTGCATGAGTTGCTTTCTGTGCCTTAGTTTTCATTCTCTGGTAAACCGGGATAACATTTAATTCCTCTATAAAGCACTTTGCTATTTATAGAAGCTAATACTGCTTGTCAGGAAACTATGAGGAAAATAGCTTAGTTGCATTTCTTCTCTGTGCATGTCTGGCATTTCTTTTGTATCCAGAATGCTGGAGAAACTGAAAGATGACTAGATCCCTGGAAAATCAAGGCAATATGTAAGTTAGTCTTGGATGTGCTTATTTTGTAAGAAAGCTGGAAAATAACCTTAATCATTTCCCCCCAAATCATGATTTCATGGTAATTCTTGATTCTTATTGCACCAAGATTAGGATAACTACCAATTAATACATCACCAGTGACAGTTTGGAGCTTTCTGGTATGCTGTAATGATTTACAGACTGGCAGATATTAAGACTCTAGAACTATATTTCTACAAAAAAAAATATTTCATTACAAAATCTATAATGAGTACAGAGGGGAATGCAATTTTTTATGTTTTTTATTTTGACAAAGCATGTTGAACAGGAAAAATAAGGTGATGCTAACAACTGGTTCGCTTTATATTTTTCAAAATGTATTTCTCTGGCCATTAGCTTCTGTAGTTTGGGTTGCTGTTACTGCATATAAATTATTAATTCATCTTTATTGAACATGACCATTTAAGACTCTAAATTACACATGTATAATACATATGCAATCATACTCAAATGGCAGATTTATTGTGTGCACTACATAAGAGAAATAAGGTTCATGGACTGTGTGCACAGAAATTGTAACAAGCAATATTCTGCTTCATGGCAGTTAATATAAAGTCAAATCTCAATAGGGATAAAATTCTTGATTGTCTCAGTTCATCACCTGTAAAATATGAAATTATAAATCT
Source organism: Astur gentilis (assembly GCF_929443795.1). Classification (NCBI taxonomy): domain Eukaryota; kingdom Metazoa; phylum Chordata; class Aves; order Accipitriformes; family Accipitridae; genus Astur; species Astur gentilis. Next base: position 29,566,733 of record NC_064887.1, read on the forward strand.
TCCTTTTTAATATATTTTTTTCATATTTGATTAGTTTACAAATAATTTGGGACACCCTTTATCTGTAAAGTTCACAGTACAACTCATTTCAGGTGGAATCAGTGGTTGCTACCATGGAAAACATAATTCATAGAATGGTTTGGCTTGGAAGGCACCTTTAAAGATCATCTAGTCCAACCCCTCTGCCATGGGCTGGGTCATCTTCCACTAGATCATGTTGCTCAAAACCCCATCCAACCTGGCCTTGAACACTTCCAATGTTGGGACATCCACAACTTCCCCTGGAAACCTGTCCAGTTGTCTCACCACCCTCATCATAAAAAATTTCTTCCTTACATCCAAGCTAAATCTACCTTCTTTTGGTTTAAAACTGTTGCCCCTTGTCCTGTCACTACAGGCCATGGTAAAAAAATCTTTCTCCATCTTTCTTAAAGCCCCCTTTAGAAATTGAAAGGCTGCAATAAGGTCTCCCTGGAACCTTCTCTTCTCTAAGCTAAGGCACCTCAACTCTCTCAGCCTTTCTGCATAGGAAAGGTGCTCTTGCCCTCTGATTATTTTTGTAGCTCTCCTTTGAACCCACTCTAACAGGTCTATGTCTTCCTTTAATTAGCATGCATAATACAAGTTTTGTTTACAGATTTGAAGGTAGAACATGCACAAATGAATTTCATAACAGTATATTTCCTTCCTTAATCATAGACAACCTAAAATGAAAACAGGATGCTTCCCACTTCCAGCTTCAAAACCACTGGAAATTTGGAGAAGCCAGTTAAAGGAAAAAAAAGAAGTATCTATCCTTGCTCTAAGAACATGTAAAACTGTAGTAAACTGTTCATTGTTGGTTCTACTGTTTTGAAATTACTTTCAAAAGAATATTATTCATGTAATTTTGTAGAATCAACCACTGAAATAGAATTAAATCTATAATGTGGCAATCTATACAATTAATGTTATTAGCAAACCAGTGGAAGCTGATAGACTTATTACCGGCTTCTTGTCAGAGGAATATTTGTTATTGAAAAACTTCCAAAGCAAATCACTGTAACACTAGGTAAAGCAGATGCCTGGCTGAGCTTTTAACAGACTATATAAAAATCTTGATATATGGCTAGCTGTATAATGAAGCAAACATTAGATGTTAATTCAGGTCACGAATAAAAGCTACTTGATAAAATTTAATGCCAAAGTTGAATTTTAAGGTGCTCTTGGGATGATTAATACCTGGAAGAATGTATGAGACTATTCAGTGTCTTAGATGACCCTTAAAAATAACATCAGTATATGGAAGCTAATTAAATTTCTGTATCTCCTCCTCCTTGTCTAAAACAAACCAGCCAGTTCATCTTTCTAGTTCTAACATGATGCTTTTTGTCAGCTGAGGTCTTGAAAATGTTCATTGCTGAAGAGTTTGCATTTGTCATAGATGAGATAGACATTTTTCTATAGGAAGGCAGCTATAAAAAGCAGGGTCATATGTTATAAATAACTCGGAACAGAAGGGTACAATAAAAACTTTTATGTGTTCTTAAGTATACTAGCTGGCTTCTCTCCTATTGCTCTAAAAAAAAAAAAAGTGTACAAGAACAGAGAGTTATCCATTTACCTTATCAAAAGGGTTGTGTTTTGGACAGAATTCATAGTTAGGAATCCATCTGGAAAAAATCCTTCATTCACATTATTAGAAATGGACATTAAACCACTGACACATTGTCGTGTTGATGTTTACTATTTTAAAAATAAGTATTTATTGATCCTATTAAATGTACCAGGAGACAAGGATTGAATTATATTTCCTTGACAGCAATTAAGCTGGTGACAACTGATTTTTGTAGCCCTATAGAACATTAAGACAGTGGATACATTTGTGAGCAAGATTTGTGTAGGTGGGGTCAGGATTTGACCCTGGAACATTCACTGTACTAAGACAAGAGGGAATTTGTTTTATCACATGATATTTCATTAGACCTGGCAGCAACTCTGTCTCTACAGAACACTTACATTGCAAAGGATCATCTATTTTGGAGGTTATACATTTCAAACAACAAACCAGTTAATTTGAGTGTGACATAAAAGCTTCAGCTAGTTTCACAATTACAGAATCTTTGAGAGGACATAATAATTAGAAATACTAAATAGAAAAATTTCTTAAGGAAAATGCTTGTAGAAATGGGTCAGTATACCAAGGTGGTCTTCATTTAAGGAAGCAGCAGTTCTCCAGGATGATGTCAAGAATCCAAATCTTCAACTCATTGCAGAAAGTAGCAAAGCAAAAGAGACATAACAGATTTTTTCCCCAAATATTATGTCTTCAAAAGAGAAAGAGTTCCCTAATGGTTTATCATTAAGAACATGCCAATTGCTAAATAATTCTTATCTTAATACACTCTCTGAAATTCAGGCAGAAACAACACTCCCTTGTGGAAATGGAGGAAGCAAATCTGAAATCAAATAAACTCCAGTGACTAAGTAATTTAATAGAAATAAGTTTCTGATTCCAGATGGCTACAAGGCAAATGATAACCTCAGAAAAAGTTTGGATAAATTAATTAAAATAAATATCTTTAATATCCATTGAATAGTATTCTGCTGACTTTGCTCTAGTATTCTCTTGGCAAACAACTTGAGTAATTAAGACTAAAGCCAAATATCACTTCCTCCTTTATTTGACATATCATTTTGGGAACTATGTGTACTGGATGTTCAATATGAAGTAGAAGCAGAAATAAGGTCATAGGGTGGAATTACTGCAGGTTTAAGATGAGCTTAGACAGAATGTTAGCACTTGCCTTTAAAACTGACATCCAGAATCTTCCGCCTCCAAAGGCAACAAAATCTACCACATACTTGAATAAATTTGGCACCTACGTTTTGTATCACAGAGTTCTCCATGTACTTATATTCAGGTTTCTATGCGTGTTGGCCCTGATCTAAATTCCTTTGCAAATTGGGCACCAGGAAGAGTTGTGTCCATCGTCTATTTGTATCCCTAAGAGCAATGTTCAAGCCATGTCCAACACAAAGTCAGCATCCCTTTCATTGAAAACACAGCCTGTGATGGTTTACACTTTTCTGAAAAATCTTCTGTCTGGAAGCCCTCAATAGCTGGATCCTTTGAAACCCATGTACACCTTACCCTTCAGAAAAATAATGTGATCAGCAAACTATCAAGTGGTCTGTGTAGGGAGAAAACCAGACCACTGTGCCACCAAGAGTGTGAGAAGGACAGGAAGGATAAGGGAGTCGGACTATGGTTTAGTGATTACTGCAGTTAAGACAAGGCACTCTTGGCTTCTGGGTCTAGCTCCCTAAGTTTACTTTTTAATCTGACTGCTTACCATTCAGAAGTCTGGAAAGCAATGGAAGGCTTCAAATACATGCAGAAGAGGACTATTAGAGGGCTACACAAATTGTAAGTGTGATTCATGTTTTATGAGAGTTTAAATTTCCCAAGCATTCATGAGAAAAGTGATGTGTTGATGTGACAATATTCTTGTCTGCAGTATGGTATCCCACAGTAGGAATAATACTTTTGAGAAGCTGTAAGCCCTTGAAACAAATATCTTGAATCTTTGGAACAAAACGTAAGTTTAAGCGGTGGATGATGCTTTTTTTCAAAGAGTTCGACATAAATTATTTTACTGTGCATACATGAGATTTATTTAAATTGGTAAGAAAAGGATTTCATAAAAACATACAAACTGAGTTTTTTCCTTTTTAATTTTTTTTATAGAAGAATATTTATTGTTCTACAGTATTCTTCAATTGGCTACAACATTAAAACACAGTAATCAACTGAAGTAAGATGCTATCGGGATACTAAAAACAACAAGTGAAATTAAGCAGCTGCTATAATGATCAACTGGATTTACATTTTTGTCCCAAAACAAATCACAAATAAGATAAACTTAGAGAAATGAAGAGAAACTGATAAAGCTAAACCAGTTTTGCTTGACTTTAATACAAAACTTTTAAAAAAGGATCACACTGGCATGATTAAGTATGTGAAATTTAGAGTAGAAAATTAGCATCTTTGTGATGCTAACTAACAAGAAGTTGAAAATATTGCATAAATGGATTGCCAATATATAACTTCGTCAGTGGTCTGGTAGTGTAGCGCTCCTGATGTTTTAGACATGAGGTGTTCTCTGTGATTTCTTTATACCACAATCACATATTTGGGTCCAATTAGTATATCTGATAACTGGCATCTTTTAAATTCTGTAAATGCTACAGGCTGCAGAAATATGTACTTGTTTGTTTTCATGACAAAAAACAGTCACGATTTTATTCACAGAGACAATCAATATTCAAGATAGTCTCATGTGACTTTTCTAATACTAACAACGAACTTCAAAAAGTTGAGGATCCAAGATTAAAGTATTATTTGGAGTTCAGGAGAACACAGCTATACAGGAGATGATTCACTTACAGTTTTCAGAGACTTTTGATTTGTACTGCAAGAATCCTCATTAGGAGGTTAGGCAGTATGTCTTACCTCTATGATACACACAGTGCCATAGAATCACGGAATATTCAGAGTATTGTGCCAGAGTCATAAATTTATAAATACCTTTATGGATTTGCTGGTTAAAATCAAGAATACATCCTGCAGAAACTAAAGATACAGAATGTTATTAATTTAAGTATACTGAAAGGTGAACATGGTACCAAGTCTTCTGCAACTTCACTTACATGCCAGGAAAGATTTGCTTTTGCAGACTAGGTATTTAAACTGTGTAAAATTGAAATCTCGATTTAGGGAAGGGCAGCCATCATCATTAAATGTATGTAGTCAGAAGTGCTTGCAAGGATCTGCACAGTTGCATAGTCCGCACTACTTGGGTAGATATTGACACACTAAGAATTATTTCCTTTAATTATTTAGCTTTCATAGGACTGAGCACTGTTTGCTCAAAATTGAAATATTTCAAATTGAAGTTTTACCTAAACTCTGTTCTCATGTCTGGATGAGCATCCTGGCTTTCACAAAAAATCCCATACAATCCAAACCATATCTGCACATTTCTTCTGGGACTTTAATCTGAACAGTTAAGGGATTAGGACCAGAACACATGCTGTGTCTCACATTTTTGATGTTGTATGCATGACCCTGTTGTTATGTCTAGATAAGCTAACTATCTGGTGCTCGTTTCAGATTTTCTGGTGTTACTGTTTTGAGTTGAGAATTCAGCATCAGTGAAATGGACTAGTTCAGAGGTAAAGGACTGTGAGTCCCTAACAGAGCTTTGAGCCATTCCCACATGTCCTGTCACTAGATACTAGGGAGAAGAGATCAGCACCTCCCTCTCCAATTCCACATTTGTTGTTAAATTTTATGCCATTGATAATTGCCCAATGCTCCAATCTATGTAGAGCCTTCTGTAAGGCCATGTTACCCATTAAAATGTTACCTATGAAAAATTTCTAATCTGTCCTTGGAGTTTCCAAGCACTGCAACAGCTATTGGCATACAGAAATATGCTTCTTCCCTTTGTGATCTTTAACATCTAAATGACATGGAAAAGCTAGATAACAAGTAAGAAACATTACACTAGAAAAAATGGTTTAACCTTTGACTTCCTAAGAGGTATGTGTTTTGCATCTGTTAGTTGAGAAAATAAATAAAGAAATAATGTACAGCTAATTGAATACACTGTTTTGTTACAGACAAAACCTTACTTGTAAACAAACACCTGTTCCTATACATTGAAGGTAGTCAGACATGAGAATAGCCTTTTGTTGAGAAAAGTTAAGTGGGCTTCAATGATCTGTTAACTACTCGTAGGTACATAAAATATCAGTGTTTTCTGATATTTATTTGAATACTTTCAAAACGTAGTTTGAAAATCCCAATAAATCAAGCATTTAATGTGCTTCCCAGGTACATGACTATCAGCTTTCATGGCAGGTTCAAAGAACACTGAAAGCATCAAAAAGACATATTTTCCCTAAATAAGATTTTTCATAAATTTTGTAGGTATTATCTTGTTAGAATATATTTTACCTCATTTACCAAAAAAAAAATATACTGTTTGGAACACATTTTTTAAAAAAAATCAAGTTCAGTAGAGTGTCTTTTTGAGGTCTTTTGAAAATCTTAACCTTTTTATTTTTCAAAAGCATTTGAAGTATCTCATTAGCTAGCAAGCTTAAAACCCCAACATTCTCAGTCAGTTATTTTTACTCATTTTGCCCAATGCTCATTATAAAAGCATGGAAAACGTAAGATATTTCTCACCTATACATCTCTCTGAGTTCTTCTTTGTCTTTTCTCTAGCTCGAGCCATCAAATATTTTATTTGATTTTGTATGATGGCTTTACTGTCCTTAAAACAAACAAACAAAAGCTTTAAATATTCAGTGTGCCATTTGTCAAAGAAAAAGTGAGTTGGTCTTTGCAGGCCCATTTGTGGGAAATGTTTTTGCTCTCTGCATGTTGGTGATTTCTCTCATTAAAGTAAACGCTTATATTCTACCACTTTGAAAACACAAGGCAAAAAATGGCTTACACTGCAAGAGTTTGGAAAATAATGAATCTGCTTGTGAAATGCAATGTAAGTATAGCAAGAAACCTAGAGATTACTTGAATAAACTTGACTGGAAGAAAAATTACAATGATATAATTAGGCAGATTGTTGAAGTCCTTAAAAAGAACAGACTTTATAAGCTTTGCAGGAGATTTTACTTGAAACTAAAGAATTTGATTACTGATAAATACAAATTTGAAAAAAACCTAGAAAAGCCAAAAAAGTGGCTGCTATAGAAAGTGCCTAAATAAACATTATAAAAACTTTTGTAAGAATACCCAGTAGCTAGGAGAATTTGGCTTTATTAAGAATTCACCAGAAGTCTGAGCATTTAAAATAGTTTTATTATTAGGTGTGACTCAGCCTTCTGAAACCTTGAATACTGCAGATATTTATGTACATAATGATGTAGTAGGTGGACAGTGGAAAATTTCAAAAACAAACCAAAAAATCTACAAAAAAAAATTAAGCACCTGAAGAGAGTTTTGAGCTGAATAGAAGCCCCTAAATCCAAAACGTATATTTCACATGTATATATACCTGTGAAATAAACCTGAGCTCCTCCAAGGACACAAAGGTCCAAATCTTCAAAATCTTAATCGTACATGCTGGCTAGAACTGGTAGAGATATAGAGATACAGAGCTAGAATTGTCTATACAAGTGTGTTTGCTGTGGCTTAGACACATGCTAATATTGAACTAGATCATAACTATTATCTCATATGCAAAGCACTTAAAGCAAAAACTAAATCTCAGGGCTTCATCTTCCAAAACAAAGCTTATTCTCACTCACTCACTCATCCCCACTTCTTTTGTTGGTGGGGTTTTTTTGTTTGTTTTTTTTTTTGTTGGGGTTTTTTTTCCCCCATTTGTATTTTTGCACCTGTGAATCTATTTTTGGGGTAAAATACAATCACCTCCTCAGAACAGGAGGAGCTAACTGTACTTCTCATACACAATGAAATCAGCTGCAGTGTAATGGCTGGTGAATCCTGTGGCAGCCACATGCTTAAAACCCCTCAGGCAGTGAAAAATTTACCCCAGCTCCACCAGCTCCGGAGTAAGAAGTCCAAGCGCTCACTTACAATACAATGGTATAGTAAGTGGACCCCCTCTGACAGTGTTACTCAAACAAGAGTAGTCTCCAGCGTATTTCAGTGTATTTTGGGTTAAATATTTTGGGGGGGGAGGGAGATTTAGGATGAGAAGGTGCCTTTTTATTGTGCTCAGGTACCAGTGATGGGACATGTCAGCAAGCAGGGATAGCACATTTGAGGGACTTAGCTTATTTTGTCCACAGTGATTTAGAAATGTTTAAGGGACAAAGATAACTGCACAAGAAGGTGATCTTGATTTAGTGGAAATAGATGTGCAGTTGGAACGCCACTCAGATAAGCTGCATATATATGGTTTTTACCCTTATCTCCATATTGTCCTGTGCTGGGGACTGGATGAAATTTAAAGAGTTTTTCTTTGGAGAGAAGAAGAAAAAAAAAAAAAAAAGGAAAAATATTGAAGGGGGAGGGCCTAATTTCTTTGTCCTGTTTTGATGCTCTGGTAGTTCTCTCATTATTATAACCACCTGATAACTGAAGTGATAATTTGATAAGATATGTGATGTGAAATGGTAATTTTTATGACTCATAGCTTTTCTAAGAACATAGTTCTGCTGTGCAGTAGTGATACAGTTAAAGCAATTCACAGCATAAAAAAGCTATCAGTTTTCCTCGGATGTCTTAAGGTCCACTTGATACTTAGTTACACCAGAAAGCAGATTATCAATTATATTGATATATCTGTCAACTTGATACAATGCTAAGATAGCTTAGAACCAAACATGGATTGTTATCTTATCTTAAAAGTGTTATAAAATTGATGAAACATTGGCAGTAATGCAATCATAAATACCAAGGTGACTATCGCTTTCTCTCTTTACTATATAAATATTAATGAGTTAATTGTCATTTTGAGCTATTCCTAGGAGTATTGTACAATCATGTACTTAAAAGCAAAGTATCAAGGCTTGTATGAGTACTATTGCACAGTAAAAGTAACTCTCAATTTAGTAAGAAATTTCCATAACTCATCTCATTTTTACCCCAAGCCGAAATAACAATAAATATATTAAAACCACATGAGAATAATGTTTTCATCTCAAACTATGACAAAATTGTAAATATTCCTTGGCAAAGTCATAAAGGAATGAAGTAATTTATATAGGTAGTTCAGAACAAAGTGCATCTTATAAGAACTGCATGAAAGAGGCTGTTTTGTAAATTTTTTTTGTTCTGAAAAAAGAACTTACCATAGCATCTATAGTGTTATTCTCCTGGGACTTTAATATGGTAACCATGGTCATAGCTGAAACATGGAAGCAGCTTAATTCTATAGTTATACCTGAGAAATACCTTGCACTTTTGTGAGGTCAATATAATTAATGAGTGGTATCAGCAATAATGGGAATTTTTTGATACATGAGTATTGAATGATCCATGAGCCTTGGAGTTCAGTTTCTCAGCTGGGACATCAACAACATTTATGGTACAGTTTCTGGTTAAAACTTATTTCATACAATCTGTAAGGTGTTTATAACCAATATTAGGCATTTTTTTCACAGAATTAGAGAACCATAATTCTGATTCTTATAATCCTTTCTCTAAAAAAACCCAAGAACTAGACTAGTTTTCATATAAAAATTGTACTATCTTCTGCCAATGTTCAAGGCTGAGAAAACATATTTCTTGCTGTTTGCTAGAAATTAATCTTTACAGAATGTTCATAATCTTGTATGTATTTATATAAATATTTATTGAATCGGGCTCATTCAAACTATTTCCTTATGTACTTCTGTTCATAAATCCTCATAAATCCTTGCCCTTGCGAATTGTAGGAGAATAAAGATGAAGTAAAAATGTATTTGTCCTTTGTCCTTTGAGTCTTAAGACAGCTTTCTGTAAGGTTTATGAATAATTCTCGTATATGCACATAATAATAAATTTAACTAAATGTATTTTATGTATGTATCTTTTATGTTGACATTTCTCAAGCTTACATGAAAATATTTAACGATTATTAGAAATTTGTTGACAATTTAACAACAATATACTTATTTTATTGGATGTAGGAACATGGTATTTCTCTAAACAGAGACACTGTTCCATTCTAAAGTAAGTATTTAAGTAAAAACTCTTGTCAAAACTCCACTTTCTTTAGTTATCTCTACTGTTGACATACTAACTTTAATTGCCCTGTATAAAGGAGACCTAAACTCCATTCTCAATCTGCCTTGGCCTACTTGCATTTTTAACAGTTGAGAAATGCATTACTTAAATAGACTAAGATTAGTAAATTCAGTTAAAATCTCTTAGAAAAAAAAAAATATCCCAAATTCTCACCAGAATTACATCTTGCGACATCAGAAGAAAAAGAATTTGCAAAAGCTTTCACAATTCTGTTAATGTACTTTTTCTACTACATCAGAAAACCATAGTAACAAACAGACTTCCTTCCTGTGTCATATCAAACACTTTGAATTTGTCTAGTTTTCATACTAAGATCTGGCAAGGCAATAACTCTGGCTGATATTTTGAATTGCAGTAGGCTTAGGGGGAAAAAAAATCTCCAAACAAAACAAATGAAAAAAAAAAATAAAATTAATAAAAAGGAAAAAATTATCTTGAGTATTCTCTGGGGAAACAAAAAAAAAAAGGCTTTAGAGTATTAGCTAATAATTTGCCTGTGAAGTTAGGACAGTTAAAGGTGCCATCCTGCTTTCATCTCAGTTCTTTTAATTTTGACCTAAGAGCATTTACATTCTCTCTTTTGTCCATCTGTGGGTTCCGTCCCCGTCCCCCCCCCCCCTTTTTTTTTCTTTTTGGTATATGTAACATAATTTTTAAAAAAGTCATGTTTCTGATAAAAAGTCATGTTCTGATAAAACAGCCACAGCAAAAGCCAGAAATAATGAAAACAACCTGTGAGAAATCTGACTAATTTTGTATGCTGTGCAAAACAAGCTAAAATTTTATACTGTTTTTCTATATAGACACCACTAAGAAGGAAAGAGCACTCAAGAAGAACATTTCTGCTCATCTGCAATGAAAGCTTGAATATATTTTTTTATAAAACTAAAAAAGCTGTCAGAATAAATCAATTTTTATTCATGTGAGCATATAAAGGTTAGACTGATGAATGTATTAAATACACAGTTATATTTCTTAAAGATAAGAAAACAGAACTCAGAAGTTTAATACTATGTTTCAAGTTGAGTCTTTTGCTTTACTTGCTTGTTTATGAGCTTTTTCCCAAATCCCCTCTCCTCTGCACACAGCTCCCAGTGCAATTAATTAAAAGAATGCAAATTCAAGCAAACAAAAAAAACCCGCCTTGTAACCTAAAAAGGGACTAGAATAAATTAGTCTATTCCTCTGAACTGCCTTTTAGGGTTTTTTTTCTCCTTCTAATTTTAGAGGTTAGGGATACATGAAGAAGTGAAATAATCAACAATAGCGTGTAGAAAAGTCTACAAACAAATTTCAACAGGTCAATGAAAGATAAATTTAAAGTTATAGACAGAATATTTTTTTTCTTGAAAGGAGAGAGCTATCTGCTTAATCTCCTCTTTCATAGGTGGATAATTAATTAGATGGTAATAACTAAGCAGAGCTGCAAAACAAGCAGTTTATAAATCCTAAGACTGCATACTCCTTTTCTAAAGCTTCCCTCTCTCCATGCCATCATTAGGAATTTTGACTAATTCAACATGAATAGGGAGTAGGATTTCAATATTTCTTGCCCACACAACTACCGCATTTTGGCAGATAGTAAACTAAATAATAAAAAAAAAAAAAAACCAAAACCAAACAAAATCAAAACTCTGACATAACACACCACAGGTTTTCTTAAAGACACAATAAGATTGAATAGTAATAGTCTTTTCTACTTTACTTATTTTGATAGGATGCAACAAAATGAAATTATGGTTATTTTTTTTCACTTATTTTTCTTTATTTCTTAAAATTCTGGTTTAGAAGTGTTGAGGTGCTTTAGTGATAAAGTCTAGAAATCTCACTATAGACTTTATAAAGCATGATTATCCTATTTAACATGCACAGTATGTGTTCCTGATAGGGTCATTTATTCTATAAGCAGGATCTTAATTACTATCTTTATGCTGATGACATCCAAATATAATAGGTATATCAAACAGTTCATGATGACTTAGATAAATCTGTCTCTAGTCTGGAAGGATGTTTATTAGACATTAAGTGTTGAGTGTCTGCTAACATTTGGTGCTTAAAACAGAATTTATTTTATTTGGCCCATTGCCTGCTAAATAGCAGTTCCTCATTCATGGTACCATTTGTTGGGAATATAAAATTGCTTCCTCACTGAATAATTTTGGTGTTATATTTGACCCTGAAACTTGTTCCGAGGGCCACATTGTTAAGTCTTCATATTTACATGTCAGGAATTTAGCAAGGTTAAGGACATTGCTGTTTCAGCAGGATCTACAGCTCTTGTTTTATGTTGTACAACATCGAGGTTGGAATATTATAATTCATTGTTTACAGACTTTTCCTAGCTGTTTGTTGTACATACCTCAGCTGTATAGAATTCAACACCTACAGCATTTACTAAAAATCAGCTACAAGAGAATATCTGAGGAGTATGTTGGCTATCTGTCAAAATGATTCCGAAATATTTGTCCATGTTTAGAAATGATGCTGCTTAGAAATTAGCTTGTTTAGAAAGTAGAGGTAGTTGATGCCATCTAAATACCTAAAGCAGACTCTTTAAAGAAACCTGGATAATTTTTTAATGAGTGAATTTGTGTGAATTTTGAATGTTTCTCCTTATGAATTCTCCAGAATTCCCTATTCTTTTCTAGAATATGATTTTAGTTGTTTTGAGGAGCTGCTTATTTAATAGTTTAATTCCTTCAGAAATCTTTCACTTGTGCTGATAGGAATTGCTAAGCCACTTGAACTATTACTTGGAAAAGCATTTATTTAATCTGACTTAGATCTAAGTATTTGATCTGAATTTCCTTTAGTTTTTGTGAACCCCCCTGGCTTTAGAAAATGAGCAATGGAGTTGAATGATCAGCTGATATTCAGCCTTGAAAGTCAGGAGAGATAGTGGTCCTCAGTGTCATTATTGATCTCATAAGGACAATGGTGTTAAATTATACAATGTTATACTTACCAACAGGCAAACTTTATTGCTCAGAATGTTTTTCAGGTTTCTATTTATTTTCTAATAAACCAAATCAATAGATTTGTCATTATTCCCATTGGACCTATTTACATTAAATTTTTCTAAAAATCATGTCCTACTGTCAGAACTGATCACTGTTGGGTATGTGATAGCAAGTAACTTTGCAGTATTTTGATGAAGTGTGGGGAGGGTGTTTCTGATGCTGCGTGAATCAGGCCACTACCACTTCTCCCCTACAGTCTCTGCAGAATCACTGTGCCCACCAAATTATAGGTATGTGCCCAAATGTTTCTGCCTTTGCTAATCAAGCTGCATGTTGTCACAATCCCGTCATGGGCAAAAGGGAACTTACAATAGGAGCTAAGAAATTAGTGTTTTAACAGTCTAATGAAATACAAATATTGTTTGTCCAGTATAATACTAAAAATACCTTTAGCCCAACTCAATACAGAAAAACCTCATTAGTTATACAGTTTTAATTGTTACACATGAAAATCAGCCAACATCTACACCTTTATTCTGATGTTATACTAGTCCCTCCAGTGTCCTTCTGGGTCCTGAGGCTGAAACTTCAGGCATCCTCCAGAAGAAGAGAGGAGCAGGGAAGCACAACAAGTTGTCAGCATCCTGATATCTTTGCCAAGAGGAATGTCATGTTCATGGTGGTGGGAGTGCCGTCTTCCTCAGTTCTGGGTCCACTTGGGTTACTCTGATACATTCTTAACTAGGTCTCCTTCTGTCATATTAATGCCAAGTTGAAATTTGAGAGCTGTACACTAGCTTCCCTCAGCTTTAGCTGACATCAAGGGTTGATGTTCATTAAGAGTCACTCCTTGTGTTTGTCAGACCATTTCCCTAGATGACATTCACAATGCTTATGCTTAGAGAGTTATAAAGTCATAGTCAATCAATCCCTAGACAATTGTTGCAATAAACAAAATCAATTAAGTTCAAGGCAAGCCCAGAAAATCTTGAGATCCTGCATAATCAGGTCAACACAGCCTTCTACTAAATAAAACAGAGATCATATTTACAGGACTACAACAGACAAGAAAGGAGAATATGGCTGCAGCCTTCTTTCTGAATAATCTTGGCCAGAAAACTGATTGCATAATAAGGGAGATTCATTCTTTTAGGTAGGTCAAAACTCTCAAAAGCAAGACTGCAGAAACAAAGCATTACAGCAAAGTTGGACTTCTTTCTTGGTATTCCTTTTGGGATGTGGTATACAACCGCAAGCAAGGCAGCATAAACTTCACGTAAACTAATCAATATATAAGGACCCTAGGTTGTCCTCATGTAACACAATTAATTTAATGAGTGAGGCTTAGTTTTTCTGAAGTTGATTTTGCTTGGTTAACTTATTTGAGAAATAAATGATTTCTGGAACTAATTGAACATGGAAATTCATCATGGAAATACAAGGGAACCTTGAATTTTATTTATTGTCATTTTGTTTTAATTTTTCTTAATTAGCTATAGCAATGTCATTACCAGTGTGAGAAAGGGACACCAAAGACCAGAACACTATGTTGTTACATATTGACCCAAAATAAAAATTTGATATTGCCTTAATTAATCTAGACATCCACCAGGAGAAAAAATAAGTGTCCTCTAAACTAAGCTTTGGAATGATTTGGAATGATTGGAATTATTCTTTTCTCCATCTACTGTAAACTCTATGGGAGTCCAACAGGTGTGACATTCAGGCAGGAAATAGCAGCACTCATCAGGCTTTATCAAATCATAATTTGGTTGTTGTATAGGAAAACTGAGATGGAAATATATTCAGTCTGTATGGTTAAGAAGAGATGAAACTCATTCAATATGCATACTGTTGTGTATCTCCATTATTCTAGTACAAGAGGATCAGAATATTATTGGAGGAAGAATCATCTTGGAACATAACTTCAATTTAACTATTAAAAAGACTTAAATTTGTATGTCACTTTTGGAAAAAGCACATCTTGTAGACACAAAGATGCTATTGAAAATTTACACCTGAATTAATTTCCTCCTTGATATCTTTCATGCATCACCATACTTTTTTAGCGTTAATGAGTAAGATCAGCAGAATACAAAGACATGTTGAGCAGGTTTTTCTCATAAGATTTTTGTCACCTGTTATTCATCCTTAAGTACCATAACTATCCTAATTTTCTTGGATTTCTTCAAAATTTAATCTTAAAAACATTACTTCTTAATTCAACATCATATATTAGGTTCAGAAAAGTGATATCTGTTTATTACTATTTTTAAGACACATCAGAGATGACCCTGGAAAAATACATTATGCTTCATACAGATTTGGTGAAAAATGTGAGACTGACATATTCAGGGCTATGGCAGAAAGTGCTCAAGTGCATAAAAAAAAGACACTTTCTAAAAGTAATTAAAAATTCCTGTTAGACTCTTCAGATTTACTGATCCCCAGCCCTCCTGCTTTGTGCTGACACCTTTTCTGATGAGTGCTATCCACCAGAAGGCCATGTCACAGGTAGATCCTGTGTCACTGTCAGGGAGTGGGGCCTTTCCAAGTCATTCTTGTACAGACCTGATCCAAGGTTACACAGCTGAGCATAAGCACAGACAGCTCTATGTCCAGGAAGGTAGAGAAGAGCTGCAAAGCCTTTTGGTGCATAGTGTCCTCACTCTAACAAATCTAAAACAGTCTGTGCAGGTAATGGAGGGGTTATCTTGCTCTCCTTTAAATATGTCAATTAAAAAAGAGAACTTTGAGATCTTGTGCTTGGAAACCGAATAATCCTTAATGCAATGTACATGCTAGGCAAGAAGAAATCTTTGCTGAGGTTTTCAGAAATTCTTTTCAGCTGTTGACTCCTCCAGTGTACAGTTATGTGTCAGCTTGTATAGAACTCCGTAATAGTTACCTACTGCAGATATCTGCCTTTGGTAACAACTTTGCCAGCAGTGTTCCTTGAGAATCTTCAGGAACAATTTCCCTGTACATCATCTGTCCAAAAAACTTGCTCTAGCATTCAAGCTGGTCTAAACCAAACAAACAAACTGTCATGGTTTAACCCCAGCCAGCAACTAAGCACTACACAGCCACTTACTCACTTCCCCCCCACCCAGTGGGATGGGGGAGAGAATTGGAAGCAAAAAAGCTAAATCTCGTGGGTTGAGATAAGAAAAGTTTAATAGAACAGAAAGAAACAAACTAATAATGATAATAACAATAATAAAATGACAATAATAATAATAAAAGGACTGGCATATACAAAACATGATGCACAATGCAATTGCTCACC
This sequence comes from Astur gentilis, assembly GCF_929443795.1. Taxonomy (NCBI): domain Eukaryota; kingdom Metazoa; phylum Chordata; class Aves; order Accipitriformes; family Accipitridae; genus Astur; species Astur gentilis. The sequence continues at coordinate 29,582,751 of NC_064887.1, forward strand.
ACTCGCTAACTGATGTCCAGTTAGTTCCTGAGCAGCGATCTACCCCCCTCCCTTGGCCAACTCCCCCACTTTATATACTGGGCATGACGTCACATGGTATGGAATACCTTGTTGGCCATTTTGGGTCAGCTGTCCTGGCTGTGTCCCCTCCCAACTTCTTGTGCCCCTCCAGCCTTCTTGCTGTCTGGGCATGATAAGCTGAAAAATCCTTGGCTTAGTATAAACACTACTTAGCAACAACTGAGAACATCAGTGTGTTATCAACATTATTGTCATACTGAACTCAAAACATAGAACTATACCAGCTACTAGAAAGAAAATTAACTCTATCCCAGCTGAAACCAGGTCACCTACTTAGCCCAACATTTTTTATTTAACATCCTATTGACATATAGAACAAAATCATCAACTTCATATAGGAAATACTGAAAATTATATACTCAATATTGCATCTTGTCTGCAGTTCTCATTCTCTTATCTCAAAAAAGATTCAATAAAACTGAGAAAAATTAAGATGACAGGTGTGGGATGACCTCCCTAAGAAGAACCACTGAGTAGATCAGGACTCTTCAGCAAGGCAAAAAGGTTACTGAAGACATACTGAAGCTGTCACAGAAAGAATAAACAGAAAGCAATTCTTCACTGTCTCTGCTAAAACAAAAATTGAGGAGCAGGAAATGGTGCTAGAAGAGATATATATGTACAAAAAGAGAAGGTTCTTTAGTTCAACACTATGATTAAGCTGCATAATCCCCTGTCCTAGGATTTTAAATATGCTAAGACTTTACATAGGGAAGTCTAAAGAAGTAAATGAAAAATTAACCTTTTGAAGAGAATTGAAAGACAACTCTTCCAACTGTTTATGAAATCACTGCAGGGCACTGTAGGATAGGAGAGTACTTGACAAAGTTTCACTATATGCTTTCCATAGGCTTATGCAGTTTCTGAAGCTTTTAGGTTTTGGCCACTGTTTAGAAACTTTCATCAGTTTTTATGGCTGTCCTTATGTTCTTACTGAGATTTCCATCTTGTCTTTTTCCTGCTCCTGTGTACGGAGCTGTAAATATATCATGGTTTCTATCTGTAAATCCATCTCAGCAGCTACTTCCCTGAGGCTTTTGAGAACTTTACTACAAACAACCTCTTCTATTACCTTCTCACAAACGTTTTGGAATTGTACAGTATTATCAAATGAACAATTGTGTCTTCTTTTATTGCCCCTGTCTTTTTTTCCATATACTAGCATAGTTAGGAGGGTTAGGCAGAGGCTTTCATCAGAGTCCTGCATTATTCATGGGCTAATTTTTGCAGTGGAACTTCTGCCTCTTCATTTCTGGAGTGAGTCAAAACTTTCTAAGGAAAGCCTCTCTTAAGTACTCCACTCCCTCCCTAAGCTGAAAACTGGCAGGACTTCACTGTCCAGCTTGAGGCGTAAAGAGAAATCTTGAAGCCCACTGCAGCTCTGTGGGTGCTCAGATACTGTATGACTGCTGAAGGGGGGAAGGTGCCAAATTCAGAGCCTGTCCCAATGAGACAGTCCTAAAATGTTAGTCAAGGTCACTTTGAGTTCACTCATCAGTTCGTTGCGACTCCCATTTCTAATAGTGCCTTGTAATTTCAGTGCATCTTTTTGTTTTTCCTCATCTGCTGTGGCTTTATTTTATTTTTTTATTTTATTTTATTTTTTAATCAAACTGGAATTCTTCTGATAGACTAGCTGCATTTAGCGGGGCTGTATCTAAGGACCAAAACTATTCTAAATGATTGTTCCAAAAGGCAAATGGACTGCTGGTTGGAGGAAATTAACTACCCAATAATCTTTTTATAGTAATGCTGTTTTAGCAGTGCTTTGAATTCGGCTGCCTTTCCCAGTGTCATATGCCTCTCTCAAAGCAAAGCTTTTTACACTCAGGTCTGTCAAACTCAGTGTTTGCTCCAGACTGGCTCATCAATGCTTTCTTTAGCTCTTTCCACAAGCATTCAGTTGCTTTTTTTTTTTTTTTTTAATCCTGTAGTGTCCCAGATTGCCTCTAACAGTTTCCCATAGGAAAAAAAGAATGCTTTAATGAGGACAGTCCTTTCTATTCTGTAGACATTTTGCTCCCGAGAGGAGTGTTTCTGGTATATATGTATATATGTGTATGTGTATGTATATATAAAAATTTCTTGTTCTGAATTTCTGTAGCCAAATTAATTCAAATAATCAACCCTATTGACCTACAGATTTGATTGCTGTTTGGAGTAATTTATGGACTGGTAACCTGCTACAACCTCTGACTCAGTTGTGCCTCTCTAAATTCTTTAAGCATGTTGTCTCCTGTTACATGTTGGTGCTAGGCATGTGGAAAGGCCTCCAACAGATTCCTGAATTACTGGTTTGCAAACTGGGCCATGCGGTCAGTTGGAAGAACATAGTCTTTGGATACTCTGGAGACTTTGTATTTGGATACTGATTACTCTGAAAGTGCCTCGAACTTTAAAGATTGCTACCCCCAAAGGAAAAGATGACTTTGATGTTAGTGAGTTATCTCAAAACAGTTGGAGATACTAGGTAGGATAATAGCCTATCGGAAAACAGCATCAGCGCATGACAACCTACACATCATCAGGTCTCAAGACAACATTTAGCCAAGATAAGCCCAAGGCTTCTTTTTCCTTAATTAAACCTAATTAGATTGTCTTTCTGAAGTTTCTTCACAAAGCAATGATTGGAGACATTGGAATAGTGGGTAGAATTTTCACCGAGTTGTTTTCAGAAGGAGAACTGCACTTAAAGCAGGTGGGCAAAACTGTTTCCAGATTCATTCATTCCCACAGAGACTGTACTTACTCAGATGTAGGGTGGTTTTGGGATGTCTTGTACTTGCACATATCTTTGTGAACATACACAAAAGCAAAACATATTGTTTCACTTAAACTCTCATAGAATTTCTTACTATCTCAACATCTCTGTGGCTGAGAGAACTACTATTCTGGTGATTAATCCTTTACTATTCAAGTGTTAACTTCTGATACTTGTGCCATATTCAGATGACTTTCATGCATATTCAAAAAAGGAGTTTATTTTTGCACACTTCCTGATTGCTGTCTCTCAATAAACATTGTAATGTTTCCATTATTGGGCCATGATACCTTTCCATGAAGGTAAAAGTCTTCTATTTGCTTAAATGAAAATGAGAATGCAATTATGTATATTTGTAACTATCCTTAATACAAATCTAACACAGATAATCTTGGAAATATAATGATGAATTTTGTTTTCTGGCAATCCATATTTATAGCTTGCTAAAATTACTAGTATTCTACACATGTACATTTATATAGTAATATGATAATTCAGTCATTGAGCATTTTAAGGAACAACTGCTGCTATTATCAGATGATAAATGATTAACACAATAGAAAGTAGTACTGATTGAATAGCATTAATCTGATAAAATCATTTTTTAAATAACTTATTTATGGTTTTTCTTTTTATGATTTTACTTATCTAAAATAAAGCCAACACTAGGAAACTACTTTCTGTAGGTTTTTTCTGAGTATATGAATAATTCCAAATTGTTATATAGTAAATGTGAATGACATATTTGGTTGCTTAAAACTTTTAGTACAGCAATTCTAAAGGCCAAGAAACCAAATAATACACACAGTGGAAATCAGAAAATTTTATACATTTGAAAAAATGCTTTTCTCAGTGTTTCACAAATAACTTCAGGATTATTAACGATAAAACCTTTATGTTCAAATGATAAACTGCATGATTTAATGATAAATAATTTGTATTGCCATTTTTTGTAATATGATTAAGAAAAGAAATAGGTTAAAAAAAATAGAATTTGCTGTTTGAAGTCCAGCATAAATTTACAGTTGTATTTTCTATTCTGCAAAAAAATGGAGAACAAATCCATTTTGAATGCTTCTCATTTTTTTTCCCCAGAATTTTTTGGAACAGATCGGCACTGAATAAAGAAGAATGAAAGAAAAGGAGTTGATCACAGATAACCTCTAGGATTTTGTTGTTAATTTTTCCTTTTTAGTCAATAAAATCTTCCTGCCAGTTTTTTTCCTTGTACTTTAATTCTGAAAGAGCCTTTGACAACTAAACCCTTTAATGACTACGTACAAACTCTATGCAGTTAGCTATCTACTATTATATAGAAGAATTCTTTGCCCTTTTTTTGTGTGTTTGAGCATCACACTTTTTCAGAAGTACAACTAAAATTATGTATATGTTGAAGAAAGGTTGATATGGAAAATTATCTTGGCAATTAATAGCATCAGTGTAACTCTGAGCGGCGATTCCCAGCCCCCACTCCCCAGTTCCTATAATGGATGTGACGTCCCATGGTATGGAACACACCGTTGACCAGTTTGGGTCAGGTGCCCCGGCTGTGTCCTGTGACAACTTCTTGTGCCCCTCCAGCTTTCTCGCTGGCTGGGCATGAGAAGCTGAAAAATCCTTGACTATAGTCTAAACACTACTGAGCAACAACTGAAAACATCAGTGTGTTATCAACATTCTTCGCATACTGAACTCAAAACATAGCACTGTACCAGCTACTAGGAAGACAGTTAACTCTATCCCAGCTGAAACCAGGACAGTAGTGTTTAGACTATAGTCAAGGATTTTTCAGCTTCTCATGCCCAGCCAGCGAGAAAGCTGGAGGGGTACAAGAAGTTGGCACAGGACACAGCCAAGGCAGCTGACCCAAACTGGCCAACAAGGTATCCCATACCATGGGACGTCACATCTAGTATATAAACTGGGGCGAGTGGGGGCGGGGAATCGCTGCTCGGGGACTAGCTGGGTGTTGGTCGGCAGGTGGTGAGCAATTGCCCTGCGCATCATTTGTAAATTCCAATCCTTTTATTACTACTGTTGTCATTTTATTAGTGTTATCATTATCTTTATTAGTTTTTTCTTTTCTGTTCTATTAAACTGTTCTTATCTGAACCCACGGGTTTTACTTCTTTTCCCAATTTTCTCCCCCATCCCACTGGGTGGGGGTGAGTGAGTGAGCGGCTGCGTGGTGCTTAGTTGCTGGCTGGGGTTAAAGCACGACGCTATGTTGTTTCACACTATGACATTACTCTGTAGTCAAACTGAGTATTTGGACTTTATCTTACACTACAAATGAGTTATTATTCTGACCATAGGAAAAGAAAATGACTTTGCCTTCTCATTTCCTTCAGTGGGAGTTTCTCATTGTCAGCACATTTGAAAGTAAAGTCAGAACCTTACTGAATTTGACTAGATAGCACATCATAATCTTCAGCTTCAAGCTTTAAGATTCAGATTTCCTCTATTTTCAGGGGGAATCCTGGAGTCACAGCTTATCCAAATTCAAACATTTTTTCCCTACTCTTAAGACAGTTGTCTGTATCCACAGCTACCATCTATGCCCACGTTCAGATTAACATCTTGCATGAAACTGTAATACATGGGCTCTTCAGCAGGGTAAGTCTAATTGCAGCTTCAATACTAAAAAAATATATATATCTATAACTTTATCTATTACTTATTCACACAACTCTTCTCTCCTCCCCTGCCTCCTTTAGCATGCAACTCTTCCTTCTGTTTGGAGCTTCATCATTTCTAATATATATTTGAATGATGAAATACCAGAAGCGATTTCACACACTGTTTCATTGCATTTGTTTTTATTATTGTTTTTACTAGCAATAGTCATGTATTTTCCAATTAGAGTTCTTCTTTCAGAAATTTACTGGGTCTGTAACTGCTGCTAAAATAACAGATAAGGCTATTTGATTTATGAGTTATTCCTAGCTCTTACTGCTGGGGTCTATTATACTTCAGCTTATTTTTTTTAAAAGTTAAATATTGTATTGATGGGTGAAGACTGCAATGTAACTATGATGCCCTTTGAAAATCAGGGAATGGTTGGATGGGACGTGATCCACCTTACTAAGTGGAGCAAAATTATCCTTGCCAACAGATATTCCAAGCTCAGTAGAGCTTTGAAGTAGGAACAACGGGGGAGAGAGACAATAAACAACTAACAAGGGAGGAAGTGGTGGACCATGTAGGCAAGCAGAGTGGGGTGATGTGAACATGAAGGACCTAGTAATCAGCAAACTGGACTGAAGTGGCGTTACCCCAAGAGTATGCATGTAATTAAGGAAGTGCCTGTCAGACAGCATTATGGGGAAGCTCTCATACTCTTCCTGAGGCCTTCTTTAGATAACTGGAAGAAGCCTCATGTTTGCAGGCTCTGGTCCTCTTGGGGGACTCAGCTTGTGCTGAGGTACCACCCTAATGTCTGCTGGAGGGACAGCAGAGCACCAGCCATCCAGGAAATTACTGGAGTACATTGATGATAATTTCATAACACAGGTGATTGAGAGGCCAATGAGGTAAGTTTTTCTGCTGGACCTCACAAATTTGAATAAGGAAGGAGTAGTTGGATGTGATGGTCAGGGGCAGCCTTATCTGCAGTCATCATGTGACAGTGAAGTTCAGGATCCTGAGAGGACAGAAGAAGGCAAAAAGCAGAATCACAACCCTGGGCTTCAGAAAAGCAGACTTAGGCCTGTTTAGGGATCTAGTTGGAAGAATCCCATGGGAGATAGTCCTGGAGAGAAGGGGGGGACTAGGAGATGTGGTTGGTTTTCGAGGATCTCCTCCTCCAAGCTAAGGAATGGCCCATGTTGACAATCAGGAAATCGAGCAAAGATGGCAGGAGGCCTGCATGGATGAAAAGAAGCTCCTGATAAAACTCAAATGTGAAAAGGAAGCATATAAGAGGTGGAAGCAGAGTCAGGTGACATGGAAGGAATGTGGAGACACTGTCCAAATCAGGAATGGGGTTAGGAAAACCAAAACCTACCCAGACTTGAATATGGTGAGGGACATGAAAGACAACAAGGAAGGCTTATACAGGTACATCAGCAACAACAAAAAAACTAGGGAAGATGTTTCACTCCTGAATGGGTCTAGGGACCTGGTGATAAAGGATATCAAAAAAGCAGAGGTACTCAATGGCTTCTTCACTTTTGTCTTTTCTGGTATAGCCTGCCTTCAGGAATCCCAGACCCCTGAGACAAGAGGAAATGTCTGGATTAAGGAAGACTTACCCTTGGTGAAGAAAAATCAGCTTAGGGAATATTTTAAACAAACTGGACGTCCACAAGTCCATGAGCTCTGATGTGATATACCCAGGAGTGATGAGGGAGCTGGTTGATGTCATTGCAAGGCCACTCCTAGTTATCTTTGAAAATCCATGGTGTTCAGAGGAGGTTTCTAAGGGCTGGAAGAAGCCTGCTACAATGAGATGACTTTCTTGGTGGATGAGGGCAGAAGAGCAGACGCTGCTTATCTCAACTTCAGTAAGGCTTTGTAAGTTCTATGTCTCTCATAACACCCTCATTGACAAATTGATGAAGTACAGGCTAGGTAACTGGATATAAACTGCCTAAATTGCCAGTCTCAAAGGGTTCTGATCAGTGACACAAAGTGTAATTGGAGGCCAGTCACTATTGGAGTAGTCCAGGGATCAGTTCTTTTCAACGTCTTCATTTATGACCTAGATGATGGAAAAGTTCACAGCAAATTCAGAGATGATACAAAACTGGAACAAGTGGCGGACATACCAGATGGGTGGGCTGCCATTCTGAGGGATCACATCAGGCTAGAGAAATGGGCCAATAACAATCTTATACAGTAACAATCTTATACAGTTAAAAAGAGAGAAATGCAAAATCCTCCACCTGGGGAGGAATAACCCCAGGTACCAGTACAGGCTGGAGGGTGACAGCTGGAAGTCAGCTTGGCAGAAAAAGAGCAAGGGGTTCTCATTGACATCAAGCTGACTGTGAGCTGGCAATGTGTCCTCACAGCAAAGGAGGCCGACAGCCTCTGGGGCTGCATTAGGCAAAGCTTTTCCAGCAGGTTGAGGGAGGTGATCCTTCCTCTGCTCAGCACTGGTGAAGTCACATCTGGAATAGTGTCCAGATCTAGGCTCCTGAGGCATAGACATACTGGAGAGTCTGGCAAAGGTCCACAAAGATGTTTAAGGATTTGAAGCATCTGTCATACAAGGAAAGGCTGGGAAAGGGGGACTGTTCAGCCTGGAGAAGAGAACACTCAGGGGGAATTTATCTACGTGTGTAAATACCTGATGGGAGGTTGGCAGTACAAAGTAGCTGAACTCTTCTCAGTGGTTCCCAGTGTCAAGACAAGAGCCAATCTGTACAAGCTGAAAAACAGGAAATTCCATTTAAACATAAGAAAAAGTTTTGGTTTGTTTTTTTTTTTTTTTTAATCTGTGAGGGTGTTTTAACATGGAAACAGGTTGTCCAGAGAGGTTATGGAGTCCATTCAGTGAGAGTGTTGGTCTACATGGTATCCAGAGGTGCCATTCAAGCTCAGCTCTTCTAGTATTCTGACATAGATGATACTTTTCAGTATTAAGTAAACTCACCATTTAAAAGACTTCATATGTCTATGAAATTAAACATCACATCAAAAGTATGATAAGATATTAAAAAAAAAAACAACCAAACTTTCTGAGATTCTTTTAACTTTCAATTGGATTAACACCTAATTTGCTAGGAGGTCCCTTCCAATATAAGGCTAATCTAATTACTGCAACTCACCACCACAACATACACCCCTAAAAATTACTTTTGTAGTTAGTGTTCCAATTTGGCAGCTATCAAATGTCATGTTTTTTCATTTAAATATAGGGAATCATAAGGACTGCACCAAGCTCTAGGTGAATGTAATTTTCCATAGCTACATGGCCTTTCATAGAGTTAAGCTAATAAGTACTTTCAGAAAGCCTGTCTTTTTTTCTTTTTCAGAACCAGTGTTTTTATTCCTTTCAAGGTCTCTGAATGAACTAATTCAGTTGAAGTTCAAATCATCTGATTGTCCTTTGTTGCTGTTTTCAATTGATTTTCATTAGCTGTTGTTTACAAGCACCATAACATCACCTGAAGTTCTCACTATAACAAAAGACTTATTAAAATTAAGTGTTACTCAGTGACACATGAGGAACTTTAATTTCTGAAATATATATGTTAACATTATTTATTCAAAATGGATACACTTTTGGCTCAAGCCTTGAATTTCAATTTCATATAGATTTTGGCAGAATACCAAAGTTATTTGAATTGAACAGAAGATTTACATTGACTATGACGGATAATGATTTAAAATGCAAAATATTCCTAAATTCATGCCACTTAGCACAGAGTGCCCATAATCCTTAGTACTTTAATGACATTTAACAATTTTATATATTTTATTTTTTTTTATTTTGTCTTCCAGAATGCAAGAGTTCTTTATCAACCCAATGATTTAGTGCAAATTTTCTGCAAGTCCACAGGTGGACAACATAAGAACTGGTTCAAAGCTTTAACTATCACTAGAAGTAAGATCAGGTTCTCTTCTGTAAATCTGATTTGTAAATTGAAATAAATTTCCAACATATCTAGGAAAGAGTTCTTCAAAATGACACAAACACACAGACTGGTTCCCTTAATGATCAGTGTAATATAAAAGGGCATGACAGATACTTATCTGTTTGAGTTCCAAGCTTCAAAATATTTGAGTTAGATTGAACTTGATTTTTTTTTTTTCCTTTTTTTGCTTGAACTGGTATTTTTTTCCTCTTTCTACTTGATTTCTGTATATATTTTGGTTCACAGTGGGGCTAGCCCAAGAATATTCATTGTATATCTCAGAAGACACAGAACTGAGTTTTCTGTACATTTTACTTTAATCTTATTTCTCAGACCAGACCTTATCAGTGCACTTAATGCATCTGTTCAGTTGTAGAGAAATAGGGGATAAGGAAAGGTGAAATTGAAGCTGGAATGGACACCTGGACACAATTTGTCTTGCAACCAGGGGAATGAAAAGTGGGTTTGCCTCCTAACGAGAACTACTTATCGCACTGAATATTGCTCTGTACTTCGCTTGCAACAGCATCTGCAGATTTGCCTTTCTGGATTCAGACATAGACAAACTAGACTGAAAATAAATAGGAACCAAAATGGGATATATGGAAATATACTGATAGACAGCTGTTGTGTTGTTTTTTTCTGTTGGTTTTTTTTTTTTTTTTCCTTTTCTTTTAAAATCAGCTTGCACTTAGATTTAATAAACAGCATATGCTTGTTGATACAACAGTAGAAGTAGTCCAGATTTCTATCTGGCATCATTATTGATTTACTTCCAGAAAGTTAAAGGCTGTTCAGCTCTAAAGATTTGATTCAACCCCACTTGTAGATATGTATAATAAGAAAGATGGAAGAAAATAGAATTGTACCTTATGTTATGGAGGCGCGCACAATCAAATCCAACAGGTGTTAAAGCTCAGATTTATTCTTCAGTAAAAAGTTAGTTAGAACTCCTGTAATGTTTGTAAACCACAGGCTCAACGATGAAAAGGGAATTAGTACCACACAGCCGACTTAAGAATTCTTAAGGTTTAGAAATGATGACTCAAACTGCGCATATCACTCACCTAAAAGATGAGGGCTCTCAATTTCGAGGAGTTACTTCAGGTGGTGCTCCAACCCAAGGGGAGAGTCCTCAACTGCCAACCCACTGCTCCGAGGAGGACTGATTCCAATATGTCCTCCAGTGGGACCCCATTTATACCCTTGTCGAATATGATCTGTGGTCATTTTAATCCCTATTGGCCAAAAGGTCAACACTTCCATGTACCCGACCCATCTTGATTGGTCAGTTCAATTTTCAACCTGCGGCCTCTAGGGTTTGGGGTTTTTTCCTCTCCTCTCTGCCCAGAGAAGTTTTGTTTCCTGTTGGGGGGAGGTGGGGGGGGGAGGGGGGTGTACTGCCACACAATCCACCCCGTGACCACAGTCATGATTTGACTGTTTTCCTTGAAGTGGTAGTACAGTCACCTCTTGACTCCAAAGGTAAAAGGGAGTGCAGTCTGATGAATTTGATGCTCATTGTGGGTCATCATTCCCTTCTGGTCTAGAATTAAAGTGAAATATCAAACACAAGAATATCCAGTGTATGGACAGGTTTTAAGGGAGTATACTTAACTGTTAGTACAGGCTTCACTAACAAGTGTTTGATAGAACTTATTGCAATATAGATAACAATAATCATAACTACAAGCATTATTAAAGATTGGAGAAGGCTGGTCATCCACCCCATCAAAGAAAATCCGAACATATCAAAACCTTTCCCAGCCAATGAGTCCCTGGTGCAGAAGGAATTGCCTCTGAGTCTCTTGCCACTTTCTTTTGAGCTACATTGACATATTTGGAGTGAACACAGCAGTCGTCCATCAACAGGTTCAAAAGTCCACATATACCCTTCTCTTTCAGTAGCATCAAATCCAATATGGCTCAATTTTGGATAGTCATTTTACTGGTATGTTGTAACTGATTGTCAAGAGTCCCAAACTGTCAGATGTAGCATTGGCTAAAGTTGATAGTTGTAAACTCAGTTGTAGAGTGCTCTATTGGTGCTCCCGTGGGTACCATATGCAGTCGCCATGGAATTTCAGGGCATGGTGTAGTACCATTCCAACTCCACCCTGTGATCTCATGGATTAGTTGGAGGATATAGTCACATCTTGTGTTCCATACTGAACTAGCATTTATCGCACATGGTGACCAACTATAAGCAACATGAGTATAACCTCCTCCCCCATCCAATCTGTACCTCCAACTATAATTGTTACATTGCTCCCATGTGAGCTCAATGGCTCATGATATATTGATGTCCATCATTTTTGCCATGACATTGTCATCCAGATCTTCACCATCCACGCCTGCCACCAGTAGAAGGACGGGTATGGCTCATTTCTTCATTGTCCTGTAAGAAAGCACAAACTAGGCCTCAGTCTTAAAACCAGGTCACAGGGTTAGAAGTCCGGGATTATCCACCAGGCACTGATGCGGTCAGTCTTTCCGCACCCATCTAAGACTTCCCAGGCATACAAGCCTCTGGGTTTTGCTAAGGTCATAGGAACAATACCAATGGAGGGCAGTTTCACCATGACAGGTTGGCCCACATATGTCCCCAGTGGGAACTGGCGTCTCTGATCGTCTGGTATAGAGTCATTGCCCCTTAATGGTCCCGTAAGACAAAATGCTCAAGTTTTTTGGACTTCCATAATTTCCCCATCAGTTATTAACAGTGAAAACGGCCTGTGGTAATTGTGTGTCCCAGTTATGGTGTGAGACATCAGCATGTTTTTTGATCAAGCCATTGGTTCGCTCAACTATACCATTAGCTTGGGGGTAATATGGTGTGTGAAACACCCATTTGATGCCTTCTACTCGCGCCCAGTCTTGTACTACTGTGGCTGTGAAATGCAACCCATTATCACTTTGAATACATTCAGGAATAGGTAGAATACCAAATCATTCTTGCAAAACCAGGACTGTCTGGTCCAGTAGCTGTGCCAACGGCCATAGCCATAGACAATCCTGATACTACTTCCACTGCTACCAAAATATATTTCCTCCCATAGGATGGTTTCAGAAGACCAATGTAATCAACCTGCCATGTGCTCCAAAGAGCCTTGCCTTATCTGATATGCTGAGCCAGAGCTTGGTTTGGGTGATTAGCCTTAAGCCTTATTCGGCATTGTGGGCAAGCTGTAAGAATTGCTTCACAGGTTTTCATAGACACTGGCCAACCCCAAGATCTGCATTCTTAATAGAGATCTGCTTTCCCTGAGTGTCCTTGCTTGATATGCAACCATTCAGCTAGTCTCTTCCAATCTTCCTTCTCACTGGTGACCATCCTGATTTGGGCCAGGTGGTCCATCTGTTGATTCCATTTAGCAGCTGGGGTTCCATCCCAAGCATGTCCCTTCACCCATCCCACCTTTAAAGGTCGGGATCTCCCTATTGCTAGGAGACATTGCCAGTCCTCTCTCCTCCACACTTTCGCATGACCTACTTCCCACTTACTAGATTCCTACTGACATATCCACTCTGTAGCACCCTTAAAGGTTGCGTAAGAGTCAGTATAGATGATGGTAGCACCATTCTCTGTGGCCAGTAATAAAGCCCGTAGTTCTCCTACTTGTGCACTACCTTCACCCTCTTCCTCGACTGTCTTCCCAGTACCAATTTCCAATACCACTACTTTATATTGCCATTTTGATCCCACTCGATGGGCAGATGCATCCGTGAACACTCCCTGCATATCTGAGCCTGCTACAAATTCAGGTGCCTCCTCAATTGGAGAAGGTTTATAAGGTCAACCCAATAAGGTTGGATCGGGGTTCACAGGATGCTGTAGTTTAAACACCTTAGCCAGACCCTCCTTTAGTGGGAGCAATTGGCTTATCCCTTCTAGGTATGCATACCATTTCCTAACTGCGGCCTTTTGGGGTACTCCCTCTGGATGAGGTGACCCATTGAGGATTGAATTTAAGAGAGGGAAAGGACCCTGTACTATAACATCCTGTGAGGTACACAGCTTTTCAGCCTCTTTAACCGTTCTAGTGAGGGAAAGTACCCTTTTTTCCCAATCTGAATATCATTGCTCAGTCTCCTTAAATGAAGTGGAAGAGAATAATAATGACCTAGCTGGTTCCTGTGGCCCCTTTTGAAACATGCTACAGTACGAGGCATGTGCAGCAAATCCCCATTCCACCCTTAATGGATCTCGTGGGTGCAATGGGCCTAGTCTCTGATAAGCCTTAAGCTCATCTTTCAGAGTGTTAAGGGCTTCTGTACGTTACAAAGGCCAACCCCATTTCCTATTCTTTTGGAGCAAGTCAAAGAGAGGGTGGGCAATCACTGAAAACCCTAGTATGTGTTTTCTCCAGTAGCCCAAAGTACCTAACAGCTGTTGTTATTCCATTTTATTACTTGAGCCTGTCCCTTTTCAATAGCTGATAGAGTGTCATCAGGCACTGCAACTGCTTCAGCTATCCACCATGCCCCCAGGAATTTAATTTCTTGTCCAGGATCTTGACATTTAAAAGATGGGATGTCTAGCCCATTCTTAACAGATTCCAGATGACCTCAGCCACTTGCCCTACCTGTTCATTGTTATCCCCACTGACTAGGATATCATCTCTATATTGATATATGTGAACGCCTGATGGTACTTCCACAGCATCAAGGGGCTTGGCTAAAGCATTGTGAGCAACTTGGGTGGGGGGGGTGGGGGGGTGGGGGGAATGCCTATATCCCTGGGGAAGTTGATTAAAAATGTATTGTGTCCCCTCCCAAGTGAAGGTGAACTGGGGTTTGTCCTCTTCCCTTAGGGAACCATAAAAAACATATCCTTGGCATCTAAATCAGCCATCCATGGGTGGGCTGCAGCCTGTATTGCTGTTACTACTGAGGTTATACTTGGAACAGCAGAAGTTAATGGTGGGGTATTACTGTTCAATCTCCTACAATCAATTTTTAGTCGCCACTTCCCATCTGGTTTATAGACTGGCCAAACAGGAGAATTATAAGGGGAATGCTTGCGACTTACAATCTCTCTGTTCTCGATCATTAATTACTTCCGAAATGCCCCATTTGGCAGCAGCTGGTGGCAGGTATTGAAAGACATGGGTTACTTTAGATTGCAGTAGTGCAGGAGCAACCTGCAAGGTTCTCACATGGGTGGCCTGTGTCTCTCTGCCCCTAAAGCTCCACACCCTGCCATTGGGTAGGTACCATTGTTTGCCCTCCAGCATATCAAATCCCAATATATTTCCCTCATAGAGGCTCAGAGCCACTCCAACAGCTGTCATTCTCTTTTCCCCAGGTAGCCGGAGTTGGTTTGAGCTATGGGACATTTCTCTGTTGCCCCTGTCACTCCTGTACTGTTTATAGCCTTTCTTGATGGTTTAATTCCCAGCTCGCTAGCTTGCCGTTTGTTTAAAAAACTAATTTGCGCTCCTATATCAATTAAGAATTCTAAACTTATCTGTCTTGCACCCACAGGAATCTGTATATAAGGCTCTTTATCAGCAGACCATTGGCAGCTATTCACCATGTGGACTGGGCGGCCTGAACCCCAAACTGCAGCTCCTAGTTTTTAGCCCTTCCAGTTCCTCTTGCAGTGCCAGGAAAGGGTCCCGTTTCCCTTCCCGAGGGGACAGGCTTGCTGGTGCTTCCCTTTGTTCTCTAGCTTTCCCCTCCAGCAATTCCACCAACTTCTGGATGTCGTCAGTGGACTGCCCGTGCAGCACGGCTCGGGGTGCACCCAGTACCAGTGCCTTCCACCAGAGAGTGTTCCTTCCGGGATCGTAGTTCCCACCCACCTGCCCGCGAGTTCGAGACCACTTGAGGTGGGGTTTACAACTGGCTGGCCGGACCTTCCTGCTGCTGTAGGGATTGGCGCTCGGAAGATCTCGCGATGTACGGAAAGAGAAGGGTTAAGGGAGGCGGGATGACCGACAGACAGTATATAAGGGCGTGACGCAGTTGAATAAACGCCATTTGCAGCATCCTCATATTGGTGTCAGTGCTCTGTGGCCCAGGGTATGGTGGACCCTGTGCCGAGTCCCACGGGGTGATCAGACGAATGTCTACAAGTGGTGACCCTGACGTGATTGGACATCGGCGGATTACGCGGGGCGTAATCGAAGGCCTGGCCAGGCATGGAAGGAGTCCTGAAGGTGTTGGACTCGTGCTCTAGAGAGGTAAAAATCCCTATGGGACAAAAAGAAGCGAAAGCTTGCCTAGAGCGGCTCCTGAAAGAGGAAGCGATAGAGCGCCCGGGGGACATATTGTCTCCTGAGTGCTGGCCGAAATGCACCGCGGCTTTAGCGGAACGGGCTATGGCGACGCAGCATGGTCCGGAGTTAAAGACGTGGGGGCGGATTAGGGCGATTTTCAGGAAAGTGCGGGAGGAGGGCTTAACATGGAAGGAAGCAAAGAGATTGATGCACGCGCAGGCGGAGCGGGGCGTGCAGGCGGATGGGGGGGCGCGGACAGAAGGGCTGACGGAGGTAGCGGAGCAGACGCCTCTGGTGCTCCCAGTGCAGCCGTCGGCACCGGCCGAACCACCGGGATACCCTTGGGAGGAGTTTGAACGGGAGCGTGAACGGGCGAGAGAGGGGGAGCGGGAGAAAGAGCGACAGTTAATTCAGGAGGCAGAGGAACCCGTGGCTGAGCAAAGGAGACGGGAGAAGGAGAGGCAGAGACTAGAGGAGGCGGAGAGGGCGGTGATGAAGGGATCGGAAAAGGAGCAGGCAGAGGAGGGAGCGGTTCCCCTGTATGATCCGGAGGATTGGGTGCCGGGACGTGTTTTGCGAACCGCGCCACAAGCTCACCCTAAGATGGCGCCGACATCCGCCTTCTCCCCGGATGTCTCTCCGGAGGTCGGGAGAGGCGGAGCACGGCCAAAGGAAGGAGGAAGGAAAGTCAGGACACCCCCTCTTACGCGCGTAGCGGAAGAGGAAGAGAGTGGGCCGGACTCAATCGAGGGGTCGGCTCAACGGTTAGAGGAGGCGTGGCAACTGGTGGGCGGACACCGCTGTTGTCTGCCGCACGCAGCGGTAAAACAAAAGGCTATCTCCGACTGTAAGGCGCAGTCGGCAGCAGCCAGTGAAACAGCAACGCCTATGCCTTTAATACCTGCGCCCGACCCAGCTACAGATCCGCTGCAGATGTTGCAGCGAGTAGTAGAGGAGATACAGGAGCAGGTGAAGCAACAGCGGGAGCTGCTACAAGCAGCTGGGGAACAGAAAGGAGTTCCCGATTCACCAAAGATCACGTTGCCAGACTGGAAAATTGTAGCAAAGGAATGTGTTATGGACGGCATACGTTTTGAAGGACCCCCTTTAGTTTGCCCAGTCCGAGCTGGTCCAGGTGGTGTGGGGGTGGAGTGGTCTCCGTTAGATAGCAAGCTTTTGCAACAAGTGAAGAAGACCGTGGATGATTACGGCTTAGGACATCCCATGACAGGCTCTCTGTTAGACGTGGTTTTTTTTTTCAGGTTCACTGACTCCCTGGGATTCGCGACAGTTTTGCAGTATGATTTTGACTCCCATTTTTTTTTGATTTAGAAGGAAGCTTGGACAAACAGATTACAAGCAGCACTAGTTGAGACCCAACAGGAAAGTGGGAAGGAGGGTGGCGCTTGGTGACACAGGGAAGAGGGTATGCTGCAGTACAATCATCAGAGCACCCAGACTCACGTGTGCGCTGGGTGCCGTCACGTTGGTTGAAACCAGACCTCAGTCAATAACGATTTGTTGTGAGTTATTTTGCAGGATGCCGTTCAGAAGATCATCTGAGTACCTGCACTGTGGTCATTGTGACCCTTGGGTGCTTGTCAAGTATGACCGCTGTGGACAACAACTCTGGAGACGCACCAGCCGAACATCAAAATGGTGTGACCGATGTTTTGAACACCGCAGATCCACTTTACAGCAACCGCTGTGTGTACCCCATAAGCAGGGGACTATGATATGCTTTTAGACAAAGCCAATCAATTACAGGAGGCAGGTGACAGTGGCTTGACAATCTCCTCTCGTCGACCTGGCAATGGCTCCTGTCTTTGATTGACTGAAAAACGTTGACCCTATTTGGAATCCTTTTGGTGGTGGTTATTATGGTTTGTTGTGGGATACCAGCACTGACTGTTTGCGTGCGGAAACTCTTTATACAGAGTGCGGGTACCCACCAGTACACGAATTACCATGAGGTGGTGGGATCGATTATAACTGTAACGCCAGTTTGTACCGTCGGTCATCCGCCATAGTGAGGGGGGACTTGTAGGGATTGGCGCTCGGAAGATCTCGCGATGTACGGAAAGAGAAGGGTTAAGGGAGGCGGGATGACCGACAGACAGTATATAAGGGCGTGACGCAGTTGAATAAACGCCATTTGCAGCATCCTCATATTGGTGTCAGTGCTCTGTGGCCCAGGGTATGGTGGACCCTGTGCCGAGTCCCACGGGGTGATCAGACGAATGTCTACATGCTGCCCTCCATGCCACCACTCGGCTCCGGCCATCCCATCTCGCACCCGTGAGCTACTGTGCTATGCAGTACTTCCTCCCAAGTCATCACATGCGCGGCCAGACCCTGGGAGTTATGTCGGTTACGATCAATAGCCGCCGGTGCAGTCATCGGTAACCCTTGCTGCCCTCTATCATACGTAGCCTGAACACAGGTAGCTTTTTGCACTCCCTCCGTTAACTCTGACAGTCCCTTTACCTGGATAGTAACAGATTCTCCTCTCTCCTTGGGGTCCACACCCCCAGCCCAGTAGACTACTTGGGATGTTATCAACTGATGACCCGCCAGTCCAGCACTCAGAAACACTCCCGGACTCCAGTAACCTCTCGCTTCATCATCACTCAACAGTATCCGATCCCCCCCCATTAGAGAAACTCTCCACAAATACTGTTTCGGTTTCACCCAGCTTGCATGAAAACTTAGCTTGTAACTCGCTGAGTTCGTGTCCTGACCAAGGGGTTGTGTGAATAGTGTTTTGGGGGCTCCCACCATGCGGACCCATGTGCCTTTCTGTTTTAATAAGGGGTCACACATCCCTTTCTTCCAAATCCTCTGCCTCCTCAGAGCTGTTTTCATCAGTCTCCCCAGATGTCCCCATCCCAATCCTCAGGGTCCGTACCCATGATTAACTTTTGGATTTGGGTAATACTGGGGGCGCTTTTTTGCTTGTGCCAGCATAATTTCAATCTTTTGTTCCAACAAACATGTCCGCTCCTTTCCTCATCTCAATTCCACCTTCAGACAATCTATTTCCCCTTGCTTTTTAGAATTATCCTTTGCGAACCTGTCTATTTCCCCTTGCTGTTGAGAATGATCCTTTGTCAGTCTGTCTATTTCCCCTTGCTTTTGAGCAGAATCACTCTTTTGGTTTTGTGCTTGAATCAAGCAGGTGTCTAGGAGGGTACACATAATACCTTTGCCTTTGCTGTTTCAACTACTTCTGTGGCATTGTTCTATTCTCTCCATGACTGCTGCTGGGTCAAACCACTTCTCCTTTTCCCACTCTATCTCGGGGGTGGTGGTGGTGATGGGCTACAGCCATGCTTCGGTAATAATTTCTCTATTAACACCATCCTGCCGACTATGCCAATTTAAAATGTTACGCACAATCAAATCCAACAGGTGTTAAAGTTCACATTTATTCTTCAGTAAAAAGTTAGTTAGAACTCCTGTAACATTTGTAAACCACCGGCTCAATGTTGTAAGGGGAATTAGTACTACACAGCCGACTTAAGAATTCTTAAGGTTTAAAAATGATATGCGCATATCATTCACCTAAAAGATGAGGGCTTTCAACCTCGAGGAGTTACCTAGGGTGGCGTCCTGACCCAAGGGGAGAGTTCCCGACTGCAGACCCAGTGCTTCAAGGAGGACTGGCTAAAAACGTCCTCCAGCGGGGCCCTGTTTATACCCTTGTTGAATCCGATCTGTGGTAATTTTAATACCTATTGGCCAAAAGGTCCACACTTCTGTGTACCTGATGTGTGTTGGATTGGTCAGTTTGGCTTTCAACCTGCAGCCTCTAGGGTTTGTTTTTTTTCCTCTCCTCCCTGCCCAGAGAAGTTTCGTTTCCTGTCGGGGGGGTGGGGGGGTTGTACTGCCACACCTTACCAAAAAAAAAAGAAAGTGAATGCTGGTCCTTAGTATTGTGAATATGTCAAGACCCTGCTTTCCAGGATGAGGTTGAAGTGCAGCGCTCAAGACCGAGACAGGAGATAGGTGTATGTTTCAAAATCTTTGGTTATTAAAAGCTCGGCCAAGGAGAATTTTCTATCATTCATGTATATTTCTATGAAGTCTTAGAAAACTGAGGAAACTGAAGGGGTAGGAAGCTAATGACACACAGTATTTCAAAAGTGTGGGAGAGAAATTAAGTCCGTTACTAATCAGAGGAGAAAATTTCAAATAATATGGAATGCACTGTACAAAAAATTAATGATTAGTTTCATCATGAATGTCAGTCACATGGTTTAGTATAACAGCTCTTAGTATGCATAATCATACTTAAGGTGTGTTAGTGCATGTATACATAAGCATTTTGCTTTAGATTATAAGTTGGTTTGTTTAATTTGTTTAAATATCAAAATTGGTTTGATGCCTACAGAAAAGTGTAAAAGGAAGTTAAGAGGTACAGCTCAGAAACTAGTTGAAGACAGTGAAACATCATCTGGGAATTACTAGTGCCAGGAGTAGTTCTTATGGTGGAGACAGTGGGATCCATTCCCACTAGCGTTTCATCAAGGGTCACTTCGGTTGAGTCCTTCTATCTTCTCTTTTGCTAAGCAGAAACTGCAAGTGGATGGACAAGTAGGGGAAATAAATAAGGGAATGCCAATGCCAAGCTCAATGCCATAGCATGCATAAGAAGTCCACTTTGTACTAAGTGCTACATCAGGTTAAAAAATTAGAGCTCTTCTCTGAGCAGTGGGATCACATATGGGTCTGAGTTGTGCCAAAGATATTCAGTACATTTTTAGTGGCCAAGGTAAAATCTTATAATAATTCAGCTTGGAGACAATTTCTCAAGGCTGGTTTGTCCAATCACAGAAGAAAAAAAAAAGCTAATGCAAATATTGATTACTATGAGTACAAATGGTATTGAGTAGCAACAGGGAAGTGGTTTTCCCTTGATAAACCAGTCAGATTGTTACTGGAGTAATAGCTCTAATTTAGATTCCCACCCTTCAGAAATTATGTTGAAAAAGTGGCTCACATGAGTGATTCCAAGGCCTGGAGAACCAGATAGGTAAAATTCCTGAAGATCATGCCATAAGTTTTAAGAAACCAAAGCTATGTCATTTAGTTTACAGATGGTTATAAAGTAACTATTTTATGTTCCATAAATATGAACCATAAAATATGAGTGTACAACCCATTTCTGAAAACAAGATTATTTGAAATTTAGAAGAAGAATATACAAAAATTCAATGGGTAGATATTGAAACAAGGTCTATCAAGTCTCTTTGTAAAAGATTAACTACTGGAAAAAAATAAACAAAGAACTCATTCATGGAACTGAAAGTTTTCCTTTTCTCCAGAGTAACAGAACACTTTTCTTAATAAATTATGCTATTCCTCACTATGCATTGTTTACTTAGTGTCACTCTTACGCGAGTGTCACAAATGACATTAAATTTGATGACTGTAATGTTAAAAGCTCAACAAAATCTGAAATACAAGTTCCATGGGAAATGTCAGGTACAGATGTGAATCTAATCCAGCATCAGAAAAAACCTTCAAAATAAGAACTCTGAGGCTTTTATTTTATGGGGCAATCAAAATGCTACCTTTAGTTACATGTAATGAAAAAGCAACAATTAAAAGAAATCCTGTCAGTTTCAAGAAACAATTTTTTTTTTAATTGCTGAAACTCTTGACTACATTTTCTCTTTTATAAAACTGAACTGTCAAAATAGCTATTTTTTCAAGATGTATGTGATGTTTTACTCTGTGGCATTTTCAGCTATTGTTTAGCCTTTTCTGGAAATCAGTAATAACATTTTGTGTTTAGGTTTGACTATGGGTTTAAATATTATTTAATTATTATTAAAGTAAAATATTTTTAAATATTAAATATACTGAGTATGATCAGGATTTTTAGACTGAAATTCTTTGTATATAAAATTCTGTTTTTCCATTTAAAGCTGAAAACATGTATGCAGAAATTAAGGTACAGTCACTGTAGGTAAATGCAATACTATCCTCACAGAATTCAGATATCCATTTGCCTATCTATATACTTAATTAGCTTTGATCTTGTTTATTTGGATTTTTTAGAAAATAACTTTGAATTTGCCTATGTTATTGCCAATGTTCTGTCCATTGTATCTTGGGATCAGTTTGGGAAAGATTTATTATTTCCCATGTTATTGTTCTTAACAAAAATAGGATTTATAATATTATTTTCTCATGACCAGAAAGTCTTATGTGTCACAGTAAACATACTATAATAAAAACATATTTTTTCTTGTCTGTGTGCCATTTTTACTTTAATGAGTCAAGATGTGATATGACAGAAGATTCAAGCTTCAACTTTATCACTGTTAGACTTGTTTTTTGCAACAAGTTGGGTTTTGCTATAAAATTTTCCCCAAATGCATTTGCTATTCCTGTAGAAAACTCAGCATTTAAAGGCTAAAACAAACTAGTCCCAGATTGGTTTACACAACTCCAATGCAGGTTTTGGTGGTGTATTTTATATATATACCAACTGAGGATTGCAATAGTTTAGTCCTAAGAAGTAAAGCTAGAACTTAAAGACAGAAGCATTTGAGTCTTCTGGCACATTTTATTTCAAAGAAAATCTTAATTTTGTAATTATACATGAAATTGAGAGGAAAAGAAAGTGAAAGCATTACAAAACCACAAAAACCTCTCTGCTTTAATATAATTTCAAAATAAATTAATAAATTCATCAGGCTTCCAGTTAAACAATGTAATGACCTATCAGGTCAAAACCTGATAACAAATTATCTTGAACTTCCCTGCTAAACTTACCACTTTCCTGTGAAATGGCTTGCTGCTTCCAAAACATTCTCCCTATTTACAGACATGATATGCTATTAGTATCATCTAAGTATTAATTATATATCCATTAAATCTGACAGAATTCATTATTATCAAATGGCATATCATTATGATGGTTCAAAAATGCTATCAAAGTTACAATTTCACACTTGGAGTCTAATGCACAACATTAAAGAAAAAAAACCCCAAACACTTGTTTTTATACAAAACCCACACTGGATCTGTATTAAAATACCCTATGTATATACTGTGAAAATAAACCACCTGTATTTTGTTCTATTTTTAAAACACAGGCTGGTGGATGGAATTCTTCTCAGGAAAAAAAAAAAAATATGCAAATATGCTGAGGGAGAACAACACAAAAAAGAAGAACTATACAAGATTATAATTTACCTTTACGAAACAGAGATTAATAAATAATTAAGGAAGGTTTATTTGTAGATTAATTAAAGAATTATTATTTGGCTAGTATCTTCAGGTATGCAAATTATTTGTAGATAAACTACATATTAAAAAGACAAACCTCACCTTTTGAAAATACGTATCAGCCAAAACATTCTCATGATTCACTGATGCACTGTCAAAAACTGGATATCACAATATCGTGATATATTTGGTTACAATATCTCTATTAAGGCCAACATTTCATATAACGATAACATTATTTGAAACACAATTTTATACAACTCAGAGTTCACTAGACTGTAGAATGGTCATCAGACAGGTGTGCATCTTTTATTATTTTTTTTATTTTTATAATGATTTATCATTTTACAGTTATTTAAAATGAATTATTAGCAAAATCATGTATAGACCTGATTCAGTAGATATAATAATTGTGTGTTGAATCATGTCTGAATAAATATTACAAAAGCAAAGGTGCCACAGAGGGGATGATGTGGCTTAAGGAAATGTAATGCTTGGAATAATATGTGAGAAGGAATAAAACCAGCTTGGCTTTGGGAACACAGAATCAATTTGAAATAAATGCATATATATTGTTATTTGTAAATTGACCACATTCTGTATTGTATCACTGTAAAAAATAGAAGCATGGAATACTATAAGACCATCTTTAAATCCAGCCTTTAGAGTAAAACTGCATTAAAAATATATTCAATTTCAGTGATGAGTGGGTTATCAAACATACTATGGCAGGTTATACCAGCCTCTGAGACAGACTATATATTATGTAACCTGTGGTCACCTATTCAATGAAAGGGAAAGGGCACATTGAAGAAAGAAAGAAAGAAACAAATAAAGTCAAAGGATTTTTAAAAGGACAAAGCCAAATAATAATAAAAAAGATTGACACTAGACACGGAAAGAAGAGGGCAAAGGGTTTGCAAAGCCAGCATGTCTATACATGCTAAGATGACTTTCAGTCTTCTCAGTCTGGTACACTTAATTCATTTTCTATTTGTTATTCTATTGGCAACCAAGCTCCTAGACCATGCATTTGTCAGCATTGAATTGCATTTGCTTCATGTCAGAAAACCATATATAAAGGCCTTCTGCTATTTTTTTGTTGTCATTGCTTGCCACAGCTCTGGAGTATTGAGTGTTCAGGGAATGTGGGAACAAGTATGGGTATATTTTAAAGCTTCATCTAAGTGAGGAATGTTGCCTTTGAACTTATTAAGGAGTGATTTATAGGGGGGATTTCTGGGAAGTTGGTTTGCTGGATCTTTTTTCTTTCCTGTAAAACTTCGCCCTTTCCAATATTTCTGCAAAAAATGAAGGAATGCCTATAAAGTGAGTATCCTTACCTTTGTAAAAGGTCCTTGTGCCTCAGAGGATTCTATCTATACAGAGTATCAGTTTCTAATATTACCATGTTATTTTAGTTCTGGATTTGAAAAACAGCAGGGATTTATATGGTTCTTAAGACTGTCAGGTCACCAGACATTTTCTTCTGTGAATGTGTTCGGTAACATGTCTAATAATGACCTAGTCCATTATAAAGAAGAATCAAAGGACGGTGAGTAAAATCCTGCCTTCACTGCTGTCAGGAAGAATTTGGTTAATGTCTTTGGCAGACTTAAATTTTTCACCCAATTACATTTTTCATAGGAAAAGAGACTGCATTTTTTTAATACTGAATACAAGAGGTTTGTTTATAGTGTGTAGAGCTAGCCTTGTGTTTCAGCCCATGCTTCAGAATGATCAAAACTGCCAGAGAAAAGAAAATAATAATAAAAGGCTATACCCTCAGCCCCTAAATCTACCCAATATTCAGGAACCAAGGTATATTAACTTACATGAAGTTACTACCATTAGACTATTGCCTATAGTGGAGCTAACTCAAGTATCTCCATGCGCCACTGCAGACTCAGAGTAGAGATGATGTCAAAGATCTTGACATAGCATTTGATACCAAGTAGCTTGATCCTGGATATGCTGCAATACCCTCTATCTTCAGATGAAACTTGATGTACAGAAACTGCAAAGAATCAAGTAAATGCCTGTTTTGTCTTTGGTTGTAAGAAATATGTCAGTGGCTGTCATATACAGCATCCACTGCAAATTCCAGATTCCAATTTAGCAAGCTTATAGTGATTAGCTCAGAAGTTGATTCTTCTTGTATAAAATAGGTAAGATCAACCAATGATGTAATTGGGATGCTTGAGTAGATGCAGCCAACAAACAGAAATACCACACTCCTCAAAGGATTATATTACAATAGAGGAAAAAACTGTTTTAAAATTAAACTGACTCCTTTAATCTTCACTAAACAGCCCCAGTATTTCACGTGCTCTGAGAACATCTAAGCAAACAATTTAATAAATTAGATCTAACAGATCTTTTTATGATAATGATTTGGATCCATTCTATCAGAAGATTTCCAGATAGCTTTTTTTCTCTGTAGTTCCTAAACTTTGGTGTTTTCTTTAAGAATGAGGGGTTCATTTGCTACCTGAATGTATGGAAGAATAGAAATATTGATTTTAATAACAATAAGATTTGAAAGTATGCCCACATTCAATTTACTAAACTCAGATTTCCTAGCAACTCTGAGCAGACAGTAAAAATGTGATTCTGTTTTTAGGAGTGATAGCAATACTTAATGAAAACCAGATTTAGTTTTTTGTTGAAATTATTGCAATTATTTATTGCAAATATTGGGTAACTTATTCAGTAGGTGAATTTATGTAAGTATATACATACATTGAATGTACATATAAATCATAGAATCAAAGAGTGGTTTGAGTTTGAAGGGACATTTAAAGATCATCTAGTTCCAACCATAGGAACTGCCCATAGGCAGGGACATCTTCCACTATATCAGGTTGCTCAAAGCCCCATCCAACTTGGCCTTGAACACTTCCAATGATGGGGCATCCACAACTTATCTGGGTGACCTGGTTTAGTGCCTCACCACCCTCATCATAAAAAATGTCTTCCCTACATCCAACCTAAATCTATCTTTTGGTTTAAATATGTTGCCCCTTGGCCTGTCACTACATGCCTTGGTAAAGTCTCCCTGTCTTTCTTATAAGCCTCCTTTGTATAATGAAAGCCCACAATAAGGTCTCCCTGGAGTCTTCTCTTCTCCAGACTGAACAACCCCAACTCTCTCAGCCTTTGTCCATAGCAGAGGTGTTCCAGCCCTCTGACCATTTCCATGGCCTCCTCTGGAGCCGCTCTAACAGGTCCATGTCTTTCTTGTACTGGGGACCCCAGAGCCGGATACAGATAAGCACAATATATAAAAAAACATGGAAACAAACACACACCAGAGAAAGAATTTGTAGTACATATCTATGTCTATATATATTATATGTAATAAAAATAAACATAGTATGTTTTCTTTGTGATTATGACATTTGAAGAAAACCTGTGTTTGCTTCTGGGACTAAATATGGTAAGTAAAATGTTAAGTTAAACAGGCATACAACTAAAATGTAAGAAATAAACACCTCTCTCCCCTTACATTTAGTACAAAAAGTAAAACCAGTAATAGCATTTTTAATGTTCATTGGGTTGGAAAAGGTTTTAAAGATATTGCTAAGTTATTAATTCATGGGATATCACTATTTCTCAGGCTGCCTGAGTAGTATTTTCTTCATTCCTCCACATCACATCATAGAAAATATATGCAATACTTTTATAAGAAATATTTGCATTCATAAGGATGTTTATACAGCATGGGGTCCTGAAGCCCACATCCTCAAAGATGATTATGTACCTAACTTCCACAAAAGCACATAATCCCGGCTGAAATCAGTCATGGTGTCTCACAGTAGATACTATAAATGTATGGAATTGTAAAGAACTAAGGGATCCATCTATTTCTCTCATAAATTAACCTCCACATAACAATTATTTAGACTTAAACTCCTATATGAAATGTAAGATTTCTTTATTTTCCCCTAAAATAAGTTAATATATGTAAGAGCTGCAAGTGGCATTTTCTAGAAGCTCCTATCATTAGTACTAAAAATGCTTTACCATCTGTCTCCTCTCTTCACTGATTCGTTTTGCTGTCTGGAGTCATGCTATTTGCTTATTGAAGAAAGAGAGAAAGTAAGCATAAGGAATGCAGATATCCTCATTTCAGCAAACTCTCTCCACCTGCTGCCTCCTGTCCCCTGAGTAAGCTTCTTTTGTATGAAATCACATGCTTTGATGATGTATACCATCAGTAATGACACAGACTAAATATAACTCAAACACCAGATTGCATCTCCTGTCAAATAGTTTACTAACTAGTAAGTGAAAAGTCTTAATTTTCCTTTTGTCCAATTCCAGTTTACTATGGGGGGAGAAAAAAAAAGAGAGAAAAATCCAAACAAACCGCTAAAACAAAACCACAAAACCACAAAACAAAAATCAGCAACAAAAAAACACCCATGGTTTTATGCTTTTTCCAGTTGTTTGTTTTTCCTGTTGTCATAGACACATCTCTTCACAACTGTCTTGTGCTTCTTCCTTTTCTTAGGTCCTTTAATGAGATCCATGTGAAAAGTAATGTGGGGAAAAAAAAACGTTGCAAGCACATAAAAACAATACATAGCTACAGCAGACATTAAGCTATGTAAGTAAGAATTAGTTGAACAATGTAGAAGATATGCCATGTTTGCATAAGCAGCTTAAGAAATTAAGTGAATCAAATAAGAATGTCTAGATTTGTAGGTTAACCAAAAAAAAAAAAAAAAAAAAAAAAAAAGCATTCCACTGTCTGGTATGATCTCTTGCATTACATGAATATTAAAAATGTTTTTAGTGCACTCTAAACCATCAAGCCTGTATTGTCTGGCTAAATTAGAATAGATAATTTCAGAAAGTCATACTAATTCAAGCATTCAAAGTGACTAAGAATACACTTTACATCTTGGTTAAGATTAATCGTATTGTTAAAAAAACCGAACCCTGTATTTTTCTTCTAGTGTTGATTTTTTTCCTAGGTAAAAATACCCTGCTCATGAAGAGTTCAACAGAAAAATATGATGGATATATTAAGCTTGTTGTTATATATGGTTTATCAGTACATTCTTTTTGCTAGTGGTGAAAGGAAGGTAGTACAAACCTGTAAGAGTCCTTCCTTTGGCTTCATTGGGATTTGTAAGCTCAAGTATGCACAGCAACAAAAACACTCATAGTTTAAGATGTGAAATTACCCCTTACTTATTGTCTTCTTACATGGCAATGCAAAAGATCCATTATGGATGCTAAAATACGTAAAAATAGAAATGTATGCATGTATACACATGTGAATGAAATGTATACACAAAATAGAGAAACACGCACATACATATATATGAGTTGTAAATTGTCAGGAAATAGGCTTATTTTTTGCAGCACAACATAGATTACTTCTGAGACATATTTGTAGAACTTGCCAGTCCTTAACTAGAATATTCACAAATGTCTTTAATGTTTAGTATCTTACTAAAATTGTAGTCCATCCACTTCAAACTGCACTTCAGCATTCCTGACTCATCTGCCTGCAACATAACAAGGTTAGCTATCACTGAATATCAGACACTTACCCACCTCCAGTCTTTAGTTACTTCATCTGTCTGCAATGAGTCAACAATGAACTTGGTATTTTAAAAACAGTTGCATCCATGTGATGGTAAAGTTCAGCAGCTATCTGGTCCTGGATAATGAAGCACTGGGTACAGGCAGATGCTACCACTGCAGAAATAAATGAAGAAGAAATATAAATAAATCTTATAAACAAATTATTTAAATTAGATGGTTTGTTTTGGTTTGTGGGTGTTTTTTTTTTTAATTTCTATTTTAAAAAGCTTGATTAGAATGCTTAGTTTTATAAGAAACTGTTGGAAACGAATAGCAATTTGTATTAGTAGTCACCTTAGAAGACTTTATCAAGATGATGTCACAATTTGATATCAATTTCACACCTGCAAGCAATTTGCCAGAAACAGAAGTAAAACAAACAACCCCCCCCCCCAAAAAAAAAAAAACAAAACAAAACAAAAGAAAAACTGGTCTGGCAGGAAACCACCTGATAAGCCTTTAAACACAGGAACACAACCATTGTGTAAGTATGATGTTTTGCTCTGATAAAGCAAAAGGTTTGAGAATCAGCAGAGCACTTGCAAAAGTGATGAATATGCAGTGATTGATGAGGATGTGTGCTTAGAGTGTGCTAATGAACAGCAATCCATTAGTGTAAACATATAATTTCTCAGTCATTACCTGTACATTAACATTTGATTTCATATCTTGTCAACATCAAGTGGAAACTAACACATAGCTGAAGAAAATTTCATTTGGATGACTTCTCAGTAGAAAAAAATAGCCTAAGTCTTAAAAGACCATAAAAGGACACATTAATTTTCACCCTCCCAAGAGCTGTTCTTCTGAAGGCTATGGTAGTGGACTGGTTTATTGGCAGGACAGCTTGAACTGTGTCTGCTTTCTGCACGATCGCTGAACCTTATTTTCTGTTGCTGAGCCTCTTTTAACCTCTGCAAATGCCAATTCCTTTACAGTATCTGTAAAGTAAAAGTGACAGAAGTAAAAAAATTCTGTCTAAAGCCAGTAGATATTGAAAATGTGAAGATAGATATTTACTCTAAAACACTTTATTCCTGTGAAATAATCCTAGCAGTGATGAAAGTGAGTAACAGATGGGTTTACGAATACTGAAGTTCAGCTACTGACAATAGATGTTCATAATAAATACGGTAAAGACGATACGAACAATAAAACATGGGGCTAGATCTTACAGTTCATTTCACAGGATAAAAAGAGCATTAATATCCCCAAGTCTCCAGATTTCTTTCTTGCTGATGCCAACATGTAGTAAAGCAGAATGGTTTTTAATAAACATTTACTCATCACTGTTCATATCCTCTGTTTCATGGGTGGCAGGGTCATGGTCTTTACTAACTTTACATACAAGTGATTTTTCTTGCAAGTAACTATTACAGATTTGAACAAGGTTAGATATCTTGGGAATGAATGACTGACTGAAACACTTAATGACTCCAAATCATGACATTTTAGTTGTCAAAACACAAATTTTGAGATGCTGAATATATAAGAAAATCAGCAATAGTATTATATATACCACAACCAAAAGAACTTTAAAAGGGAATACTAAATTATGTTGTAAAGAGTCCTGTAGAGGACTGCATTTGCCTGGTTTTAAACTTTCAAGCTCCCAGAATATTAACAATGATCCAAGAAATGCCAAAATTTGCAAAGTTATGTAATGATTGGTAGACTGCAGAATAATTTCTTCATAAAATACAACTATGTGAACAATACCATTACAAAGATATTTTAATTTTCAGAGAAGTTTGCTGGTTTGGGCTTTTGCTTTATTTAATTTTTGATGCTAACCTGGGTTCTCAGTGAATGCTTTTCAAAATCAACCCTCTTTTTCTGGCCTCTGTCAGTAATGATTAGATCCCTAGAGACGTGATCTCTAGAATTATTTATATTCCCCCAAAAAATCAAGGAATAAACCAGCCTTTGTCTGATTTCTTTTATAATTCTTTTTTATACTATTTCACTTTTTAGTCTAATTTCTTTGTGTTGCAAAACCTGCCTTTTAGGCTGGAACTTTCATTATTAGTGAATGTCTGTAGTCTTCTGTATTTACAACCCCAGAATGCAAATTTAAAGACCATAATTAAGCATATTCTTTCCAAATTCACCATCATTAATTGCTGAACAGAGGTTTTACAAATGTAATTAAATGCACTATTTACGTGTCTATATTTGTAGAATGCCATGAAAAAAATTTGTCATGTTTGATTTATTTTTTGGACAATTATTAAATACATTACTGCAACAATATCAGATGAAGAATCAGTAATAAAGAGTTAAAATTAAAGTTATTGTTGCTCTGTGAAAAGAGGTTTCTAAGTAGGTCACGGCCTCCATAGAATTAAGTCACCTTTTTTAAGCAAAAGGCTTTTTTGGGGAAAAAAGAAGGGGAAAAAACCCAAAACATCCAATCTGACTAAAACACAATTTGGGAGGCATTGGGATGCCTTTGCAAATAATACTACATTTCATAGAATCACGTGGCTATGATTTGGAATCAAATATTCTTAATTTGTCATAGATGGTTTCTTGAGCAAGGAACTTCAGTCACAATTTGGATCATGGTTGAGTTATACTTTTGTAAAGGTTTTATAAACTATTTGGATTAAAGATCCTTTATAACTAGAAGGAAGGGATTCCAAATAAATATGGATAACAATGAGATGTATGGTGTATCAGTTTGTTAATTTTTTCTTCTGTGGGACATTTCCCCACATCTACAAAACACCTAGCTTGTTTGAAGCCGGGGGCGGGGGGGGGGCGGGAAGTGATAGGAAAGGGAAAGAAAAGACTTGAAAAGGCAACTGGAAGTGTTTTCTTACGTGAAGTACTAAGAACAGAAAGTCCCTGAATTGCTAGAGTAGCTAGAGGGATACCTAAATATGAATAAAACCAACCTGTATTTTAAGGCTTTATGTATTGTATTTTTAACTTTTTTAAAGCTTTTTCTAAAGGAAAACTTTTTTACCACAAAAGTTAGATTATCATTTACAAATGATAATACCAAAATGTTACTAAAAATTCAAAATAATTTCACTTAGCTATACTGTAAATTGAATCAAGAAAATAGCTTATGAACCCTGAGCAAATAGCAATAGGACTACACACATGGAACTATTCTAGAGCAGGTAACATTTGTACCAAAAAAACCATGTTACATAATGACTTTTTAACATCTCTGTTGGCAATACTATGAGAAGAAGGAAAAACCCTACTCATTAAATAGGCAGTGTTGACTACAATATAAAGTCATGAAGCCATAGATGAACTTAAAAAGTTACAGAAATGGTCAGCAAAAGTAGATATGTGAAAAAACATTTAACAATGCAGTATGTGGAAGAAGGTAATACAAACTGATAATAAATAATTGCTGTCAAGACTTTCAAAACAATAACTATAGCAAAACATGGATTTTAAGTGCAACTAATTGGTATACAAGGTGCTTAGGAGAAAAGAAAAAAAAAGCTGTCTCAAACTGTAATGCATAGAAATACAAACACTCTCAAAAGATAATGACCATTTCGAAGACATTTTTTGGATTATGTTAAAATGTCATTTTAATGTTCTGCTTCAAAAGAGAGATTATGAAATTAGAAGGAAGAAGAGAAGACAATTAAATATCACTTAGGGCTCAAACAGAAATACCCATGTCGAAAAATTGATACAGCAAGCCTTCTTTCCAACACACTTTGTTCCCACCCCACAACCTGATAACAAAGTGAAATACTTCAAGACTGACAAAAACATAATGCGAAGTGGAGATCTGGAAGTTAAAGAACACTATGCAAAGAAAGAAAAAAAAGTATCCTACACATGGGAGGAAGAAGAGTAGATGAAGTGAAAAAGGAAAACTGAAATCAGAAATCAAAATTACCATGAAATATTGACAACAAAGGAAAAAAATAAATTGCATGTTCTGGTTACAAAGAGAAAGCTGGCAATTCCACCTGCATACAGTTCCATATCCAGACTCAAAATCCAGTTAAAGTTTCCTGCAAGTTTTCAGTGACACTGTGTCACAAAGAGTAGCAGCAGTGTAAGATTCCTAATGTCTGTCTCAACCAAAACAGAAAACATCCCAAATAAAGCAGGCAGAAATTATGCTGAATTAAATGCTATTATTTATAGTACTTGGATGGTCAAAAAAAGAACTACTGACAAATTTTGGTAAATTCCAGCAATGGCTTGACCTTAAAAACCTGAGAAACTTTTCTTTTTATAGATTAGCTATTTTTCTATCTTCATTCAAAAGCAATTTTAATTATTTTAAAAATTTAAATTAAAGATTAAATAACTCCTGGAATTAGTACTTAGGAATTAACAGTTTGAGTTGGCCAATATAGTTTACTTAATATATTTCAGTTCTCAGAATAATTCTGTTTTGGTTTGAAGAAAATCAATCTTTTTCTGATGAGAACTCTGAATAAAAAAATCTATCAGATCTTCTTACATCTCAGAGTTGAGGGATTTTTACTCATTAGAAGGTAGGATTTTTCAGGAACAATTTCCTAATGGTCCTTCTTTTAAAGAAGGTGTTTTTCCATCATGAGAAATGATGCAGGACACAGCAAGCATGAAATACTTTCTCTGTAACAAATTTCATTCTATTTCAGGACTAAGAGAGTGGCACTTAACATAAATAATAGTTCAAATATTAATTGTTTTAATCTATGTTTTGGAAATAAATGAAGATCTTGTGTGAGTTTTAATATTATTTTAACATATATTTGTAGGGAGACATTAGAAAGAGCTAAGCTGGATGTCCACAAGGGAATAATTGATTTGGTTTATAAAGTTTAATGAATGATTGATGCTCTTTTTAACAAGATACATAGAAGGAAAATGATACTTTCATTTTTAAATGCATGATTTATATAAACCATTTCTTTTCTTAACTTCTTTTCAGTACTACCAACAGATATTTATTGTATTTATAGTAGTCATTTTTTCAAGCACCTATGTACATGCTGTGGCAAATTGCACAAGCTATATATCTAGATCTTGTACCTAGCAAACAAACCGAAGGACTTTCTTGTTAAAGAAGAAAGATTAGCGCAAACTCACTTTTTTTAGATTTATGGTGGTATTTTTGGATGTGATAAGAATTCACAATAACAGCATAGCAGGTGAAGTCTTAAAATGTTAATGTTAACACAAATGTTTCCAGTAACATGTTAAATGTTAATACAGAAGAGTTGGTCATAGGAAGCATTGGAAAAAAAGCAGTGTAAGTTAACCACATTGTGAAAAATAAGAGGAAGCCTGTGAATTTATATAGCCCGGGGAAGTTTTACTGACTGGAAAAGGGAAACATCCCATTTTTACAAAGGGAAAAAAGGGAAACCTGGAGAACTATAGGCCAGTCAGTCTCACCTCTGTGCCCAGCAAGACCATGGAGCAGATCCTGTTGGAAACTATGCTAGGACACATGGAAAATAAGGATGTGATTGGTGACAGCCAACATGGCTTCACTAAAGGCAAATTGTGCCTGACAGTTTTGGTGGCCTTCTACTACAGGGTTACAGCGTTGGTGGATAAGGGAAGAGCAATGGATGTCATTGACCTGGACTTGTGCAAAGTGTTTGACACTGTCCTGCACGACATCCTTGTCTCTAAATTGGAGAGACATGGATTTGATGGGTGGACCACTGGGTGGATAAGAAATTGGCTGAATGGTTGCACTCAAAGAGTTGCAGTCAGTGGCTTGATGTCCAAGTGGAGACTGGTGATGTGTGGCATTCCTCAGGGGTCAGTATGGGCACCAGCACTGTTTAACAACTTTGTCAGTGACATGGACAGTGGGATTGAGTGCATCCTCAGCAAATTTCCCAATGATGACACCAAGCTCTGTGGTGCAGTTGACATGCTGGAAGGAAGGGATGTCATCCAGAGGGACCCTGACAGGCTTGAGAAGTGGGTGCATGCGAACTTCATGAAGTTCAACAAAGCGAAGTGCAAGGTCCTGCACATGGGTGGGGGCAATCCCAAGCACAAATACAGGCTGGGTGATGAGTGGATTGAGAGCAGCCCTGAGGAAAAGGACTTGGGCGTATTAGGGGATGAAATACTGAATATGAGCCAGCAGTGTGTGCTTCCAACCCAGAAAGCCAATAGCATCCTGGCTACATCAGAAGACGTGTGGTCAGCAGGTTGAGGGAGGTGACTGTCCCCCTCTACTCCACTCTTGTGAGACCCCACCTGGAGTACTGTGTTCAGCTCTGGGGCCCCCAGTATACGGCAGACATGGACCTGTTGCAGCGAGTCCAGAGCAGGGCCACAAAGATGCTCAGAGGGCTGGAGCACCTCTCCTATGAAGACAGGCTGAGAGAGTTGGGGTTGTTCAGCCTGGAGAAGAGAAGGCTCCAGGGACATCTTATAGCAGCCTTCCAGTACCTAAAGGGGCCTACAGGAAAGCCAGAGAGGGACTTTTAACAGAGGCATGTAGTGATAGGACAAGGGGTCATGGCTTTAAACTGAAAGAGGGTAGATTTAGATTAGATGTAAGGAAAAAATTCTTTACTGTGAGGGTGGTGAGGCACTGGAACAGGTTGCCCAGAGAAGTTGTGGATGCCCCATCCCTGGAAGTGTTCAAGGTCAAGTTGGATGGGGGTTTGAGCAACCTGGTCTAGTGGAAGGTGTCTCTACTCATTGGGGGTGGGGGGGTGGGGGGGTGTGTGTGGAACAAGATGATCTCTAAGGTTCCTTCCAACTCAAATCATTCTATGATTCTATGATATACTATACACCAAAATATTATTGTAAGTAGGCATCCCAGAAATTGACTCTAAAAAAATAAAGAAGCAATAGCATAGAACATCAGTGCAATAGCTGAATAGAATAGAATAGTTCAATTGGAAGGGGCCTACAAATATCATCTAGTCCACCTGCAACTGCAGCAATCTGTAGAAGTATTTTCTATGCCTTATGTATTACAGAAGACACAAGTTAAACTGTACACAGTTAGAAAGCCACTACAGTCTGTGAAGACACCACACGGGAGTAGGTTTATCCAGTAGAACTGTAGCAAATGGAAAGGACCCACACCTGAGCAAGGGAAAAGCATGAGGAGGAAGGAGCAGCAGAGAGGAGCTATTATAGACTGATTGCAAGCCCCTATTCCCCATCACCCCTGCATCCCTCAGTGGGAAGGAGGTAGAAGAGCTAGGAGTGAAGGAGTGAAGTTGAGCCTGGGAAAGAGGGTGTGGGAGGCAGGTGATTTAGTTTTTGTCTGTTTCTCACCATCCAACTCTATTTTTAATTGGCAATAAAGTAGATTAATTTTCCCCAGGTCATGTTGTTTTGCCCACGATGCTAATTGGTAAGTGATCTCCACGTCTTTAGCTTGACTCATGAGCTTTTTCATCTTATTTTCTCCCCCTGTCCTGTTGAGGGGAGAGTAAGAGTGGCTGGGTGGGTGTCTGGCAGCTAGCTAAGATCAACTCACCACAACTGCACAAAAATTCTTATGAACATCATGTGTTAATTCCTTAAATACATACAATACGTATCCTTTACTAATTACATGTGAACCAATAGGGCTGAGTGACATAGGAATAAACATAACCTGAGAAAACATTTGTAACATAGACAAAGCAAAATGGCACTCAAGAACTCAAACACGCATGAGTCCATAACATAAAGAGGACAAAACATGAGATTGTAGAAAGAGCTGTATATTTTATTTCTCATTTGAATAAGGATACCAATGTGGAAAGATCATAAATTAATAACATAATTTAGGTTGATAGTATATCAGAGAAGTTAACTGTCTCTGCTTCTGAAGTTTCTGTTTTGCACAATAACCTGCAGTGAAATTACTTCACATATAAAAAGCTTATTCACTTCAGTAAATGTCATGTTCTTGATACAGTCATTCTCCAAATTCTATTATATCATAAAATGTTACAGAAAATAATAAGGATGTTTTATAATTAGAACTATGCAGGATCACAATCTGAGATTACTCATTTGCTTGAACATTCCTGTACCACCGTCTGTATGACATTTGAATGTCACAAAGCTTCATTTATTAATATTTGCACAGTAGTATGGAATACTTGGATAAGAGTTTGTACATTTGCAATGAGTTCTTATTAGATGCCATGTAAGCCATAGATATACTCAGTTTCCTGCAGAGTTTCAGAGGCAATATTGATAGAACTGTATAAACAGTTAAGGTTCACCAATGAGTAGGTTAAGGTTTTTAAGAAGAATTAAGAAAACAAAGAATAAAACAGCTTAAACATTAGTCCAAATACAAAAAAAAAGTCCCAAAACTATAGTGGTTATGACATTAAAAGACAAATTCTCAGATGTCACAAGGTAGTACTCCCCTATTAATATGCTGCAGGCCAACAAAGTGAAGAGACCAGGTTTAAAATAGGAAAGAAGAATGCCAACTTGCTAGTCATCATTCTTTGACATTATAGTTTGACGTTCTCAGGCCTCAAATAGCTGTGTTTTAAAAAAAGTGACTGTGAAAGTGATACTAAATAGAATCATAGAATGGTTTGGGTTTGAAGGGACATTAAAGGTCATCTAGTTCAAAGCCCCCTGCCTTGGTCAGGGACACCTTCCACCAGACCAGGTTACTCAAACCCCCATCCAACCTGGCCTTGAACACTGCCAGGGATGGGGCATCCACAACTTCTCTGGGCAACCTGTTCCAGTGCCTCACCACCCTCACAGTAAAGAATTTTTTCCTTACATCTAATCTAAATCTACCCTCTTTCAGTTTAAAGCCATGACCCCTTGTCCTATCACTACATGCCTCTGTTAAAAGTCCCTCTCTGGCTTTCCTGTAGGCCCCTTTAGGTACTGGAAGGCTGCTATAAGATGTCCCTGGAGCCTTCTCTTCTCCAGGCTGAACAACCCCAACTCTCTCAGCCTGTCTTCATAGGAGAGGTGCTCCAGCCCTCTGAACATCTTTGTGGCCCTGCTCTGGACTTGCTGCAACAGGTCCATGTCCTTTGAAGAAACTAAACAGAGTTGCATGAAACTGTACAGAAACCAAGAGCATACTAGTCTCCTTTGAAAAACACGGCCAGCTCTCCTAAGTTGCTTCTAATGGTTTCAATAGAGTTTAGTTTTATTCAGATTCTTTTTCCATTTTGATAATTTTCATTTCTAATTTCCCATGAAAGTGGGATTCTAACCTATCTGAAGGACTAATATTGATATGTAATATTACAAGTACAGACTGCCTTTTCTGTGTTGATTACAAGTATAATCAGGTCATAATCATTGATTCTTGCTTAGCCTCCTACTCTAACAACCCTCCCTCATTGGTAGCTTTTTCTGGTTTTGTTAATAAATCATTGATATTCTTATATTTGCAGTTGGCATGCAGAATATTGCAAATAGTCCTAGCTACATATTTGAGAGTTTATTTCTAAGTCGCTCATCAAAGAGATATAAAAAGTTAAGCCTAGTAAATATGTATATACATATATTATTTTTATTAAACATCTCACAACTATCTGAATATCAAAACAAAATTAAAATAAAAAAATCAGAAGATTACTGTTGCTTTATGCATATTCATGGAAAATGTTCTTATTCCAAAATCATATTGAAATCAGTGGTATTCTCATTTCTCTCAGTGCAAGTTGGACAGCAAATCTTTCTACCACACTATACTCATTATAAGCAATAATCCTGTAAGTTCAGTACCTAAAAACCTCACAATCATAAATATATTTATTTTATTTTGTATTATTTATTTTGAGAAAAAATATGTATTGCTACCTTCCCTTTATAGAATGAAACAGACAGATTAAAACACAGGAAACCATTGATCATGTCAAAGACTGAAGCCAGGATTTCTGTGTTCTGGGAAAAGCACCCTAACTACTTGACATTCCTTCATTCAGCAGTTAGTACTTGGAGCAGTTAGGCAAATTCATTTTGTATAAGTGTTTTTAAGTAAAATTATTATCTAAACCTTTTTTAATTATTTGAAAAGTTTACCTCTGTAGAGACTCCCTTTTCCTAACTTCATATTTTAGTCTCTTAACCCAATTGTCTTTTTTCCATTTTCTTGGTCCTTTCTATGTGACATTTTATTCTTGGCTCCAACTGCTGGTAGCTGCTAGATATCTTATCCATCTTGGCTTATTTGTGCCATGGAAATATTCTCCCCATACTCTTCCACTTTAAAAAAAAAACCAACAAAAAACTACCAAAAATCAAAACCAACAAACAAAAAACACATTAAAAAAAAAAATCCTGTTAGAAAATTAGAGTTCTAACAAAACATTCATAACAGTTACTAGATTTCTACTACTGGGTTAATTAAATCATAACAAGAGGGAAAATATCACTGGCCTGTTTGGTCAAGCAATATTAATGGCAGAAGACACTGAAAGAATAAACAGGAAAAGTAACTGAACTACTGTAAGAAAAATAAAAATCCATGCTAGTCCTGTTATGTTCTCACAGAGTGATTCAATCAAGACTTGGCTCACATCAGACAAATTCAATTAATGAAATTTAACCACTAATAAATCTGACAGAATTATACAACATGTTTCATTTGAATCAGTTGATCAGGAAATAACAAATTATCACAACTAGAATATTTGTACTTTCAAATTACATCAAATCAATCATTCTTCATACAATTCTAGCAGATTTTGCAAAGCATAGGTACACTTGAAATGCGGAAGATCATTGTTGGTCTGTATGTTAGAACAGTTTTAAGGGGAACTGATTTCTCATTCCTCATCTGTATGTCAAATATACTTTTTTTTTTTTCTTTTTTTATCCCCCCCCCCCACCTCCCCCCCCCCCCCCCCCCCCAAGTTCCAGGTCTGTTCAGAATTTCTAAACACATATTTTGTTAGAGTTTGTGGACTTTGAAGTTATATTTGCTAGGTACCTTCTATGGAGCTCTTAAAAGACCAGTTATCAGATGGACTATTTAGTCACTGTTGCCTAGGCTCATTTTAAATTGGAGTTCAAGAAGGAAAAGATCAATGAGTCATGCAGTAAACTGCACTGCAAATTGATTATTGAATTGCTGCACAAAATTATGATCTCGGTTTTTCACACGGAACTGTATAGAAAAATGGATTGGATTGTGTTCATTGGAGATACGATTGGCTTTTAGATGCACTATATACACTGTAATGTTCTTAGCTCTATAGAATACTTGCAAACTGCATCATAATTGAAACTATATATTTTAAAATGTTACTAATGGAGTATATTGTGGATATACTGAAAAAGTTTTAACTATTTCATATCTAAGAAGTTGTAGAAAATATTGTAGAAAATTATATGTGAGAAGTGGCAATGGTTGGAGTGAGAACATTCTGGAATAGTGAAAGGAGGAAGTAGTCAATTTTCCTGTCAAACAATGATTAACCAATTTACTGGAATCATTAAAATTGATCCAAGATTTAGGCTTGCATAAAGATGAGTTTAGATGTCAGCAAAAATCAGTGTTACTTCCACTACTTGAAAGATAGCATAGATTCTCAGCACTGCCACCATGGTAGCACCACAGGAGCACTGATCCAGCCAAAACTGGCAATCAGAAGTTGTTTTTGCAAGAGGAGATATCCCAAGATGAGTACCTATTCCCATTACATACCTTAGAGCAATTTCTTCAGATATGGAGCATGTGTTTTATTCCCAGGTTAACAAACGCTCTGAGGCATGGAAAACTGCCTGAGGTTGCAGGATATTAAAAATTACAATTATTTCTAACACTAACACGAATATTTAAATACTGATGCAAATTTTCCACTAGTATTACTCAGCAATATGTATTATGGCTGAAAACTGAAAACAGTGTCAAAAAGCTTTCTTTTCAGTTCAATTCAGTCTGTTTTGGTGGTGGCTTATCACAAAGCCTCTAAACGTAGTTGTCTCAGAAATGCTGAGATAAAGGCTGCTGGCTATAACACAAATTTCCTGCCACAAAGGAATGACTAGCGGTCAGACTGGGGGTCATTCCCAGCAGTGACCCCTAGTTAACCTGAATGCAGATATTAGTGCTAGGCAATCAAATGCTAATGTCAAATTGGAGAGAAGTAAGGATTGAATACAAAGAAACTTTTCCATGTCCACCAGGGTAACCTGCTTATCCCAAGGCATAATGCATTTTATGTTGTGTCTATTTCTTCTGTGAAAAACATAATGTAAGAGGAAAAGGGTTACCAATGGTATTGCTTAATGCAGAGGCACTGCGACTGCAGGGTTGCCCAGCAACAGTAAGAAGCACAATTTAGAGTGAAGGAGGTCTGGCTAAATGAAAAGATGAGTCAGAGGCATATTGAAATGAGCAAGAGAAGGCTACATTCTCAGTGAACTTTGATTAAAAACAAAGCAGAGGAGCCCAAAACAACTGCCTCTAGCCCTTAACTCATAAGACATAATCAGATATGTGCTTCTCACGTGGAGATCGAGTGAAGGGCAACTACACAGTAGCTTCAAGTTACACCATCAGGTTGGAGCTCATGTTCACATGCAATCAATCTTCAGGAAAATGTTAGTGCTCAGAGATACATCTCAATTATGACAACGCATCTCCTAATAGCAAATGCAGCACAAGCAACATTTTCATACGGTTTCAACAATTTGTTTCAAATTTGTCCTCTTGGGAAAACAGAAAAGAAGAATGAACCGTTCATTTTCCACATCCATTAGATCTATCATGCAATGGCCAAGTAGCTGCCAGTTATGACTACAGCTCTATAAAATGGAAACATATCATTCAGACACTGAACTGCAATTTTCTTTTCCTGACCCTTCATTTTGTCATGGACGAAAATTCATCTGAATGTAGCAAAGTGAATGTAGCTCCCAATAAAGGGAAGTCATTGAGTTTCCGTAGAAAATTACCACTGAGTACAGCGTCACTAATGAATACAAAACAGGAAATCCTTCCACTCAGAACTTCTACTAAAAGCCTATGTGTTAAACACAAGATTAATGGAATAGAAAAGAGCAAATAGACACAAGGCAGTGAGACTAAGTACAGAAATTATGTTTTCTCTTGTATGAACTGAAATTTAGTAGAGATATTGAGAAGGAATGCCTGATGCAAAATAAAGTGAAAAAAGATAGTAAGGAATGGACAGGTTAAGGAACAGGACCCACTGCCAGTAAAACATTTTCATCTTATATGTCTAGAAAAAAACATCTATTTTGAAGTGTCAGGAAACAACATTTTAGAGCAGCAAGCAAATAATGCAAGGTAGGAAAAAGAGCAGATACTCCAGTAGTAGCTGCAAGCAAAGCAGAGTTTGAATCAACTTGTGAAATGGAACAATTAATAAGGAAAAAACACTAGTGGTGGTTATTGCAGAGCTGTTATTACAACTGATTACTGTGTCCTTATCTCCTTCCCAAGTGATCTTTCTATCCAGTAAAGATTCTGTCTATGTATGATTACAAACCTTTAATAAAGACATGTTTTCCTGTTATATTCATGCAAGTGCTACTGAAATGATCCTTCAAGGACATTTATGAATTTCATCTGAAAAAGAATTTAAATTGGGTTTTGGCAATCTGAGTTAGTCTCCTGGCAATGCATATGGTGTAATTTATGATGGGAAATTGCTATTTTGGAGGTGACAAAACTGGTCAATCCAGAGCTAGACACTATGAATCTGGCAGGCCAGAACAAAGCCTCAAGACCTTATTATAGTTTAAGCAATTGAAATTATTTATGGGTTCCTGTAAGTGTAAACTAAGCACTTGCTTAGTTTATCTTAGAAGCAGCAAGTTGAGTAGTACTACTCCTGTACTTATATATTTTGCTAGATAGGGGGTATTATGATAAATTCACCTAAGCCTGAATGGCCTATGGACAAAATAATAACATTTCTTTCCAGCTACACAATGTGTCAGATTTCAGAATGTAGTAAGATATTCTCAGAAATTAAGTCTTAGGTCACTACTCAGGTAGAAGATGCTTTTATTACAAATTTTCTTTAATATAGAAAGTGTGGGTTTGAGTCTGTGTGTCTATGTGTCTGTGTGTGTATATAGAGCTGTCTGTGTTTGTACGTATTTATAAACATACATACGCAAATACTGTACAAGCACATGGAATGTATAAAAAAATTACCTCATTTTATTTTTTCCTTATTTCTGCTTCAGCTACTTCAAGCTGGTAAGGGCAAGGAATGTGGGCCAATGCTTTTATGGAGGAGGTAATTGCAAGCAGCATCATTTGACATTGCACCTTCACTGTACCCATATTGCGTTAAACTTTTGTATAATGATTTTCCTTCTACAACAATGGCAACATGGAGAACTATTTCTCCAGTCATAAACAGCCTTATGAGAGGAAAAATAAGGTATTTGCTTGTGTTTGATATCCTGTTATCCTCTTGAGCTCATTAAAGGCACTTGCTGACAATTCAGCTTCCAGCCACTTGGTCAATATAAAAACATTTTCCCTTTCCATCATTTAAAAATGTTTTCCAGTGTTAAACAGAGGAAGAAATTTCCAGAGACATATCTGAAATTCCCGAAATTGATATTTCTTTTGCTCCATACCTCTATTTCTTTTATTATTAGTAGTATGTAGTATGTAGTATTAGTATTATGCAGAAGCAAATTATCAACCATTGCTATAGTGGAGCATACCCCAGTATGAAAAATTTTCATCCAGATCCCAAGGGGTCTTTTTACTGAGGTTAGACTGTAGTCTGGCATATGGTCACTTCTCCTGCTACCAAATATTCCATCCTTTTTCAGCAAGGTAATATTGGAGTGCAAGTGGACTACAGAAATTCCATTTATTGAGATAGGTTTTGTTCCTTTAAAAGCACCTAATGTGATCATGGTTGTGTTGAGTTTTATTGTCTGTATAAAACTTGCCAAAACCTACAGATAAAATGCACAAAATATAATAAACTTGCTTCAATGTTCCAACTTGTTCTAGTGTTCAGTGTGTTCTTTTTTAATCTTTGTTAGAGATATGAGAAAAGAAAATAACAAAATCTGTATGCTAGGCACAGCTGTCAGTTCCCTTCAAATATATTAAACTCTTTGAATAAAGACTAACAAAGACAGCAGAAATTGTTAATGAACAAATGTCTTTTTTATATATTATTATTTAGATATACAAGGAATCCAGGGAACTTAATAAGATAGTGAGAAACTATGAGAAACTGAGATGAACTGGTCCAAATGCTTGTAAATAATTAACCAGA
Organism: Astur gentilis; assembly: GCF_929443795.1. Classification (NCBI taxonomy): domain Eukaryota; kingdom Metazoa; phylum Chordata; class Aves; order Accipitriformes; family Accipitridae; genus Astur; species Astur gentilis. The sequence goes on from NC_064887.1 coordinate 29,626,420, forward strand.
GTTGTGCTTTCCATTTAATGAGCACTTCAAAAGGATGAAGAAAACCTGGCCATAGAAGTTCTGGGCTTGGTTAAGAAATGCCAACAGAAAATAACATTTTAAAATACACCTTTGCATGTTTCCCATTCTATAACCTCTTTGCCGGAGAGTTTTGGCTGAATAAAGGGACATAGCTAATAGATAAAATGTAAAAATAACAAAGTTCGACATTTTAAAGAGGCAAAGCCCACTTGTTCAAGTTACAGCAACCAAGGAAGAAATTTAAAATAATTTGGGGAAGTCTTTTCTATTTTTGAGGTACAGTCATCGATATTAAATATGCTCTGTTTAGTAGATCTCAGAAATCTTGAAGGCAGAAAGCTCCCCCAGTCTTCATGTCACTTAAATGCTATGCATTCAAGAGATCCCACACAGTGGCTCTCAGTAGACCAAAATTACTTAAGTTGGAGAAAAGATGTTAATGGGTGTGAGTGAGACCAATAGTTTCTTAGCAATTTTATGACACAATAAAAATTGATCATAGTGTTACTAGTTGTATTAGTCACAATTTGGGCTCCCTGTACATGAGGAGATATTCATATTGCTGATGGCTATAGAGATTCATAGAGATATAAATTATTTCAACATTATAAGACTAGGAAAAAAATTATCTAATATTTCCAATAATAAATACATACATTCTCATAAAAAAAGGAATCATCTTAAATGTTCTGCATTACTGGTTTCAGAGTATGACATTTCAAAAGGTTGACAAGGCAGGTGTGTTCAAAAAGGTAGAGAATATAATTGTAAGTGTGATCACACCTTTTAACAGAGACATTTAAAGATAAAATGCAGAGTGCAAGTTCTGTACAGTGCAGTCATTTTACAGATACCCTGACAAGTGCAAAATCTTTCCAAAAAGATAAAAAGTCTCTAGTTGGCTTCAGGCAGTTGCCTGTTTATGGAGTGTTATGGGTTTGTGGGGTGCAGGGTTTCAGGGTTTTTTTTGGTAGTGGGGGGAGGGGCCGCACAGGTGGCTCCTGTGAGAAGCTGCTGGAAGCTTCCCCAGCTCCAGGCTGGACTCACCTCTGGCCAAGACCAAGCCCATCAGTGACAGTTGTAGTGCCTCTGGGAGAACAGATTTTAGACGGGAAACCTGCAGTGAGTAGGGGGACTGGAATGTGAGAAAAACCCCTGTGCAGATACCGAGGTCAGTGAGGAAGGATGGGGAGGAGGTGGATGCCCCCACAGCCCGTGGGGAGACGGCAGGCTGTCCCCCCCCAGCCCATGGAGGGGAGCGGGGGAGCGGAGGCCCCCCAAGATGGCCGTGACTCCATGGGGAAGCCCGCGCTGGAGCAGCGTGTGACTGAAGAGCGGCCCGCGGAAAGGACCCACGCCAGGGAAGTTCGTGAGGAACTGCAGCCCACGGGAAGGACTCACACTGGAGAAGTTCATGGAGGACTGTCTCCTGTGGGAGAGACCCCACGGCGGAGCAGGGGCCGAGTGAGGAGTCCTCCTCCCCCTGAGGAGGAAGGAGCGGCAGAGACCAGGTGTGGGGAGCTGACCCCAACCCCCATCTCCTGTTCTCCTGCGCCGCCGGGGGGGGGGGAGGGGAGGAGGGAGAGAGACCGGGAGTGGGGTTGAGGCGGGAAGGAGGGAGGGGTGGGGGGAAGGTGTTCTCAGGTTTGGGTTTGCTTCCTAATACCCTTGGTTTGTTTTGACTTGTACTAAATCAATTTGGTTTTGTTTCTTCCCCAAGTTGCGCCTGTCTTTTTTGTGCGACCGTAAGAGGTGAGTGATCCCTCCCAGTCCTTATCTTGACCCATGAGCCTTCCTTTATATTTTCTCCGCATCCCGCTGTGGTGTTCCCTGCTAATAACACACCATGTATACTCAGTAAAATTCTGAAACTTTATTAGAGAAATACCAAATAAAAAGACAATACAACAAAGAGTTGGGAAAAGAGGAAAATCTTTGGATTATTATTGCAAAAATTTGAGAAAGACATGCACATTGAAGAAAGCAGGTTTATTCCCAGAGAGGGATTGACTATACTAGCTCAGAATGTTTTGCTTTTCCTGTGAAGCTCAATAACGCAGAGAATGATATTCTTTATAAATCAGAAAATGTGGGAATCTAAAGTCACTTTATTCTCTATGTAATATAATTTCTAAATATGAAATTCTCCTTTTCTTTTTCCTACCCAATAAAAACTCCAGGTAAAGGTTTTGCCTCAATTAGAGAAAGATTTAGGAGTCTGAATTGGCAGAGGGATAAAGAAGATGACTACCCTAGGGAGGATATTAATTTTGGTTTCATTAATTTTACCCCAAAGAGTCAAATTTAATTTGTTCCTGTGTTCTTCATCACTTCTTATTGAAGCTACAATGAAGGGTCAAGATTAAATTTCATCAGATCTTCACGTTTATTAGAATAGTTATCCCAGATATTGGACTATATTTACCAGCCATTGGAAATTCTACTCTGAAATGTTTAATGTTGGAAGCTAAAACTACAGCCATATAATTAAGCTTGTATAACCCATGTCCGTGTACAGGCAGACTTGTTTTCTATAGCCCATTTGTTGAGTTCTGCATCTTGGTCTGCTTGTAAACATGTTGAATGATGGGGCTTCCTCTTTCCTGAGAGTCTCTATAGCACAAGTGACATTGTTTGGAGACTGTCAAAGCTTCTGATTTGTTCTAATTTATTTTGGCTTTAATTCAATAACATACCAAAGAGACAGGCTTAACTTAATGCACTGTTTAACATAACTTTACATTGTGTTTCATTCAACTATCTTCAGCAAGATTTAAGCAGATACTAAGTACTTTTTTGTATTGAGAAAGAAATTTCATATACATTTAAATGTTTTGTTAAAATGGAAACTCTGTTTTTAGTCTGATCAATTAAATTAATAAGGTCCATTTGTTATCAGAATATGCTGGCAGTATTATGAAAAGAAGGATGTTATAAAAAATACCAATATCTACCAGGCAACTATATATGATGTCATATTATTTGTAATATTTCATATAATTAGGGTATAAAGAGAATTATAAACTGTTATTAAAATATTTCATATTGTAATTAATGTCTTTCTAGTAGTTCTCATCTTACTATGTTGAGCATGGCTAGGTTCTTTTCTTATTTATGCTACTATAAAACTCAGAAAATCTTTAGCTATGGTTCTTTTAACACTGGAGATACTAAAATCCAAGTCAGACTTAAAGTGCATTATCACTTTGCCAGTGGTAGCAATTTATTGTAAGTTTTGAAGGTATTTGTTGATTCTTTTAGGTCTTAAATGTGATCTTCCACTAAAAATGCAAAGTAAGTTTCTAGCCCTTATTGTAAATGGAAATGAAAAATTTGTTTTCTATTTCTGTCATAAGCCAAGACAAAACAAACAGGACAAGACATAATGAGATAGAAGAAAAGTAGGAAAAAGTTCAAACTGCTGGGTTAGTGAGGCATTGCAATAGGCTGCATGGGAAAATTATGGGGCTCTGCAGTGATGTTAGTATGACCAGGAATGAAGACCTGCTGTTTCCTAAAGGATGCCAAGACTGCCTTACATGCACAAGGCTTTATTAGCATTGTCCATAGATGATGACATACCTCAGAGCTGATAGTGAAATTTTCTTATTTGTGAGAGGGAAAAAAAGGACTTTGTTACAAGCTAATGGATAAGGACAGGAAGAGAAAATAAGTGGTAATTCTCAGGCAATTGCTTCTTTTCATGGAAACACACTATAACAAGTGTCAGGATTTGCAGATGCTGGGTCATGAGAACAACAGCACAAAAACAACAGCATGAGAACAAAAAGGGAAAAATATTTCCACAGAGACTTTGAAATAACACTGCCAAAAAAAACATAGGCAAAGGTTACCAGAGCTGTAAGCCAAAGGCAGAATACAGAACAGCAAATGGCAGGCCCTCAGCATTAGAAAGGCTAATGCACCTTGTAGCCTTGTGATGGATCAGATGAAGTCACAGGGTCTTTTCTAGATTTATGTTCCAGGATAGAAAAACTCATGTGGTTTAAATTTTCTGTTAAAATACAGTTGTGAGTTTTAAAGGGCATTTAATGTTTAACAAATTAAATTCAAATAAATTTAAAGAACTTTTACAATCCAGTCTGGGCTCAGTATTTCTCAGGACGATGACATTTTTAGCAGCTCAATTGTCTCCAATGGGGATGGAAAAATCAGACACCAGAGAAAGAAATACAAGACATCCAGAGTATGACTTTTGATTTGGCTGTCACCTGCTTAAACAGTATAAGTCATTTGCAGCTTGGGAAGCCAGTCACCTGCCAGTGGGATTGGGTGTCTTGTTCCCCTGGGTCCATGGTGTTGGTCTCAACTGGACCACAGGGGCATGGCCTTGATCAATGAGACTGTGTGTCATAGAACAGAGATCAATCACCACCCATCCTGCTTAGCAATCAAATGTTTGGTTATATGTCACTGACTAGTGTGGTTCTGTTCCTGCATCCAACCCACCTGTAATTCCATGGTAACACCTGTATTTCAAAATTGTAAGAGAAATTTTTTGCTGATGTGGTAAGTTAGCCTTGGCTAAGAGCCAAGTTACCACTTAGCTGCTCATTAATTCTCCCCTCTCAGTGGGACAAAGGGAGAAAAATAAGAAGAGGCATGTGAAAGCTTGTGGGTTGAGATCAAGACAGGAAGATCACTTATCAAGTACCATCACAGGCTAAACAGACTCAACTGGGGGAAATCAACTTATCATCAATTAAAATAGATTTGGGTAGTAATGAAGACAAAATTAAAACAACACCTTCTCCGCTCCCCTTTACCCAGGCTCAGCTTCACTCCTGACATTTCCCCACCCCAAGCAGTGCAGGGGGAATGGTGGGTTATGGTCAGGCCACAACAGCTCCTCTTTGCCCTTCCTTCCTCCTCACACTTTCCCCTTTGTTTCAGTTCGGTTCCTTCCCATGGGCTGCAGCTCTTCAGGACGAGCCTGCTCCTATGTGGTCTCTCCCAGAGGCTGCAGGGGAATCCTTGCTCTGGCACACCTGCAGTACCTCCTGCCTTCCTTCTTCTGTCATGTTGGTGCTTGCAGAGCTGTTTCTCATACTTCCCCGTCCTTCTCCTCTGCCTGGATGGTATTTTTTGCCACACAGGCAAACATGTCTCTTATAGAGATGCCTTGATTGGGCAATGATACAAGAAGTATACCTGTTAGCCAAAGAATAAGAAACAGAGTAGGTGTAGGTTGACAGGGAGAAAGTGTAAGAGCAGGTTGTGAGAATATGTCCCATTTTCTGTTTAGCTTTTAAATATTCAGGTCAGATACATAGCTAATTTATAGGTGATAGCTGTATACAACTGATATATACAAGATGATATATGCAATTGCCCATTTATTACTAAGAACCTTTTGTAGAAGAATTAATGAATATATTAAACACAAGCTTTGCTGATTATATCATTTGAATTTCCTCCTCACCCATGCACTGTGTTTGTGAAAAATGAGCAGATACAATGGTGACCTTCAAAATGATGTATTAATGTTTTGTTTGATTTGCCATCTTTCATTACATGGTGGTAAAATGTGTCCAGTGCCAGCTTGTCATTTTTTCTTATTAATTTGAGCATCCACAGACTGAAGTGGCATTCTTCACCTAAATCACTACATTTAGTAAACAGAAAGGTTGGGATTAAAGAGAGATATGGGGTTTCTGGAATAGCATTATTCTCATTGGAATGTGGGTGGTTACATCTCCAAGAATTCTTTCAAAAAACTAAGGAAGTGTTTTGAAGGTATGTGTGAATTGCATATTCTCCTGGATTAGATTTTACCTTTTGTTTACTAAAGATGTAAATGTTGACTGCTAAGTCTTCATGTGAGGAGAATCAGCAGAAGTGTTGTAAATATGGCAGCAAACATTTTAAAAGAGTTTTAGTGAAGATGGAAGATTATAATGGCAATCTGTCCAATTTCCAAAATACTACATTTCACAAAGACAGAATTCTGCTATCAGATAAAGAAACAATTAATGTACACATTCTGTTTCAGGTACTGAGCTTGAATTTTAATTATTTCAGAAAATCTCTACAGAGATAAGGAAGAGTCATTCATCCATGGAGGTAGCATAAGGAACAAAGAGAGGACTAAATCTCTACCATTGAGACTTCTGCCTTCCATTGGTTTTAAACTGAAAGAGGGTGGATTTAAAATTGACAGAAGGAAGAAACTGATGAGTGTGTGAGATACTAGAACAGGTTTCCAAGGGAAATTGTGGATGTCCCATCATTGGAAGTGTTCAGGCTCAGGCTGGATGCGGCTTTGAGCAACCTGATCTAGTGGAAGATGTCCCTGCCCATGGTAGGGCAGTTGGACTTGATATCTTTGAAGGTCCCTTCCAACCCAAACCATTCTACGATTCTATGAAAATATCTATGCCAAGAAATACAGTTAACCAGGAAGTTGGACTAGATGACCTAATGAGGTCCCTTTCAACCTGAATTTTCGTCTTATGCCTATGAAATGAAGAACATTGTCATATAGTATTACAACAAAATGAAAAAAAACACAAACCCCACCCCCAAAACCCAACCGCAAACCAAAAACAAAGAAACAAACCCAATGCTCTTTATCTAGCATCTAACTAAGATAGTGTATGTTCAAGACATGGGCAATAATTTTTGGACAATATAGAGGGGAAAATCACTGAACATTTAATTCTACTTTCATAGTAGTTTCTACTCACAGTAAAAGACATGCCAGCTTCAACAAATTCTAACGTCACTTTTCAGTGGGCAAAAATGACTTTTCAGTGATTCAAAGTTTTTTCAAGTTTCTCCACAGAGATCCAAGCGCACAGTCCCAAAAGGGGCTGGTCACTTTCCCTTACCACTGTTCACATTTAGAACACTAACTTTTAAAAGGTGACCATCTGGGATATTCAGCTGATGTGTTTGGTTTGGTTTCTGTCAAAACTGCATGCCTAGGTAAGTCTACACATCTATATAGGCCTTTCATCTTACAGTCTGATCCTCAGCTGCTGTACATTGGCATAGCTCAAACAAAACAGCTACCCTGATAGGCAAGAGCTGAACTTCTAACCCACAGCCTATATTCTACAATATGTTGGGATGAGGAATCAGATATAGACTAAACAAGTGGTGAAGAAAATTTCACAGTATTACTAGTAGGAAAACAAGCAATTAATGTTTTTAAATAAGTTGTTCCATTAAACTATATCTCTAATGAGTTTGTTTCTAGTGATTTTACTTCAAGATCATTGATTAAGGATGTTGTCATTGCCAGCATGAATCCTTTGAAACAGAGGATGATTGTGCTGTAGGAGTGTGGGTGAATCAAACTCTAGATTAAACTAATATTTGAAACTGTCAACAAGCAGCTGGAGCAGCTTTTCTGCAAGGGAAGGAGAGCCACCATTGATTCTTATATGAAGGCTATCAGGGCAGTACACCCTGGACCAGGGTACAGTACCACCAAGCCCAAGTGAGCAGAGCAGGTCCAGTGAAAATGAACAGTCACCCAAGAGACCAGAACAGCAGACAAGTCTGTAGTGATAGTGCATGCCTAGGACTAGGCTATCAAGTCAAAGTAAGCAAGTGAATCTTGTCCTACAGAGTAGCTCAGGCAAGGACCAAGGTCAATGATCTGAGTTTGAACGTGGCTCCTGTGTCAAGGGCAGAAGCCTGAGATGAGGCTCCTCCCAGCAAATTCCCAGGCATCTATTCTCACTGAAGCGTGTTGCAAGGTTATTTAGCCAAAGCAGACACCTGAGACACCTACAAATTTATAAATTAGAAATTAGTTAGGGTATAATTAATATTAATTTCTCTTAAGCCCTAATATGTGTACTAAAATAGTGTACCTAGCAACAGTGCAACAGTGTTCAGTTTACCATTTGATAACACTGTGATGGCATAGTCATTTGCAATGTCTAAGAAATTTACATAAGTATGTGAGCAATGTGATGACCAAAGGGTCAAACAGAGATGCACATAGTTGCACATAGAAGGCATCCCAGTGACAGGAGAATGAACAGTAACATAAGCACAATACTCTAAATGGGCAGGACATTCTGCCAAATACACGAGACAATTGACTGATGAAACCAAAACCAAAATAACCCCTATCAGCAGATGGGATTCCCTTTTTCTTTTTTTTTTTTTTGGGGGGGGGGGGCAGGATGGGGATGAGAGGTTTAAAACACTAAGGATGACTGAGGAACGATGTATGAGAAAGATCAGCTTACATCATCTCCAACCTGTCTCATCAGAAGCTCACAATCCTGATCATCCTGACCTCAATGACTAAGAGCATCAAACCAGTTTGCCACCAGTGCAAACTATATGACAGCATCTCTGCAGTATTGTATAGTCACTGTAACAGTTTCTTATATATAGTGATAAGGTGTAAGAACAAATTAATAACATAAAGTGTGTGGTTAATGAATTAGTTTAGTAAAGTTTAATTCTACAGTTTAAACTGGCTTAATATATATGACTCTCCTAAATGCTCCCATGAAAGCAATCTATGTGCACGCGTTCAGTTGCAACAGTTACACAGCTGCACCATATCAGAGCTGACCTTGAACACTACAGTGAAGCCGTTAGGAGAGAGTGAGGGGAAGATGTTGCAGAACTTGGTGCACTCACAGCCCTGACATGAAGGACTGCAAAGGATCATGTTCAGTAAGTATTTTTTCCTACTCAGTTCTTACAGCCTCCATTTCTTTTTGGCACCTCTTTTGTCATTTCCATCTTATCACTGTCTACCAGGATACTGAGGTTATTTCGTGTTAAAAAGGCTGTTTCTGGATTTCTGGCTAAGACCTTCCAAAAATCTGGCAGGCAAATTACAATCAGGAATCTCATTTTAGTCACCATGCTTCCTTTTTTGTTACTCTGATTCATTCTGCTTAGTCAATTCAAATGTCATCCAGCTGAACAATATGTTTGGTGTATCAACTGAGTCTTTGTTATTAGTGCTGTAATGGAAATTGCCTGAATTCTGCAAGCACAGCTTTTGAGTATAATGTGTTTATTATGGGAAAAAAATGGTATTTGCAGCATAATTGGGATGGTGGTAACACATTAAAGTCCACTTTGAACCTGAAATTATCTCTGTGTGTCATTTCAAAGATATCACATAAAATCATATGAAGTCTTAAGGAAAATCTGGACATTATTATCACAAGTGCTCTTTTTGGAATAGTCTAGAGACATGATATTAATATAAGAAAACTCATACTGACTTTTAGAAGCAGGTAGCGTTGTGAGTTTGTTTTGTGTTGGTTTTTTTTTAATACATGAATCTGTGATTTTAAAGATGTAATAATTAAATTACTATGAATATGTGTCTTTGGGTGGTAATAGTTACCTGAAGAAAACATGCCATGACATTTATTTTTGTTCAGTACAGTCTGTGAAGATGGCAATTCATACAGGCATGAGGAAGGGGGAGACTAGCTATTTAAAGGTGGTGCAAGTAACTTCAGAACACTAAAAATAAACATTAGCTGTTAATTAAATTCAGTGACTCTGTGTCTCTTGGAGAAAGATATATGTTTAAACTAACCCTACTTGTTCCTCTTTCTGCCGTATTATCATGTGCTGTAAAAGACAGTGGAACTGAATAAAAATTATAAAGTAATGCTATCTAGAGATAATGCTATATAGATCACAGCTTTGATACCACTTTACATTAATGAGAGATGCATTCAGAAGGAGAAAGATCATGTTTATAAGTAGCTAGACTTCACAGTAGTCACTGACCCCAGAAATTATGCCCAAACATTTTTTAGTCCTGAAACCACTAATGAAGCACATGTTGACAATATGGGTATTTAGAGTGACCACTTCTCAAAACCCCTTCAAATACAGAATTTCTATAAGCTGTAAAATGTCTATGAGGACAGGTGAGCAGTGGCACAGGCTGCCCAGGTTGATGAAAAAATGACTGGTAGATGATGGAAGAGCAGTGGATATTGTCTGCCTAGAGTTCAGTAAGTCTTTTGATGCTCTCTCCCATTAAGATCCTTATAGAGAAGCTGATGAACATGGTGAGATAAGCAGACATTGAGGTGGACTGAGAACAGCTAAATGGCTGAGCTCAGAGAATGAAATCAGTGGCACAAAGTCTAGTTGGAGGCCCGTCATTATTGGTGTACCCCAGGGGCCAACACTGGCTGCAGTCCTGTTTAACATCTTCATTAATGATCTGGCTGATGGAGCAGATGCTGTACCCTCAGCAAGTTTGCAGGTGACACAAAACTGGAAGGACTGGCTGCCATGGCAGAAAGTCATGCGGCCATCCAGAGGGACCTCAATAGGCTAGAGAAATGGGCTGACAGGAACCTCATGAAGTTCAACAAAGAGAAGTGCCAAGTCTTGCACCTGGGAAGGAACAACCACAGGCACTAATATATGCTGGGGGCCACCCAGCTGGAAAGCAGCTTGGCAGAAAAGGATCTGGGGGGCCTGGTGGACACCAGGTTGACCATGAGCCAGCAATGTGCCCTTGCAACAAAGGCAGCTGGTGGTATCCTGGGCTGCTTTAGGAGGAGCGTTGCCAGCAGGCTGAGGGAGGGGTTCCTTCTCCTTTATTCAGCACTGGTGAGGCCACACCTGAAGGACTCTGTCCAGTTCTGGGCTTCTCAGTACAAGAGAGACACGGACATATTGGAGAGAGTCCAACAAATGGCCACAAAGATGGTGAAGGGTTTGGAGCATCTGTACTATGAGGAAAGGCTGAGAGAGCTGGGACTGTTCATCATGGAGAAGAGAAGGCTCACAGGGGGATCTTATCAATGTACAGAGATTCCTGAAAGGAGGGTGCAAAGAGAACGGAGCCAGGCTCTTTTCAATGGTGCCCAGTTGCAGGACCAGAGACAGTGGGCACAATCTGAAACACAGGAGGTTCCCTCTGAACAACAGGAAACTCTTTTTTACTGTGATGATGACTGTGCACTGGCACAGGTTGCCCAGAGAGGTAGTGGAGTCTCTATCCTTGGGGATATTCAAAAGATTCTGCACATTGTCCTGGACAACTGGATCTAGGTGGCCCTGCTTGAGCTGGAAGGTTAGATCAGATGACCTCCAGCGGTCCCTTCCAACCTCAACATTCTGTGATTCTGCTGCACCCTTTCCACCCTTGCAGGTCTTTGAGGTCTGACTGGATCAAGCTCTGATCAGCATTGTCTGGTCTCAGAGCTTCCCCTGCTTTGAGCAAGAGATTGGACTAGATACCTTCTGAGGTTCCTTTTCTAATTCATGAAGAAATTAAAAAAATCTTTGATTTTAATTTTTAAAAAAATAAATATATATATATATGCTAATTTGTCAAAATATGTCTGATGATAAGACCCATCTACGCTAGGGTGCATACTTCTTTCTTCATTTTACAAATAATCAGTCAACACTGAATAACTCCTCTGCTCTTTGTTTCCCTTTAACTGTTTTCAAATCCTCAATGTAATTCCAGCATTGCCCAAGACTTTAAATATATTAAAAAAAAATTATGTTGCTCAAAGTTCAAAACATCACTTTCTTTCTTCTCAAATGCTAATAAGTATTTTGGCATGCACAAAACAGTATTCCATTTCTGACTGAATTACAGTGTGAAATTTAATTTCTCCTGCTAATTTACAGCTCAAGTAATTCACTCATTACTTCCTTTTTTTTTTAATATTGAAGCTATCTCTTTGTAACAAGGTCTTAAAGGAATAATTAATGCAGACAAATCTATTTAAAAAAAGAGAAAAGAAGAAATTAAATCACAGAAAGTAAAAGATTTTTAAAGTTGTTCAGGGACTTCTGGACATCAGAAAAGCTGAAATGGACAGATGTGACATAGGAAAGGAAGAAAGATTGCCAAAAGATATTTGAAACTCTCAAGTGTTGCTCAGGTAACTGTATATCACTTGACAAACACTTTCATGCTCATGGTAGTGCATAAGCTAGCACATTCTCATACATTAATGAATATGAAGATGTACAGTGCTAATTTTGGAACTAGGTGAATGAACGGAGCAGTAAAAGATTATAACATTACAGAAACAGGACATTTTCCATGTGTACTCAGATCACAGGTCCACACCTCTAATTATGTGGAGACACTCACCTGAAACTCATCTTGCTGTTGATATGGTTGGAGAAGTAAACTTACATGGCAGTTTCATACCAATTTTTATTTTGCTTGATTTTACCAAATAATGCCTTTTACAAGACTCATTGTTCAAATAGTATAGTAAAAGCCCCAAATCAACAAAACTACTTTTTCTTTTGTTAAAACTTTTGGGGTTTTTAAACATTACACAGTGATGGGCCAGGGTCTGTGAAAACACTAACTTTTTGATAATCAATGATATATCAAAGATGATCCAGTGAAGTCAATATGAAGTAAGATACAATTCAGAGTGATGAGAGTATTATAACCTGATATTAAAGCACAGACTTATCTGCAAATAGCATATTGCAAATAGAATTGCCTAAAAATAAATTATCTATTAAAAAAATAATGAATACTGTTATTTAATTATGAACATCACAATAAAGAATAACTATGAAAAACAGAATTCTGGGAGAAGCTATATGATATTATTCCAACTCTTTAATCTGTTTCGAGGAACAGCACTTGTTTTCTTAAAACTATACACTGATAAGGGAAAATAATAACTTAGGCCAAAAAGTTCATAAGAATCTTGAAACAATTGTAGATTTTTTGCTCTAGTGTGGTATCAATTGCTACTATTTTTGAAGCTAGAAAACAGTCAGCTAGATTAGGTAGTTTAATAATAAATCTTATATTTCAACATAAAAGTTAAATCCGTGCTTCAAATTCTGGAACATACACACATGTACATTGTGGCCTCACATATGCTCTCTGTGGTCTCATTCATCTTTAATCTGGCCAAGTCTTCTGAAATCAGTATCAATCTTTTATTATAAGAAACTCATAGGATTTGGCTATGTGGTAACACTTATGCAGTTCCCATTTTTTACTGTTTTGTGAAATGGCTCCATTTCAGCTGATGTTTAGACCAAAGAGGCAAGCATGATTAAAGTTTCAAAGAGCCTTGCCTGTGACAAGTGAAAAAGCTTCTTATACTAGCCCAATGTCTGAAATCATGAAGGTGAGGATTGTTTTAAAAAAAAGCCTTCAAAACTTATCCTAATCCATATTAAATATGAGTTTATGTGCCTCCTTGTATTATAGCACATTATCAGAATGGAAAAACTGTTTGAGAAGAAACAGGGGAAAAAAACCACCCCAATATATTTGTCCTAACAGCTGTAGAATTATCCACCTGATCTGTGGGCACGTGCAAAGATTGACACAGACACAAGAGAAAGGACAGGATTTGGGAATCGATTGCTCTGAGAACTGTGCTTTTCCTCTTCTATAACCTCCTACTATCTGACTATAGTTGACATTTACCACTGGGAAGCAATTAGCAGCCCTCTGGTATTAGAAATATTTCCATGCTAATTATTTTCATAGGAGAAATGTCAAGATTTCTGCAATACTCAACACATTGCTTTTTTGCACTGAATCACATCTAACAGTTTGTTTAAATGGCACTTCAGGGTTTTGGGGACAGGTTTTCAAAGGCACAAATAAGAGAGGGCTATTACTCTAAATGTCTTTTTTTTTTTTTTTTTTCCTTTTTTAAATGCTTTTGAAAAATACATTGTTTCTGCATTGAACCACTTAGATTTCATTCTGCTATGAGGTCTGTTAAATTCATCTGAACATCCAGGTAAGCATTACTGGACATGTTGCTCAAAATAATTTTTTATTAAGCAAGTAATATAATTATGAATGATAACAAAAATTGAGATGCTTTCCATTATAAGAAAATTCATTCTTCATTAAGGTTCTACTGATTTTTAATTTCTAATGAATAGCAATTTTATGCTTCGTCAAGGCAAGGTAAGCTGACCTTAATACTTGTGTAACTGCAATATCTTAAAGACATCACTATTTCATTTCTCTCTCTTCTCAGCCTCAGATATTAGAAGATCAGGTAGGTGATCTTTAAAATTAAGAGCAACCCTTAGGGAATGAAGCAATCTAACCAGCTTAGTATGGTTCCAAAAGAAACATGTGCTGGTTGTTCAGGACAATGACCTGACCTTCACAAGCAGGATCTTGAAAGTCATCATAAGGGAATAGATTAATAATGGTGTAATAACACAGCAATAAGAAAATAAATAGACTGAGCTTACGTTCAAAACCCATACATTTTCCTGAAGTAGCTAGTCACTAGTTGCATGCAAGAAGTAAAACTGTGCTTACTTTTTTTTAAGTTGCGTTTTATCTTCTGTGTTTTCCTTCAGTCCAGTGTTAATGGGTTGGTGCCTTGCTTTTTGTCCTGTTAGGGCTTTTCTTTGTTCCAGGTAAAAAAGCCATAGTAAAGTAAAATGAACTTGAGCAAACAATCCTCAAAGGCTTGGGAAGACTGCAGAGGCTTCACTGTAAATTTGGGATTTTTGTCGTGACATGACTTAAAAGTCACAGTAATTTATTGTTCCCTTTTGGACCCAGAAGCCTTTCCTCAGGCCATAGACATCCTGACTTCTTCTGTCCAGGTAGAAAACCTAGGGATGTGTCTACTATTAAACCACAGCCAGTACTCTGCCTGATCTCTCATGTCTGTGTTAGTTCACAGTGTGTGAGATACCTTGTTTTCCTTCAGGATTCAGTGGGAATCCTTGAGCAGGGACAGAAGTTAGCATATGACTTCATTGGAAAAAGTTTTATATATATAGCAAGCAGGGTACAGAATACAGGCATACCAACTATACTTCATTGGAAAACCTGATATATGAACTTGAAGGAGCCTCCATTTGTGTGGCTTTTTCCTCTTTCTCTTGGTATCTTAGAGTAAATGTGAGGTAATTCAGTCCTTACTGATAGTGAACCTGAAACAGCTATTTAAAAAAAAGGTGTAACCATGTCTCTTAAGCTACTGGTACAGCAGCGTATCAGATTACCATCTTATAGCTGACCTAGATCTCTTGAGAAGCTGAGACTTTTTTGTAGTATTGGTAATGTGATTTGAAAGTGCTATTTACTTATTTACAACCTGTTCATCAAACTCTTTATGTTTAGATTAGTTAAAAATCTTTGAATTGGCCACAAGAAGGTGGCATTTCTGACCCAGTACAGCTCAAATATTTCTGAGGTGTACTCTGGGAGAATGGGCTGGAATCACCTGAGATTTTAAGAGTACTAAAGCTTAGGCTAATAGAAATCTTCACACCCCTAACCCCACAATCCAGACAGACATAAAACAGTATAAATAATTGCTAATATTTGCTTGAAAATCCTGTGGAACTGCAGTTTGCCAGCCTTCAGCATTTTCATCTTCTAGCTCATATACAGAAACAGTTTCTAGAAGATGGGAAAGTAAAGCATTGGGTTGGGGAAGGTGCAACATGATACATTAGTTCAAAATAGCTCAGTCTGTGTACTTGGAAAGGATCCAGAATTGTTTGATTTAACTGTAACGTAATACTAAAAAAAGTACTTTGAAAAGTATACTCTAAGTCTAATGATACTGGTATGATGAATGTACTCTCAGTACATTTCTGTGGAGAAAGAATAATCCTCTGTCGTACTGATAGAACTACCATATTTTACTCTAATTGAGTAAGACAGTCCCATGAGCTATGATGTCAATGAGCCTCTCTGTAATATAAAAATTTTCAGAGTACTTAGAATCAAAAAAAGTAGGACACTTAATTTAATTGCGAAGAGGTAAGTTTGATCAAAGCTGAAGAATGTGAACTGCATCCTCAAATATAAGAAGATTCATTTAGAAAATGGACTTCATAAGAAGCACATTTATTCATTGTTGGAGACTTGTGATTATTAATATTAGATCTAAAGAATGCCTTATATTTAAGACTCTTCCATTATTTACATTTATTATCCAGTTTTCTCCTGCCATTTCTTTCTGGATTCACTATTGCTAAGAAATATGTAACCAAGATAGGCATATTATCTTCCATCAGTGCTGCAATCTGCTTAACTGAAAAAGCCATACACAATATTGCAGTGCTTCTACTGACAGAGGATTTAACTAGAACTGATTCTTGTCAGAGCAACTCTTTTGACTTCCAGAGAAAGTGCTAAATACTGTGAAGTTACTTCCATTCCAGAGCGCTGAAACTTAACTTCTACTCAAAGCCCCAAAGAGCCAAATGGTCAAGGTAGCACAAGGGAACTAAAGTCCATTTTTGCTTGATACAAGAATGCATTGCTTGTGGTGATACAGCCAGCTAACAGGTCATATACAGGTGATGCCCACTGAAGATGAATATCCATTTTACTCTGCATCTTATTCAGCTCATGGTTTATGATGTTTTGTTGGTTTTTTAAAATTATTTTTATTGTGCAGAGAAGCATCACAATTTAATGACCACCATCCTGCACATTTCAGCATTTTTAAAGCAGTAAATATAATTTAAAATGTGTGATATTCTGCTAAGATGTTTTGGACTCATTCAAAACATAACAAACATAGTTGGAGAAAAAATTAAGACTTATATGAGGGAGGCCTTTCACAGAAACTTAATTGCCTCATGACTGTTGACTGAAAGGGATTTATTTTTCTTTCTTTTTTAAAGGTACTCCTTTGTGTTTTGGATACAATTGCCCAGAATAACCTGATACTACAGACAGATAAATTCAGTCTAATATCATACAAGTCTTCTTTCCCTTAACATTTGCACGCTGTGGAGGATGCTATAGTTAGGGGTGAACAAATTTCCTGACCTTAAAGAGAAGACTGCCTGTGCCTGAGGGCAGCCATAGCAACAAGAGGTCATATTTGATTTGATGGGCTCCAGCAATTCCTCTGTTGATTCCTGCTGCTCTGTAGTTTTAACCATGTGCTCACAGGAGCTGTAGAGCCCTTGAGCCATTGCTTTCTTAGGCCCTGCAATGCTTTATCCTAGTTACAGGTTCCAAAGCAGACCAAGTTTGGAAGATGGGTTCAGAAGAAGTTTGGCAAAGACAAGTCCATGGGTAGTTGATGTTCTAAGGTCGATTGTGGATTTTGGAACTTTCTTGGCTTTTGCAATAGTAACCTATTTAAAGTGTTATGCAGGAGGAAGGAGTCCAAAAAAGCTCTGTCATCTCATGAGAGGACAAAATAATCCATTACAACTTCAAAAAACATTTTTTAACTGAGAAAGGTTAGTTATATAGTTCATATTCATTCAACTAATTCCATCTCCAGCATCTTTTATTAGTATTAATAATTTTTAATAATTGTAGATAAACAAGCAGCTATAAGTTTGGTTTTAGCCTACAACTAAAAATTTCAGTCAGTTTCATGCTCTGAAGATGGTTCACTTGTGTCTCTATTCATGGTTACTGGGGAAATGAATTTCGCAAGGCAGAGAAAGAAACAGCATCTTCTGAGAAGCAAGTATGTCTCCAGGATGGATGAGAACTGGAATTATCAGTAATCGCCTTTCAGCCTCAGGCTGTATCAGACAGGTAGTGGTATAAAGATGATACAGGGTAAACCTTATTTTCCAAGTCATATTGTGCTGTTTATACTCGGAAAAAAAAATTGTCATTAACTATCCATTTGATCAAATAGAATTGGGAAAGTGACTTCTTAAATCTCACTGCCTCCATGCTTCTGATTGAATGAAAACAGGAATGAAACAACCTAATGTTCTCAGAGTGCTAACAGAGTTATATGTGGCACTATCCAATAACAACAATATAGATAGAAAGAAGTAGTTGCAGAGAAGTGATACAGGGTTTGGATATGCTGGAATCACTGAAAAAAAAATGGAAGAGAGAAGGTTGCAAGAAGTAGGTATGGAACATGGTTTTTGATCAGGGGGTTAAGCTTAGCAGCCTTTACAGTAGCTAATATTACATTGTGGGGAGGTAGGTTTTTCTGAGATAAGTTCTTAAACCAAGCAGTGAACCTTCTTTGTTAATTTTGGAAATTGCCTATTTATTTTTTAAAAAATAAAGTATGGTCTTTTGAATATACTCCAAATAAGCAATAAATTCATTTTTACCAACCAAGAAAAAGAAAAGGATCCATGTTGTTCACAGCATGTGTATGTGGAATAGTCGAGCCTGAATCATTTTATAGCTTCTGTGAATTATTCACTTTCTAAAAACTGTGGTTACCATAGCTAAGATTCCCAAAATAAAGTATTTTTAAATTTAGTACTCATGGGGTAAAGTGTGGCGTATCAGATAAAACTGTCAGGTACATTGAGTTATAAAACATGTTGAGATGGGAGATGACAACTTGATGCAGGCTGACTTTTTTGGAAACTGTTTTAAGGAATACATGTTTATTATAAATGTTAAGGAATGATCTGGGGCTAGGTACAAGAATTAAGAACTGTAAGCTATGTTGAACACTCACTTCAGAAATTAAAGTCCTGGTTAAATGCACTCTTCCCTGAGAGCTCTGTCTCATGTACTGCTTATTTCAATACCTGACTTCCATTAAATTAGAGTTTTCTTGGCTGGAATTTGTCATCATTAATGTTTTTACACAGAATTTTTATAATATACATAATAATTTTACTGCAATAGTGTATTTCTTTTGTTTTGTATTGCATTTAAATACAAACTAGAAGAATTTCCACCTAGTCTGAACTAATTTCCTCAAAAAAACAAAGAGAGTCTTACATACTGATGCATGATAGGGGAAATCAAATGTGTTGGACTTCAGGACTCAGAGGATTCCTCCTCTTTATTTGCTGCTGTTCCCATTTCTAGGTCAAGCCAAGAGCAAGGCTGAGCATGTAGTCCCACTACTCCCAAATAAACAGCCTGCACTTAAGAGCTTTTCTTCCCTTGACCCCATATATGGGGTGTATTTAGCAACTAATTATATTTTGGTAGTGGGGGCCACTAGGAGGGATCTCTGTGCGGAGAGGCCAGGGGCTGTCCTGAGCTGGACAGAGCCACTTCCAGCTGCTCTGCAAAGGTCCCACCACAGCCACAGCTGAACCCATTGGTGTCACTGGTGGCGCCTCCAGGAAAAGATATTTTAGAAAGGTCAAAAATGCTGGACAGGCAGAGGACTGAGGAAAAAATGTGTGAGAAACAACCCTGCAATACCTAGATGAAAGAAGAAAGAAGGAGGGAGGTGCTGCAGGTACCCGAGCAGAGATTCCCCTGCAGCCCATGGAGGACACCACGTGGGAACAGGTGGATATTTCCTGCAGGAACTGTGGCTGTGGATGACTCATGCTGGAGCAGGTTTATCCTGAAGGACTACAGCACATGAAGAGCCCACACTTAGAGCAGGGGAAAAGTGGGAGGAAGAAGGCTGCTTATTTAGCCACTTACTGTGGCTAAATTGTGGCTACTCAATTCAGTATGCTCTTTAGTTTTAGAAAACATTTTAAGAACCTTTGTCATTCTGTCCTGAGGGCACTCGCAGCCACACCTGCCCCACTTCATGAGCCCAGAATCCCACGTCATCCCTCCTGGGACCTCAGACTCATCCCAGTGACACCGTAGGATGTTCACCTCTAGCCCCATCACTGCTGTGCACTACTGGGCCCTGCTGAGCCAGGCCCAACCCATGGGCCAATAACCCATCCCATCTGTGGCCCCATGGCGATGCCCAACACCTCGGGCTAGGGCTGGCCCACCCCCCTTCTCCCCAGCTGCCCTGTTCCCTGACTGGGGTGGTGGGATCAGCCTTGGCCAGATGGCCCCATGGGATTCTCCTTACTGCCAGGCCTGAGGGTCTGCTAGCCCCAGCTGTGCCCTAGCACACAACTAACCTCAATGTAGTTTACCTTCTTTTCCAGAGTGAACATGTGATGTCCCACATCACTTTTTAAGACACTAAACCACTTAAGTATAAAAACCCCCACCAATAATATCCTCATATTGTCTCAAACCTGTATGTGATATGATAATTATTTTTAACTTGGGAAGCAACTGTCGGTTAAGCTCATAACGATTTAAATGGCAAGATGTTGAAGACCAGATTTTCAGTATTCAATAGTTCTTAAGCTAAAGAAATACCAAATATTTCCAGATCTCCAAATGAAAAGCAGAAAACCTTGCTGTTTCTTACTCATGGGATTGAGAGATTATTTTTATATTGTCATAGATTAATGAGCAATAAGTTTAATCATTATTGTTAACCTACCCTAGATCAATGCTGCAAGTTGCATTCAAGGAACTCACAGCTTTGTGAGAAATGAAAAATATTTTGTGTGTAGAAGACAAAATAAGGAATTTTCCTTTTTTTTTTTTTTACCTGAAAAGATAGAATGATTACAAAAAAAAGCTTCATGACCTGCAAAATTAAAAAAAATAAAGTTTTTCTGTAATTGTGTTTATTCTCTGAATTAGCAAGTTCTGAAGACATTCTGAAGCTTATTCTGTTGTTGGAATGCTTATGGAGAGCGCACCCAGGATTCCATCCTCTAATAACCATCCCTTTTTCACTCACCATTTGGTGAGCTGTAAAAGCTCTATCACTATGAAACACCTAGTTGAAACTACTTGAAAGATTTTCTGGGTGAGATGCAGAGTCACATACACAATATGATGATATTCATTTTGGTTTCTTCAGATGTTCAGGGGGAAAAACCAAAGAAAACTGGCTTCAAACTCTTATTTACCTGCAACTGTCCTGGTCATATTTTATCTCCCACATAGTACTATTACTTAATGGCCATAAGACCAATCAGAAGTGCACATAAAAAGTTTGTCTCTACTGTTGTCAGAAAGTGATCACACTGTGATAGTAAAATCTTATACTAAAACCAGTTTAATATCTTGTGAAAATCCTAGGTGTAAGGATTGTGACTTGTTTCTGAGTCACGGAACCATTTCCTCTTACAGGAAATTATTGTCGTGCAAGAATCACACATTATTTTTCTGTTGTACAGTTACAGTTCTTGTATCACCTTAGGCTTCTTAAAATACGTTCTTCTCCATTTCCTTGTCTACCCATAATGTGTCCTCTAATCCTGACATTAGTTTCATTGACAGTTTTGAAGAAATAATTTGATTGTCTTTACTAAAACTGCAAAAGATAAGAATGAGACATGTGGAAATGTAGGGGGGGGGGAAAGCCCCAAAACCTTTTCCATGATCACCAGTTTAAGTTCATGTATTGGGTTTATGTGGCAAGGTTTTGGTAGCAGGCATGGCTTCTGTGAGAAGAGACCAGTTCCAGCCATCTCCATCAGACCTACCACTGGCCAGCTGAGCTGGTGGTGCCTCTGTGATAATAACCCTTCAAGAAAGGGTAAAAAATACTGAGTAGCAGCTGTGAGAAAGAAGTGAGAAAATGTGGGAGAAACAGTCCTGCAGCCACCAAGAAGGAGAGGGAGGAGGTGCTCCAGGCAGTGGAGCAGAGATTCCCCTGCAGCCTGTGATGAAGACCATGGTGAGGCATGTTGCCCCTCTACAGCCTATGGAGGTCCACGGTGGAGCAGATATCTGCACTGCAGCTCGTGGAGGACCCCACTCCAGAGCAGGTGGAGGTGCACTGAAGGAAGCTGCAGCCCATGGAGAGGAGTCCATGCAGGAGCAGGTTTTCTGGCAGGGCCTGTGGCCCATGGGGGACCCATGTTGGAGCATTCCATTCCTGAAGGACTGTACCCTGTGGAGGGGATCCACACTGAAGCAGTTCTTGAAGAACTTTGGCCCATGGGAAGGACATGAATGACTGTATCCCATGGGAGGGGCCCCATGCTGGAGCAGGAGAACAGTATGAGGAGGAAAGAGTGGCAGAGAAGGAATTATTATACTGACCACAACCCCCATTCCTCAACCCTATGCTGCTTGGGGACTGGAGGGCAGGAGGTGGAAGACCCAGGAGTGAAGTTAAGCCTGGGAAGAAGGAGGGAGTAAGGGAGAATGTGTGGTTTAAGCTGGTTTTTGTTTTGTTTTGTTGTTTGTTTTTTTTTTATTTCTGGCTATCCTGCTCCGTTATTAATTGGCAGTAAATTAAATTAATCTTCCTCAATTTGAACCTGGTTTGCCCATGACGGTAACTGGTGAGTGATCTCCCTGTCCTTATCTAGACCCACAAGGTTTTTATCATATTTTCTGCCCCTGTCTTGCTGAGGAGGGGGAGTGGCTTGGTGGGCACCTGGCAGACAGCCAAGGTTAACCCACCTCAGGTTATATTAACAAGTCAGTTTTTATTGCTTTAAAAAAAAAAAAACAACAAAAAACAGGACAAACCCAAAACCCCAACAACCTTCAGGCAGCTGAAATAAGAGGCCATCTATTTGAAAAAGTACATAGATATTTGCGTTTAGTATCCCATCATGTGGAATATAACTTCTAAGTTCCAAAATCAAAACAATGACATATTTAAAAAAACATTTTTTGGCAGTCTGAGATTTGAAGCAAACATTTCATCTGTGAAATTGTGTTACTCAGACAATAACAGTCAACAGTCTTTAATGATTCATAAGCTCTGTTCCTTTATGGCAATTGGAAGTATCTTAAATTATGTGAAGTTATTTTAATGTGAAAAGTAATAGAGACTACTAAACCTGAGCAAATAAACAAATTAAAATACTTAAATTATAGTATCTGTAAGCACCTGATATCTCCAGCAACAAAGGTAGCACAAGCTTTATACACCTATCACTTCAATTATTGATGAAATAATTTCTGGTAGTAAATAAAAATTATAATCCATTTCTAAACAATATATTTGTTCCTAAAAACTTTGTAAAATGCTAGGTTTTTAATGTGAAGAGAAGGATTAACTGCAAGAGAAAATGTCCAGTGGAAATTGAGTCTTTTTTTTTGGTGCAAAATAATTCCCTTAGATTGGTGGTTGCAAATTTAGTAAGATGTTGTGAGTGATATGACTAAAAATGAAAATTATTAGGGTTGTGTAATTCTGTGTAATTCTTCTGTGTAAGTCTTTGCAACAGCTTTCTCCTCATCCTCTGGTAAATCTGAATTACAAGTCTGAGGCAATGCAGACAATCTCAAGTGGCGCTATCTAGGAGTCACTCAATGTCTCACAACATACACAGCTTTGCTTTGCTACTTGGAACAGGTTCCCAGGCTGAATTCTTTCGGTTTTTTGTGGTTGGGTTTTTTTTTATAAATAGACATGCCCCATTGGCTTTATTGCCTGCCCATCGTCTCAGAGGATCTGTGAAACAGTCAGCTTTTCAAAGCAATGAAAGTTTTATTTGCCAGAAGGAGCACAACATTTGAAAAGATTTGTGAAAATACCCCCACATTTCTCAGTCAGCCAATCTTTTCAAGCAGGTCCAACTTATTTCCAAGATAGAAGTACTAATTTTCTGGCATTTCTGTATGCTGTCTTTGCCCTGCCAGTGTCCTCTCTGTTTTGCTTCTGGCAAATATTCACATCTGGCTGTGCTCACACTGAGTGCGGAGCACTGGGGCACACCGCAACCTTTCTCACCTGTCAAACACTCTGCTTGGGATCTTCCTGGAGAGTATCATGTGATTTAGATGTGCAGGCCAGAAAGGGCTGTGGTAACAAGTGAGAGATCTGGATAGTGATGCAGGTGGGATGCACACTCAGATCTGGGAAAGGGGAATCACCTTCAGGCCATACATAAGCTTCATTCTTCTCTCCTGGTCAGAAACTACGGATGGGAAACCCTCTTTGATCTTTGGTTGGGATTCCTCTTTGAAGAACGGGATTACAGCAAGCCAGACATGAAAGAGCCTACCTGAGATTTTGCCTCTTAATGTCATCTTTTACTTTGTTTCTTTAAGGTATCTTACCTTTGTCCTTCTTGTTTGCTATCCTCTTAACAGTCTTCTTAGGTCTAATTTCTCATTAGCATGCAGGTCAATTTTGTTTAAAAAGTCTGAAGGGCATGAGAGTCACATTTATACCTCTGATCAGTCTGGTCCTAGCACAACTATTTCCTGTCCCATTTGACCTGGACTGGAAGGGGTCAGGTCAGCACTTTATTTTCTGGTGGGACCCAGTAACATCATTTATTGAGAATATCCTGGGACATCCTGAAGATCAATATTGCTCCCAAACCCCATTAATTCTAGCTGATATCCAACAACCTGTCAAAGATAACCTGCTACTTCCTGAACTAGATAGTTAGTTTATTGGCACTTGAATTATTTTTTCCCTAAGGCCTCTAGCTTCATTGAACGCTTCTAGATGTCAATAAATACATCAATAATAATTCATAACAGAAACTCTTTTCACACATAGTTCTGCCATCTTGTCAAACCCTGATTGCTGCTGTGTAAATTTCATGAAAATAGAGTCTGGTGCCTACTTTTAGTAGTTCTAATACAGATTCATATATATACACACACACACACACGCACACATTTTAAAGAAAACCAATATCTTGACATTATCCTTATAACCTTACTTATTCAATGCCTCACCATGTCTTGGTGTCTTGGAAAAAGATGTTATCTCGTTTGACTACAATATATTATTTATAATTTATTTATTTATTATGATTATTTATTTTATAAAAAAATAATCCTACTCATATGGAATTTCTTACAGACATTTCTTTTCTCTCTCTTTTTTTTTTTTTTTTTAATTTGTTTTTCTATAGAAACCATAGACCTTAAAAAGCAAAAAAAAACCCTAACACTGTAGGGACATTCTCTGACAGGAAGTAAAATAACGTCAGTGAAAATGGAGTTCCTTAAGTTTCAATCTAATAAGTATAACAGTATGATACATAAGAAGACTAAAATAGATAAACATAAATTCTAAAGCTGGTTGCACCAGCCTTGAAAATCTGTAATTAAGGTAAAGAAAGTCCAGGGAATGATCTCTAAGGAAATAAAAATAATGAATGAAAGAAGAAATATTTCTCTGCAGTACATTGTTCCACAATAATTAACATATTTTATCTCTGCATATATTACTCCAATTAGCTACCTGAAAACTGGGGTCTAAGTTAATTGATTCTGTTATACTTGTGTAAATCTCAGCTAATTCCATGTGCTTCAGAAAACCTGCTCTGATATAGCTGATAGCAGGATCTGGTCATCTATATGGACTGCTTTGATCATTCTAAGCTGCTCATTCATAAATGTACAGTAACTAATACAAAGTAATACAAGCATTTCTCTGCAAAACAGGGAAAATCAAACATTTCCTATCTTACTGTGTGTAAAAATATCATCTAAGCATTATAATATATTTAGGTACATATAATAAAGTGGAAGAATAAATTTTATTTTGGAAGTTTGTCCTTAAGCCAGCTCACGTTATCAGAACTGACTTTTTGTTAAACATACATAACATAAGAACATACATAAGCAATTGCAGCAGCCTGCCACCTAACTTAATAGCAGGTGATTGAAAATGTTAAAAGTACTACAGTAAAGCACATGTCAATAGTTCAAAGGACTGATAAGGTTTTGCTATTCCAGTGTTTCTTTTGTATAGCAGACCGAGACAAATATAGAAGATGGCATAACATAAGAACAATGTATGACTGACAATGATATTAATAGAACTTACCAGAGAATATTATTGAAAAGGATATGTTTTCTTAACCTCCATCAACATAATAAAATTGAACTTGTCTTCAGCTGATACAAATAATTGATTTAATTTCTTGAAATTCAGTAATATGATCTATCTCTACTGAGAATGTATCTTTTTTCTGTTTTGGATAGAAGTGCCACTTTGATGTGATATTTCTGATCTTTCAGAATCTTTAGAGATATTTTGTATAAAGCATACAATTGTAAATTGGAAAAATCTGCTGGTATTTGTGTTTTTCTTCTCCATCTATGGACTACTTTAAGAGAGCTCAACAACATGCAGTTTTGAAAACAGCTAAGCTATGTTATTCTGTGATAAAATACCTTTGGAAGAATATGTTGAAGGGTTTTGCCTTTCAAGTATTCCTCTTATATAATTAGCTCGAAAAAGAAAACAAACATGAAAACATAAAAAATCCATAAAACCTGAGTTCAGTGCGTACTGCCTTTCTTTTTGACAGAAATATATCTCGGATTTCTACAATGAAGGTTAGTGCTTAAAGCTATTGGACTCAATGGGGATTAAACCTGTCTCTAACAGTTCTAGAGACAGCTTAAGGGTTTTTAGCAGTGGAGATAAAATTAAATGTTACAGTGGCAATGGCAACCAAGTGGGTTGAAAGCATGATGGTGAAATATTCAGCTTCCAGTTAGTATGGATTTGGAAGGCAATGTGACAAGTGGAACTGAGATGGATGGTAAGAAACAGTAAAGGAGGAGGCACTGGGGCTTTATGGAATAGAAACTGGGGTCTTGTTTTCTTTCGCACTCCTCTTTGTTGCAGTACTATTCTTGTCCAGAGCTTACCTGTAAAGATGCCTACTTTTTGGACACCCTAACCAGCAGCAGAATTAATTTTGAACACTGGGGTTTACCATAGATGTGATTTTGGGGCCAGATTTAGTAATAATCACGTATAATTTTAAAGCTTTTCTTTAACATCTTGTTATACAGATGCCTTTTGATGACATACGTTCTTGCTATGTAAGACTGAACCAGTTACACAAACCCCCTTTTTAAATTAGTATTATTTCCATTTTAAATGGAAAAGCATAGTTGCTAGTGTTTATTTCAGACAAATATATTATAGACATCAAAAAATGAAGAGCTGTCAAACTAAAAATCTGAATGAGAATTTTCTTTTAAATGATAGCTTGCATATTATATTAAAACAGACAAAAAAATTTCCTGAAGATTGTTTAGAAAATAAACAGAACAAAAACTAAACACAATGTTTCCTTCATAAAAATATGTCAGGTTACAAAATATTACAGGTGGCAGGAAGCCATACATTTATGGACTGTTGATGTAATTTAGTTCTGACCATAAATAACAGGGGTTGGTTTGTTACTTTGAAACTGCTAAAGCAACAGAAAGCTTCAAAATTCAGAAATATCTTCAACTGCATTCCTGACATTCTTACTGAAGTAAGCATTATAGGCCATTTTATGATCTTACTTTACTGAAGCCAATATCTGCCTTATATATTGATTTTGTTAAGGAGCTGTGGCGTTTCAGAAGGTACATTGTATGGAACGCTTAAACATGGAGACACACAAAATTAGGACCAATTAATTTGCTTGTTCTGTGGGAAGCTTAAGCTTATCATTGACAAAATGTATGTTTGCTGCTGCATTTTTTTAACTTTTTTTTTTATTATTTTAATGGAAGACAGCCTCAAGAAAAAAATGGTTCCTTTATCTGAGATTAGTTCTAGTAAGGCCTATAAAAATCTCTTAAAAACACAGATTAAATTCTCAGAGCTCACTAGTGTCAGTGAACACTTACCTATGGTTAGGGTGGGCTCATGAGAGACAACTTTTCCACTACTACTTGCAGCTGGAAGTGGTTGGTCTGTTAAAAAGCATGAAGATCACTTCTCATAAAGGTCAAAGGAGAGGTCCAGCTATAAGGAAGGAGTTCAACATGTTTTTTTCTCCTATATTTTACCAGTTCAGAAACAGTTCTATTTAACAGTTTTAACTTTGTGACATACAAATCTTTCAAACTTCTAAAACTCAGGCATCTAGACTGCAAGCTCAGGTATGCAGCATGCCAGGCAGATCTCTTGGAACAAGACTCTCACATGGCTAATATACAATGCCTAATATGTTCATGTAACAGCATAATGTAATATTTTTCCTTTCTGTATAGGAAGAAGGAAAAAAAAAATGTTATCTGCCTTCCCAAGGCACACTTTGAAGAAGCTTAGCAGATTTTTGCTGTTCTCAATGAGGAAATGGTCCTTTGACACAGTGCATTAAAAATTAACAGTCCTGTTAATTTGAGACCTGGTGCTTAAGATAAAACTGGGATTCAAAACATGGCCTCAGAACATGTTTGCTGAATACCATGCTGACATCTGTTCCTTTTGTCAAAGTCTGTTATACTTGGTCTTTCAATGTGAAAACTTCATGAATTATCTATACTTTTGAGTTTACCCTGCAGAAAAAAAAGAACCACACACACAAAAAAAACCACCCAAAACACACCTCTCTTCATTCCACAGAAATTCAAATATTGATCTGTCAAAGGACAGAATTTATTTGCTGAATGTTAAATACATTCACAAAATGCATATATGCACATTTTCTAGGCCAAATGCTGTATTTTTAATTCCTTTTTTTTTTTTACATGTACTAAATTAGGGTTTTCCAGCAACAATCAAAACTGAACTGAGCAGCCTACCTAAGCCAGATGATGTCCGTGATGTTTGGGGAGGCTTATATCATCCCTTGGGAAGAAGAAATGTTTTGTGGATACAAGATCTTTCCTAATCCAAGCTGACATGTGGGATCTCAGTCCTTGGAGGTCTTCATGGGTCTAGAAGATGAGGCCCTGAGTGACCTGTGCTAGCTCTGGAGCTGACTTTGTTTGGAACAGGAGGTTGGAGTAGAGAGATCCTCCTGAGGTCTCTGCCAACCTCATTTATTTTAGAATTCTGTAATTATTTTTTAGTAGTTTTAGAAATTAGGACAGTATTCCTGCCCACCACTTGTGAGGATTCTTAGGGTTTTTTCCAATTCCTCTTTTTACAAGTCTGCAGGCATTAACGGTCTGAATATTCATTTGATAAAAGTCAGTCAACTTTATTGATGCTGGTGATAGAAAGCATAAGCTGATTTCCGCCAGCTGATGATTTGACCTTTGTTTTTTGATACAAAGGTCTCCTTTCACATTTGGGACATGATCATTGAGTTAAAGAGTGGGCTGTTTTTATACACTCTAAGTGACAGTACAGTCACTATGTCAGTCAGATGGATTGCATGCAACCTCTCTATATAGGTTAAATGCAAAATAAATGCATACAAATCCATTCCCTATTGTTATTTTCCAATGCATAAAGAATGCCCCATTTTTTTACAAAGTTCTTAGGAATTTGCTGCTTATGGTAGAAATATCAGGTCATCATTATTCACTTCTGTCATTTGGATTTTCACCGAGGTAGCTGTGTTATATCATGTTCAGCTCTAAACCCTAAAGGTACCTTTCTTCCTCCAGCTTCCACTGTCTCCATGTATTTAACTGGGGCACAGTACTCCTGCTGTAAAAGCAAAAACAAGAGGTAATTTCACCCCAGCTTACTTCTTTATTTTTTTTTTATTCTCTTCATTGAATTATGTGAAAGGAAGAACACACTGGAAGTGTGAACTGTATAGAAACAATTATGCTTAACCCACCTGGCTGAAATAACAACTTGATCTTTGTAATAATTATACTTTTTATATTTGTTAGAAACCAATATGTAAGGAATAGGTGCTGTAAAACATTCCAGAGCTAACCAGAATTGTAGGTATGAATAAGCTTATTTTACGTTTATTTTGCACTTCACCAAACTTTGGATGAAACAGGTTTCTATCAGGTTATATATGTGTACAAAGATCTTCCCTGGAAAGCTTCTTTTAGCCCCTCTCAAAGTCTGATTCATTTTTTCCATGCTGTATTTATTTATCTCATTGTTTTTCTTGGTGAACACCCAACCTCATGTTCACCTGCAGCTGTGTCCTCAGTTCCACATCCCCCAAACCCTATATCTCTACTCAATGGTAATGCAGCACTGTATTTCAACTGCAGAAGGCCATTAATACAGGAGTTATTTGTCAATGCTTGCAGAAATGATATGGCAACATGACCACCTAAACACAGACCTTGCTAAAATCATGCTCATGAATTGAACATCAAGATGACTTTTTCTCTTGTGGTTTTCAAAGACATTGTTTGTTACTTAAAGCATCCATGGCCATTCTAAAATGAATACCTGAAACTATTCCCAGCCATCTGTAATAGCAGTTCATGAACCTAGAAAACATCAGAAAGGCTTCAATTTTATTTAATTATTTTTTCCCATAACTCTTTTCCCACATTACATAGTTTGAGGCAAGGAAATTAAAATGATATAAAGGAGGAAAACTAGACATCCTTTTTTATCTTTATTTTTCTGGTTTGATGGAGGAGAATTTATGAGATAGTGAAAATGGAAAGTGTCAGGAAGCATTTTTCACCTTCCATTACTTAAAGTGTTTTATTTTTATTTTTTTTCCTAATATGAGAGGTGAAGAGGGGAAGCAGCCAAAATTGACCTAGGAATCAAAAATAAATTTCCTACTGCTCTGTGAAAGGTAGTTATAAAAAAAACAGCATGCAATTTGGTTAATGACAGCCCACCCTAAAAGGTGACATTTCCTTCTGCAATAATCAATTGTTAGAAACACATAATTTATTTAAACTTGTGTGTCAAAAGATTTCAACTACCTCACCCTCTGTTCAATCCAGAAAGATATAATTTTACAGATGGAATTATTTAGTGGTCTGAGGAAGCTTAAAGGAAAAATTTAACTCCAAACTAGAACACTTCATGCTCGCCTCATTTAATGCATCAGTGTAGAATCATACAGTTTTCTAACAGACATTTTATTTCCATTTCATTGCTCATGCAATGGTTTCTTAAAATGGCTTCTTGCAGGAGCTGATGTCACTATCTTCCTGTGTATGAAGTGTTGTGCTGAGTGAGATTGTTAGACACAGAGGTAGGAAAGCAAATAATAAGCAAGTTGAATATTCTTCAGGAGAAAGTGATAAAAACACAGTCTTACATGACATGCAAATTCATACGGGTCTATCACAGGAGTTGTCTGTATATATACAAAAAAAAAAAGAGTGAATAGGAGGTAATATGTCTTTTATCGTATACAGGAACCATTGACTTTGTTTCCTATTCTTTCTTATGGAAGAGAAAACCTTTTGGTTTGCATTTAATGGTTATGTTTCTGAGAATAGCCCCTATCTGTGTGAGTTTCCAATGTAAAAGGGAGCATTCAATAGTCTGAAGCAATTTTTAAGGAAGTACACAACTGACTGATATTAATCTTAACTTCACTGAATTTACCATTTCACTCAAGCTTCTGTAGTATCTACGGAAAATTAAATCAGATTGAAATATGAAGCACAGGCATTAATATTGAGGAAACGTCTGTATTTCTTTTATTCTCTAATACAACCTTTCTGCTAAAACTAGGTTTATGTGATCATAACCTTTCTATTACATCTCACACAAAATAAGAAAAAAGCTTGAAAGCAAACTGGGAATTTTTACTGTTCTTAAAACTGGGTTCCATTTTAAGCCTATATTCTTTTTAAAATTGATGGCACAATATACTTTCATCTTCAACCATCCTTAATTATAATCAGAAGAAATGGAGATTGAATGTATTCTGCATAAACAAGGCAAATAGAGGACAAATTTGGGAGGATATTAATACTACAATTAAATTTACAGTATTATAAATAAATCATGCCAATTTATCTTTAATTGCTTTGAAGTGAAATATGAGAGTATGTAGAAGTTTTATGCTCACAGTTTAGATGGTTTACCTTTTACCATATCAGCTATTAATTTATGTTGAAGCTGCTGAGTGGCATCAGGTGGTATGTCAAAATCAAAATACAAAATTTAATTTACACAATACTTCACCACAAAAAAAAAAAAAAAAAAAAAAAAAAAAAAAAAAAAGATGAGAAAGAATGAAGAATGTACAGTAACTTCTAGACTGTGGCTTGAGTTAACTTTCTTGACATGGTTTTGAAAAGCAAATCAAATCTATAGGCTATTGTAATTGCAGTAATCTCTGAAAATAATGGAATTCTGGAAGAAAAAAGGACTCTGGGTAAACCCATATATGCTGTGGCAGTGGCCTTGCTACTGCCCACTGACCTTAACTAGGATGACATGGCACTGAACAGAGGTTCAATCAGTCTTCCATGTCCTGAATATGTAATGGTAGTGGAATCTGGTTCTCCATTTGATGCAGTTTTGTAAGGCAAAACTAAAAAGAATCTAGTTATAGTTGAACATATTTAGAGCTAAGAAACTGTTTCTCTCCCTCCAGAGAAATTAATACTATTACTAAAACCAAGGTAACATTCAAAGGCAATCTAAAAAACACAATGACTTTCTGAGTGTGAGGGGGTTTTGTCATAGTGGCACAACATGAAGATTTGATCAGATCTTTTTTGGAGAGTTGCATTATTAAGTTTTTGGATCATCTTTAGTTATGCCAAGTAAATTCATAAACCATAACTAGACATTAGGCTATCTGCATATGTTACATATACTGTAGCACGACTAGTTAGGCAATGGTTTAGTCATGAGAATGTCTGAAGATCAAACTTACAAATGAAGAGCTCTCATAGCTCACTATTTGCTGGGATAAAAGGTGAAAATTTTGTAACTCACTGATAAGTTAACCGTTTACCATTTGGGGGGTCTAAGGCTCCATATGGTCTTACAGATTACTTGCAAAAACACCATATCTTAATCTTGTTATCATGACAAAACTGAATATTCTCTGTCCTGTACCTCAGACCAGTATCACATATGGACTGGTTCAGAGGGGAAACAATGAATTATTTATCTGGCATATTTTTTGAACTGCCATGTGTGTTTGAAGCTGTTGGAAAGTCTGAAGTGGCATAAGTAGCTCTGCAGGAGATGGATTGGTAGGCAGAATGTAAGCGAAGCTGCCCAAATTACATCATGAATTTAATTTATTGCTAGGTATTGATTTATTGCATGATTTTCACCAGAACTGGCAGAAAATCAGGAGGGAAACTGATTAGCATGAATCATTATCTAGTGAAGAAAAGACAAATTCAAAGCCTCTCTTTCAATCCTGGTCTCTTGATCAAAGTGTGGAGTACAGAATAACTGAAATTCTACTTGAGTATCTGGGTCTCCTTCCTATTAAAAACCAAACAAATAAACAAACAAACAAACAAAAACCAACTAAGAAATGGAGGAATGGATTTAGCAAAAAATTGTATCTTGTCCTCAAGAGGAGTAACACAGTAAGGAGTAGCATAATTAAGACTCACACCTGAATCCTGAACTTCATGAAGTGTTCACTAGCTCCCAGTTTAGATAGAGGCTAAGGAAATCTTGCAGGGCCAGATTTTAGTAGCTCCAGCTAATGAGGTAATAAGCCATCAAGGCTAGAAATTAATACTTCAGTCTTGATAAAGACAATAAAGGACATTGTGATACAACACCTTCAGGACAAGGGATTCATTAACTAGTATGTGTTTTTAATTTTATTTTTCTTTGAATGACATCTTGTTAAGATAGTTGAAATAGTGCATGTAAAATACCACTTGTTCTTCCAGTTTTAGCTTCTGAGGAAGAACAGGTCATATTAATATCAGCTGCATTTTATTACTTTAAAAAAAAAATGCCATGGAAATTAATTGAGTATTAATATTCTGGGAAAATTCTTTCACAGCTATGTTACATTTTAAGAAAAAAATACTGCAGTAGTCCATCACTGAGGAAACAGATGTCATAAAAGCTATGAGCAGAGCAAATCAAATGTGTGAAATATTGTATGCAAGTGTATGTGTTGGCATTTTGTGGACTGCAGATGGAAATTTTTATCAGATTTGTCCAATGTGTTTAAACAATGTAGTAGGTTGTTATGACACTTGGTGAACCAAAAGGGTACTTACATAAAGTCTAATTACAAAGGCTAAAAACCCCCTGCATTATAAATTCAACTTTCACATGAAAAGACAAGACATTTTCACACGTAGAAAGGCAAGAGAAAGTTTCTCTGTAGATTATCAGTGAAGACTGTACTTAGTATTCTCTTTTTTTTCTTGAAAATGTGCTAAGTTTACTGCAGGAAATTTTTTGTTTCACCCAGTTAGGGGAATGTCAATAGTCACCTTCCAACACTTTTTACTGGAAACACTACATGAACTTCATTAATTTTACAAATTAGGAAAGCAAATTAGTTTAATCTATTTGCAAGACACTCAAAGCCTTTTCCACCCACTCTTGAAGGGGCCATTTACCCTGTAGGGTTCTAGCTTTCATATGACCTTTCCTTGAACATGAACAGCTCCTGCTCTTTCTGACTTACTAAACTTGCAAAATAGGACATATACTGATAAAGTTCCACGAACAGAAAATGCCAATTTGGGTCTGAGACCTGAAATTAAAAAAAAAAAAAAAAAAAAAAAGAGTCTGCTTTTGGTGAGTAGGTAGAGTTTAGAACTTGGAAAACCAATTTTCATTATTTTTGGTATTTATTACTGCTGGCAGATGCTTCCAGACCCCTCAGAACCAACCCACGCATTCTCTTTACCATAGTGTTGCTAATACAGTGAATGCATTAAGAGTGATTTAAAATTCATTAGCAAATATGTTAACTTTCTATTTTAATTTTATTCAGTTGTTCCAAAAGATTTCAAGGAAACATGGTTGTGGATAGATGATTACAACCAATGACAATACGTAACTATGCAAAATTATTTCTTTAGAAATAACCACAGCATATATATGTTTACTCCTAGTGCATCCATATCAAGAGCGTATATATATATATAAAAGATATTTGATTTTATGCTCAGACCAATGATTAGACCTATTGGTTTTTTCCCAAAGTTTCTCAACTGCATAAAGTAATAAAAAGAAATTACAATAAAAGGTTGTGCCCTAGACTCCCTGATCAAACCATGGTGTGGTGTAAACTTATGATCTAAGGAACTAGCCTAGGAAATATACCTTAAAGTAGAAAGGGTATTACCTACAAGTAAATTATGCTACTTTGATGAAAAGGAGTTGTGATTTCTTTATGAATCTTTTGTCTATACCTGGGAAAATAGAGTCTTCATCATAAGAGATTCGGACTTTTTGCCCTGGACTCCAATTTTTTTCTGATATGTGAGATAAGAAGATACAGAAATTAATTAGGCCTAAGGAGTTGAACACTTTGGGTGATTTTATGATATAATATTAGGCTGGATCTATAGAGAATTAAAAAGTTGAGGCTTCCCACCTAAAAACATATCTGTCTTTCTTTTACCTCTTTACTGCCATAAAAGAGAAGAATACTGCAAATTTCACACTATAGTGGGCAATGTATTTTAAAATACTGCAGCATCTATACAAAGAGAAAGCAACAATTGAAAATTTTCTTGAAAGTCTGTAATGTCATGGGGCTCTTTTCTCATAGATTATAAACACTTCACAAATATTATAGAGCTAATTTAATTAAAGTAGGTGACTAAGGTCTTCTAAAGAAAATAAGCCAGATAGGGTGATGATTTGTAATCTGTATTGCTCCAAAGTGCCTAAGAGTCTAAGTTTCCTATAATTGGCTTCACTTTTATACAAGGAGCCATATCCAAGAACAGCTACTTGAATATAGTATTAAGAATAAGAAGGAAAGGGAATGAATGACACTTCTGTTTGAAAAAACAGCTATAGTTCACTGCTTTTCTGCTGATATATAATTATTTTCTACTGATGAAGCAGGAGCAGATCAAGTCTCATCTTATTTGTGAACTGAAAATACAGTGAACTTTCTAACAAGCTCTGAAAAATTAATTTTCTGATTTTATATAAAAGGTCAAAGTTCTTTTAACTACTTGTAGTACTGTAACATGTCTGTAAACAATCTTTTCACAAGTATATAAAAATGAGGATTCCCATGTACTGTTGAATTAGTAGACAGAAATGTTTTCCTACAAGTTTTAAGAAATTGTCTGGAGAATTAATTAGACAGCAAAAAAAAAGCTTCTAACTTTGACAGTAAAGGTCTGAACTAAAATATAACGTCTCCTCAGCAAGACACCAGGGCCTAGAATGAGGTGGCTTGAGCTCCACGGTAGCAGGTCCTTTACTAAAATCTTCCACTTTCACAAAAATTATTGCAGATTATTATTTCTGCTCTGAAATGCCTAGCAGGCCTTATCTAGCATACTAGAATTGTAAAATAAATGGGGTTGGTTCATGGTGAAAATCCTCCTCCTCCTTGCTGCAGCTGGTTGCCCTTTTGCTGGGCACCTCTCAGAAGAGTCTGGCTCCATCTCCTCTCTAACATCTGTCAGGGGGTTAAAGACAGCATGTTTTGCCCCACGTCTTACCCCATAGCTTTCTCCCTTTCAGTGAGTTTGTTCATAAACTCAGGTCTGTTAGATTCTCCTTATACTTAGCATGTTCCAACCATGGTGCATTTTCTTGATCCTCTGCTGGGCTCTCTCCAGTTTGTTTGTCATTATCCGTCATGTAAAACAGGTCATACAGTGCCAGGTGCAGCCCCACAAGTGCCAAACATAGGGACACAGAGCTCTGCTTTGTGAATCCTAGGCATTTCTGATAAATTTCATTGAGACAGTATGCTTATCATTCTTAGCAATATCCCTGATTCATTTCTTTTTGTAGGCTGGAAAAGATTGTAAGCTAATAACAATTCTGCTAACATATTATTTGCTAACAATTATCTGGGTTTATTAATAGAAAGGCATTATCCTCCAAGGTTTTCTCATGAACTAAATCAATCATTTAAATTTTGTTTTCTACCTACCTGATTCTATTGACCTTATTATTATAGAACCCAGGTGCCTCAACTTTTGAGAGACATTGACAAAGAATATAAACTGCATAATTTCAGGGTCTGTTTACAAATAAACACAACAGACTAAAAGTCTAGGAAAAAATGGCTGACTCTGGTAATGATAAAGATAAGCAACAGAAGGAGCAGAGAAAAAAAAAATAGGTATAATGATCAAGACTAAGGAAGCAAGTCTTCTTTTTCAAAGTTATTTTTACCACCTTGACTTTTTGACCTTTAAGCTATACATAATTAAGAGTAGAGGCATTTTTACCACTTCTGTGGAGAAAAAGGGGTATGGTAGATTACTAGAAGACAAAAATAACAGAGAAGAGATATTGAGGAAGAAAATAGGACTCCTAATATTGAGGACAGAGAACTTCTGATTTTGCTAGCAAGAACATAAATTTAAGACTTTGATCTACTCTGTATAAAGCGCAGTGACACAGCAAACATAAACTGATGCAACTCTTCAGGCTTCATAGTTTCTATGCTACTTTCATGGGCTAAAATTCATTGGCTAACAACCAAACTCTTTAAATAAACTAATAAATAAAATATATTGTAAAAATAGAAATAATTTAATATAAAAGGGAAGAAGACTTATGCTGGGTGTAAGAAAAAAAAAGCATTTTCGAGATGATTCAGGTTCCCCTGAATGAGAGATGAACAGACATAAAAAAGAAATAAGCAGTAGGCAACAGCAAATGTGTTCTATGAAATGCTATCATGAAACCCATGACTGTAGCAGCCACATATTGTGGGAGGCTGGGAAATTGTATTTGCAATTCTAAATGAACAAAATGCATATGAAGCAATATACAAGCCTCTTCTTTCCATCATGTTAGGAACTATGAAATGAAATGAGGGCAAAATAACCATAATTTTAAAAAGATTGAAATAAAATAAAAACGGAAGAAATAGGAGAAAAAAAGAGTGCTAGAGGAAGACAGTTGACAGTCAATCATAAAAAGCATTTAACAGTAACAAAGAAAGCTAAAATGATCATGAAATGCACAGAGAGAAGAAAAAAAGGAAAAAAATAATCTAAAAGTACGTTTGTTATTTGAAGACTAAAATATCCACTTCTGCAAATATTAAGAAGTTTCCTGCCATAGATTACTAGGTGGAAGGAAATAAAATCTTTTACTGATATTTCAAAGTGTGGGAAAGGTACCTCATTCACTTAAAGACTGTGGACACGTTATCTTTTACATATATTAGCAACATCTGGAAAACTTTGTGAGAAGGGACCACAGGTCTGTAATGCTAGTAGATTTTGGCTAATTGTTCCTGTAAAATATTGCAAACATCTTCTGCTACTTGGTTTTTCTCTGTGAGTGTCAACAAGTTTATCAGAAATCAAAGGAACCCTCCTGTGGGACCTTCAGAAGATCACTCGTAATTACCTGAGATATTCCTTATACTACAAAGCCCTATTAGAAGCATTATACGCATATTTGACCATGGTAAAAAAAAAAGAAAGGGTGGTGTATGTGCGCACATGTCTGCAAGTTATATTTTTTATATATGTATAAAATTTAAGTATGTTATATACATAATGTATATATCTCACCAGATCAATTAGATTGAAAGGGACCTCTGGAGATCATCTAGTCCAGCCCCCCACCAGCTCAGGCAGGGCCAGCTAGAGCAGGCTGGCCAGGACCATGTCCTGTCACATTTTGAATATCTCCATAGACGGAGTCTCCACAACCTATCTGTGCAACCTGTTCCAGTGTTTGACTACCCTCACAGTAAAAAAAAGCATTTTCTTTTGTTCAGAATTAATTTCGTGCATTTACTTTGTGCCCATTCCTTCTTGTCCTGTCAGTGGGAACTGCTGAGAAGAGACTGGATCAATTTTCTTCATTACCTCCCCATCAGCTTTTTATGAACTTGGATAAGATCCCCCTGAGCCTTTTCTTCTCCAGACTTAACAGTGCCAGCTCTCTCAGCCTTTCCATGTATGGAGGATGCTTCCATTCCTTAAGCATCTTTATGATCTTACGCTTGACTCATTCCATAAGTCCATATTCATCTTGTACTGGGGAGCCCAGAACTGAACACAGAATTCCAGATGCAGCCTCACCAGTGCTGAGAAGAGGGGAAGGATCACGTCCCTTAACCTGCTGGCAGCATTCTACCTCATGTTTCCCGGGATACTGTTGGTCTTTTTTGCTGTGAGGGTGCATTGCCGGTCAGCTTGTTGCCCACCAAGACCCCGAGGTCCATTTTGGCAAACCTGCTTTCCAGCTGGTCAGCCACCATGTTGTGCTGGTGCCTGTGGTTATTTGTCCCCAGGTGTAGAACTTTGCATTGTCCTTTGTTGAACTTCATGAGGTTCCTCTCTGTACAGTTCTCTAGCCTGTCAAGGTCCATCTGAATGGCAGCACAATGATCTGGTATATCAGTCCCTCATCCCCACCTTGTATACTCTGTGAATTTGCTGCAGGTGCACTCTAATCCAGTGACCAGATCATTAATGAAGATGTTGAACAGTACTGGCCCCAGTAATTGACCCCTGGGGTACCCCACTAGTGTCTTGCCTCCAACTTGGCTTTGTGCTACTCATTACAGCCCTAGGGACCTGGTCGTTTAGGCACTTTTAAATCCACCTAACTTTCCTCTTATCTAATAGTTCTTTATCATCTTGTCTATGATGATGTCATAGGGGACAGTGTCAAAGGCTTTACTAAAGTTGAGGTGAACATCATCCACCACTCTCCCCTCATCCACCAACCTAGTCACCTCATTGTAGAAGCAGTGAGTCTGGTCAAGCATGATTTCCCCTTTGTAAATCCATGCTGACTACTCCCCATCACCTTTTTGTCCTTCATGTGTTTGGAAATAATTTCTGGGAGGATTTTCTCCACCCCTTTCCCAGGGACTGAGGTAAGGCTGGCTGGCCTGTAGTTCCCCAGGTCTTCCTTCTTGACATTCTTGAAGATAGGAGTGATATTTGCTGTCTTCCAGTCTTCAGGAACATGTGCCAGTCACCAAGACCTTTCAAAGGTAACTTAAGACTGGTCTCACAATGACAGCCAGCTCCCGCAGAACTTGTAGGTGCAACCTCTCAGGCCCCCACTTAGGCATGTTTAGTTTCTTAAAGTGCTCCTTAACCTAGTCCACCTCCACCATGGATATGTCTTCCTTGCTCTAAACTTTGTGTCTTGTCTCAGGAGCCTGGGATATACAGAAATATATTTTCAAATATATGTATTAAAGAAGTAACTGCTCTGGAACAGTTACAGCCATGTAAACTGACTCATTTCATCATAGTTGTATAGGATGTCAATCAGTAATAAAAAATTTGAACAGCTCCAGGGATCTGCTTTTGCTTAGCCTGAAGGATAGGAAGCTTATAATTCTCGGTCATTCTCAGACTTTCAGAGATCCATTAGATTGCACCAAGTTTGTATATTTTGCCATTTTTCACTAGCATTTTAATGGAAACATTCACAAATCTAAAATAGCCCACATGTATTGAAAGTTATATGAGCAATGAAAACTCAGAAGACATATTTTCTAAAATAAATCAAGGTAAAAAAAAATGGTATAAAATATCTTTGATTCATACAAAACAGAACATACTTAAAGCAAAGTTGTGCTTCAACAGCTGATCACTTGAACTTCAAAATTTTGGAATTCATAT
The DNA here is from genome assembly GCF_929443795.1 of Astur gentilis. Lineage (NCBI taxonomy): Eukaryota > Metazoa > Chordata > Aves > Accipitriformes > Accipitridae > Astur > Astur gentilis. The sequence continues at coordinate 29,666,480 of NC_064887.1, forward strand.
TCTTATTTCATAGACTCTAAGGTGAGTCCTGCCCGTATTCATGTAAGTGAAGGAAAATGAAGGCTAATAGCAGTCTTGTAAAAATAACTGATTTCAAACCATTGAAGAGATTTTTTGCTATGAATTTTTATTATAAAGATTTAAATTTTTCTCTTTTCTTTTTCTATTAATGCAAGCCAACACTAAAATATTATTTTGTCTGGGTTTGACACAGTGTTGTAGAACAAAGGAGCACAGAGAATTTGCCAGGCACCAATTGAATTTACAGGTTAGAGCTGAGATAAGACTGTCTACTCAAAATGAAATGTACAGATTACATTTCGATGCTTCACTGCATCTGTAGATAAGATACTTCATTTAGCTTTTTCCTATCCCATGCTAATGTTCATTTTTCAGTTTCACTAAAGGCCAGTCCAGCCATAATGTAACATTTTTGAAACAGACTGGCTGGATTATTTTGAGTTACTACTATCCAAAGTGGTGTAAATCCAGAGACCTGAAGTATTAATGTCCATGCTTGAAGAAAGTCTTCTACAGCTTCTGGAAAAAACTGTAAGTTGTTTAAATAACTCAGGGTTCAGCATTTCTTCCATTCAATTCTGATTTTCTTTCATTTATTTTCCATTTTCCTTCCTTTTAATTTTCATTCAATGTCTTACCTTCCATGTGTATTAAAACACAACTTCATCTCTTAACACAATAATAGCTTGGAAATAACTATATATAGTTTGCTTTATATCTTTTTCAGGGAAAAAGAAAAAGAAATGGGACAGAACTCATGATGTCATATTGTTTATTTTCAAAGCCTTGCAGACAAACTTTATATTGTGAAACATAATGAAAAATTCTGAGAACAGTTCACATATTTATTGTTCAGTGAATATACATTCTTTAACTTAGATGATTCTTATCAATCTGTTTAGAAATTGAAGTATCTGAGGACTAAAATTGACTGAGGTGCACACAATAATAAAATTAGTACTTCATAAAATTTCAGTCCTAACATCAGAATAGCTATACAAAACACTTTCAGATAAGTTAACCATCAAGATTGAAACATCACATCTCCATATAGCAAGTTTTAATTCAAAATTAATTTTATATTGAAAAAAATCTACCAAAGACCTACATATCTCAAAATATAGAATTAGAAAGTAGAAATCTCAAAAAAAAAAAAAAAAAAAAAAAAAAAAAAAAGGAAGAAAATAAACTAGCAACAGCAACTAAGAGACAGACAAGACATAAAAATAACTAAACAACAATAGGCAACATTTCTGTAACACAAGAAATCCAGCTAGGTTTATGTCAAGCTTAGTGATATTTCTAGTAAAACACAAAATATGTTTCCTATAAGTATTAAAACAAGCAATCTGATCAAAGGCTTTTTTATAAAGTGTTTTTAAGTTGAGACATGTCCTTGAATTCTAGACTTCATGTGAAAACAGGTTCCTTAAATAGCTACTTTTGGACTCACAGTGTTTTCTGGATAGAGTGACTCACCATACTTCTTACTTAATTCCAAAAAGATGCCAAAACCTCTCTGAACTACAATAGAAAAGTAATGATTGAGTCTTACTGAAGAAGATCTTTATGGAAAAGAGATCTTTATGGAAAGATAAACAGGGGCCACAAGGCAATTAGGAAGAGCTTGTTTCTTTTCCTTAGTTTCACAGCCCAGCTAGGAAAGCAATCAGCTAAGAAAAGACCAGCATAATATCATATGCTGTTGAAATTAATAACTGAAATATCTGTACCTTTAATCAGTTAATAGGACTCATTCCTAAAATTTTTTATCTGATTAAATTGTTTTGACAGTCATTGCTATATTAGGTCCACGGATATAATACCTGTTCCTGAACTGTTCTCTTGTTCTCTTGACCTTTTCAAATATGGAACATTTTGGATATGCTTTCGTTTATAGTTGTGGCTACACCACAATGTGATATTTCAATTTAATATGACAGTTTTACTATGTCTCCTTCTGTCTAGGAGTAGAGTTTATGGACACAGTACAATAACTAATAAAAACTGTATAATAAACCAAAACCAAAACTGGGCAACTTTGTCATTGAGATATACTAAATTGCTTAATACAGATACTTTAAAAGACAGAACAGACCACATTAAGAAATTCTGTATTTTATATTCCTAGTGCCATTATATTAATTTTTTTTTTATCATGCCATACATATTCATAGCTAGGGTATCTTCAAGCACTTGCTGTTGCCAGAAGTTGCAGGCTATTATAGACATAATATAGAATTCAACAAAAGTCGTAACTACTGATTTCAGTGGCCCTGAGGCAAAGGACACATCTCTTAAATGGAGCATTCTTAGATTCCCTTTTCTTGTCTGTTATTCTAACCATCTCAAATGCATGTTACACGTAGCATCTATGTAGGTGTCGCAGGTGAAAAAAGATCATTCTTTACTAGTAGGCCAGAGCCAAGGATTGACATGGCTCAAGTACTCCTACATTGAGTTTATAGTCTGTATGACAGCATGTATTCATGAGGTAGCATGATGGTAATCAGAGAATTGAAATATCTTGGTTCACTGACTCTTCATAGCTCTCTCAAATCTGCTAAAGAGGAAGGCTATCTGAATGAAAAGAGTTTGTTGTAGCAAACATGGATTCCCAGAGTTTTATAATGAACCATTCTTATATTCCAGGCACGTTGTTTTCTTGAAAGGCTCCCTAATTCTGAACTTATTTACATAGACAGACGGTGTTTTCTCAACCTTCACAGGCACCAAGTAAATACCTTCAAATTTTTGAATCATTGCTAGAAGGTTCCCCTCTGTTACAGGAACAAATACAGAAAATTTATCAGTTGTCTATGTAGATTGAAATCCAGATGACATTTACAAAAAAGAAAATTTAGGTCTCAGAAAAGTTAATAACTCTGATGTATACTCCTAAGACACTTATGCAATTTTTCAAAATTAATCTCTCTGAATGAAAGCAAAACATGTATTTAAAAATTTATAATACAAATTTTAAAAATAAGTAAAAGTGGTGAAAACCACATAAGATGCTATAGTTCTCTATATTTATTAATAGAGAACAAGAAATATTTTTATATTAATTTTAACATATATTACAATTTCCTGTAAAAATATTTCAGAATTAAATAGCAATAACCTGTAGCTGTCAGTTGTTAGTGAATGCCTTTTTATTAGAGAATGAGAGATACTTTCTTAAATAATGGATAAGAATAGAAAACAAAAGTTCTTTAGACTTTTCTAAATAGCTAGTTAGGCATTTCTATTATATGTTTTATATATTTCTCTACAAACAGCTAAATAGTAACTGCCCAGTACAAGATTAAATAGAATTTCTAGGTGAGACACACTTGATGAGAGATTCATAAAATTGGAAATGGAAACTGTTGAGATCAGCCATTGCTACATCAAATCCATAATTACACATTATGGTAAACATTTAGTGTTTCCCCCAGTCTAAACATATTTCCTTATCTGATGACATTTCGATTTTTCCTTTAAATCAATTTATATTTATTATTTGGACTGCACATTATCTTTCACCAAATATAAGAAACAGAAGTAAATTATTTGAACAAACCAGATTGTCACTGATTTTCAATTAAATCAAGAATAGCCAAGTCATTTTAGTTCTTGTTGCTAAAGAGACTCTCAATTATTTGTTGATAGCAGATTATTAGGCCAATCTTCTCATATTGTTATTACTCTACGATACCACATTTTTTGGCAGATAAACAGCCAAATTCTTCAGCATAAGTACACTTTTAAGATGGAGTGAGGAAATTAGGGAATGCCTGATGGCTGTGCAACAACGGTGTGCTCATGGGGATCTCAGGGTCTGTCCTGTGCCTAAGTCATTTTCATTGGCAGGAAAAGGAATGTCAATGAATAAAATGTAGATGCAGAAAGAATAGAATTAAAAATATATATTTTCTTATAGAATTCTTTCCCTGAGCAGTACTTTTTACCTTTTAACAATAACTATCTCCAAAAACTAACATAAGACACACAAGGAAAGGTTAAAAGCAGCAAGATAAGGTTCTGTGACGGGAATCAGGCACTGGACTAAACTAAAACCTAAAAATTGAAATGGCCATACATTTGACAGAAGTATGAGATGACATGTAAATTGAGCAAGGCCTGAATGTCATGAAAAAACCAAGATGAGTAGAAATTAGCATAATAACATTTTTTTAATGTCCAGAACAAAACTTATTGTAATTACTGTGTTTAAATTTCAGGTGCATTTCTTCAGAATAAAAGCTTATTTCTGCATCAGAATTGTTTGGCTCTAGTTGTAGCAAACTGGAGAAATTTGTGGGTTTGTATTCAGAAAAACACCTTGCTTCTTTGACAAACATATGCTGTGTCCTGGGAAAGGCACATTGAAATTTCACCATCGAGAAAAAGGTCTTGAAAATGTTACTTCTCCCTAAGAAATTTTTGGGAAGTGAAACACGGTCATGTTTGCAAAGCCTGAGTGACAAATCCTAGCTATTGGCTATATGTATACTACATTATTCATTTCCACCCTATAGCAACAGATACAGGTTGTCATTAGTCAGATCTCTTGCCTTCAGGGCTTATGTTAAAATTGTTTATGGCAAGAAATTTCCGTTACATGAATGGAAAACAAGTAATTGGAATAAATCTCTCCCTGAACAATGGATCTTGCATAGCATAATGATGTGTCACAACTTCACTTTTAACCTGGAGAGTCTTTTCTATGCAATTTAGGTTGGAATCTAAACTGAGTATCTGTTGACATCAACAGGCTTTATCTAAGCATTCATAAGTAAACCAGAATTACATATATGACAGAATAATCCATAAATTTTGGTCCTTTTTAATGTAGTACAAAACTGCAGTGTTGTTTAAACTTTAAACCAGAAGCTCAGCTTTATTAAAAGTTAAACAAAAGAAACTGTGTAAGACAATATCAGGAAAATACTATTCATATTACTAATAATAAAACTGCTAAAAGTTTAGGAAGATGGGAGGAAAATGAAAGAAATGTAATATCAGGGAAGTAGCAGGGGAAACCAGAGGACGTATGGGATTTGTCATTATCCCTACGAGAGTAACTGTGACAAGATTTTCAGGAGTTTTGTCTTATTGCCAGAGCTTCTAATTTTTTCATCCATACAGAGCATTTCCTTCATATTTACATTTACATCATATGCATAACTTATTACATCTCAGTTATGAAGTTTTTGTATTGCTATCTGGTTATGCCTCTGAAAACAACTGGAGGTTGATTTTATCTATGCATCTCACCCTGACTTCACATCTTGTGATAACATGATAGCCACCAAACTGGGGTCTGGTTCATGTTCTGTCAAATACAGTGAAAGAACCTATTTTAACAGGGACACACCCAGATCTGTTCTTAGTTCAGACCTCATCACTACTGTAAATCATTTAAAATCACCTTAACAAAATCCCTTTTCTTCTTACCTTTCAAGTAATGTGCTATAAAAGGCAAGAAAATACAGTGAAATGTGCTGAGACACTCACTGAAGTAATGAGTACTTTATGCACTGAAGAGACAGTACTCTGTGATGATGATGTCATTTCATTCCCTGCTAGATAGCTGGAGATCAGCTAACCCTGTATCAAAGTTGTGAATTTGATCAGCACTATATCACTGTGGAAACCTTAGAGAAACAACAGATTTCTGTCATCTACATTTGTATCAAATGAGTATAGAATGTTTAAATGGATGCCAATAGATACTGGAGGAAATTAACAGTTGTGTGGCCATTACTTGAAAACATGACTTCATAATTCAACTATGTTTTGAGAGAGAGAGAGAGAGAGAGAGAGATTTCAGTTTCAAAGTGGGCAAAACCCACAGAGCTATTAGAAGTGCAGCTTATAAAAAAAAAAATGTTTGACAGTTCAAACTGTTTATTTAATTTGCAGCAGGGAATGTTAATATGTTGCACAGAGGAGAGAATGAAATGAGAACACAATTGCAATTCTGAAGGCAAAAAGAGATAAGGATTTCATACAAGATACAATATCAGTGGCAGAGATGGGAATAGCCTTACTGTCTTACTCCAGCTCCATTGTTTTGTTTGTTGAACTCCCGTAGAAGCATTCTCTTTACATGGCATAAAGATGGAGTAGTATCCCTTTCCCATGAGAGAGGGATTTTGATTGCCAACCGTTGGCAGCCAAGACATAATTTAAAAGCTTTAACAACAACAGCACAGAACTCAGCATCTTCTGTATTGATAGGTTTTTATACTTATTAGGAAGATGAAAGAAACTAACCTTTTTTAGCCATTTTTTATTTTAGTTACACAAACAAAAATGAATAATGTTACTCATGAATTCAGCAAAGTAACTCCAGATTTAATGCACAATTAGAAAGATCACAGCTTTATTCAGATGCTCACATATTCATTAAGGTCTATGTTTCTGCTTATTTATAGAAATTAATATAGAACAACTGCACAGCACAATTTCTATTTCTTTCAAACTTCTGTGCACCAGCAGGTCAGCAGCATTGTCTTCTCTATAGGATTCTAATTCTTCTACACTCTCAAGAGTTGAATCAAAACCTGGAGCCAAGCAAAGAACCAAATAAGGAATATCACCACATCAGATCCTTAGATCCCTGTTCTGGAATCCCTGAGATCCCGGAGCATCCTTGAAACGCCTCTTTCCCAGTGAAGAAAGCTAGTTCTTGCTACAGGGAAAGAACATGTCAAGAAGGGAGTCTTCTGCAGTTACAGTCAGCGAAGGTGTTTCTTGCACACTCAGGCTTTACAGCCAAAAGTACTTTCCTAAACTCTTATTTTCTTTCCTCCTTTTCAACAAGCAAAGGAGGAGGAATTTCCAGTGTTCCTTAAAAGGCCTAAAGAACTGTTGGTCAAACACAGAGATGAGCATGACTCTACCCCAATAAACTATTTCTTAGCTAACTTAGTTCAACCCTACAAAACAGCACTTCTTGAAGCAACTATACATTTCTGTAGATACCCCAATGGCAGGTTTTTCCTAAAAATATCAGACACAAATCCTGGACTGATAGTGATGAATTCACAAATTATTATTTTACAGAAATTTCATCACAACCTTTCATCTGTTACCTCTGAAATTTTTCACCTACATATCTATCAACTTGATCAAAATCACATGCTGCAACTCTGACAGTCATTCATACTAACAGGTCAATTGTTTTAGGTCACACCAGTCAAAAAACTAAGACTAAATGTTATACATCTGTTTTCATAGTTTGCATGCAGTTTGCCTAGTTTGCAAAAGAGTGCAATTGTTCTGTGAAAGTTTTATGGAATAAAAAATTACACATACATGCATACATAAATCCTTGTGAAAATTAAATTTAAGTACCTTAAACTTCAGACTGAAAATCACTGTTCTGTGAACAATGAAAATGTCAACAGTAACTGTAATCTGAAAACCAGTTATGCTAATCCTGTTAAAGACATTTTCACCTCTCTAGTCCTAGTCTTTCCAAGTTATTTCCCAGGTTAATGTCTAGAATGTGTATTTGTGTTGTTCACTACATTCAAATATACAATCATAATTCCTAACCAAAGGCAAAACAGAATCCATTTTTTCTAAAACAATTAATATTTTAGCAACTATATTAAGAAAAGGAGTAAGTTATTTACATAAGTATTAACAAAAAGTAGCTGAAAGGCCCAGATCGGTGCAAATAATTTAATCTGAGAAATAATTTATTACTTGAGGGGACAAGTGTAAATGCAACATGCTCTAAAATGCTCACACTTGTATGACTGCCATGTTAATCAAATGTTCTGGTTTTGCAGCCCTATCAGTGAATAATCAGGACTAATGATTTTACCCAAGTCTAAAATACTTTACCTTGCAGGCTGCAAGCTGCCAAGATGGAGGCTGCTCTTCATAGTGGAAGTTCATGACCTTGCAAGAATGAGATTTTTCATTACACTTATTGAAGTGTAATGCCATTAAAACAAATTTAATACATTCACTTCAATTACATGGTACTTTTATGCAAGATACAGTATAGTTACATTGTGGAAGGGCTGGTGTTTTTTTTTTTTGTAAGTAGCTCAAATTCACAGAATTGGAATGATATTTATATGACAGATGCCTTTTTTATTTTCCATTTGATATTTTAATTTTTAAAATAACTATTAGAATCCACAGTACATTACTAAGATTGTAATTAAACTTTATTTATTCCCAGTAATATAATTGCTTTCTGGTTAAAAAGTGTAATTGCAGTGGATCTACTCTGAAATTTCTGCTTGCACATTACAGAGCTGGAGGGAATGTTTTCACTGCTTACAGAATTTTGTATGGTGACAATAAGAGGCAAAAGAAGGGCAATTTAAAACTTATTAAATATAAGAGATTATCTCCACCTCCCTATGCTTTACTTATTCTCAAGTAATGGGAAGAGCAAGAATGAATGCAGTTTGATCAGAGGTGTAAATGGGCTATCGGAATTAATGTGATATAAGAGGGGGAAGATTTAAAAGGCAAAAGAGAAGAGAAACAATGCAGCAAACAGCAGTGCCTATCTTGGAACTGAATTGAAAAGTGTTTACCAGAACAATTAAATTGTTGTGCATCCATTAACTCTGTTTCTTGACACACACACACACACAAAATAGATTGACGGTAAAGATATACTGAATTAAGAAACTATCAACTTGCTGTGGCTTCCTTTGATATTAGAAAAGGTCATCTGACCTAGGTTGACAATTGGGCAAAAAGTTTTATCAGAAGTGGCACATGAAAGAATTATGTCACCAAAACTGCAGCTGGTCTTTTTTTGATAAAAAGCCCAAAATTATCTCTGGTCGCTGTTTATAACTGGGCCAAACAAAAGTAGCTGAAGTGCAAATCTGGAGTAAAGTTTAATCTGCTTTGTCTGGATCCGTACCAAGATGTTCCTGGGACTGCAGAGTGTTTTGTTCTTAAAGAAATAGTATTCTGTGGCTTATCCAAAAGGCATCAAGATTTGGTGTTTTGCACTTTGCAATGAGCATAGAAAAGATATAATTTCATTTTTCTATTAAAAAAACTCAGAAAATAAAAGCACCTTATCTGTTGCAAAATGCCTCTTTTTGTTGTACAAATACCATCAAACACAGTGGAAGCGATCACTGGAACCTACATCACTCTTTGCTCCTTGCACCACGGTCAGTGATACAACATTTATTAGGGATGTTATTAGGAAGTCTTCCTCAAAATGTGTCATATCTGCTCAGCTGTCTGTCTAGTCTTCACTGGTTAGTTGGCTGTCATCTGCTCTTTTAAGTATCAGCTCATGAGCCAGCTGTTTTCACAGGCTAATTTTCACAGTGAAATGAACAATGCATATCTTGAAAATTTTTTTTCAGTAAAGTAAACTTTAATTATTTTTTCCTTCTCACATTTGTTTAAATAGTATATCAGGTCATCACAGGTTTTCTGAAAACCAGGATCAACTATATATATATGTATAGAAACTTAACACATAAACAGACACCATTTTGAAATGTGTAATGGGACATAAATTGGAAGATAAGAATATGTTTCAGAATTTAGTGGGAGAAGAAAAACTGTAGTAGGAAGTGGGGGGAGGAACAAACAGCATATTAAAGGTTGTCTGAAGTGATTTTTACATTATTTTCTAGTACGTTTTCCTGCCATGTAATATAATAAGGTATTTAAACAATATTGTTATCTTTCTTAAGACCCCCCCTTGATTTTAGTTATTCATTATTACTACTATCTTTTCCTGACATATCAGAAATCATGTTTTCTGCCTACTAGTAGACCAAACTATATAGAGCTGTCTGAGAGCTAGTGTAAGCTAAGTGGACACTTTTCAATTGTATTTAACTGCTTACCATCTTTGTGGAAATGATGCTACCAACATTCATTTCACCAGAAAACAAAAGCTTTTGAATTCCGTGCTGTTTCTATACTGCATCACTTTTGAGTTTTTTTATATTCATAGATACTTGATGCTTACTAAAAAAAAGCAGTACAAAGTTGCCTACAGTCTTTTAAAATTACAGCAGACATATGTTTGTACCTGTAGGTACCTAAATATCTTTGAAAAGATCTCATCTAGAAAACCTAATGATAATATTTCCCTTTAAAAGTTTAGTGGAAAATGTTTCCTCTTAACAATGTGTGCAATATTGCTTGTCCTGTTGGTGCTCTATTGTTAGTTGCAGATCATAAATCATTGCAAAATTACTGACAGGTTGTATCACTAACATGCTGTACCTTATTCTGGGACTTAATTATATCAACATCCAATGGCACCACCATCAAAAGGCATTTGTCAGCATTTTCAGTACACAGCCAATTTTTTCCAAGGTGGATGAAAACTTAATATGTCAGTAATTTCAAAATTGTATCTGCTTGAACAGACACAAAAGTTGTCAGTCAGGATTTGATTTTACTTGTCCAGAATGTTTTAGTTTTACTTGTTTAATTTTTCCAATAGGGATTAAGAATAATACATCAGCTTGTTTGTATTTTCAAAAGCTCCTATTAAAAAACTGTCCAGTATTTTTCATTTATTTAACTACTAATTATAGGTAAGATAAATGGCTGTTGATAACTAAGTGTTAAATATATTCAGTGTATAAACAAAAGTGCTCTAGGGTGGGAAAGAAAAAGTTATCAAAAATAATTACCTGCTAGCTATGCCTCCTGGGATCATAGTAAGTGAAATGACATTGTGCTTTTTTAGAGAAATTTTAGAAAGTTGTGAAAAATTCAGGAGTCTTTACAGCAGCATGCATTAATACAGACCATATTTCTTCCATGTTTGCACATCAAACTTTTATTAATTTCGTTTTTTTCTGTCATACTGAGGAATTTATATTAATATAATATGCACTGTAGGTGGTTCTAGTTCTAGAAATTAGTATTTTAATTTTAACTGTGATTAAAAACTTTAGCTATTTCTATGCTGGTTCTATTTTTCTGAATAAGGCAGTAGCTACAGAAAAAAGGATGGATTAAATCAGGTAGCAGAGATTACTTTATTGCTAAAATACCAAATTAATCAATGAAACTCACAATTTGACAGGTGGAAACAGTACTGATGGCGATGAATACTAATTACTAGGTGTTGATAGTCCAGGGAAAGCATCACTTATGGCATCAGTAGTAATAAAAGGAATCATATGTTGGACATTTTGTTGCCATTTCATTTTGTGGCACCAAAGTCAATGGCAAGCATTGATATAGTTAGCTGTTGGCTCAGGATAATATCCATCTGGAGCACTCTGGCTAACACTGTCTTGTACCTGGGATATACTCCAAATTCAATTTAACAAGAAAGACTTCTCAGCACATTTGGTAGAACCGCCTCTTCCACCTTCCTTGATCAATTTGCCTTGTGTGCAGCTCTGCACTGTTTTTCTTTCTGTATATTTTGGACTGTTAATACATGTTCTTTCCTCAAAATTGTCACACTATACTAATGAAAATATTTCTGGTGTTTTTTCTATATTGTATCTATTTATGTGAGAGCTCTGCCACTGATACTTTATGTCTCAGTGAAGTCTTCCCAAGCTTTAATGCTGTAGTCACCATTCTTCTTCTCACCATCTATTTAGTATAAATTGGCAACAATTAAAGGCTTAAGTGCCCAGTATTGTGAGAACAGGCATTGTAGCACCTCAGTGCCTGTCCCCCAATATGCAATGTAATGTGCAGGATGCCAGAGTTTCCCAAATTACCTCCAAATGATGTCTAAGGCAGCCTCCATGATGAACAGTGGATCTGTCCAGAGCCAGGCAATAAAAAACACCATGTGTTGGTGGAAAGTGTCAGATTTCTCCTTTCCTGACACCTTTTTCTTTTGATATGCCCTGTTGAGGGGGCTGGAGGAAGACTTTTCAGAGTCACTTCAGGTGAACAAGAGGCATAAGTGCCATAATAACTGGACATTATGGAGAGACGCAGAAAAAGCCGGGGTTCCCTGTGGATGCTGTGTGTAATACCTACCCTGATCCAGGGCTTAGATATCCCCCTTCACTCCACAGTCCATCCTGAAGAGAAAGCAGAGGTGCAGTTGATTGTAAACTCATGTAAACAGAATTTATCACTTCTAAACTGTAAACTGGTATTAACCTCTATCTCATATTCACAAAGGACAGAGTTTAACGACACGTTTTTACTTATTTCTTGCACCACTGACATGTTACTTCTGGGACCGGTGCTCAGTGTCTTTATAAAATGTAGTTACGTCTTTTTATTTATTACATTCATGGTGAGACTTCTAAACCAGGCAAAGGGATACCCCAGTTCAATTTCCCAGTTCAATTTTGCTCCAAAGGTAATAAAATCCAGCCACAACACCTGTAGGTACCACCTTTCACATCTCTCCAGTAGACAGCCTATCTGCTTTTATAGCAGAGGTGATCTTCATCCATCCTACTGAGTTTGTCAAGGACGAAAAATAAACCCAAACCCCACAACTTTGAAGATTAATTTTATGAAAAAGAACACATGACTTGCCTGCACAGTTTTGTGAATACCTCTTGGTCCTTGCTGGTGAGTATGGGACCACTTCCTTCCCTGAACACTAATTACATTAGTGTAAACTATCAAGAGTCTTTGGAACAGCAACTATGAGTCAGGATCTCCCTTGCCTCCCCTTTGTACTCAGAAGAATTCCTATAGTTCTCTTCCCGTTTTTTTGTTGGCCCAGCTTTCTCTTGGGGTTGTTTGGTAGGCAAAAAGAAAGATTATTTTTCTCTATGTAACACATTTTTTCTGTGAAGATGTGGCCTCAAAAACCAGAATTCTGCTCCAAGTCATACTATTGTAAATTGGCAGCACTCTGGTTAAACAACATGTTTATTCTGACTTTATGCTGCAGCTTTCAAAAGCAGAATTCAGAAAAAGTATTAACTTTTAAAAATTATAAATATTTACTTAAATATTTCATTTTAACCTATATTGGTTTTACAAGTGTTATTTTTCTTTTCTTTTGCACTTCTATTCACGTGAGGCAAAGTATTAATTGGCAATGCTACTGTATTAGAGAGACTTATATTTGAAAGACCTAACCCATTCAGTTAGAGTGTTTCATATACTAATATAAGGAAAGGTAAAACAGCTTTTCAAAAAGAATGAGACCTTGACAAAGATTTCAACTACACATATCTAGCCAGGCTTCCTACAGTTTTCTTCTACGGTAGTAATTAGCCTCATAAGAAGGTCTCTAAAACTTTGGCAACACAATGAGAGCACAGCTGAATCCAAACCATGATAAATCACTAGGGATCTCATTGCAATGCTTATTACAGCTGTACCAAACGTGTTTGAGCAACTGAAAAATCAAATCAAGTTCTTGTGCATCTCGGGGAAAAAAGCATCTGATGAAGCCCATAAAGGGTAACTACACAGAGCAGCCTCATATTCTGCTGTCAGAACACCTTTTTGGCTTCATAAAAAAACTTCTTTTTTTTTTTTTCTTTTTTTTTTTTTTTTTTTTTGTGTCTGGGAAAATTGTCATCTCACAAAAGGGTCATGTTATATGAAATAAAAAACAGTTAATGACTGGACTTTGTGTTACAGAAATCAGGTATGGGAAGCAAAGAAGAGTCTTCCTAACATGAGTCTGCCATGATCATAGGAGGAAACATGCTCACAGACATGGTTCCAAATCCTGGTGTTCTGTTTCAGGCAAAGTTCTGTTTCAGTTTAATCAGCTTACTAAAGTAAGGAGCAAAGACCTGAGCTCTTATTTTGCTCAGAATGAGAGCACTGTGTGAAGAGAAACAAAAAGTGAAATCAAGTTATATACTCTACACTTCTTTCTATTTCCTACATGTCTCAATAAGCACTAACTTCAGTGGTTCTTTGTTGTTAATAACAGCCAAAGATTTTCCATGTGGTATTTATACAAAATCATTATTTCAGACGAGCCTAGATTTTCAGGTGATAAACACTCCCTATGGGACTCCAGGTTTTCAAAAGAAATCAGGTTCTCATTTAGGCACCTAGGTAGGGACGAGTCTTCTAAAAGTGCTCAGGTCTCAGCAGCAACTACTGCAATTCCATTAAACAAATTTTCAAAGAGCTCTGTAACCTAAACATGAACTCATCTGAACATGCAGGATGAGACCACATCCCCCTTGAAATCAGTGGGGATTTTGGCACTTACTACAAATGAATCAATCCCACAAAGGGATTACATCCGTTTAACTGATTGTGGATGCTGAGCTTTTTGAATAATTCTGGCTTTGGTGCTTTTATCTGAAGGTCTCCCAAAAGTTTGATGAACGATTTTCATTATGATTCTCCATACTATGAAAAGAAAAAAAAAGAAAAAAAATCTGTAATATTCCTGAAGTATTTGACCTATGAAATCAACACAATTCTATAGAACTGTAATGCAGCTTTTTAATGGTTTAAGAACCCGTCCTATTGTGAGTAAGATACTTTTCCTTTCGTTTAGTAAATATTTGGATAAAGCTCTATAGAAACATGGCAGTATGTTAAATTACAAGTTATATTAGAAAGTCAGCGTCATCCATAAGAATTAAGAGGTTAGCAGTGCCATCATAGTGATGGTGGTCAGAAAAGCATGTTTTCTCAGAACAAAAAGGCATATCAACATTTCAGATTCACAAATGAAATCTCAACAGAGATTAGATGCAGAGTGTGGTTTCCTGGCAGTATGCAAGCACCAGTAGCTATGGAGGCACACACTGGAATTAAGCATGTTTCCTGCCACTAGAATCAAAGACTACTCAATCTATTTCCTTTAGGACTTAATTGTAAGGGACCAGAATCTAGAATAAGCTATTCCAAATAATAATGACCTCTTGTTTATATATATTGGGAAGTTGCCATGCATATGGCTGATTGTCTTTTCTTGAAATAAGCCTTAAAGGAGCTCCACTGAGCCCTAAACCTAATTAACAAGCCTCCCCCCCACCACCCCTGCCCCCCCCCCCCGCCAAAATATATTCAGTGAAGCAATAATCCTTTATTGTGCTAGACAACTGAACTGCTTATGTAAAGCTGTTCTGTGGGCATGTAGCAGGAATGGATCTGAGCCAGAACCCATGGCTCCATTATAATTGATACTTATTTTAACCGCTCCTAGTACATGCTACTTCAGTCGGGTTTCTAGAACTCTATTTTAAATCTTCCACTTGGGTATTTTAAATATGGACTAAACTTCAAGCAAATGGCAGTCCTGATGCCCAACTGCAAAAGAAATCAATCACATGTCATAACTGGAAAGGCACATGAAACAAGTACAGCATATACCACAGCACACTGAATTGCTTACAGCAGGACACAGCTTCAGTTTCATTAGTAAATCACTGGGGATTTTCCTCTTTCTACTAAACCTAATTTGTGAATGAAAAACATACCTACAGTTATTTAAGTGTACCAGAACTTTATGGCTTGAGTTTCATTATTTTATTAAACAGCATGTCATTAATTACCACTGGCATGTTTCTCCCGTATACAGTATCTGGAGCTGTGTTTCACAGATGGAAGGCAGTAAATTCTGAATCTAATATTAAAGAATAAAAATGATAGCTTGTGTTACAGTTTTTCAGGGTGTTACAATGTACACAAGACCGTTACGCTGCCTGATGTTGTGTAGCATAATGTCAACAATTTACATTCATTTGCATTTCAGTACAAACCTTCTGTTAAAAAGGAAGGTCAACAGAATTCCCTAGGGAATAAGTCCAGGACAAGAATGTTTCTTCCTAAGTTTATGGCAAATCACAGATGCCTCACACTACATAACCACTCAATATAAAGTGAGTTTAAAACACATACAGTATAGTTAAGGCACTGTTTTCAAGCTCTGTAAACTACCAATATTTTGTAGCACAGTGAAATCAGTATTTACATTTAAAATTTCTACAAATATGTAAGGAAAACGTGACAGGAAATACTCAGCATTAAGAAATTACTTTCAGCTGGCAGAAACCTTATCAGATGTGTCTGAAAACCTTGTCAGATGGAAATCATTGTTCAAATACATATGTACAACTTTAGATAGACCTCGTGATTATTGTCTCTATTTTAGGCCCAGTCTATCAGAATTTGCTGAGTGCAGCTGTGAGAGCGCTTTTATGTTTCCTTAATCCTATTTTTTAGTTTAAACAGTGGCACAAACTACAGGATTATTTTGCAGTTAGTGTGTTCCACTCTGGTCTTAGATTTTCCACAAAGCCTTTCAATTTATTCCTAGGACCAGAAAACAACAAGATTGAGGAACTCAGGGTCTTCCTAGCAATTCTAGGACATGTAGTTATTGAAAAGTATTGAGGTTGCTACCATAAACTATATAGCAAAAGGCAGAGCAAGGTCTTCCAATTTATCTTGCAGCAGAAACATTTTGAGGCAAAAGATTTTTATTGGTTTTTTTCTGGACGGCTATTTCAAAGTTCCTGAAGCTCATAATTTTTAAGGAGCTGGGCAAGTTCTGTGCATCACTTACTTGACCAGTGCAATAGTAAGCTGAAGGAAAAGTAGATGATAATGCATGTTACACATCCTTTGAAGTAACTGACTTTATATGTCACTACATCAACATATTAATGTAATTTTCAATCGTGTTTTTACCTTGATTTTAGAGAAGGAAAATAGGAAGCAAGGATAGCTGAAAGCAGATAGTACTGATATACCTTATGTTATGTAGAGAGATAAAGCAGTGAAAAATTTTGTGAAGTTCTCTAAACAATTTTTGTATTTTATAGAACAAGTGAATTGTCTCTTTGATATGATGAAATATGATGCTACATTATTCCCCTAATGAATGGAATAATTTCAGATCTGAGCAACAGAACTAGAAGTTAGCATTTTGTAGCAACTAGCTATAAATTGACTTTTAAGCTCCTTTGAACTTGGTGAAAACAGTTGCAATGACTTAAGGAGTGTGTTAAGTTTGTTATGCCTTTTCCTACTTAGGAAGTGTGTCTGTGCCTGGCTCTAAAACAGGAGGAGAGAGATCTTCTCTGAGCGAGAAGTACATGATCTGAGAACGGCCAGCAATCTTCTGTTTCTAAGCTCCCTCCAGACTGGTAAGTAATAGATTGCTTTACTATATCATTTCTTATTAATATAATTTATTAATCTAGTAGTTCAGTTCAAGTTGGCACTGTATGTTGCCTAAAGGAATAAAATAAAAAGAGCATTGTGATAAAATAGTATCATTTCACCATCACTGCAAATCTGAATGACAGCAGAAGTGAAATCCACACTGATGAACCGTTATGTATCTCACAGTGACATGGTTACTGTATCTTTAGGCCAAAAGACACACTGCACTGTAAAGGAAAGAGTACTCCCACAGTTTTAGAAATATTAAACTATGCTGCATGACTGGACTGCCTTGACAGCACAGCTTGCCTACCTGTAATAAATATGCAGCAGTTGTGAAATCACCAGGTTGTTGAATCAGTCATGGACATACACAGAAATTTCTGAATTTCTTCCTTTCTCCTCAGCCAGATGGTCCTTTTTGAAAATAGGAAAAAAAACTTGGAGCCATATGTACTATCATGTTTCTCTCTTGATTTTTTGTATGGACCAGAGTATCAAAGATGTACCCTTTTTCTTTTACACAAAAAGCAGAGGCTTCAGTCTCCAAATCTGGGAACCTCAAAGACCTGCAGAAATATAGCACAATTTTCCAGAAAAGCAGAAGAGTCTGCATACAGCGCTAAACATCATCCAGGTTCAGCTGAATGGGGCCTGAGATCACTCAGATTTTTTGCCGTTGAATTGGAACTGATAATGTGGAACAAAAACAAAGTCCATGTACCACAAGGCAACCACAGCCTTCAGATGGCTGATGATTTTTGACTCCAGGAAGGGCAGACCCCAAAACTTTGGAGCTGCCTAATACTGAAGCATCCCAGAAACATGATTATGGTACTAATGGTAGACTTTATTGTGGATACTTCTAGTCACTGCTGCAGAGGCTGAAGCATCCACAGAACTAACATGAACTCCAGTTTCCCATTTATTTAGACCCAGGGATCACATTTTATTTCTTTGATGGTAGAAAAATCCACTGAAAAACCATCTTCCAGCATTTTCTGCAGTTAGTCCTCTTTAGAACTTTTGAGGTGTGAGGGGATTTTATATTTTTTAGATTTTTTTTTTATGTAAACCAAAATGATATTAAAAAAATGAGATTACTTCCAAAATATGATTCAAGTTATGCAATTGTCTATTATACTTCAGTAATTTCCATGTAAACAAAATGAGATTGTGCAGCACTGCACCAACATTCATAAAGGTTTACCAGAATTTGTTGTTACTAATGAGATAGAATTGCTACATACCATGGCTTTTTTTTTTTTTTCTTTTTTCTATTAAACGTTCACTTAACACTCTATATGCCTAAATGTGACCACCACTTTTTTCCACAGGTTGCAAAGGGATTTATGTCCACTTACTTGATGACACTGTAGTCTACAGTGACACATAGCTAAGAGGAATTGGGCTTATTGTAAAATTACTTTGTTGGGGGACTGGAAGTAGTCCATGATAACCCAGATCCCTTACAAGTTAATTTACTATGCTTACCTTCATGAAGCTACATTGGATCAACAGTATATGACTGGTTCATATTAGTTTACTATCTATATGATTATATGGTAGACTTAAAAGAAGAAAAATATGGATTTAAATTTTTTAAAGGAAAAACTATATTTCTTTCCTCTACCATAACAAAATTCTACTTATTAATTAATGGGATCTTTAACAGTGATATAGAGAGTTATGACATTTTGATCTGGCTATTGCAGGGATAAATATGGTAATGCGGTTATAAGTAGTTACCATGTCCTATTACAAAAAGTTCTACTGCCCTTAAAAAAAAAGAAAGAAAGGGAAAAAGAAGTTGTTTAGGTTTTTTTTTCTGTAGATGAACAAATTAACCCAGAGAAAAGTATCCAGTTGTTACTGGCATTTTGTTATGAGTCAATGACAAGTACGAATAGTGTAGTGTCTCTTAAAAGTTGTGCAATAATGCTTTATGATGAAAAATATTATTACTTTTCGTTTCATGTAATGAAAGACATTTTGTTTTCTATACTTGCATTTTTCTGTGATGAATTTGGTTTTTTCCTTACATATAGCAATGTTGTTTCTTAGTTCATTTATAATGCTCTTTCTCTCTAAAATTGAGTATATTTTAAAAACTCTTTTAATATTCTACAGCAGGAATATGAAAGACAGAATTAAAAACTGTTACCCTGACCAATGCCAGTAAAACATCCATGCATTTGTGGAGCTCCTCTGCCAAGGACTGAGACAGAGTTAGTTAGTGCCAAGGGAGATATAGTTAATTGCCTGATCAGATTTTAGGTTAATTTCTACTATAATGTATGCACTAAAACCAATTTATATACCTGTATTTAACTCATTAAAAATAAAATTATTAGTTTTAACAGGAACTCTAATAGTAAAACTAGTGGGCTCCTAATAATGATGAAATGAAAAATGAAAAAAAAAAAAAAGAAGTAATTTTATTAAGATTAGAAAGCAATGTTGCAAAATACATTTCAACATTTCTGTGAAGACTGTGGACTTTGCTTCGTGACATGACTTCTGTCTGGAAATTCTTCACAGCAAAAATATAATGACATGAATCAATAAACTAATTTCATAGGAAACATTCACGGCTCTGCTCTTCTTCAAGCTGCCCAACATTCCTTAGTTAGCCTTCTACTCTGCTAACAAATAGGCAGCAGTATTTTTCCTCATATAGATCTGAGAAATAATTCTGTTACAGCTGCTTCTCTTGCTAACTAATTAAGTCTATTAACAAAGTAAAAGGTTTGTATAATTGCAATTAAATGTGTGAATAAAGCTGAGACCACATATTGGGTCAATGAAACACACCTCCTTAGGAGTCAAAGTCTAAAAGATGGGATGATTTTTTTGCTGTAGCTGAGTCAGAGACAGTCATAAGACATTCATACCCAGAAGCCACAAAAAAATGTCACAATGGACAGAGATCAAGGGGCTTTTATCTAAAAACCACCAGAGGGAAATCACTGCCTTACATATTCTTTGAATATATTGATGTTAATCGTTTGTATTGTGCTGGATGCAAAAAATGAGAGATTAATTAGTATAAACAAGGGTAGGATATGTCAATGGTTAAGAAGTCTACATGGAAGTGGGATCGTGCTCTGTTTCTATAATATTTGACCAGGTAACTGCTTCACAGATAAGTCTGATTTCCTCCTCAAATTTCTTTTACCACTACACTTTCTCCAGAAGTTATGTATAAAGAATGGAGTGCAAGTAAGAGTGCTGGCTGCACAAGTCCTATTCAGCACGTCAGAGAATTTTTGAAGTCTCACGAGGTGACTGTGGTGGGCATGAGAGTTAATTTAGGCAGCTCAACATAGCAAATGAAGCAAACTGAAATTCCTCTGCAAATTAAGTTCTTCAAGTTAGGAATGATAAGAGTTAGATTATCAATTTATTCCTTACACTGCTATGTCACTCTTGGTGATAACTCAATGGACTAGAAAGATGAAAAGGACTTTGTGCTAAATGTTTTTCACACTGCTGGTTTCTTCTCTCTTCTGGATCAGACTTTCACTGTCAATGTAGAGCAACTCTTGTGTGTTTCACTTAGCAAATTCATATCTCTCTATTTTAGTTAGGATTTTAAAATAAATAAACAAATAAATAAATGAACTGTGTTGATAGCTCTTTTGACCAATAGTATTGACAATCTTTCTCTTCTAAAATACATTTTTCTACCATGAAAACAATTCATCTAAGAAAATAACACCATTCATTTCAGTAGAAATGCAAGTCTGTAACTGTATAAGTGACATATCTCAAGACTGCTGCTTGCCTCTGAAAATAGATCTGCAATAAAGCACATCTAATCCTTGAGATTTTATTTGTAGAAAATACATCAGGTGTAATACTGAAAGCCCACTATCAAAATCAAACATAAAGCAAGGCCTGTCTAAAGCATATGTAGTCAAAGTCAAGTCTCTTTTTAATAAAAATTACTTCTTTCTGAGAAGCCAGAAGTCAAAGCCTCCAGAAGATTTCTACTTCTGGTGGGTGTAAAAAACATTTCTGTTTAATTGAAACAGATGAAGATTTTTCTTGAGCTTTTACATTCTTCAAAAAGCCTCATGGCTGTGATCAATGTTATCTTTTGATCTAGGCCTTTGCAGTCAACAAGTGCAAGATTTTTTTTCAAGCAACATACTTCTTAAATATATGTGAATTTCTTTGATATTGAAAATACACACTTTCACATGAAAAGCAAGAAACAATGCTTGTCTTTTACTTCTATCTTCTTCATTTACCACATATGTTACTCCATGACTGGTTCTGAACTAACTAAAAAAGTTTTGTGGAGGGAAATGGTATCTTCCGTTATTTGCATGTAACTTTTTCTCCAGAATTAGTCCAAATGATGTAATTGGGAAACAACAGATGGCTTTCAGATGCAGGAGATTTTTAGTCCAGAAATGGAAGAATTTCTTTTTTCCATAGTCTGTTTCCATTTATGGGATGTTTGTAAGTCGAAAAGGTTTCTGTTAATATTTATGGAGATAAGTATTACATGATATTTCACTAATTCAATTAAGCAATTAAGCACACAAGAGAAAGAAGTTTTTATTAAAGTAATTAGTACTTTCAAGCAGTTTTAGTTCCTGAGTTAGAAGGTTGGGGGATGCATTTGTAAACTATATTGTTGTGATAAATTCACAGTAGGTGGATTGTGTTATCAAATCAGCTATTTTCTTTATCTTACAAAAGAAGGCCTACCAATGGGTAAAGTACAGACAACAGCAACTTGTAACATACTAAATTTGTAGAAAAAAAATTTGTGCAACTATAAATACATTATTTAATGGAGCAAGTTTAACTCCTTTTGCTAAAAATTTATTTATGTGCATTACAGCTAACTAAGAGTATAGGTTAACTGTCCAAAAGCAGTTATGATTTAAATTTCAGAAATGGCTCCTTTTGTAGTGGCTTTGTTATGTGTTTTCTACCTGTGATGTATTTTATTAACAGAATGTCCATTTCAGCCAGAAAAACTCAGAATGGTTTGAACCGCAGATCTGGTATAAAAACAGTGTCATGAGGCGGTCAATCACACTTTCAAAGGAATGCAAGATGGCACATATATATATATATATACATACATACATATATATATATAAAAACCCCATTATGTTACATTATAAAGAAAAAGTAAGTATTTTTCACCTCAGTGTTCCCAGCAATAAGTTGGGATTTTTTTTGTTATCTTTTGTTTTGCTGAGCTTTTTAGTCTTTCAGCGATGTTAAACCACCTATATTTATATTCAGCTACCAGCACCAAAACATTTGAAAGACAGTCTTGTGTTTTGCCAGCAAGTATTTTATTCGGTAGCAGAGTGGAGTTTGCTTTAGCTTGGCTGTTCATAACCTAAAATGATTTATCTGGCCCTTGGAGTGCTCTAAGAGCAGTGTATTTGATTAAATCCGCCAACAACAGTTAATTGTTTCTAATATACTAGAATGCCTAGGATACCAGAATAAAGGAAGTTCTTGTGGTCAGGTCTTGTTCTTTTACTCCAAAAGGACCTTTTTTTTTTTTTTTTTTTTTTTTTTGTATGTGTCATTATGAATTTCATTAAAAGAAATCTATTGAATATCAGAAAAATTAAGAAAGACATTGTTCAGAATAATAGGCTTGGATTGTCTGTAACAAATGATTAATCACTTTATCTTCATATTTTTCAGGAAAAAAGTATCCCTCTTGCTCATGCATTTCAGTAAGGGACTAAATATAAGGAACAAACGTGCACTAAGAAAGCATACAGCCACTATAAAATTTAAAAATATTTTACTACAAAGGACCATTTTAATTTGCTTGGTTTTTCAATAATTTTTAGGAACATATATGTTAGTTTTTTTCAATATGTTATAAGGACACATGAACAAGAGAGAGCTGGAGAAAATTTTAGAAAGTCAAATGAAAAAGGAAAGGGTATTGAGTAGGAGGAAATCTTTCTCTGTTAGATTACAGTGACATTTGGGAGTTCCCTGTTCATAGCTGCAGTGGCAGAGGCATGCTATCAGAATAACAGAACTGTATAAGAGCATAGATTTAGAATCTGCATGTAATTTTTGAGGAGATAAGTTTCTCTAGATCTGCACGTTTGGTGAAACATATGTTTGCATTAATTTATTTGAAGGATTGGGGCTTAGTATACTGTAATAGTGATGGATTGTTTTAATTTAAGACAACTATCAACCATTTTAAAAGGTCCCAGTCAATTTACGTGGAAAAAATCCCTACTGTGAGTAAAGCACATACAATAATAAATATGTTTACTGTTGCTTTTACAATATGCTATAGAAAAATACAATTAAAATAATTGTACTATATAATACAAATACCTGAGATTCTAGGGAATAGAATTATCTTGCTCATCATCTGTGTTTTAAAACTGTCTGACACTACCAAACCATGAAGAATTCAAATACTTAACTCATCTTCATATACCCATATGCTTATCATTCTTTTTTTGATCCTTTCCCTATTTAAATAACCCATTAAATTTTCTAATGGCTTCAGTATAGCTATTAATAAATAGATAAATCTACCCACTGAACAGTGAGTTTTTACCAAGATGTTTTATGTACTATATCTTAAAAAACATAGCAATTTTATGTCCTTAATTCCTGGTCAAAAGAATACATATTCATACTTTCACTTGTACACATCAGTGTATGTGTACATTTGTGTATTGTGGGGGTGGGGATGGGAGAAGACATGATCTGCTATGGAAGTTCATTACTATGAACCTGGGATTTCATTTGTATTAGATTATTCAAGTAATTTAAAATTAGTGTCAGCTAGAAACCTACTAAAATGACTGTGAAAATGAACACACACCATGCTACTTAGATTTCTCCTGAGGAATATGTTTGTAATGAAATGTCTAATTCACCTTAGATTTCTTTCAATAAAGCTAAACTGTGCAGTCTTGGGGAGGTGAGCCTTCTTGTTAAATTTATAGAGGGCTTAGCAAAGGGGACTATCTTTGTCTTCATTGAATCACAGAATGTTGAAGTTGGTGGAGACCTCTGGAGGTCATCTGGTCTAACCTCCTGCTCAAGAGGGGTCACCCAGATCCATTTGTCTGGGATCGTGTCCAGATGGCTTTTGAATATCTCCAAGGATAGAGACTCCACTACCTCTCTGGGCAACCTGTGCCAGTGCACAGTCACCCTCACAGTAAAAAAAGAGTTTCCTGATGTTCAGAGGGAACCTCTTGTGTTTCTGTTCCCGTCCATTGCCTCTGGTTCTGTCACTGGACACCACTGAAAAGAGCCTGGCTCTGTCCTCTTTAGAGCCTTCCTTCAGGTATTTATATACAGTGATAAGATCCCCCTGAGCCTTCTCTTCTCCATGCTGAATAGTCCCAGCTCTCTCAGCCTTTCCTCATAGGAGAGGTGCTCCAGACCCTTCATCATATTAGTGACCATTCTCCAGGTCTCTCTCTAGTATGTCCATGTCTGTCTTGTGCTGAAGAGCCCAGGACTGGGCTCAGTACTCCAGGTGTGGCATCACCAGTGCTGAGAAGAGGGGAAGGATCCCCTCCCTCAGTCTGCTGGCAATACTCCTCTTAAAGCAGCCCAGGATACCATCAGCCTTCTTTGCCACAAGCACACATACAAGTCTTGTATTTTTAAAAATCTCTGAATCCATGACTTCCAGATTATGTCATAACAAAGTCATTACTGGAAGGGTTTATGATAACCACTCAGAACGTTGATTTGAGAGTACACCTAGCTTGGGTTGTAGGTTTTGGGGTACACATGAACCCAAATAGCTGAGAAAAAGGCAAAAAAAGAACAAATACGTCACATTTCTTGTTATGTTTTGACTTCACCATTCTGGAAAGAGTAACTCTGCCTTCAGGGTAGTTTCCTAGGGGGTGTTTTTCAGGATTGCATTACTTCATTATCAACTTAAGGAACATGAAATTGAAAGAGTTTGCAAACGTATCACACTGCCTCAAAAAGTAAGTCAGAGATTGTCTCACTTTCATTTTTTATTATTGATTTGAATATGTGAAAGCATTTCTCTGGTTTGCTATTTGGGGGAGTGGCACTTGATCTCATCTGTCTTTCACGGAAACGAAAGACTAAGCAAACCCCTGCAAAATCTTGTTTCCCCATGTTCTTGAAAATTCCAGTACTTACATGCTAAATAAAATACCGTATTTTAAATCTAAAAGAAAAAAAAGTTTTAAACTTGAGTTTGCATTTGAAGTTGCAAAGTAGTGATAATCTGCAAGCATGATGACCAATAAAAGAACTTCATGTTATTTGCAGAAACTTGAGCATGGGAGTTCTTATCTCTGCTAAACAGGGCTCTGCAGTACTTCTTATTTCCTACTGTCAAATTCGAATTATGTAAAGCTGTTTTCACTAAAGGCTGTTCACTTCAAGAGGTGTCAAAAGATGCTAGAAAGTATAAGTTACATGAGGTTCTATTGATGCATGCTGTAGCTCCAAAGGATGAGCAAAAATCCTAAATGGAAAACTACACTAATATTTTACAAATCTAGTCTTATCCCAAGAGCACAATATCAGCAGAAGCTCAAGTATGTTTACTAATTAACAGGGGAATCAAAGAATGCTTTGAAAATGACCACTGACTTCAAATATTTTCTGAACTTCAGCTGAGATGAAAGTTGGAAGCAAATCCTCATTGCCAGCACGACATGGAAATATTCTTCCAGATTTCTTGACAGGTCAGTAACATTCCATACGAAATGCTAGAAACACATATTAATGAATACATGGGTTTTTTTCCCTGCACCGCTATCTAAGTTTTGTTTCATGCTGGAGGCCTTATACTCATGTTGTTTCCATAACAACATGAAATAAAGCACAACTGAAGCTGTTTGTGTAAGGGTATGTGGAAGGAGAGTGCCTTCTCCTTTAAGGGTATCTGGTCAAGGGCCTTCTTCAAAGGGCCTGCAAAAAAAGGGAAATAAGAAAAGGAGGAAGCCACAAACAATAACATACAAGGACACAAACCTGACCGACAAATTGTAGGGAAGGTGGTGATGAGAACCAGACCTGGTCAGTCACACTAATTGATGAGGTCGTGCGAGAGTGTTTATTCCAGCAAAGTTATCTGGTCGGGGAGCTCATAAATTGAGAAAGTAAGGGAAAAAGGTAGAAACCAGAAACAACATATACAGAGACACAGGCCTGACAAAACAAGCATGCAGGGCAATGTCTAGAAACAAAGCTTGCCACTCAAACTAATTGCTGGGCTATAGAGAAACTACAGGCACCTGGACTTTGTCACTGATGAGACTGTGAATGAGGGGGACACAGTCATGGGCTGGGAGGGGTGTGGGAATGGAGAGACCCATACAAACCCATGGGGGCTGTGCAGGGGAAGGGCAGCCAGGAGGAACAAGGCGGGTAGGCAGGAGGGGGTGTAACAGGGGCTGGTTGGGTGTGAAATGGGGCTGGTCAGCCTGCTTGTCTGGCTGAGCCCTGCGCCTGGTCACCACAGTCTGTCCTGTCATCTTACATCTTCTTATTAAATCCTTTCCTAACTATCTCTCTGTGCATCTCCTGGTTTACCCAGTGTGTGTGTGTGTGTGCTGCAGGGCCCAAGTGCCAGCTACTGGGAGGACCAGCAGGAGTGGACTGGGTGCCAGCTGCTGGAGTCAGACCAGGGGCTGCAGGCCCCCCTGGCCTCTGCTGTCAGCCATGTGAGCCAGTGGGGTCTTTAACCTTAAGACACAGGAGGGAGAACAGTGTGTGACCCCAAACCCAGCTGCTGGGGGGACCAGTGTGAGTGAGGGGAGTGAAGGGCTCAGCGCCCATGACTGGAGCAGGGCCATGGGTCACAGCTTGTGTAGCTGGTGCCAGCTGCTGGGGGACGAGTGACTATATGTCCACCAAATTGGGTATGCGTGGGGTGTATATGTGTATTCACCAGAAAATTTCAAGCTCAGCCAGCCAGCAAGCAGGGGACCCTTGGGTCCGAGCAGAGTTATCAGTTGGGTGGGGGGTCTGTGCTGGTATCCAGGGGGATTTGTAAATAAGGAGTGCATAAGGGGCGAGTTCCTGTTTTGCTAGCAAGCATCAAGCTGGTGTAGCCAGCTTGGAGTAGGGGACCCACGAAGCAGGTAAGGGGGCCTGGGATCTGGGCAGGGGTGCCAGAAGGACAGAAGGGCCATGCCAGTGCTCGAGGGGTCTGTGTGTCTGTGTGTCTCTAGAACACATGCTCCACTTCATTACTGGTTGAATCTGCAGATGGGCAGGCAGCAGATACACCCCTCAGCCTGGGCAGAGATCACAGGTCCACGGTCACCGGGCTGAGGGAGGTGGCTGTGCACTCCTTACATCACTTAACGGTTTGCAGCATTGCTGAGGTATCTGTAAGAGCAAGAAGAACTCACTCTGAATGTTAAGGAAAACTTTAATGTAGAGTTAGGGCCCATGTCCCATTACATTTAATACTGGATCATATATCAATTCCACAGAAATTCCTCACACCTTAGTCTTGGTTATATACTGACCAAAAATTTGATTCATCAGTTCATTTCCACAGTATGTATTTAAAGCTTCATATATATCTATAGGTGTGAAGAAAAAAAACCCCACCCAAACTGTCCCTTAATTTTAAATCAGTATTAACATCTGTGGTAGTGCAGTTAAGCATATAACATGGATCCTTTTTTTTTTGTTTTTGGTTCTGAACACTGAAGACATGCAGAGGAAAGGCCAGGAGAAAAATAAATGCACTTATTCTACTTTTATCAAGCCTACACTTTGATTAGCTATGACGTCATGAAATGTTTTCTATTTAAAGTATTCAAAAGGTATGAGATGTGGGGGAAAGTATACAAAAGAAACAGGAATATTATTCCTGTTAACAGGACATTAATCACTCCATGTGTTGAGAAAACACAATGACTAGATTACAATAGAAATAATTACTATAGGTACCAACATAAAATAAAATTTTTATTTTTTTTTTTCTGAAAAAGAGCTAGAAGGTCCTGGTTGAATCCCAAGTGTTATCCTTCTTAAGGAAAGTATTCTAAGAACATTACATGTAGGTACCTACTGAAGCAATGAAATTTTGAAATGTCCTTCAGATATCTGTAATGGGAAAAGTTGATTCCTCTATGAGACTGTTAAATCTCAGAACATTCAGTTCAGCACTTAAAGAATGGGAAGACATAATTACTCACTACCTCCAAAACAGCTAAGTGAGTTTCTTAGCATCTTATATAATCTTATAGCACAGTCACAGACAGAATCCAATTCTCTGGGCATTCGCTGCTTTATTTGAAAGTCTCATTTCTCTTCTTTCATTTCCCTGATCATTTATTTAGTTTTTCAATAATATGAAAGGTATATTCAATAGACAATAGTGTTCCCTAGAACTTAACAATCATCCCACAAACCTACCCTATGTGCACTGGAAAAGTAGAACTTTGATATAAAAATCTCATTCTAAAAGCAGAACAAGCTGTTTTCTCCTTCTTCAGTCACGTTTTCTTCTCCAGTGTGCAACTGGTTGTGCAAGGAATTGATAATACTGAAATGACAAGAGTTGTGCACTAAGTTCAGATATCAGACCCTGCATCCTGAACAGCTTAATGTGAGCAATTCTGTCTTAGACTCAGATAAAAGCCTGTTCAGAGGAAAGAATTTCTGATATCTAAAGTCCTCTATTCCTTATTTCTCAGAGGGCCAATATTTGGATAACTTCATATTGATCTCCTTGGTGGAAACAAAAGGATATGGTTTACACAAAGAATGCATGTCACCCTCAATTTATAATCAAAGTATATTAAGTCTAGAAAAGGTCTTGGAATTATTTCATTGTGGAGAAAATATCCTGTTTATTGATCATAACCTATTTCATTCAGGACTACTTGCTTTTGGATGTTTGGGTCAGAGGTTTGGAATAGTGGTTCCATCTTGATCCATTATTTCTAATCATCATTGCACCACAGTAGCTCACAAAACTGGACAGCTTACAGTAATGTCTTCCATACAATAGTTGTACAATTATATTAAATTACGTCATTGGACTGTTTAATAAACAGGCACTTTTTCTGGTCAAATTATGAGAAAAAACTATTATCTTTCCTTTCAATGAAAATCAAACCAAAGTAAAGGTCTCAACCAGGATACGATTTCTCCCCTCTAGACACATCAGCAGAGTAAACACTAAAGAAAAGTAAGATTGACACAACAAGAAATGGACAAGAGAATGTGGCACGAGAATGAATTTCAGATAGAAATTAGGGGCAGGACAGCAGCCATAGATAAAGAATATGTTAAGGGTCTGGACTTTAAAGTCTATATATGTCTTCATGTATTAATTGATTTAATAGCACCACTAACATTAAATCTTATTATGTCTTCCCAAGGAAAGTAGCAGCTAATACTGTTTTATATTTTGTTGGGTATTTAAGAAACAGAAACAACTAGGAGGATTTGAGGCTAGTAAGTGGTATACTTCTAAGTAGTTTATGTTGGCTATTAATCCACCTGACTCTGTTGAACATCATAAATCTAGGTCTTTTTTTGCCAGAGATAAAGTGGTTCTCTCTCTTCTGCCAGCGGATGCCCATTCTGTAAATTCACAAATGAACACTGAAGAGCTGCAAATTGTTATTCCCTATCTAAAATGAAGCCAATTTCACCCCCTGTTACTTCCCTAGTGCTGCAGCAGCAGAGGAAATTATGACTGCTGAATATACTGTTCATGTCTAGAGCTTGATACTAGAAGCTAATGCATAACTTGTTTGTCTTTCCTCTCCTGTAACTGGTAATTAAACAATATAGTTGCCATAGTTTGCTTAAAGATACTTTGTTTCTTTGGGAGATCAGTCTTAAGAGGTTTTACCTGTAATTTTACTTAGTATGCTAATATTTTCCATATGTATATTTTTGATAGCTATATCAGAAATTGTCTAGCTTTGTACCACTGATTTTTCTTCCTGTGAGTTATGTTTACTGTACTCATCACAATAATGTCTTTGAAACAATTATCTTTAAAGTTCAGAACTACAAGAAAAATAAATGAACTTAGAGTGACAATCCAACTGGGTCAACACCACAAAATATAGTCAGGAACATTTATTTGAAGAAAAGTAATTTCAATAATAGTATATTTGTCACTCTTCCATGAGTTTTTAAAAACATTTGAGAATGTAAATGTTTGCTTGTAAGACTGTTTATGGAAAATGGTTGAAATATCGAAAAGCTAATATTTATAAGAGGAATACCCAGATAGCTCAGGCCGCTAATTTAAAAGCATTTTTGTAGTGTCATCCATCAGCAAGTCTAAGTATCAGGAGCAGAAATCAGTTAAGAACAGAGAAAATCCATGATGAAAAATTTGCTATAACTGAAATGATCAGTTAAAAAACCTGATTTAAAAATCTCTACTTATAAACCAGAGGAAGTAGTTCTGGAGCAGAGTCTGTGAACTGAAAATTGCTCATCAGGTTTGGTGAATACTCTAACCATGTTGTCATATGGTCTACCTGTTGCAGGGGAAAGCAATACTTTTTGCTGGTGAATTGAACTCTTACCTCCGGAAGCATGGCTTCAAAAGGATTGCAGATGAGAAACAGTGCAACCCAGAACGGCCTATAGAGTTTTTCTCCTTCCCTGTGCGAGTACATGAACAGACACCACTAGCAACTCTGTTTTCTCTTCTTTTTCTGGATAGCTATTTAAAGCTTAAAATGCCTTAAAAGGCATTTCTATTAAATCAACAGAATTAATATTTAAGATTAAATTTCTTCTCTTACAGCAGACAGCTAAAGCTAGTTAAGTTGCCCTTCCAGTAACATTTCATCATCAGCTGGAAAAAGCAAGAACATAACCATTGAATAGCTGAAAGATCTTTTCCACACAACAAATACTCTGTAAGAAAATGAACAGCTCTAATTCTTGTAAAATGAATGAAGGATTTTGAGGCCATTGGGATTTATACAGCCTACAGTTTGTGCCAACTAAACAAAGCCTATGAAAATTCAGCTATGTGCCACTTACAAATGGCTGAGCAGAGTTCTTCTTTAATGATGAAAAGCCTTCAGTGCCTTGCCTTTTTGGCTTTGGTCAGTTAAACAGATGATAAAGGGAGATACAGCCACAACTTTATGATTGTGAATATATTGTTATGGCAACTGTTAAGACAGAACTAAGATCCTCTTCCTCGGCATAGGTCCTACTCACTGAGCTATGGAAAATCTCTTATATTTTATGTCAGTACAGGACCTCTGACACTAAGCTTAGCCATTCCTATCCCTCTCAGCTGTGCCAGGTAAGTACACAGCCATTTCATTGGAATACATTCCCTATACTGCTTATCACTGACTTGTAATAGTAGGTTTTAATCAGCCTAGACACTGCAGTTCACAGCTTTTTACTAAGGTAACATTTTCTGTGATAGTTTCATAAAGTATATAAAAACTGGTGTGCCCAAATGCCTGAAAGACTTTTATAAATAATATATATTTGAAAAAATGGCACTTCTTTTGTGTTTTTTAATGAACCACAAGCATCTGAATTGAGTGATAAAAGTATTACGGAATTAGAATTACAAGATTTTCACTCATTTACATCTGTATTGTTTTCAGCTGCATGTTTGCAAGTCACATTTAGGGAATGTTGCCAATACTGCAATAGCCTGAGGAACATTTTGGCTCAAACTCAGTGTGTAAAAATCCATGGAGCATTTTTGTATACTAATTTGTCTCTTACAAAATCCAGTAATACAGCAACAGAAGAAATGAAGAAATGTGTGCCTTGAATACCCATCAACAAGTCTTCTTACCTGGGTGTTTTATGGTACATATTTCATACCATAAACCTGTGTATTGAAAATAGAATATTCAAATATAAAAGCAGAAGTGTTTGATGCTCATTGATCACTGCTAATTTTTGTAATGTATCACAAATACGTAAACACCTGTGCTAGATAACTTTGTGCTGATAATGGCTGAGAGCATGTACAGTGTTCAGTACCACTTAAAACATCTAATTCCCCACTATTCCAAATCCTCTCAGGGTTTTTTTTTCCCTCTGTTCTCTTCAAGACTGCTAAAATTTCTCTATGCCTATATGCTAGGGGAAACATACAGATTTTTTTTTAAAAGTTACATGTATCAGACATTTGAACAGTTCGGTTGGCACACTCAGTTGCTAAACAAGCTGAAGGGAAAAAAAATCTTGATTATCTCACTCCCTTTCTATTTTTCACTTATGTTTCAAGAATTATACTACTATTACTCTCACGAACAGGTTTATTGGCTGCAACTGCTTGAATTCTAAGATAATTTCAGTAGAGCTGGATGATGTTCTCAAATGCTGTCACATCAGCAAAACCTGGCCAGCTTGCTGGGAGGTACCCCACAGTACAACCAGGCAGCCTGTGGTTATGCTTGGGCTATTCAGTGCTCCATTTACAACGCACAGCTGCTAGTCAACCCTGTAGGGTAAAATCCATGCTGCATATTTTCAAGGTAGAAGTATTAAACCTTGGTGTACTCCACTCAATCTATCCATAGTATTTTGCTTCCTTATGTCTTCTACAGGCAAACCCCATCACAGCACCTGCTTTTGACTGCTTTTGATTTTGAGATATCTTTGTACTCCTAACCTCTGTCAGTCAAAAAGGTAATATGATCCTGCAGAGCAAAAAGACACTATGCTAAGACTCACCAGTACACAGCCATCTTATTATCTGCTGTAGCAGACAGCTCAGATCAGTAGTTCACATAGATGATAGTCAATGGCTTTATGACAGCCACCCCCTTCCTCATTCCTTTTATCAGTGATACCATAATACAAGTCGTGGTGTTTCAAACACTTGATTCGATCTTAAATAGTTTAGAAAGGTTATCAGATGTATGGAGTATTGTCACAACCCAGACTGGACAGACCAGGGAGTTGTGTTTAATCAGAAATTCTCTTGGGGTAGATTAAGGTGAAATGACACCAAACAATCAGTTAATGATTTTATTCATGACAGAAGCAAACTGAACTGGGCAGGTGTGATGGTAGGTGGTGGGGTTTCTCACAACAGGAATTGGCATAAGACTGCTTCTGTAAACCTTGTAACCCAGGGTAACCATATACATCAATTCAGGGAATAAGGAGATCCCTCCCGTCAAGTCATGGGGTTCAGAGCAGACCCCCTTGCTTTCTAGACTCCTCCTCAGAGGAGGGCCCAGGGGTGGCTGGATCCACTCTTAGTGCCAGACTTAGTCAATGGTTTTACGTCTTAAAGGGACGAGGTGTAGGGACTGTGGAAAAGGAAAAGGAAAGAGACAAGAAGACAGAGAGAAAAAAAGGAAGAGAGAAAGATTTCACCAGTCCTGGGTCCAGCGTTGGTTCAGTCAGCCGAGGGCTCCAGTCCTGGTGGGCTTGCGCAGCCGGGGCTTCAGTTTGTGTCCTTTTATCATCCTTTGCCCCTCCTTCGGACGGGCACACGAACTCGTCAGGTTAATGAACAGTTTGTGAGCCTTTGGGTTTGGGGGTTGTTTGTGGAGTAACTTCTCCTTCCCTGCAGAAATGGCCATTGTTTGATCTTTGTATCAGAACACCTTACCAGAAGAGGGAGCTGCGCACCCTCCAGCACGGCCTCCCCCTCCTGTTGCTGATGTCTGAGCTGATGGGCTTTTCACCTGGGTTTCTTGCTGTGCAGGGTTTGTCTTTGAGCAGAACTTGCCCCACCACAATGTTTGAGATGTTAACTCTTTCAGTCTCTCTCAAGTCTGTATTCTGAATAAATTTTGTGGCCATTACGGCAATTCATAGATAAAGCAACAACCTTTCCATCTTTAGCAATTACTATTATGAATATTTTATTTGAAATGGCTTAGGGCATTTGTCACAGTTCAGTTCTCTGTTGTGCAGAAGGTAACACGCTTACTCTAGAAGTATTCAGTGGTAATTTAGACAGATTACAGGGGTACAAATCAGTTGTCTTTCAAGATTTTTATTACTTCTTGGTAGATGTACTTGACCTTTCTCACTCAGTTATAAACCCCACCAAGTTAAGGTGGGGTTTAGATTATCTCTAGATAATCTTTATCATCTGTAACCTTGACTTTGTCAATCATGTCAAATTCAGAAAAATGATACTAAATAATTAATAACTGGATGTTTCCTATGACTTCTACATGATTTAGTTTATACATGATTTAGTTTATAAACCACAAATGATTATTTTCAAAGTCTTTTCAAAATTCAGACAAGAAAGTAGTGCTGTCAACCCTTGTCTTCATTTTATCCTTAGAAGAGGGTTTAATAACTATACCTGTTTTGAATTAGTCTTAGAATCTTTAGGATCTGCCTGAAATCCTGAAACAAGTGTTTCCTGCGTAACATCACATTGATTATAGGGGATTAAGCACTGAAAAACACAGTAGTTAAGAGAAGTAATTCATATCACAGTGAGAAGTGTTAGCTGAAAGTGGGCCTGGTAGGCATGTATAGTAAGAAAGCCACTAGTTGGGGCTTCATTTATATTTATGTGGTATGAACATTTATTGCAGAATTTCTGTAAATGTCTTTCAGCAAACGGGACCTGAAAAGGATAGAGTTTACATGCTGTTTACAGTGTAAATGATGTCACTGGATGAAAAGTATCTTTTGTTTTCTATTATTTCCCTTGTAGGTCTCCCTTCACTTGAGCAAGTACTTTTGGGAAGATTTTCAGAAGACCTAGATGACCAAAAACAAGTTATATTGGCTGATTACTGAAATCTTTATGCTTCTGAATATCTTACTTTTCTTCATTCTAGTTTCTACTTTATACAAGAAATTATAAATATAACTATATTTAATCTTACCCTCAATCCCAGAGAAAATAGTTAGGTAGTATTAAAAGATTTAATCATGAAGCATTTGATACTGTTACCATGAGCAGCCGCACTACAGGGAAATCAGCAAAAATAACTTCTAGAACTGATGTAAAAAATAAAATAGAAAAGTATGTTTGCTAATGAGATGAATGAATTAATTCAAAGCATATAATCAATGAGGTGACACTTGCCTCACTCCTCTCTCTTTCTCTTGCCATTATATAATATCGTAAACTCAGCACTTGGGGGAATTTGGACTGAAATGCATGAGAAAAATAGATTAATTGAGTAAGAAGACAAGTGCACTCATGCCACATCCAACACAGACCAGGGTAGTAAAACTTTGAGGTGAGTGAGTGTATTTGCTAATTACTTCTGCTTCTCAATGCATGTCTGTACTTAATATGTTATTTGTAAAACAGTATCGCTCTATCCAGCATACAGAAACAGGCAACACAATTCACACTGAGTGTTATATGAATTGTAGTGTGATCAAAGTGTTCTGTGGGTACAGCAAATGTAAAACTTCTTTTTTCTATCTACCTTTAAGTTCTAAGAAAAAATCATGAAGATAAAATGATATGGAGAATTTAATCATATTTGGCCCACATAACATCTAAAATAAAATAAAGAAAAAATGCAATTGGGTGTCATAGAAGTATGATTCCATTATGAAAACATTTTCAAAATTATGAAAAATAATCTTTTTTTTTGTTTCCAATATCTTGCTTACTCTTTTAACCACAGCAGTTCTAATATATAGAAAATAAAGTCACAGATCAACAAGTGAAGTTTTGGCAGGATCTTAACTCTAAAGGTCTATCTGACAGAGACTTTCTCCACCTTCCTGAGTAGACTGGAATTTCATGCAAAGGAATAAGGCTGCAAAACAGAGCTTGTTAAAAAACAGATAAGCTAAAGTTTTTACCTCCTTTTGTTTTCTAATTGTAAAATAAATTTAGTTAATTTCATGTCACTCTTTGGATTTAATGGCCTGATTCTTATTGTAACCTGGATACAATTTATGTTAAATTTATAGTCTTTTGTTTCTGTCAAAAAGGTGTAGTGTTATATTATTGTAGACACACATTTTTTATAATACTTGAATATCTCTACCCAAAACAGATGAAAGGTGCAAAAAGGAAACAGATTGGCAGGTGATAACTGTGAAAAATATTGGCTTTCCTAGCAGGGAAATCAAAGCTAAATGTAATCAAGACAGTAGAGCCATGCTTTTTTTTTTTCCTAGAGGTCCTTCACAATAGTGGGGACTTAGTATGAAGCTATGAGCCACAAATATAAAATACAATAGTCTTAGGTGAAACAATCCAACCAATTCTCACAAAAAGAGAACTGGAGTTTGAAAAAAGAAGACAGAAAGCTATTTAGTCTCTTCAGGCTGATATGGCTGCAGGTTTTCCTCATGTTTTACCAGGTTTTTCACTGTTTGTGTATTAACTACTATGGTTATGATGTCCCCAAATATATGATTGAAAAATGCCAAGTTGCATTTGAATTCATCTCTTGACTTCAACTATCAATGTATCTGGCAAACACAACTTATTTTAAGAATATGCACAACCACGTAGACACAAATATATATAGGTTTTTGTTTCATGTTCACTGTAATTTTCTGGAGAAGAAAAACAAATTGTAGCACTAAATCAAATTATATCCTCATAGACCTTATCCTTTGTGTAGCCACGCAGAGACTTCTGACACCTATAAATTGAAATTGCACCAGTCAGGATATAATTACTCTTAGCTTGTCCTGAACTCAAAGATGACAATAATGAAAGAGTGTATTGAACAACAGTATAGAAGCGTTTTGCATCATGGCAATTGCACAGCCAGACACTACGCATAGACTTTCCATGTAAATATATGACACAAGGTGACTACATCACCGCTTTTACTTTCAGAGAGGTTGTAGGTCTCTTCCACATCAGGACAGATTAAAAGGAAAGTGATTGTGATAAGAAGCAGGTACTACAGTATATTATTTTTTCACTCCAAATAAGCATTTTTTTTTCAATAGTAATATGTTTCCACCCTATGAATATCAGTCATCTTTTTTAGGCTTTAGGTAGTAAGATATTCTGGAAATCCTTAACATTGCATGAATAAACTCCTAAAATATTTCTTAACACAGAATATGCTCCACAACACCTTAAACACAGTATTCCACCTATGATGTAGAAAATAGACTGAGCAAGAAAGAAACAATCACAGTACATGCAACCTCTACCACCTTCATTTAGCCGTCCAATACTTGGCTTTCCTTGGCAAAGTGTTCTGACTAGAGAGGTAAAAGCAGGCTTTTATAAATTTCTATTTACTGATTAAAGAAAACAGATGAAAAGGTATAGTAAAAGCAAATACTAAATGCCTGTTGCAAATTACTGATTTCAGTTGCTTTGTGTAAGCCTTCTGATAAAGTCTCGTGCATTGGCATCAAGAGTCCCTGCTAAGGTTTGTCTCAGAAACTGTACGCGAAACCTGCTGATAAGAAATGATTTAACACTGGAACTGTAATAGAGACTTAGTAAGAACTATAAAAATGCTTTGTTTTTTACATGTGACTACCTACATGACAGAAACTTCTTTTTAATATGCCCAGTGAAAAAGTTAAAAATCTGGAATTAAATTCACAAAAGTTACTTCAAAGTGGATTTTTTTTTTATTCTCTTCCCCCTCAGAAATATAAGTCTCTATTGATCTTCAATAACCTGTTGCCTCTTACACTAAGGTTTCAGCTAATTGGCAACATTAGTTAAAAATAAATATCTTTCCAGAAGATGAATGTATGTTTTATTTCAGCATATTTTGAAAATCTAGGGTTCTGTGAGGAAAAAAAAAGTCTCAAAAATATATTCCTTTGAGACCTGTGCTGGCTTATTCATCAAGGAGATGGAAAGGCAATAAAATATCATGCAAGAGTGAAGATTGGGTTTTGGCACTTAGATTTATTGTTACAGAAACAGTATTGTGGGGTTTTTTTCTGATCTGTACCCAGC
Source organism: Astur gentilis (assembly GCF_929443795.1). Lineage (NCBI taxonomy): Eukaryota > Metazoa > Chordata > Aves > Accipitriformes > Accipitridae > Astur > Astur gentilis. The sequence goes on from NC_064887.1 coordinate 29,704,395, forward strand.
ATAGCAACTGTCACTAGACAAGTAAGGAAGAGCCAGTTCAGAAGCTGGATGAACAGTAAACAAAGATGCCTTTGTTTTTGGTACAGTACAATGGAAACAAAATTTGTGATATTTGTAGATCAGGAAAAAAATGTGTGACCCCCATCTTGCCAGGACCCTAGGCATGCCAGAGTGCCCTCTGAGTGTCCACCCCTGTCCTTATGACCAGGAAACACCACCACATATACTCAAAAATATATATGTATGTATATATAAGGGTGTACAAATAGGCTTTGGATAATAAAGAACAAATTGATTGTTTGGCTATGATTTTATATGAGATGTGAAAGGCCTATATGGAAAAGCATCACAATTTTAAAGTCTGGAAGTACTGACTGTGCTATGAGCAGATTTATAACATAAACCAGTAACAGTGTTTGTAGCAAAAATCAAACAGCAGAGCAGGTTTATATTTTCTATGATATAGAGTGTTTTCAGGAAACTGGAACACATCTGAAGTCTACTTCTGCCTTGTACTTAGCATTGGAAGCACCATGGGCTGAGAAGAAGCAGTAGAAAAGAAAGCTGAAGGAGAATGATTTTTTTAAAGGTACCTACTTCCTAAACTTTGATTGTTTATGAACACAGTTTTGGGGCTACAGATTTGTTGTCCATAATACCAAAGGATATCCTGGTAGCACCTTGTCAGACAGCTTCTGAAATAAAAAATGGACAAGCAGTTAATCCTTCATGGTGTTAAACTCCTGGGTATACACATCCCCAGCATGAGTATACATTTCATAGACTCTACATTTTTTAACAATTAAACTCATTAAGCTCAACAGCCCTCCCCAGATTTTGGAATTAAAGGGCTGTAAAGGTTACTTCACCCATTTTTTCAACACTGCTGAAAATCAAATTCATGCGTAGGCCCTCTTCCATTACCAGAGTATTAAAGGGGTGGACAGCATGGTGCTTGAGTCAAAAGAACAATTCTTGTCATGGCACACAGCTAATCAGGAGAAGTTTCTTTCTTTGCAGAAAGAAACATGTGACTATTGCCAATGAGATTATAGTGATGACCCATCACATAGTGTATAAGTGTGATGGATGCACTCAACCCCCACTTAACCAAACCAGCAGCAGTTTGGTACAGGCTCCAAAGAAGGTAAAGGCCTGAGCTGTAGCCGGGCCAAGAACACTTCTAGGAAACCCACAAAGAAGCAGAGCACAGTGAGCACGGATGCATATGATCTTGAAACACTAATCATGCAATTAACACATGAATAATGGGTGTTTTTTTCAAGACTCATTTATCGATGAACAAAACAAGCTGTGGGTACAAGGAGTCTCATGCATACCTCTCCCATTGTATGCAATTTGACTACAAGCCAACCACTGTATCCCATAAATATGACAGCCTAAGTGAGCCTTCTTTGAGCTCTCCCTGGCGATGATCTCCCCTTGAGCTGGAACACCTCTCAAGGTTGCTTCTCGAAGCAACAAGATCTTTTACCACTGACAGATCATTGGATGAGCCCAATTTGAGATGTCCCTGGATGAGAACTGGATGGCACACCAGGCAACTCTCCCCTTGAGCAGGGATGCCTCTTAATGTTAAGAGATATTAGTTGTTTAGCTTAAATAATTCATTTTTAAATAGAATGAATAACTTCAGAGTTATAATTTTGTGTGATTTAGTATGCTGTTTGCTTAGCTTTACTTACTTCACATGAGCAGCTAGATTTGCTGAAGTCTTAGGCTGCAAGCTGTAAACTTTCACCTAGATTTGCTGAACTTGCACTGAACTTGTACTTACTCAAGCAAAACAAGGCCTGCAGAGCCAGCACAAACCAACAGATAGGAGGCTACAACCATCAACAGCAGCTGCAACTAGACAAGATAATGGTCTGTCCAGAGACAGTGAAGGAATCCAATAAGGGGTCAGAAAGTCTCAGACCAGAATCACTATTGGAGCGTGAAGAATGCATGAGGGCTCGATGAATAGTCTATAAGGGTATAATTGCCCAAGGATTTCTTTGCTTGGGTCCCTCCTTAGAGGCACACTGCTCAAGCTGATCCTGCTGCTGTATCAGTCTATTAAATTATTTGTTTTTATAAGATTTGATGCCTGATTCTCTTCTTAGGGAAACCTAGGGTTTGAAATACGGAACGAATTAACACCTGATGCCTGGATGGAAGGTGCTTCTTTATCATCAAGGTTTGAGATTCCTTGCCTGAAACTGAGACCCCTTATTTGTGACAGATCCTCAGTAAGTGGCTGATAGCATGATGAATGAATGTCTAATGAAGTCCGTGCAGCTAATTCCATTAGCCATAAACTGTTGACCAAGTCTGGGACTAAGTCTGGATCCAGCCACACATAAACTCCTCTCTGAGAAGGACTTTAGAAAGCAAGGGGGTCCATTCTGAACCTCATGACTCAACAGGAGGCTTTTCTTACCCTTTGTATCTCTTCCATTGGACATAAGTCATTGCCCAAGTCTGACACTAGGATTAGATCTAGCCGCCTCTAAGCTCCATCAGGAGTTTAGAAAGCAAGGGGGTCCACTCAGAACCTCTTGACTCAATGGGAGGGTCTCCCTTACCTTTTTGCATCTCCGATCTCTGTGTAAATCATTCCAAATCGATTCTAACTCAATTTTCCTTTCTATGTTTCTTCCATGTGGTAAATGATAGAGTGAACCATGTCCTGATCCAATGTCGGGGAAGGTTTCAATATGATCCCAAGAGTGAGATTAAGACACAAACGAGGTCAAATGCCATATACACAAAAGAGCTTTTATTATCAAAAGTATCAAAAGTAGAAAATAGTAGCGATAGGATAGAATGGAAGAAAAGGCAGAAATCAAGCAAGCAGTTGGGATAGAGTTGCAAGGATAGTCACCACCATGGATCCAGCGGTGTCCCCTTGGTCCTCAGTCTTCAATTCTTCAGTGGTGGATGCACACCATGGCTTGTCTCCATAGTTTTTTATAGAGCATGGTTTGATGGTGCATGCACATTCGTATTGTTCATGTACTTTTCACACGCTGCAGGTTTCATCTATCACATGACCTTTGCGTGATCAACACCAGAAACCAGTATCTTATCCCAAAGACTACAGTTTCCATGAGAATGGTAGTCTCCACATTCTTGCATGCTTGTCGGCTCCAGCCCGTTTCCTCTCCTGGATGCCTCAGTGGCCTGGTAATCGTCCTTATGGATGGAGGAATGTCCTGCTTAGACAGGCCATCCCAGAGACCAAGGGCTTAAGATAAGCAGTCCACAATTCTTGAGAGGACTGGTTTGAGAAGTCTCTCACACCTAACAATCTTTGAGACAAACAGCTCAAGGTAACAATTCAGTCTCTCACAAACCATGCCATCGAACTCTGTTAAGTCGCGCTTTTGTAAATTAATGTTAAAATCACTTTCACTAATACCTTTGATGGTGATTCTTTAGGTGATCTAAAACACTCCTGTGTGACAATAAGAAAGATGAAAAAGTGAAGACAGATTTCTCTGTGGATCCCTTCCTGAATACTACATTGTTCTCTACACAGGTGGCCACATGCAGGTTTATGTACCTCAAACCTAACACTTCTCCCATCTGTGGCTGTCACCAGAAGAAGAAGAGACATTTGATCCACTCTACTCAGTGGTTTACACATGTGACCAAAAAAGGAAAATATTCAAAGTTTTCATGCATTATATGGCAGTTGGTGCCTACTCCTTGGATGGCTGTGTGGTTATTGATAGAGCACTGGCATCTTCTGAATGCAATGGGTGCATTTTCTCTGGCTGTATGAAATACTACCATGAAAATCAATCTTCTGTCAGGGGCCACCTTTGCATATTTATGTTACACAACACAACAAAATATGGGCCACCTGAAGAGACTGGTCTTTAATTTCCAGTCTGTATGGGAACATGAATGGGCCTTCATGGCAAGAGCTATTATGCCAAGGTGCCCACACTGCTCATTCCCAGAGATGCTTTTTTTGGTGACAGAAAAATGCCATCTGTTTGTCTTACAAAGCAACCCCTGATGAAAAGTTCCATTACTGTGATATTACATGTTTTGCCCCAGAAAAAAATACCTCTTTGGGCACATAAAAATAATTTTGGAGAATTTCAGCACTCTACTAGCATATTTCAGGAAGATCAAAAAACAAATATACCCACCTCGAGGGCTCTTTTTTCCCAATATCTGGACAGGCTAACATTAAACTATTGTTTTCCTTGTGCCACTCTTCTCTTGAAACCTTCCAGGCCATCTGCACCCTCAGGGATGAACAAAGAGCCCTTGTGGGCACCTGGTGTATCCTGGGTCTGAACTGGTCTTTGAGGGTGATATACTTGTGATATTCTGCCATCTGGCATTTTGAACAGGGGGGTTAACAACCTTTACTGAGATTACATAAACCTCCTTCAAAAGCAAGAAGTTTCAGACTATCCAGTCTTGTGCATAAATGCTGACAGATATCTAAATATGTTAATTATTATGGGCAGAAGAAGACACTGCTTTATGGCCTGAGCGCATAATGAACAGGCACACACCCACCACCCCCCACCACCCCCCCAATGCCAAACAGTTTTTACACTCTCTGTGGGTAAATATGGAAACATAAATTCAATCTTCCCAACACCACCACTGTAAGAGAACCAGGCGAGTTGTAGCTTCCTCTTTTCTCTGGCTCATGACATGTTAAGGATGCTGCCACTGCCTCATGGAAGCATGTCAAAGGATGTCTAACCCTGGAACACAGCACTAACATGTTTTTAGCCTGCTGCACCACAGCGTATGTGTGCCTAGAGCTTTACGATCTCTTTGGATGCAAGACCATTTCCTTTATCACAACACAGACTTTCATATTTATGAGTTGCCTGGGTGGCAGCATGGTACTCCACTTCTTTTGAGGTGAATGATACCAGATGAGCAAATTGCTGAGTTCATGTCAAGTCCCAAATCCTACTGCTACCTGCAATCTAGGGAAAAGTCTTGTCTAGAAGCTAAAGACCACTTTTAATGCAATCAACAGAGAAAAGATCAATTTTGTGCCATTGTCGGAACTTTTGTTGGACTATGACATAAATCCAGAGCAGTGGTGCCTCTAAAATGATCTTCGTAGGTCAGTGTCCCATCAGTAGGAACCAGAAGGCGTGGGTGCAAGAATCCAGCCCTCCCCACCCCCCCCACCAGACACAAAAGGTGGTCTATGGCAAATGGGTATTGTGTAAAAATTTCTGCAGATTTTGGACATGGACAGGAAGCACCATTTTCCACCTTTCTGGTAGGGCTTAACAAATGCAGAAAATGTTAATTTTGAAAAAAAATTTTTGGAGAACACCAAAGACTTGCTCTCTATTATGCCTTGGAATATGGTGTGATGTTAGAGTAGTCAGCAACTGCTGTATCAGGGGCTGCTCTGTAAATATCCTTTTATCAAATTTGTGGAGGACTTGCTAAAAAGTCTTAGCAATAACCCCTTATTTCCACCTCTGTGATGGGTTGACCCTGGCTGGACGCCAGGTGCCCACCAAAGCCGTTCTATCACTCCCCCTCCTCAGCTGGACAGGGGAGAGAAAAAATATAACAAAGAGGTTGTGGGTCAAGATAAGGACAGGAGAGATCACTCACCAATTACTGTCACAGGCAAAACAGACTCAGTTTGGGGAAAATTAACTCAATTTATTACAACTCAACCAGAGTAGGGTAATGAGAAATAAAACCAAATCTCAGAACACCTTCCCTCCACCCCTCCCTTCTTCCTGGGCACAACTTCACTCCCGGATTCTCTACCAAGCCCCCCCGCCACTGGCACAGGGGGACAGGGATGGGGTTTACTGTCAGTTCATGACACATTATTTTCTGCTGCTTCATCCTCCTCAGGGGATGGATTCATCATACTCTTCCCCTGCTCCAGCGTGGGGTCCCACCCACGCCAGACAGTCCTCCATGAATTTCTCCAAAGTGGGTCCTTCCCGTGGGCTGTAGTTCTTCACAAACTGCTCCAGCATGGGTCCTTTCCACGGTGTGCAGTCCTTCAGGAGCACACTGCTCCAGTGTGGGTCCCCCATGGGGTCACAAGTCCTGCCAGAAAACCTGCCCCAGGGTGGGCTCCTCTCTCCACAGATCCGCAGGTCCTGCCAGGAGCCTGCTCCAGCGCGGGGTTCCCACGGGGTCACAGCCTCCTTTGGGAACCCACCTGCTCTGGTGTGGGGTCCTCCCTGGGCTGCAGGTGGAGATCTGCTCCACTGTGGACCTCCCTGGACTGCAGGGGGACAGCCTGCCTCACCAGGGTCTTCCCCACAGGCTGCAGGGGAATCTCTGCTCCGGCGCCTGGAGCATCTCCTGCCCCTCCTTCTTCACTGACCTTGGTGTCCGCAGGCTTGTTTCTCTTACATGTTCTCACTCCTCTCTTTGGCTGCCATTTTCCGTCTGTCTCAACTTTTTTTTTTTCCCTTCTTAAAAATGTTATCACAGAGGCACTATCACTGATTGGCTCAGCCTTGGCCGGCAGCGGGTCCATCTTAGAGCCAGCTGGTATAGGCTCTCTCTTGAACACAGGGGAAGCTTCCAGCAGCTTCTTACAGAAGCCACCCCTATAACGCGCCCCCCCCCCCCAAAAAAAAACCTTGCCACACAAAGCCAATACAACCTCGTAAAATGTACAGGGTTGTGATCAATGATTTGATGAATTCCGCTGGTGAGAGAAACTGAGAAAACCCAACTTTTACTGAGTGTATCACAGGTATCTCAACATCCTCTACATTGTACAGAATACAGTTTGTTTGTTTTGCTTGCTTGTTTGTTGTTTCTTTGTTTCCCAGGGCAAGAAGACCCATACCATCACTCAGCATAAAATACATGGTATTAAGAAGCCCCAGGAAAAGCTCTAGGCTGTATCCTGTGTCCCTAGTGATACAGATGTATCCTGGCAATATGGACATTTTCCTCTACTTACTAGCCATGGGCTACACAAGAAACTTGGAAAGAAAGTGATTTTTTTCCAGGGGCAAGACATATTTTTTTTTATTTATTTTTTTGAGAGAGAGCTAGAGTGTCCAGTGAGAGTGAGCAGCAAGGTGGAATAGGCTGTATTTCAGAGGGTCAAGGCTTATATTTCACAAAGACTAAATTTTATGTATGTTATGTCTCTGTAATTCTATCAAATAATATAAATGAAATAGGAATGAGAATAATAAAATTTGAATATGACTAAACTCAGTGCTCTCCTGACACTCTTCTTTGAGGGTGTCATGGTTTAACCCCAGGCAGCAACTAAGCACCACGCAGCTGCTCACTCACTTCCCACCCCACCCAGTGGGATGGGGGAGGGAATTAAAAAAAAAAAAAAGTAAAACTTGTGGGTTGAGATAAGAACAGTTCAATAGAACAGAAAAGAAGAAACTAATAATGATAATGGTAACACTAATAAAATGACAACAGTGATAATAAAAGGATTGGAATACACAAGTGATGCACAAGGCAATTGCTCACCACCCACCGACACCCAGCAAGTCCCCTAGCGGCGATCCCTCACCCCCACTCCCCCCCAGTTTATATACTAGGCATGATGTCTCTATGTTCAAATGGGATATAGAAACATTATTCCATGTGAGCATAGATATATATCTGAAGAGAAGTGCTGGAAAGACTCATATCTAAATGCCACCAGTCTTTGGAGATATGGATCCTGGCTGAATCTCTCATTTCATTATTAGCCTATGCATTGTTTATTTAGCTAAAGTGAGGTTCTACCATGTTCTTCTTTCTTCCATTAGACTTTTTGTGTCTTCCTCTAGCTATTGTAGAATTTCACAGGAGATAATTCATTGCAATATTCTTTTTCCACTGTGACAAATAAATTAAGTAGACACCACTGAATATATTTTCTCTTTCCCTAATTTTGCAAATCAGTGGAACATTTATAAAGCTTTAATTTTCCAGAATATAGTTTTTGTCATATTGTCAATATATGGCAACAGAAAAAATAGTTGATGTTCACATAAGTGTTTACAGTATACCTAGTCTGCCAAGGTTTGAATACAGTGTGATATCTTCAGAGCATATATTCAAAGCATACTGTACAGTGACTGAAATAGTTGGTTTGGCTTTCCACGCTGATTCATAGCAAGCATCTCTAAATTCTTCATTTTTTTCTTGAATCACCATTTTTCTTAGCAATGATATCCACAGTTTATTGTCCCTGTCAATTTTGAGTTTGCATATGACCACAATGGCCATTTTTGACAAGGAATGTTTTTTCACACTTCTGTCAAACTCAAGAATGAGGGATTTGGGTGGGAGGACATCTTGCTCTACATCTCTTTTGAGCATTTGCCCTATATCTCCTTTGAGAATTCTTTTCTTCAACCAAATAGTAAAAATAATTTCAAAAATTATTAGGTTATCATAAATCAACCTCCTTTGTGGTGGTTTTGGTGTGTTCCTTTTTTTTCTTACCCACAGGTATCATGATCCTATGTATCCACAGATTTTACCAAATCCTTTATATTAGAATTGCAGCAATATCTGTACTTCATAAGCAGGTCACTCAACTTCCAAAAATAAGAAACTTCTATGAAGATTAAAATGGTTCAGAACATTAATGTAATCATATAAAAATTGACAATTTTCTTCGTAAACCACTCAGCAGAAGCTGAATCTCACTAAATTCTGTCCTCATTGTAGTTCCTTTTTCATTTACTTCAATATGAAGTGTTGTACATATATGGCACTTTCTTCCAAATAGTTTGACTGTAGTCAATAATGCCACTTATGGAAGCTGAAGCAAATAAAGTTAGATATGAGTGAAACTAGGCCTGAACAAAGATGAGTTTCTAGGATGTGATTATGTCCTCCTGGTCCATATGTAGATGTTTTCACCAAAGGAAGATGCTTTCCTTCAGTGCCTTGTCAAAAGGCACATACTCTTCTCATATTAGGGAGTGTCAGTCCTGGGAGATATCCCTGGAAATGGATATATGCATATGTCATCTGCAGGGAAGCCAGGTGGAATTAATGCTGTCTGAGCTTACATAACAATTTCTGTAACACATGAAGACCATATTGTAATACCTCCATTCTATTAAAAGGCTATGGGATATGCTTCTGCACAGGTTATTGTGTAGTATGAATTTTGACATTTCTGCAAGATTACTGAAGAAAAGAGGATTAGGAAGCTTTGGATTTGTAGCTATACTGTGTGCTGGAAAGGTGATGTAAGGGGACATGTCCAGTACTGAACACTAAATGATTCCTCATCACCCTGTAATGCACACATTACTTTCTCATAAAAGTGGTATAGATAACGATGTGATCTTTTATGTTGCTGTAATCAAAGTAGAATTTACAATATTCTTCATAACCTGTGATAACTGCATCACATGTGTGAAGAGCCAATCACAGGTACCTTTTTCTGTTTTATGCATATTTTAAAAACATAATTATTAATAAAATATACTCAGCAGTTTTATACCTCTATTACTTCCTACTAAAAATAACAGGCTGCAACAGTATAAAAGGTGACCTATTCCCTGTGACAGCCAGACCCAATGGCACCATCGACTAGAACCATCTGGAAATGCTCTGCCAAAGCAAATACCAGGTTTTTAAAGTCTATGCTACCAATTTGATGCATGGCTTCCCAATGAGAGTAAAAACTGGCAGCTAAGCCTAGGCTTCTACACTCCACAGATGTGAGGAATCCCTAATTATGTGTCAGTCCAGTGTCAGCCCTCAGGTTTCAGTAGCTTCACCTCAATGGAGGGAACCCAGCTGTCACAGTTTTTATATGATTATGAATTTGCAATACTGCTGTTACTATGAGACCCACCACAGAGCAAAATCTATGGAATTCAATACCATTATATAATAAGATTTGTACATCTTACATATAAGATAGATGAATATACACGAGAGGAATATAGACAAAGAGCAAAGGGAAATCCTGAGAAAGTAATAGGTCATCATTACTCATACTTCAGTGACCATATCAGCTTTGTGTATACCCACACTTCAGTTTATACTATCTAGTACCACTGGGCCTCATTATGAACTATTCCAGGAAACTAATATAAAATTTTAAAAAAGAACTGATTTCCAGCAGTTTTGTGTTTTTTACATCCAGAAAAGCTTTCTTGATCCTGTTCAAGCATAGCTCAACAAAGAAGCGTGTTGGCATGCTGTAGTGCAGAGTCTGGTACATCTTGCAGAATATTGCTGCCAAACTGGGTGTGTTGTGAAATCAGGGATTTAATTTGATGGATAGGATGCAGTCTGAACATGTAACAGCTTAACTGCTATTTAGTTTTACCAACGTTGTGCCAAAAGATTTTTTTCTTTTTTGTAGAGGGATTAGAAGAAGAAATATGAGGCTGCTTTGGATGTATTTATTCTTAACTCCTCTCCAGTATGAGGGACAACTGAAGAAATGTGATTTGTGATCTAAAATTGATACAACAGAAGGAATGACAGAATCACAGAATCATGGAATTGTTGAGATTGGAAGAGACTTACAAAGTTCATCTGGTCCAACCTCCCTGCTCAAGCAGGGTCATTTAGAGACAGTTGCTCAGGAAATTGTTATGAATAAATAAAAATTAAAAAAAAAAAAAAAAAGTGAGAAAATTATTTTCTATCTATTACCTTTTAAGTTCTTTTTGGCAAATTACTTAAAAGTTTGTTTAAATTTGCAATGATAATATGAAAAAATGGATTAACTCATTAAGGTGAGGTATACTTTCATGCTTGACTTCTCAACCATCCCTGTGATCTCAGGGTACATGTTAAGCTTTTGTGATTTTTGCAATGCACTTTAATCTGCAAAATCTAAAGCGGAGACCAGACCTGAATACCTATATTTTCTTAAATTAAATCCTGAAGAAAAATATGAAATGAGATCTTTGATATTACTGCTACCAGCATCCCTTTTCCTCTGTTCCCTTTCTTTTTCTTTGTTTAAAAATATACCACCTAACAACTGAAAAATATACCAAAAACCTAAGCAAGTTAGATAAAGTGAGCAAGGCCTTTCTTTTTGCAATATTGCTCATGTACCTAACAACAGAAATGCAATTATAATTGATGTCTTGCCAAGTAGGTGATAAAGCACTTGGACAAATGTGTCCTTCTCCAGAGGCAAGTAACAAGAATGCCAGAAAAAGGAGCTGCATGTTCTGTCTTCACTTCCATTTTCTCTATGTCAATTTTGCTTTTTCTTCAAAATATTAGGATCTGACTTGAATTTCTGAGGCCCACAGAAAAATCTCAGGTTAATTTCTGTTCTTTAAAGGGACAGTATTTACCATGTTTACAATCTTAGTAAAGACCTCCAGGCTTTATACGAAAACTTTTAATCTAAAAATAAGAAAATAAGTATATTACTTGAAAGCTTCAATATCTTGCAACTCAAATACCTCAACTTCCCTGTCTCTCCCCCCAAATATTTTTAGTTAGAAATTGTTTTCATTATTTTGTTATGACACAAAATATACCATAATCTCTTCCTGTGTTATTGATTATGGCAGATTTCAATACTAACAAAATAAACACTGATAATAATAACAAACAAACAAACATAGAAGAAAAAAAAACAAAAAACAAACAAACAAAAAAAAAAAAAAACAAAAAAAGAAAACCAAAACAAACAGATAGTGACAATTAAGGATCTTTACAGAGATGCTCCACAGCATCAGAGAAGTAGGAGGAAACCTGATAAGGACAGAGCCATGGAAGCCCAGAAAAGAAAAAAATATCAATAAAAGAAAATCAGCTGCATGAAAGCCAGACAGCAGGGCGAGGGGGAAGAAAGGACACTACTTTTGAGATAAGCTAGGAAGAGGTATACATGTTTAAGTGATTTCAATTCTGTTATTGGATAGGAGAGGATTTAAGAGAATATTCTAGAAGAGGAACTCAGGGCCCTTGTCATAAAGGATTGCCTTAAAATCAGGCAGAGCAGACTTTAGGGCTAACTTATGGTTTGCTTTGCACATCTGTAGTTCTCTGAACCTCTGGGATACAATTTTCATGGCTTCTAGATTCTTTTTTCACAAGCTGGAAGAGTGGAAATCTTGGACCCATGGCACCCAGATTCAGAAGAGGAAACTAAAAAGACCCAAGTGTCCTTTTCAGCTTTGTGGTTCATTCTTGTCAGCAGGAAGCCTGGAGACTTGAGCTTTTTTCAAGTTTTATTTTATCAAAATTCTTTTTTTATTGAATATATTTTACTTATGTATATAATGAATAAATCTTCTGTATTAAAACTACAGAGAACCTCCTTTTCCCACTATTTTAGACATGACGGATAAGATTTAGTAACCACTGTCTAGATCTACAGTAGCAAGTAATTTACTACAAGTGGAGGAGACCTGCAGAGTAATGGAAAGGGCCCTATGTCCAACAGCATACACTCTTCAGGAGATTTTATTTCAGACATCTAGTCTGTATGCACTCACTGGTGGTTGGATCACACTGAGTGCAGTACTGGACTTTGTGCTGGAAAGAGTGCAGTACTTCTCTGTTTAGCTCCATCTGAATGAATCCAACTCTAAGACTGCTCTGCAACATGACAGTGAGCAATGCTGATCAGTAGATTTGTATTAAAAGTATATTCCTTTACCCAAAGTAAAGTAGTAACGTAGATACACCTATTGCCAAATTACCTGACTACCAGAATGATTTTAAGATACTTGAAACTTCTATCCATTGCTACGTAGTACACCATTAAGCTTCCTTTTATGCAGGTGATCAAAACAGCACGTAACACACAGATTTTTTTGATGGATGACAAACTTTCCGAAGCTGATGTAGAAACATTTAAATGTCACTAAGATATATTTTGTAGAACAAAGGCATTTATAACAAACTGAACTATGCTCCAGTAAAATGAAATGGGTTTTTAAAATAATTTCACTGTTAACATGTAATTATCCTTAAAAGTTTAATAGTTTAAAATAATGGTGTGACACTGCCTAAGAGACGAGATGACCATTCAACAGATGTAAATTGGCCCTGTTAAAGGGGTTGGCTGGCTCTTACAAATTGACTAAGGATTTTCCTTATTAAGATGTTATGTTTTCCCCAACAGTAAAGTTAAAATCTACAAAGGATCAGAAACTGACCTTTGTTTCTTACTGATGCTTTGTTCTATGCTTCCTTAGTCTTGTGAAACACGCAACTCTACAGATCCTTTCTCAGACATGATAATTCTCTCCTAAATATCTTGCATTTGCTCAATGCCCTAAACCTTCTGAAGGGAAGGCACAGATCACAGACATCATGCTAAAGGCCTAGACCTCAATTTCATTTTCAAGGCTCTTCACAAGGATCTGTTCTTATTTCAAAGTCCATACTTTTGAAATGTTTAAGCACATACTTAAGCACACAAAAGATGTTTATAGCTTTCAAAGAATTTAAAAATATGGTTAAACATGAAAATAATTGCTGTCTTAAGAAAACACCAATTGGACTTTGCTTGGGATAAATACATTTTTCCAGTTTGTCATTTTTAAGAAAAATGATAGATTGGTGTCCTTAAAGAATAGTTTTCTTGAGAATAAAGTAGAGTTTTCTTGATTCTGTCTGAGCTATTTATGATGTGTTATCTCATTGAGAAGATTGTATTCATCATTATTAACTTTTATTTTGATAAGCATAAAGTAGTTGTTAATCCCTACCTATATCCTTACCATTTTCTCACTTTTGCCAGTACAGTTTTTGTGGAACTATGCTTTGAATTGACTTGGTGAACTTTTTCAGATCATTAATAATTCATCAAAAAGCAGTTATAAATTATTGTCACTATGAATTTCATTCTCTCATGGTAAATGTTAAATTTTCTTTGAAGAGAAGCAGAATTCGTGATGAAAGGACTAAAATCTTGGTCATCGAAACTCCTATTGTTTTCATCTACTTCATTTATTATTCAAATTGTTTAACCTTAAATAAAGTACTGAGAATGCATTAGGTTTATCTTACTATTCATAAGATTTCAGAAATATAATAGCATATAGCTCTTTCTGTGAAGTAAGAAATGAACAAAGTAAATATTTGATAGTAGAGACTGGAATAGTGATTTCAGCTGAGAGTCAGCTGTGAATAACTAATCCTAGGATCAATCCAGAAGTAAAGATGGGGATGTTCAGCAGAGTGAGAGTAGACAAATTAGTGACCGGAGTAATGATTCAGCTGCTACACACTTTCATTGTAATCAGGGATTCTTGCATGGTTGAAAAAATAGCAATCTAGAGAGCAGCACAGGAAATTCAAAATTAATTGAAGATGGGTCAGAAATAGGTGCAAAAACTCAAACTACTGAGGGCAGAAAATACAAATAGCATGAATGGAAATAGCATAATAGGAAAAATGAGCTCAAAAGGGAAAATTCAGTATGTGAAGAGATTATAATGAAAAGAATGAAATGCACTGAGAAATATAAAAGAACATTGGAATTTACACTGTTGCTGATTTGCTGGTTCCGTGGTACAATTAAATGCTTTTTCTGATGAAATCAATAATTTAATACAGGCAACAACTGACAAGACAGGAAAAAAAAAAAAATAAAAGGAAAAATAGGGCACAGCAATGGGAGTTCATATCCCAAGAGTCCTTCTGTAAGTAGCTGGAATAAGCTTCTTCATTTACAGGTGAGGAGTTCAATGAAGTCCTTCCAGCTAAAAACATCTAACAAGACTTTTTACTTTATTGATTCTCCAGCTGAGCGGCCTAAAAAATGTAAGGCATTGCTTAACAGAAAAAAAACCTTCTTTTTTTTCAAAAAGGAAAATGAAGAAATAAAGTCAATAGATGAATTCTTAGCAGTCCAATTTCACTGGGCTTACTTGCTTACTTAGAGACGATCTTACGGAAATTCATGAGGTTAATTCTATGAATAATACAATATGTTGTTACCACTCAGTGGTTTGTTTCTATTTATATGTATGTGTGTGTATATATATGTGCAATCAGCTTCAATAATTATGAACAAGAACTTGCAAGGTGGTGTTTTGAAGAGATATTGGATTTAGCATTTCAGACAGTTTCTGAAATATGTTCACTTCTATCTACTGCTGCCAGCCATTCATTTTTGCCCTGTACTGCAGTTACTTCCCTCATTATAAGTCATTAGTTAAATATGAAAAGAAGGAAAAAAATCAAACCAAACAACAAACACAAAACAAACCACACAGAAAAGAAGCAATCCAGATTAAAAATAACATTTTGGATAAACAGTTATTTTTAACATTAATCAGTTTGGTAATCTGGTATAGTGTGGGTTCTCAAAATTGCAATAACACATTGAGGCAGCAAGCAGTGATATGAGAAAGAGATCAGACTTAAGTTTGCTTTACTGCTAGAGACTGGATTTCATCAAAATGCTTTTTCAGAATAAAGCCTTCAAAACAGCTGTCATATTGGTGAGAGTAAATATTTTTTCTATAAATCAGCTGACTGTACTGTCTGACAAAATAGAAAAATAATTTGATCCTCTCAAGTAATGATAATTTTTTTGTTAAAAGGTAGGGAAAAAATCACTCAAAGATACACATAAAGAAGGTATCAATTTTAAATCACTAAAAAGTAACCAGCCTTCAAACTGGCAATCTGTTTCCTGAATCTAAGAAGGTTCTAAGACTTGGAAGGCTCTAAATCACAGAAGCCGGTACTTTTCTAAAAAATATTTTAAAGGACACTTAATGTAACTTTTGTGAACATGTCACTGTAACAATGTCACCTCTCAAGTTCTACTCCATGAGTCCACATCCGGTATTTCTTGTCTCTACTAAACCATGTTAACTCTCTTTCCAAGTTTTATAGCTTGTAGTGATCTGAAAATTCTTTATTCTCCTCTGAATCATTAATCTGTGTCTTGCTTTCTAAGGATACAGCAGAACACATTTTATAGCCATAATATGTAACATGCCAGGATTATTTTACCTATTCCAAAATGAAGGAGAGTAAATGCTATATCACTACATTTATCGGCAAGTCTTTTTCTTTGTTTTATGTGTTACCATCTTTATATGTGTACCTTATCAATAAATAAGATTTAATTCCAAATGTGAATTTAATCCCAGAGAATGAGAAATAGAATTTGTGGTCAGGAGACATTTGTTTGTGAGTTACTTAATGCAAATGTTCACTAGATACAGAAATATATGTGAGGATAAGTTACTTATACTTAGATGATTAGTTTTTTTTTGGAAAATTTGGCTGCTTTTATTTCAACTTCAATATTTCTTCAAAATTTTTATAGTTGAGAAAATATCAAGCATTTTTCCAGATGGATTTCAGTGACAAGTGATGTCCCTTGGGGTCCATATTGGGACCAGTACTGTTTAATATCTTCATCAATGATAAAGACAGTGGGATCAAGTGCACCCTCAGCAAGTTTGTAGATGACACCAAGCTGAGTGGTGCAGTTGACATGCCTAAGGGATGGGATACCATCTAGAGGGACTTGGACAAGCTTGAGAAGGGGGCCTGTGTGAACCTCGTGAGGTTCAACAATGTCAAGTGCAAAGTCCTGCACCTGGGTCGGGGCAACCCCCAGTATCACTACAGGCCTGGGGATGAAGGGACTGAGAGCAGCCCTGTGGAGAAGGACTTGGGGGTACAGGTGCATGAAAAGCTGGACATGAGCCGGCAAGGTGCGCTTGTAGCCCAGAAAGCCAACTATGTGCTGGGCTGCATCAAAAGAAGTGTGGCCAGCAGGTCAAGGGAAGTGATCCTGACCCTCTACTCCACTCTGGTGAGATCCCACCTGCAGTACTGCATCCAGCTCTGGGGTCCTCAGTACAAGAAAGACATAGACCTGTGGGAGCAGGTCCAGAGGAGGGACGCAAAAATGATCAGAGGGATGGAACACCTCTCCTATTAAGAAAGGCTGAGAGAGTTCGGGTTGTTCAGCCTGGAAAAGAGAAGGATCCAGGGAGACCTTATTGTGGCCTTTCAATACTTAAAGGGGGCTTATAGAAAGATGGGGACAGACTTTTTAATAGGTCCTGTTCCAACAGGACAAGGGGTAATGGTTTTAAACTAAAGGAGGGTAGATTCAGACTAGATATAAGAAATTTTTTATGATGAGGATGGTGAAACACTGAAACAGGTTGCCCAGAATGGTGGTAGATGCTCCATCCCTGGAAACATTCAAGGACAGGTTGGATGGGGCTCTGAGCAACCTGATCTAGTTGAAGATGTCCCTGCTCATTGCAGGGGGGTTAAACTAGATGACATTTAAAGGTCCCTTCCAACCCAAACTATTCTATGATTCTATGATTTCTATTCTCTATCAGGTAATGTAACACGAAATGACAGTCCATTTACCTTTAATTAACAAATTATTTCCTTCATCTTTGAAGTCTATAACATACAGATTAAAAGATCAAATCTTATTATTTTTAGATTCTATATTATATACAATGGCATATTACATGGTAGCTGTCATATTCTCAGGTATTTTTTAAAATTCATTAATATAATATTATTGATGTCTCCCGGAGACAGTGGGTTTCACAGATTAATTACACACTATAAAAAATTACCCTTTCTAAAACTATTGTTAATTAATATTGTTATGTTTAAATTTCTTATCACATTTCTTAGAATGGAAAAAAAGGTGATGACATTCTTGGTAGACATGGCATGATTCTGAACACAAATGAGGATAAGTAATTTTGTCCTTCCTAATTTTTCATCTTACACTGTTGTCATCTTACACTAATTGTAAATGATGTTTTCTTTTTGTTTGTTTGTTTTAAATCTATTTATACTTCCCAGTCAGTTTAATTCCTCACTTCCTTTTTCTCTTATTGTTGTTACACATTGCCATGGAATCCCCCCAATCTTAATATCCATTTTTTTATATGTGCTCATGAAGACTGAAACCTTTCTTATAATGAATTATTACAGCGAATTTATACAAAGAAAGGATACCACACAGACTGGTAATAGTTAATAGGATAGAACACAATCAGACTGGCATGCAGCTGCTTATACTAGTACAGCTTATGTCCCCACTGGAGAAAGGATGAGCTAAAACCTTTGTGAGGCTGTTACACGGTTATGTCTCTGAGCATGGCAAGAGTTATACTCGAAGGTCTACTGCAATAAACACCTGCCCCTCAAAACAAATGGAATCATACTGGAATAAATATTTTCCCATAGCCAGTCCAAACTGTCTTGGCAGTGCAAAATTCATTCCTGACAAAAGAAGGGAAGTAATAAAAAGACTTTAAATTGTCAGTGTGGCTTAAGGTAAATAACAGAGTTGGAGTGCTACAAAATATAATGGGGGATATCCCTTTTCCATTATTTCATCCTTTTCTCTATCTCCTCTTAAGCATTCAGCACAGAAGAAACCAACCAAGGAACCCTCCTTTCTTTAGTCCCTATACACAGTCACTCATCATTCCCCATGGAAATATTTAAGAAGTATTTCATGTAAACCAGCTCTTTGTACTGCTGGCACCTTCTGCCTCTGCACCCAACACCTCCTGTGGAGCTGAATCAGTCAAGAAATAGAGGTGGATTACACTTACTAGAGGACCCTCAGAAGGAAAAGAGAGGCTTCAAGGACTGGAGGTTGTGTAGGATGGAAGCAGGAGAGGGGAAGGGTAACTTCATCCTATCAAGGAACAGCAGCTGCTGTCCCCAGATTTTGTTATCCCTTCCATGACAGCAGACAAATGTGTGCTAGAAGAGTTCATCCTCATCTTCCTTCATGGGATGCACAACAGATATGTTGCTGAATTCACTTTTGCTTACTACCTTGAGATAGTTCTGTAACTGCAGTATGGAGGCAATACCCAAAGAAATCAGTTCTGAATTTCCACTGCACTGAAAGTTGCACAGATGCTTGTATCAGTGCTAAGCAAATCTGAAAATGTTGTAAATCAGAACAGTATTAATACATGGAATTGACAGTAAGCATACCTATTCCTATAGCCCAGGTGCAAACATTAAACAAAAAAACATCATGCCCCTGAAAATGACAAATTCCTGACAACAGAGAAATGAAAAAAACATCCGTGAGATGAGCTAACCCCCCTCCTGCGCACTCCCACAATTTTTTATAAATTTGAAATGGATTATAACTGGACAAGGTATCCTAATTAAGAAAACGGATGAATATTTATTATATATAGAACTGGTTCCATGTTAAGTTTTGCTAGCAATTGCTGTCACCGTCCTCAAAATCTATTAATGACATCAGTACCATGTACAACTATCCCTCTCATTTCAGCAGCAAAATATGTTTGCAGAACTTTATTTCACATTTTTTCAATTCTATACAATATAGTTTCATACTTCTTTCATTCACTGTGCTATATGAGATGTTACACTATGATGAGTAAACCTTGCTACAGTTTTCAAGAAACCGTCCTGAGCTGTGAAATCTTAATCTGGTTTTGACAGTAACTTCAAGGAGTTTGTGGCATCCAATCATCCATAATCGCCATGTCACAAATCACACATCATATAGAACAAATAATAATCATATCTAGATACTTTTAAATCAACCAGGTCTAAAAAAAAAAAATAAAAATAAAAAAACTATTATTCTATCATAATTTAAAAGAAAAGAAGTTCTTTTATTTATAAGAAAACTTATTAGAATTAATGATTTGAAAATTCTGACCTTTGAAAAATAGCATGATTGGTTTTTTAACCTGCTAAACTGAGAAATGTCCCAGAAAAGGCTCCTCCATTACACTTTGTACCTATTTCTCTTGTGAGTTGGAAACAGACAGGGTAGCAATGGGGGAAACTTAGATTCACAGTTTGGATTTGAAAGACAAGTAGTTACATTAAAATATTTTTCCCTTATATTAGGCCAGATCTTACAACAATTAACATCATAGGAAAAACTCCTAGTAACATTCTGCTTAAAAGGATTTTTTAAAAGCTGGAATTTTGTAAATCAATGGGCATCTTTGATTTATTTTAAAGAAAAAACATGGTATTTATGTTTTAATCTTTAGCCTCATTGTAAATAACCTGTACTTGAAAGAACACACAGATCCCAAAAGTATAAATATGACATCTATTTTACTATTCATTCAGCAACATCTGAATTTTAGTGGCCATGCCAATGAAGCATCGTTATGAAAACCAGGTAAAAACCCAAACATCGACTCCCTGACAAAACCTGTCTCTCCCTCCCTCCCTCTCTTCCTATCTTCCTCTTTCCCTCTCCCTTCGTCCCTCTCTCCCCCTCCCCCCGCCCAACAAGTCTTACTATTTGTAACACAAGTGCATCACTCACCGTATGTCAACCCCATGAACTAATCAATTTGGGGATGTTAGTAAAGAGTGATTCAGAGCTTCTGGGAAGGAAGCAATTGGCCTTGGCCAGGTGCTTAGCTAGTTCAGCTAAGCCCAGTTAAGTTAGAGGTTATCACTCCACAGGGAATAACGAGTGATTATAAACTTCCAGATGTTGGAGGCTGCTGAATCCAGTAGCCCAACAGATGTGGGGCTACTGTCCCCAGGTCCTGCCGGCAGCGAGGCTGAGCATACACTTCTAACAGGCACGCACATACACACACAGACCCAGACAGATACAACCTTTCCTTTACCGTTACAGCACAAAGGGAAAATGTTGGCCTGAGGAATCCTCTGTGAATGGAGGAAACTGGCTCTGAGGGAAATCTGAGGTTATTCAGTAATACATTTGAGGTGAGGAGGGGGAATAAGAAACACATCACTTCAGTGCCTTCTGGCCCAACAGACGAAGTATGCTGAGAAGCACTTCCAAGCAGCTTGCAGATGAGGATGCAGGAGCTACACTCCACTATGTTTACTTCATGATTGATCATCACAAAATATGCACCTTATAAACTTTGAGACAGAATTTATGAACAATAAGGTTTTTCACCTCCTTGATTGATTGAATCATCTGTAGACCACCAACGGAAACAAGGGATTTTAATGAATCACAGAGAAAAATATGTTTTCACTGCCCTAGTATAATAAACCAGACGTAACTCTGTATTTGCAATGTACCCATTAGGTTATATGAGAATGTATCCTCCTCGCATTACACAAAGTTGATAGAACAGACTTTTCTTTTTATTGGTAAGGCTGGTAAGATAAAAAGAAAGCACAGTCTTTTATGCCATAAAGACTTACTTCCTGTGAATATTTCTCAAACAGTTCATTACTGTTTATGATAGTGCAATTTGCATAAAACACTGAACGTACACACATGTAAGACAACCCAAATAATTCCTGTCCCAGAGGAACTGGGATCCAGCTGATAATACAAATGAAAGTAACTGAAACAAATGTGGAAATTAATTGTAAAATTGAAATACATTAAAATACAACAATATCTACATAATACACGGAGCTGATTTTTTAAATGTATTTATTTTAGAAATTACCAAAGTGTCAAACAAGTTGAAGTGTCTTATTTCAATGGATCTTTCACTGCCAGCTCTGGATGGCATTTCTGATAAGAAGGCTTTTCAGTGGAAACCTGCTAGGAATATGGAGCATTTATGCGGGATATGGAGGATCTGAATGGAGGTGTTTGCTCCAAAGCAAACATGTCAGACACCTGAATCCAGGTTGCAGATGCATGCTCTAATTATTAGACTATTGGCTGTTCTGAGAGCTTGTGTAAGGTTTAGGATATTTATTTTTTTCCTTCGTGAAAAGGCCGAAGACCTGATTTAATGCAGATTGAAGTTGTTTTCAAAGATCACTTTGCTTCTGCTTCTCTGTTCTTTTCCAGCCAGCTCAACTAATAACTTCTAAAATTATAGCAAATCCTCTTGTAGTTCAGCCAAATTAATGTTTATTCACCAGAGAGAAGAACATTCTGCAGAGACAAGAACAGTAAACATACAGCTTCTTCCCTGTCTTTATCAGAGAAGCTGCAGAGTTTCTTTCACTAACCCGTCCTAAAGGTCTGCATATTTTTAAAATTTTTTTACAGATATACACATTTACATAGATAGCCTTCCATATTTATAGCTGAATTCTTGGGGGAGAATAGAAAAAAAGTAAAAATTGATACTATTAGCACCTAAAGCTTGAAATTGAATGTTTTCTCTCTTAACTCTCCTGAATAGTTGAATTGCTTTTGTATTCTAATGAATTAGAAAGAATCCCCAAACTCTCTGTCACTTAGATCATTTACCTAAAACATTATCTGTCAGACTCTGACATGTCTTAGGATTTTTATATTCCTTTTCATGGGGCTATAAGGATCAAAATGAAGATCATAGAAACATAAGCTAGATAGCTTATGTATGGATGAGGCATGGGAAGAGTAAGGCAGTCTCTTAGAGGAAACAGGATGCACTCAAGTTGAAAGTAAAAATAACATCCCCACATGCTCTGTCAACACCTTATCATACTCATTAGTCCTGCTTTTATCACCACTGATCTAGCACAAATGAAACAAGAATTATGAAGACCTCAAATACCATGCAGCATCCAGGTATTCAGATGAAAACAGAAAAAAAAGAGATCTCAACATTCAGCTCACCTTTAAAATAACATATTTTATCATCCTTTCATTAGAAATAGATTTACCTTTTTTTATTTCTGTTTCCCAAATACAATCTTGAGGAAAGGAATACAAACTTTGTGATTTAATATCTTTACTACTTTGTTTCTATGTATTTCTTGTAAGATTACAAGTTGCATGTTTTCTATGTCTTCTTTGAGCCACATTTAAGCAGTCTCTGTAATAAATCTTTTCATCTCCATCTTCATAGAAATGGAAGAATTTAACTGCACAACTGCCACAATAAAAAGTGTGTGACTAAATTTCCAGGCAGTTTTCAAAGACTCAGCATTCATCCATTTATTCCTTTCAATCTTCTGAACAGTATAGCCCAACAAGGAAGCAGTTTAATTCCCTTCCCTAAAACACTTGGCTTTGGACTTAAGTGAACATCAAGAATGAATCAACTTAATGATTACAAGAATTTAAAACTAAAATGTTTGAAGTTCTTGTAATGATTTTTACTATAGAAAGATAATACTTCAAGTTTTTTTCCATAAATAGTTTTAAAGAATAAGAAAGGTAAGATTTTTCCATATTTTAGCAACCAGCAATGAAGTTATTTATTCCAGAAGGATACTATTTATTTTTTATAATTCTGACTGAAGTTTAACCTCCTATTATCTAAAAGACAAATTTAGCTTATTAAGATGATTTCAAAGAATTAGGCCTAAATTATATGTGATCTCACTTATCACTGTTTTCTACTTTTCCCATTACCTTACTACTGTCACAGTAAAAGTACTGTTTTAACACAACCTTACAGTATCTGGTAATTGTTAGCTCTTTAACAATAGTCTGCATTGTTTGTGTAATTATAAAATGAGCATTTTTATTTTGTTAAGTTGAAAGAAAACCAGTTTCATTCCTACTGTTTGAATATGCAGTAGGATTTTTATCTTTTGCACAAATTTTTATTCTATTATTTTTAAATAAAAATTCTATTTATACATTATTTTATGTAATATACCAGTGGGGAAGAAATACAGCTTTAAACTTATGTTCTGAAACTTCCAAAATACTGATTTTCTATAATGTTAAAAAGACTGTGAAATGTCATTCACTTTGTTTTGTGACAGCTATCTAGAAGGATGTTTTATACTTTTTGATTTGTGATTCTTGAAATTCACTCAAAAGCCACAAATTGTTGTAAACTAAGCTATAAACTAACTCATAGTACATGCCTTCTAGTCTTAAGTCATGATTTCATTAACCGGTTACAAACTACTCTTTGCATTTCCTCTCCAGCGTACTTGTCTGCAAATGCATTGTGACAGACATAATTGTACCCCAAACCGATCTGTCATCTTCATTATTAAAAAAATCAAACATGTATGAGGGAAGGTAAAAGAAACTGAGATACAGTAAAACAATTCAGGGAAAAGAAAAATAGGTTTTTGCTCTCTAACTATTAGCATTTTAGGGCTTGAACCAAAGATCATGAAAAAAATGTGCCTAAATTGAGTTCAGTAGTGTTTGGGTGAGGTCTCTACAGGAACATTAATATACATTAAAAAAACCCCACAAAACAAACAAGAAAAAATATATATAAAAGGAATCTTCTAAAAATGTTCATAGTCATTCAGCCTTTTTGTTTGATAATATAATCAAAAATAAGGTCCAAATAACCATATTAAATTATTGTACCTTTACACTTCTGAGACGCATGTTATTCTCATTGTCACTGTAGTTTGTTGTGATAGACACTAGAGAGCACGTAGGTTATTCCAGCAAAAGGATTTGAGTTTTGCCACTGGCAATTTCAGTTCTGCTCTTGGTGAACATGCACATGAACAGAAAGCCATTAATAATTTCAGTTATTGCATTCCTGCCAAGAAATAAATGTAAAGATTCAACCCCATCCTTCAGAAATAGCCTGTACCGAATTCCCAACAAGTTTGGGTAATGAAGCTTGAATACAGTTGTTTACTCATTTGGTGGCTACTTACTTCACTCTACACTGCAGACCTTTAAAGTCTAATATTTGTTTGAATAATAAATGGATTAAAAGTGTTGTTTCAAACCATTTTTTTTCCTGTGCTCTAGCTGCTTCTTATACACAGATAAGTTATTTTCTAATCATGCTTTTTATATATTAGTATAGATATATATATTGTATATATCAGTACATAGGTTTTGTCTTGAAGTTCAGACGAATATCCTAGACAGAACTCATAAACTCAATATGTTGTGTTGGGTTGGGTTCCCCCCCCCACACACACTTTTTTTTAATATAGTCTACTACTGCATTTAGAAAGCCAGCAAGGTAATAAATATATACAGAAAAGAATAAAAAAGACCAAATCAAGTGCTGTGAGAAGAACCTCCAGCTGGGCTATGAATTTCATTTACCCTGTTCTCTAACCAACCACTGCAAGAGAACTGAAATGTAATCAGAAAATAGTGGTAGCAGGTAGGAATCCAATACAGTCTTGTGGGATCTTTGAAGTCAAAAGTATTCATGAGCAGTCTATAGCTGAATAGCTCATATTTAAAAAAAACTTTTTCTCATGTTTTTTATAATGTTACAAGAAAAAAAAGGGAAAATCCTTCTCAGTTTTAGCATGGGGAAAAGGACTGGTAATTCCTCTACATGGACAACTGCAATGAGGTAAAGCACTAACAGTGGTTTCTAGATTGTCATTTCGATTAATGTTTTCAAATATTCCTGGTTGATAATTTCTTTTCTTTTTTCTTCCTAAGTAAGATATGTACCTAAATTTCCCTAACTGCTTCACTTTTCACAACAGTCGTTTGACTAACATGGCAGAAAACCTTTTAAGATTTTCATAAGAAATGAGAAATATTTTTTTCCAAAAATTTACATTCAAATACAGACACAAACTAATATAACGTGGACATTAACTGTCTTTATATGATTCTTCCTGACTCTTTTTTTTTCTGTTACTGTTGTTCTGATATTGATTTTTCTTTATACCATATGGACATTATAATAAAAGATGAACCAATAAAATTTGTTTATTGTATATAGCTGAAAGGAAATGAGAGCTCCTGACTATAGCTTACAAAGGGGATGGGAGGATATTAAATTCTATAGAAAGTTGTAGTTGCTCTCCCACTATTGTTAAATGTGTTGCTAATTATCATGGGATATTAAATCTTGGTGTCTATCAGCTTTTCACATGAATCCTCCCCATTTTTAAATAGCTTTGAGATTCAGCACAACAATTTAATGAAATACCGTACCATAGCTTTTTGTTAGAATTCACCAGTAACTTTGCTCTCAAATGGGATTTAAAGTATACCAGCACGATTCTTTACTCTACCCTGAATGGAAGACACTGGTTACAGATTTTCTTTCCTTGGTTTCACATTCGCCTAAGAAAGAAGAGAAAACAAATTCTTGCAGTGAACTACACTTGATGCATAATTAACAAAATAAGACCCTCCATGGCAGTTAGAATGAACAAAATGATGAATGTACCAGAAAGCAAATATTTGGAACTATTTACATAGTCTTGAAAAACATAATGATCGCCATCATCTTTCTTGACTGTTGCAGCATATGTTATAGGATGCAAATCCATTTACAATAAGGACGACGCTATTCTCAGAGGGATAATGAAGATGGAAGAAATGGAGCTTATGATGACTTGTGAGTCTATGGGAGGGTTTACAGGAGCCTCGCTGTAACTGCGAGGCCACAGCCAGGGCTGACCCTTTCCTGCGAGGTCTGCTTTCAGATGAGCCTCTAGTGTCTGGTCCAGCTGAGGTACAGTCATGCTGTGTCATGCTGTGCCTATGGTCTTTCCATGACACATATATTGCTGTAAGAATTAAGTTTTCTTCTAAAGCAGAATAAAAACTACCCAGTAGAAAAAAGAAATCAGAAAAAAGACTTCCCAAATATGTCACACATAATAACACTATGACAAAGTAATTGTTTTTTGTCTTCATCTGTAATTTAATAAATAGCATAGTTTATCAAAAGTTCTGAAAAGTAAGCTGTAGACTAGACTGTTCCTCAAAAATTTACTTTTTTCTCCAGTAACTGATTTTAGACTTGTTTGAAGGAGACTATTTTAGCCTTTCAAGTCCCATTAAAATCCCTGGCAGGCATGTGGCTGGTATGTTTTACACTATTTACAAAACACATGAGCAGGTTTTCTGACAGTCCTTCAGAATTTTCTCACCAAACAAGTACAGTTAGAAAACAAGAGAAACCATACAGTCAAATTGTCTTTTGTAGGACTGTATGGTGAGTGTAGTGATGACATGAGAAAGGTGCCCAGTGCACTGTAGGGCTCTAAATGGGGATTTTTCTGCTTTGTTTTCTCACTGACATGGAAAGAACTGTTAGAGTCACAGAGACTTCTCCATTCATACAGCTGGAGGAAATATTAATTTTGTATAAAAACAATGAATAATTCAACTGAGATAGATTTATCTCTTTTTTTTTTTTTTTTTTTTTTTTTTTTTTTTATTAATACAGTCCACTTAGTTTTCATCTGTGGAAGTTAGCAAACAAACCCTGTTTCTTGACTGGGACTGTTCAAATTTATATTAGCATTAGCGGTATACACAAGTCCACCCTTGGTATAACTTTTTTATGTCAGAAAAAACCCCAGTGCTAGCAGAGGCCAAAAGTCAAATGAAGTTGAAAAACTATGCACATTGAGATACACAGTTGTCAAGAGCACATGGGGAATAGCTCTCTTCCATCAAACACTGAGGGTTTAATTTTAATTTTTTTTAACCTTTCATCAGAGAAGCAGTCTTACAGATTTTTGTCCAAATACTGTTGCACACATCAGTAAAAATTATGAGCAGTATCATCTGTGTATTGAAGTCATGTAGTATGACTGTCCAGATTCATAACACACTCTTATTAACCTAGTTCAATCACACTAATAAACTGTGAAAATGTTAAAGGAAAGCAAGCTCATTTTTTCCAATAGGAAACTAATGCTTAATCAAAAGTGTAGGGCAGAAGCACTTCATTGATTGGTGCTGAACAACAGTTACTGAGAAAACAATTACCCTTCTCAAAAGCAAAGGGTCATTTGCCATAAAGAAGTGATAAGGAGCAAATGCAGGGGAAGTAAAAGATGTAATTGGCAAATGGGTCCACTTATGTAAAATTGTTTAACGTTGTAAATGACTTTGGTAAAATAATTCACTCAGTTGGAACAAATGAACGACAATGATAAAGGATGACAGCATCTTGCATGCACTTTGTCAAGTCACTGTCACACTTATAAACTCCTGAATGAGGACACTGGAGTTGCCAGTCTCACAGGCAGAAACTGGGGGAAGAAAATTCTGTGTCATCAAATACAAGAGGGAAATACTGTTTTCTTTAGGGTTGAGAGATGTGAATTAGACTGTCAAAGCTCAGGTAAGCTCGCTGTCTTCTAGTCAATGAGCAAAAAATATAGTCACTCTTTCCTGCCACATGGAATTTGTTTTTAAAATTTTCAAAGATTTCCTTAAGAAAAGAAAAAAGGAAAAAAGCTTTTCAAAGAATTCTGTTTTCCCATGACAAAGTACTCAGTACATCCATACAAGATCCTTTCCAGTATTGTCTAGTCTCTAAAAATATTTGTTAAAGGGGCAATCATTTCTTAAAGAAGAGCAGCAGTGGAGTTAAAACCTTACTCAGTTTTTCCACAGCTCCTTAATTTCTTTCTTTAGTTCCTGCAGAATATTGGCAGATAATTTGCAGGTGAATGAATTTTAGAGGTTAAAACATATGATGATAACTCAGAGTTTAAGAGTTTTCCTGTATGGGTTCTGCAAATTATAAACCATGCTTCCAGTCTAATTTTGGAGCTCAGCTAACTTATGTATACTGAGTGTGGTAAGGACAGCCATATCCCAAATGGCTATCGAGAAAATAGGACAAAAGCCCCTATGACATCGATTTGTTACAATTATCTAAAATCCCTAAATTAAAATAGTGAAGCACAATATCAGGCTATACAAAGGCATATACAGAAAGATATTTTTAATAAGTTTTAAAATTAAACTGATCTTTATTAGAAAACAAATATAATTTGCTGTATTTTCTGTAGCTACTCTACCTAACTGAATTTACTGGGAAGTTCAGCTGCAAGGTAGATGCAGAAGACACTAATGTTATAAAGTGATCTTGCTGTTAACTACGTATTCTCTGAACTCTGACATAAATGATATGTATAAATAACAAGCTGAAAAGAAGCAAATACTACAACTATATTTTCATTTTAGCATTTAGGTGGCTATTAAAGATGGTCAGGTAACTGCAGTTCAGGCACAAATTTGATTTCCAGAAGAAGTCTGATTATGCTTCAATTACTCCTGACATAGCCACAAGGTTTTTTCCCCCAACAAATCTAAGCAGATACAGTAGACAATTATGTTCTTAAGAGGGCTACAATGGGAAAAAGCGGAAAATTTTGAGGACCACAGTGGTGGTTCATCCTGTGAGCACCTTTAAATTATGCTTTAAAATTTATTGGTTTTGAGGAACAGAGTTTCATCTTCCTTTGTCCAGAAAACTTGTAAAGAATGTAAAAAAAAACCCCAGAAAACAAATGTTTCATTTGTATTTTAACTAAAAAAAAAAATATGCAAATTTGTAACAGCCTGACAAATAAGACACTTCTGAAAAACACACTCTGGCTTAAAAGGCTTGTGCCTTTTTGTTTGGCTCCAATTGAACTTCCCCCTCATTAAACAATAATCTTTATGGTGAATTGCAATAAAGATGAAAAAAGAAAGATCCTGAAAAGAATGCATAAATAATTTGGGTTGCCTAGCTGTGGCAATGAATTCCTGTTTGTTTTGCCACTGAAGGGTGAATGCAACCCTTTGAGCAAATGGGAATTCATTATTCCAGTGACTGAGAAATGATCCACTTAAAGAACCTAATTGGTTCTACAACAGTGATTTCTTTCAGAGCACCATTTCCGGAAGAAACAACAAAAAGAAGACAGCTCTTTGACTAGTACAGGGTCTACAGGGTACATTTGCCTTCCCATGTTTCAGCTTTAAAAAGAAAATGTCACACATACCCAGGACAAAGGAACAAAGAACTAGTGTTTTAAAAGGTATAGAAATGTAACAGGTCTTCCACTTCTTTCTTGAACAGTAAAGCTGAATTTCAATAAATATTAGTGCATACTCATGACACTTGAACTGTCAGTAAGAAAGAAAATACTGTACTGACCACAGTTTCAACTCCTTTCAAGAGTGATTGTTAGTAGCCAAAAGCTACTTGAATATTCTACTATGCAAATGAAAAGTAAATCAACATTATTTACCCGTAAGTTTTATAGAATAGGTGCATTAATATGCCCAATCTGCTGAAGCAAATAAAATACTGTCATTTATTTTTAACCTAATGAATTAGAATATTCAAAAAGAAACTCAGACACACAGGTAGATACAGACAGTTCTCATTTACATGAAATGTAAATAGTTATGCTGGAAGAATAAAAATAATGTACTGATTATTGTATTTAAGTGCAGAATCTTAAACAAGAGTTTTTCTGGAGGCAAGGTGCAGGTCAGAAACAAATCCAATTGAGGTTAATGGATGGATATCTATTTACTTCAAAATGAGCTTCAGAACAGACCCCCACAGAACAGCAAATTCACATTCAGACTGAAATCTGAGGAAATTCCTCAAATCTGAGGAAAAGCTTCCAGTTCTGTGCAGATTTGAGAAGTGATTTAATGCTATTTTTAGAATTAGAATGAGTGATACAAAAAGAGTTAATGCCTTATTTACACATCACTTTCAATGCGAGTCCAATTCCTGAATAATATAATTGATATTAAATACTCAGATTGAAACAGAAATCTTTCCCTCCCTGTTATTCAATGCACAAGCCAACAGTGTTGTAATACCCCCAAAGCAACAAGAATAATTTCTGTTTTCACAATGCACCTCAGTTTTTCCATTTGTGGCATCAGAGAGCAGTTTGGGTGGGTGGAAGCGAGAACAGACCACATCACTAAGTGAAATAAAATCTAACAATTATATAGTAAGTGCAATAGCAATTTATATTCCATGATGCACACAATCATGCATGACACACCAACCAAGGCCCTATCCCTCTAGTTCAGTTTAGACTAGCACCACAGACCCAGAAAACACTTGTCTGGGACACATGTCCCACTATAAATCTGTCAAGCCCTGGCTGGAGGCTCCATCATTTTGCACAGTGCTTCCACATTGAGTACAAACATTTAAACAGTTTCACAGGCCCATGGTCGTGTTACTTCCACTACCCCCTACCCCAAGGGGCTATTGTTTTCAGTAATTCTTACTTTCCGCATTAGTTTGTTGGCGTAAGCAACCAATGGATTTGCTCATCCCATAGTTGATCCAATCCCTTTGACTTTCTCCATATTTAAATCCAATTATTAATTGCTTCAGAGGTTTCTCCTACCCTCTGGTCTCCTCCCTAAACGTGTTACAAAAAGTGTGAAGTTTGTCGACTGCTGATATGAGCTCCAAACCAGAATAATCTAGTCAGCTAGAGATAGTCAGGTTTTATCAAAGTCTTATCTGGATGATATCTTGACAGCAGATACGTCCTTTTGTCTGCCTCACATCTAAAAAACTACTACACTGTGGAGGGCTTAGTTTTTTTCTGAGCTCATTTCTGGACTTTGGCTTCAGAGACAATCAATTTAGAGACACTCTGCCAGAAAGCTCATAGAAATAAAAAAGCTGGAGATGCTTATCCTGTAATCATAGTTTTTCTACATAACCAAACTGCTAAGCAAATTGTCTCTTAGAGATCTGTACCTTAACAGTGGATCAGCATTTTGTGCCAAAAGGAGTCTAGCCAATGGCTATTGAAAAGTACATATAGCAAGAAACCAAGAAATTCAAAGGACAAAGATATGGCAACAGATTAGCATTATGTCATGGTTTAAGCCCAGCCGGCAGCTAAGCACCATGCAGCAGCTTACCCACTTCCCCCCCCACACCCAGTGGGATGGGGGAGAGAACTGGGAAAAAAAGGTAAAACTCGTGGTTTGAGATAAGAACATTTTATAGAACAGAAAAGAAGAAACTAATAATGATAATGGTAACACTAATAAAATGACAACAGTAATAATAAAAGGATTGGAATATGCAAGTGATGCACAATGCAATTGCTCACCACCTGCTGACTGATGCCCAGTTAGTTCCTGAGTGGTGATTCCCCCCACCCCCACTCCCCCCCAGTTTATATACTAGACATGATATCACACGGTATAGAATACCCCTTTGACCAGTTTGCATCAGCTGCTCCGGCTGTGTCCCCTTCCAACTTCTTGTGCCCCTCCAGCCTTCTCGCTGGCTGGGCATGAGAAGCTGAAAAATCCTTGGCTTTAGTCTAAACACTACTGAGCAACAACTGAAAACATCAGTGTGTTATCAACATTCTTCTAATACTGCACCAAAACATAGCACTGTGCCAGCTACTGGGAAGACAATTAACTCTATCCCAGCTGAAATCAGAACACATTATTACAAAGGGTTTTACCCATTCAGTTGGGTATCTGAAGTTCACAAAGACCTATGATACCACACCAGTGTGGTGCAGCAGTCAGTTAGAAGTACACCAAGAATTTCAACAGCATATCTGAAATATACTGGGAAATGCTTGGACTAACCATCGTGTCTGATATCCTGTTTATTTAGCACGTGGTATATATCAGCCTAAAGTAAATGAAACTTCATTTGTTTTTATTCCTACTATCTAAGCACACTACTAGCAAAAAATCCTCATGCTTAAATTTTTCTGCAGCTGAAAAATAGCTCTGTCTAATAGTTCACCAGCACTGTAGCCATATTAGTATTTTTTCAGTTTCCACCTGTTGCAATAAAGTTATAGCAGGTCAAATGAGCTACTGAGCAATTATAATTTTCTTTAACTTTTACTGGCTGCATTTTGAGGTAGTTCTGTATCAATTCAATATTTTCGAGTAATTACTTCTCTAGTAATTCTCTAGTAGAAGTTTTCTAGGTTTTATGATAGACTGATTTATATCTGTGCCTTACCTGAGTTGTTTTTCACTTCTCACGTTGCTTTACAGTTATTTACACTGTTTTCAACCAGTTGCTCACCTTAAATATGATGCTTCCAGTTACATGTTTGGAAAAAGTGGTGCTTCAGCAGACAGATGAATCCAGTTATTTGAGAAAAGATTTTGAAATTATGCTCAAAAACAACAAGAAGGTGAACATCTCTGCATGTCTATGTATTCTAACAAAAGATTTAGCTGAAGTTCACTTCAATTCATATGTCAACCAAAGACAGTTCTCACTACCCTTTCAATGACTACTTAATTTATGTTTTAAAAAATATACCCCTGAAGACATCATCACTTCCAAATTACAACTGAGTTATTATGATTTGCCAAGTTACAGTTTTTTGTGCAATCGTACACAACCCCTCCCCCAAAAGTGAAATGTTTTGCTTTATCCTCAGTGGTAGGTATTTAAACTAAAGCATTTTAACTAACGACTGCTAGCTAAATGCTTTGTCATCAGTTTCCATAGATGACCTGACATATATTGCAGGAGTCTGACTGTACATGGGCATTGGACTAAACAAGAATTCCCTATTCTTTATAAATAACACAATAGTAAAGAAACATTAATTACAGTTTTATTTCCACTGTATTTCTGAATAACACAGGGTATCTTCACATTTTATTATTATCATACTAACTCTGATGACTCAATTGAACAACAAGCTTAGTCCTTGGCACATAGCAAGTTTAGAATTTTCTAGACTTTGGAAACATGTTTGGTGCTCGAAGCAGGAGTCTGAACTCAGGGTACCTAGATTTAGTTTCAGATTTTTGTTGCGTAAATTTAAATAGTCGTTTCCAGTGTCTCTCAGGTTCCCTTTCCCTTCAGTGCCCTGATGATAGTGAGCGTCCCAAACTTTTAAAGTGAATTTAAGATCCCTACACAATAGAAGCTCTATAAACATGAAATACTATTAATAATCCACTCATTTAATATGCATAATAAATATTTCACAATCCTGGCATTGGCTTACACTCATCTAGCATTTAATTGGCACACAAAGCAAAATCACAGCACCGATTCATTAGGTGTAACAGTGGCTGACGCTGGCACAGTCACTTTTATTGGAACTAAATTGAAGTAAACAATTTAAAATACACCACAAGTCCCTCCTGGACACTTGGTTAGGAGGGAGACACTGTCATCTCTCCATCATGAAAACCCAGGCAGCTGTGCACAATTAAGCTTTCAAACAAACTGAAGTGAAATCACATTGCAGTGCAAACACATTATGCAGTCATTAGCACACTTACTCCACAGAAATGTAATAAAGCAGCTCTGATTAGCATGCTTTGATGCATTAAAAACCTTTTCCCTTAATACTGTTTCACAGACTAATGAGCAATTGTACAAAAAATCACAGTATCCAACTAGTATCCAACTGTTAGTGACCATTTTAGACACTTAAAAGACAAACATTTTGCAAAAGGACTTAGCTCCTAGGGAGATTAGTTGAAACTCTTTAATTGGTTTTGCTCCATAAACATGATAGATGATTTCTGTTTACATTTGCAGAAGATTTTGATTTACAAATGATGTTTTGTGTCTTCCTCCTCAAAGAGCTAGCACATTTTCAACCTCCATGGAAATAATCTTTCTGAAGTGAAGGAGATGTGCCAAATATTTACAGAATTATAAACAAAATATCTGGCTTTTATTCAACTGTTCCTTAAGTAAAATTCCATTTCCTTAAGAAAAATTCTAAACCCTTCAATGTTATCCATGCAAAATGGTGGACAAAATAATGGTTACACAATTAAGAAAGTACAGGAATCAAACTCTTCAAATGGCACAATGCAGAGTGGCTCAAGCAGTTAATAGAAAGATCCAGAATACTAGCTGTTGGAACAGCAGCTAGAAGAAACTGTCTGAAAAAAAAAAAAAAAAGAAAAAAAAAGAAAAAGGAAGTATTATACCACTAAATTTCTTACATTTTATGGAAGACAAAATGGACCTTTTTCCTTTGTAACTGTTGAAAACAGAATTTGCTAAAATGTGACTGATTTCTGTCACCTAGCTATAATAGCTGGAAAATTTTAAAGGCTATATACTCAGAGTAGCAAATCAGTTATAAAGCACATTACATGAAGCAATGGTAGAGTAAGACTCTCAGGTTTAAAATGGTAGATAAACTATGGTATGGTGGCAGGTGTTACTTAGGTGAAGGCTGGAAAGTATTTGCATTACCACAAGTCTCACAGAACTCCTATGAGTTTCACAGATTTACAAATTTCACTGTCTAAAATTAGGTGCTGTGAGTATCTGCCTTTTTAATCATCAAATCAGTACAAAACATATTAAATGAACACCATAATTTTTATTTCCTTTAAGGTTGTGTTCAATTATTTACTGTGAAGAACAAATGGTTTCCACTGAACCATTGGCTTTTAAGTACTTAAGCTCCAAAGTGATAATTTTACAGTGCTAATTAAGTGCAGTTGGAAACAATTACAGAAATAAACAATAGAAACATGCTCTATAGAAAAGAGTTTGAACTGGAAAACAGTTTCTTTCCATCAGTATTGGCTAAAGACAGTTCTTAGGTGCCAATATGGTTCATGAACAGGGCTAAAAGTCTTTTCAAGAAAAAGTTATTTATGAATATGCACTCTGTTGTTCTACTAAGCTTCTCATACTTATTAGGAGCATTAATTATGATATGTTCTCCTAGAAATTGAAAATTACACAGATGTGATTATCTCTGAAGTATACAACCTGTTGATCCCTGTTCTGCAGAGACATTAATTATTAGGAACTGTCACAACAAGTCCAACTGGTGATATAGCTTATGCAGATTTCCTTCACACACTCTCCAAAGGATAGAAAATTTGTTTCCTCTTACCTGGTTTGCTATGTTAATTAACAGCACTACAGAAAGAGAGATCTTAAATATGAAGCTTTTATTTTGTAAACTCAAACATAAACCAAAGAAAACAAAAAAACCCTTCCTTTTCTGGTCTCTCACATACAGCAGTGCACCTAAAGATACTGAGATCATGCAAACAATTGAAGTTGTAAAACCATTTTCAAAGAGAGAATGCACGTTCCTCTAAGTGAGGAGTAAAGTTTGTCTACTGTGTTGACACAATATATTGCCTGAAGTAATTTACTGTCTTATAGTGCATATAAATGGGGCTTTGGGTCTTCTTCTTTTCAAGGACATTAATTACCATGTTAGAAAACACATTTGGTCTTTAAAAAATTGCAGTGTGCTATTCTCAAAGTATCATCCTTCTAATCAGTTTAAAGAAGAGACCCCAAGGAGTTTATAACATTTACCACTTTGAAAATATGACCCACTTAAGGCTCAAATCTGTTCACATTTAAGACACCTAAAAAGTACTGTTGATTTCTATGTAATCAGGCCAGATCCTAAAAGATATATATTTTTTCTGTAGCTGTTTTCAGAAGGTACATGAGGATATTTGGTTGAAAGACAGCGATCCAGTTCATGGAAAGGCATGTTTTTCAAATCTGATTTGCGGCCAGACTTTTAATTGATCAAATAAAAATAATTCAAGGCAGGAGAAAATCCTGTAGAAATCCTGGGGAAATGGGCATTTTTGGTTTAATCTTAATTACTTTCTTCTCAAGTCACTCCTCATGGAGACCACCCTTGGGGATTTTAAGATATACTGATTCCCCAGTCCTGACAAGTCTAAAGACTTGCTAATTTCAGACCAACTCTACAGTGAGCACTGCAAAAATTTAACATTTCCAGGGCTTTTAGACACCAGGTTCTCCATAAGACTCCAGAAACACTGGGACCTATGTTCCGATGCTAGCCCCTTTATGTCATGGACCTAGATGCTTCCCAAATCTAACTCCAAGTCAAACTCAGAGTCTGACCCAGGACTTCCAAACTTCACTACTTTGTTCATGACCACAAGCCTGGAAGGCTTATCATCATGACTGATCCATAGTCCCACATCAGAAGATATCAGAGTCCTGCAGCAATCCACTTCAGTTTAGTACTGTTTCTATGAAAATCCTGTCTCAGATTCAAGGAAATACTGGGATGTTTGATATATTTTTCCATTCACAAATAATAATAAAATGTTTTAAAAGTAAATTTGCTTTGATGAAAATTTTTTCTTTGGTAATAGTTTGACACCAGTTCTGCTTTAAACTGAATTTCTTTATCCCTTTTAAAGCTTAACACACAGACAAAGAAAGAAAAATCGAAGGAAATTAAGGGATCCTTAAGGAATTAGATAAGGGAAGGCTGTAAGGCTACAAATAAGTCACTACAGTGTTAAAGCAACTGGTAAACTTCACTTTATACTGTTCTCTTAAATGGTGTTTTTATAACACTGTCAAGATAACCTTATTAAAAATATATAACAAGTCCTTCAATATTTTAAAAATCAAATACCTCCATTACTATGTTGAGTGTGATCCCAATAAAAACTCATTACAAATGGTTACAATTAGAAGCATTTATTTTTCCTAATGTTCATCCATTAGTAATTTTAGTCCATGCTTATAATTCTTTGACCTGGTTTCCACATAACTGTTATCAGTTCCACATCAGTTTGAGCAGAAGAGATTCTTTTCCCCTCCAGATCATTCTTATTTTGATTTATAATGTGTCCTTCCATTCTTAGTAATAGGGAAAATTAGCAGAGTCATGATAGATATTCTCTCAGTAGGAGCTACCTGTTTTGCATGCGCATGCATTATTGTCAAAACTGTCTTTCATTTTTCCTCCTTTCATTTTTTTAATTGTCCTCTGTTCCAATCCAATGTTGGGGAAGGTTTCAATATGATCCCAAGAGTGAGATTAAGACACAAACGAGGTCAAATGCCATGTACCCAAAAGAGCTTTTATTATCAAAAGTATCAAAAGTAGAAAATAGTAGGGATAGGATAGAATGGAAGAAAAGGCAGAAATCAAGCAAGCAGTTGGGATAGAGTTGCAAGGATAGTCACCATCATGGATCCAGCGGCGTCCTGTTGGTCCTCAGTCTTCAGTTCTTCAGTGGTGGGTGCACACCACGGCTTGTCTCCACAGTCTTTTATAGGGCATAGTTTGATGGTGCATGCACATATGTATTGTTCATGCACTCTTCACATGCTGCAGGTTTCATCTATCACATGACCTTTGCGTGATCAACACCAGAAACCAGTATCTTATCCCAAAGACTACAGTTTCCATGAGAATGGTAGTCTCCACATTCTTGCATGCTTGTCGGCTCCAGCCCGTTTCCTCTCCTGGATGCCTCAGTGGCCTGGTAATCGTCCTTATGGATGGAGGAATGTCCTGCTTAGACAGGCCATCCCAGAGACCAAGGGCTTGAGATAAGCAGTCCACAATTCTTGAGATGACTGGCTTGAGATGACAGTCCAGTCTCTCACACCTAACAATCTTTGAGACAAACAGCTCAAGGTAACAATTCAGTCTCTCACATCCTTTCTGAAAAAAATCCATAGACTTTGTAAGTATTTGGAAGGTGTGCGCCAATGTAGCCATGGAATAGTTATGTTATGCCCATAATGACAAAGTTCATGTAGCCATTGTATTTTAATAGATGGCTGCAATCACACACTGCAATTCACACTCAGTCTTTAATATCACACTTGTAACAGTAGATTTGTGAAGTAAACATCATATTTAACCTTATTCTCTACAGAATGTAGATTCATGTCTGAAAACTGGGTCATTACAATTTCAGTTTAAATGAGATTTCCAAATGCATCAAAAGTTTTCTAAGCTGAATCAATGTCAACAGAACAGTAGTTTTGATGTTTTGCTACAGTGCCAGTGTGAACTGAGGTACACATGCTACATTGAGTCATACTAATGGGGATCAAGCAGGTAGAAGTTCTCTGCCAGATGGGATGTAGATCTGCAGTAAATTTGAATCTTCTTTATTCAGACTAAAAAGAATGCTTTGTATGTTTTTTTAAAAAAAGAAGAAGCCTAGTTGAACTTAAACTCCTTTAATGGAATTAGAAACACATACTATCAAATTTAACAGATAGGTTCAGTTAATTATAGAAATCAGGACAAGACTTTGAAAACAGCAAGGATGACTACAATATTGATATTTTTATTACTATAAATAATTATAATACTATATAGTTTTAAAATATTTTCATAGAATTTCATGGTCTTTTCCCTTTCCAATTGCCAGTTTCAAAGTTTATTGCATTGTGAAGTCAAGAACAATGTTAAAATTAAGCAACTTACTACCTTTATAATTACTATCCAACAGTATATATTTACCTTAAACATATATGTACAAAATTAATATGGCTAAAAGATTTTGCTAATCTTCTTGAAGTGTTCTAAAGTGCTTTTTAAAAAGTAAACAAAAGAGGTCCATCATCAAAGCCAGAAGAAAAGTCAGTTCAATATTTCATATGGACACAGCTCATATCTGATTGATCTTGCTTAGGTATGATTATTTGGTAATGTGATACCTATTGCTGTGTTCAAAATGACACAAGAAGGAGATTATTTTTTTTTAACCCCCATTAGCAACTGTGCCACCGTGTCACTGCAGATCAATGATGCTGGGATTTAGTTTCATGCCCCTGAGATAAATTTCATCTCTTATATGACAAAACAGTAAAAAGAGAAAACAGCTGGCAGAATGTCTGACCTACATGGCAAGCAGGTTAACTAAACTCCAATCAAGACTTTACTGAGACTGAATGCCAAGACCTACATTAGCTCTGTTTACTCTTGTAGAATTTCTGGTAGCTTGCAGCTGGAATTATGGGACCATACAATTTCTTAGTGTGCTGATAATCCCCAAAGGTGCTAATAACTTGTGTATTTTTACAAGTTCTAGAAGGGAAATATTTTCCCTGGATTTGTCACTGTTGCTTACCTTGCACTCAAGGTAACCCTTTGGCATTCAGAGGAAGAATAATACTTCATACTTAAACTACTTGATAGATCACATTATGAAGATCTGCAAAGCAATTCTTTGTTCTGTCATTTAAATAGATAATTTTGTAATGCTTTCTGAAGTGATAAATGCTCAATGGAGAAAAAAACCTTTCTCAGGGAGGTCAGGCTATAGTATGTCGGGAATAGAATTATTCATTTTAATGGAGAAGGTTAGGAGATGCATATTTGTTCATTTTCCCAAGAATAATTTGAAAATGCCCACTAATTGAAGAAGTTACAGAAATGAAGGTAAAAAACCAAACAACCTGCTTATGCAATATTATTCAAACAGTTTTGAAAGTGCCTTTTCTATGTCCTGTTCATTGTCATTTGGGAATGGAGCAGGACATACATTAAGGAAATTGAGACATGCAGAAGTCAGATTTTTTTTTCTACCAACCTGCAGACCCAGACATTGGAGAAAGTAGAGTTAGTCACTGCTTTGGAGATTAATCCTGAAGCTGGTGTGGTAGCAACTTGTGTTTTGTTCACTATTTCAAGCTGAAAATCTCAAAGCAATTGAAGAAGAAGCATCACTATGATAAAACATTGCAGATTTTTTTTTTAAACAAAAACCTAAAAAATTTCACAGATTTTTATAGATATGCATACATATATGCTAAAAAGAAAGAGTATTTATAGTTTGCATACATTAAAGTAGCCTATATTAGGATTAATTTCTTTAAGATATCACTTTTTTTTTCTTTTTTTTGATCCACAACTATGGTGGGTTGACACTGACAACCACCCAGTTCCCTGCTCACTCCTCTTTCCCACAGGATGGGGGAAAAAAATAGAAGGAAAGCAAGAAGACTCATGGATCAAGTTTAAAAGGGAAAACAATAGCTGCTTGTGCTAGCAAAGCAAAAAGAATTTATTCACTATTTCCCATTGGGAGGCAAATGTCCAGCCACTTCCTGGAAAGGAGGATCTCAGCACACATAGCAGTTTCTTGAGAAGTCAAACTCCATAACCACCCCCCTTCTTCCTCCTTTCCCTGAGCATTTATTGCTGAGCACAATGTCATATGGTATGGACTGTTGTTTGGTCAGTTCAGGTCAGCTGTCCTGGTTGTGTCCCCTTCCAACTGGCAAGGTTCCCAGTGACTGGAGAAAAGCATACCCACTTTAAAAAGGGTAAAAAGGAGGACCCTGAGAACTACCAACCAGTCAGCCTCACCTCAGTGTCCAGTAAGGCCTAGTGGCCTTCGACAATAGAGTGGCTGCGTCAGTGGGCAAGCAAAGAGTGACGGATGTCATCTACCTGGACTTCTGTAAGGCCTTTGATATGGTCTTCCGCAAGAGTCTTACCTCTAAATTGGTGTGATATGGATTTGATGGATGAACTGTTAGATGGATGAGGAATGGGGTGAAAGGCTGTATCCAAAGACTTACAGCTCAATGTCCAGGTGGAAAACAGTGAAAAGCGGTGTCCCTCAAGGGTCCATTCTAGGACCAATACTATTTAGTATCTTTATTAATGACATAGTGGTACTGAGTGCACCCTCAACAAGTTTGTGGATGACACCAAGCTGCACAGTGCAGTCAATATACTTGAGGGAAGGGTTGTCATCCAGAAGGACCTGGTCAGGCTGGAAGAGTGGGCCCATGAGAAGCTCATGAAGTTCAACAGGCCAAGTACAAGGTCCTGCACCTGGGCAGGGGCAATCCCTAATGTCAGTATAGACTGGGGGATGAATGGATTGAGAGCAGCCGTGCAGAGAAGGATGTGATGGCACTGGTGGGTGGTAAATTGGACATAAGCCACTGTTGTGGTTTAACCCCACCCAGCAACTAACCACCATGCACCCAGTGGGACGGGGGAAAGAATCAGGGAAAAAAAAGTAAAACTCATGTGTTTAGATAAGAACAGTTTGCTAGAACAGAAAGGAAGAAAATTAACAACAACAACAGTAATAAAATGACAATAAAAATAATAAAAGAATTGGAATATACAAAACAAGTGATGCACAATGCAATTGCTCACCACTCACCAACTGATGCCCAGTTAGATCCCGAGCAGCAATCTGCCTGCCTCAGCCAACTCCCCCCCGCTTATATACTGGGCATGGCATCCCATGGTATGGAAGATCGCTTTGGCCAGTTTGCATCAGCTGCTCCGGCTGTGTCCCCTCCCAACTTCTTGAGCCCCTCCAGCCTTCTTGCTGGCTGGGCATGAGAAGCTGAAAAATCCTTGGCTTAGTATAAACACTACTTAGCAACAACTGAAAACATCAGTGTGTTATCAACATCCTTCTAATACTAAATACAAAACATAACACTATACCAGCTACTAAAAAGAAAATTACTCTATCCCAGCCAAAACCAGGACAGTTGGCAATGTGTGCTTGCAGCCCAGAAAGCCAGTTGAACCCTGGTCTACATCAAAAGAAGCGTGGCCAGCAGGTCAAGGGAGGTGATTCTCCCTCTCTACTCTGCTGTCCTGAGACCCCACCTGCAGTACTGCATCCAACTCTGGGGTCCTCAGGACAAGACAGACATGGACCTGTTACCGCTGGTCCAGAGGAGGGCCACGAAGATAGTCAGAGGGCTGGAACAGCTCTCCTATGAAGACAGGCTGAGAGAGTTGGGGCTGTTTAGCCAGGGGAAAAGGCAGCTCTGGCAAGACCTTTTTGTGGCCTTTTGATATATAAAGGGGGCTTATAAGAAAGACAAACTTTTTTACCTGTACTGACAGGACAAGGGGCAATGGTTTTAAACTGAAAGGGTAGATTTATATTGCATCTAAGGAAGAAATGTTTTATGGTGAGGGTGGTGAGACACTGGAACAGTCACTCAGAGAATCTGTGGATGCCCCATCCCGGAAGTGTTCAAGGCCAGATTGGATGGGGCTTTGAGCAACTTGGTCTAGTGAAAAATGTCTCTGCCCATGGTGGGGGGGAGTTGGACTAGATGATCTTTGAAGGTGCCTCCAAAGCCAAACTGTTCTATGATTCTGTGATTCTATGATACTATGAACTTCTTGCCTACCCCAGGCCAACTTGCTGGGGGGTCAAAGTGAGAAACAGAGAAGGCCTTGATGCTATGAAAGCACTACTTAGTGATACACAAAACATTCATGTGTTATCAACACTTCTTTAGCCACAAATGCAAAGCACAGCACCACAGGTACTGCTATGAAGGAAGCTAACTCCATCTCAGCCAGACCCAGTACACTGACTTAGTTGTGCATTTAGATCCACAGGCATCAAAGACCTTAAAAGCACAAGTAGAAATATCTAAAAGACTGTTTGACCTATGATTCTTTAATATTCTTCCATTTAGAAGAAAGAACTCTCACGAATGTATATATGAATATGAGAAACATTACATATTGAAAGCAAAGCTAAAAGTCCAGAATTCTGGTGGCAGCCTATTTTACAAAACAAAATTTAAAAAACCCCAACAAATCAATCCCAACATACAGCAATGAAAAAACCCCTCCCTCCCAGAAAAACGAATAAACTACTACAGTCTTTGTAAATTCAGTAAGGTTAGAATATCAACTCTGAAGTTGCAAACCAAACAGTTTTCAACAGATTTCTATTAAAATTAAGGAATACACAAGATACTATTACCATAAGTTGCCTAAAGGAGTGGGAGTGGGTGAGTTGTTTGGTTTATATTTTTTCCTTTTTTGGCAATTGGGAATAAGATTTTTTTATGTCTGCATAAAATATAAATGAACTGTAACATTCTTATAAATAACAAAATTCTCAAAGGCCTCTCAACAAATTGCCTACAAAATGCATTTCTTAGAAACCAGTAGATTAGTAATACATGCCTAGCTCCTGTGGGCTTTTCTGTTTGGTCGTTAATTTAAAACTTTTGTCCTCCCAAGAAAAAAAAAAAGGAAAGAAGTGCCTAATATATCCCTGTTGTGCCTGGTAAATAGCTCTGCAAAGTTTGGAAACAACCTGATAGAGAAAAACACTTGACTTGAACAGGACCATTGTGTAATCAACATTAGATTAATGCAAGTGAGAAATTTTGTAATTGCATTACAAGCTTTGGCCAAAAGTGATATTTATCAGGCAGAGCATGTTACCAAAAAAATTGGGAGGAAAGCATTTATGGTAGCTAAGTTTATTGTTCAGAAAGGGAGGAAGGAAAGCAGGAAAAAGGGAAGACAACTAAGGAGATATTGCTTGAAAGTCCCTTAGAGCAGCCCTGAAGCAGTTGGATAAGGAGGAGGAGGAGGGGAAGAAAAATATTTACTGGCTATAACAGTAACAATTAATCCACTCCTTCCCTCTGTATCATCCCCACAAGAAGGGAAGAAAATGGCAATAAGAAGAAATAGCCGATTAAGTGGGAGTATCACTTTACACACAGTTGTACCTTAATATGTCAGGA
Organism: Astur gentilis; assembly: GCF_929443795.1. Taxonomy (NCBI): domain Eukaryota; kingdom Metazoa; phylum Chordata; class Aves; order Accipitriformes; family Accipitridae; genus Astur; species Astur gentilis. The sequence goes on from NC_064887.1 coordinate 29,748,203, forward strand.
ACCATGGACAAAAGAAGCCAATTGTAATTAATTACACTGTAAGGCATATAATTTCAAAAGAACCTCAACATTAGTCATGTTCTATTCTGTGTTGTTTGGAAATTATTCCAGCAGATGTGTACTTACCCCAAACGTTGAATGATTATTTTTTTTAAATATCTGTGTACAGTTAATTCTAGAATGATGATGTGAACATGATATATTGTTAATTTACATCAGCATTTTTCTTTTGCAGTTAAACAGGCAGGAAGAAATTGTGCACTAGGAAATGAACACAGTAAAAGAAAGTTTTATCTAGTAATTAAGACTCCATATTTTTTCACACTTAATCATCATATTGTTCCTGCTGTTTTACCACCAAAATTAATTCCACACTGATGCAATGTTTCCTAAAAGGGACAACTCACAACATACCCTTTTTCAGAGACATGATAATACAAAATAGAACAGGGTTGGTAGATCACATATCTGTAAAGAAAAGTGAAAAATTGTGACTCTCATCCATGTCATCAGCAGTACTTTGGGCACAGACTACTATAAACAACACCTGACCCCCCCAAAAAGTAACAGCTACAATCTTATAATTTTCATTCACTGTACTTGTACATTTTAGAAAAAGGAAAAGTCTACACAAACATTATCAGTTCATTCAAAAGATACTTTTTCTACAGATTTTTAAAGTTAATAACTAGTTTGTCATCATTTCCTTATTAATGCAGAGATAAAAAAATTATTGCTTCAGTTGGCAAAATTAACTAGGCCTGAGTGTTCTCTCTGAAGTTTTAGGAGAGATTTCCCTACCAAAATTAAGCCCAGTAGAGTAAGTGGTGTATTTGAAATGGAAAACATCACCTTCAAATGACCATTTTGCCCTTTTCTTCTTTATGCTACATGTAAGCTGGGTTTGTAAAGGACCAAATGCAGGACTGATGAATCAAAATGCCACTGTTTTAGAAAAAATGGTGGCTGCGATGTGACTGTGATATCCCATAGCATATAGGATATCAAGAGAAGGATGGAAGCTCAATAGAAAAATTCACCTGACTCACAACCTGCTCTTTGCCCATATCTGCATGAGACTCAGAAAGATTGTGACCTAAAGGAGGGTAAGTAAACTGCTTTGCTCATGCCTCAGCTTTTTTTGAGGGCAACGAAGCATTTAAGGAATTGTATTTTTGTAGGCAACTATGCAGGACAAACTCAATTCCTCCAGGAAATATTAGATCTTCTTGGCATCACATGGCAGGTCCTTTAAGAGGAAAGAGGTTGACACTGCTGTGTAACACAGCTATGCCTTGGATACCAGCTCACAAAATAAGGTCTGCAGAAATGGATTTAAACATTACTCTGTCCCATGCAGAAAGAAACATTGCTTACACATTCGTTACACATTAAAAAAGCCAATAGGACTACTGCTAGGTTGATGTCATCACCAAAGAGCATTCCTGCCTGCTCAAAGGAAGATAGCAAAGGGTTTCTTTATCAGTCTAGAGACTTCAGCATACTAAGTGTTTCTGCCTGTGAGGCTTGCCTGGGGCTGGCAGGACACAAGCCCATCTATAGCCTCAGTGTACTGCAGGGTTGGACCAGCCCTGGCACATGACTGCTGCCTCAGGACTAAGTTTCCTCCCCTCCTCAGCCCAAGCATCTTCATCCTCCTTGGTTGCACAGTCTTTATATTGATGCTTGAATGAATTGTCACATAGGAGACCTAATTAGAAAGGAAGCACAGCTTGGTGTCAATAATTTACAGACCGCTTTGCCAAAGGAACATAAACCTATATCTTTATATTATGCTCATCCCTAGTGACTCTGAGGGCTCTACTGTGCTTTTTGTGCTCCTTTGGAATATTAGGCCATTACTATTCAAAGCAGCTCAAACCCATGCACCCATTATTAAGGTGTAATTCCTATTTCTTTCTGTGCAATCAGGAGTTCATCTCTGCTGTGAAAGTCAAGGTGTAAGACTTGGAAATGCTCCTTTTGAGGTTTGGGTCCTGCTGTTCATGGATGCACTGGTAGGTTTCTCTGTTTAGATAGCTGATACAGTTATTCTTGACAACAGTGTAAAATGAAGACATCCCTTTATATCAATATCAGTAGGTTTAGAAACATGATGAAGTCCATGCTCACCTCATATTACATTTCCAGTGAAGTAAAAGGGACCACAAGGCATCATACATAGATGTACTAATTAATAATAAGCTTTATAGTTTTACAGTGATGCAAATTCAGCAGTGCTTGAGTAAACAAATGCAAGATTTATTGTTGAAATTGTTTCTGGATTAAAAATTTTGACAGAAGAACAATAGAGTAATTTACAAAAATTACAATGAAATGAAGAAGAATTGAGTAGTTAATATATTTCTTCTTCAGATGAATTACAAGAAAGCACATCAGTGAAACAGATGAACCACTGATACTGTGGTTTCATAATACAATAGAATTGTCTGGGGGAGACAGAAATAGACATATTCATAAATATGTTCATCACAGAGTTAGTTAAATATCATCTGATATATCAGATACAGTATTCATAATGTTATGACAAATGCTACAAAATCTGAAAAATGTTGATAATTCCTGCAAGTTAAATAAAATTGGCTTATGAACAATTTAGCCAAAATGGGAATAAACCTTAAATAACTATTCAATATTCATCTGAACCTATTCAGCCTAAAAGAAAAACATCACCTGCAGTGTTTGGGTTTGCTGTGCAAACTGGAAGGACGAAAATATGAAAGCTTCACTTATTCTTAGGTGAAAACACAACTGGGCAGATGTTTGAAACAAATGGGTAACTCACTGTATGTATACTGCTACAAAGTATTGAGTAAGACCAGCATGAAAGAAAAACAAAAAATGAAATCAGGGAAGAGATCCTAATTCTGGGGTTCTAAGTACATTTAAGTATGAACTTTACTTGAGTAATATTTCATTATGTGTCTACCTGCCTTACTAAGTCAGCAACATAAATTTGACCTACAAGACTAATAAACCAAAGGCAAGGAGCCAAATGCTGCTAGCCTTATTCTGGCAAGAAATCATGTTAACTCCATTGGGAATTACTTAAAAAAATCAGATGAAATTCATAACCTAAAGTTAATTTTGAACATCTAAGGAGTAACACAGTTATTACATGACACTATAATTGTAGCACTGGACTGCAGAAGATACTGGAATGTAAACAAAGATGAAGTCTTATACTGTCAGAAAATGTGCAGAATGTATCTACAAAATCTGAAGATGGAGAACTGTAAATAGAATATGTGGGAGGTGGGTTTTTTTGCCAAGAATAGCTGTAAAGATAGGAGAACTTCTGATTTTATTTGACATATGTCAGTAGCATAAAAATGCTCAAATAAAACAGACAATCATCATTCACGAAATGTCAGTCTGCTTCAGGCATACTCTGTAAAAGCACTCGTTCACATCGGCTAGGAGTGAGCATTTACTGATGGTGAACTTAATATTTTAAAATACTTTCAGATTACTTGAATACCAAAAAAAAGTATTTAAATTCTCTCAAAAATCTGTCTTGAAAAATGTCTTGTGTCCCCAAAAAGAAGTTAAACAGTAGAAAAAGAAAACAGTTGCACAGTAACAAAGCTAAATATCTGAATAAATGAACTCTAGCTTATGAAAAAGGCTAGAAGAAATCATATAGCTGATAATCTCATTAAAAATATTGCTATAGTTATGAAGAGTATAACATAATGTCTAGAAGTGTCTAAAAAACAAATTAATCCTCCAAATTTCAATATATACTCAGTGAATCACTAACTGGTTGAACTTCACCTACTGTATTAAATCAACTATGAACTCCACAGCACTCTACAAAAATCTACAAAATCTGGATTCCTTTTAGCAAAAAACGCTCTCTGTTAAATAGTGACACTTCTTATCACTATGTTGGTGTTTAGATTCCATACACTTCATGCACTCATAGACTTGCAACTACCTTCAGAATTTTAATTAAGTACTTAAAGCTCATTCAGGTTGTTGGTGGTCACCACTTCCTTTCTCAAGGACACACATGGGACTAAGAGATAAACAATTTTTTATTCCATCAAAAATTTAGATGAGAGAAATAATATAAAATGGCACATAAATTCTTTCACCTATGAACCTAGCCTGTAGATTGCAGGTCTCTTTTTGTCTTGTGAAATCTGTGATATGTTCTACTGCATAAAGAGTAAAGATCTACAAGTTCATAAATGTGAAAAATTTAATTTTACTTGTAATTTGTTGAATTAGTCTTGTGAATCTCAATAATGTTAACGTGGTAAATTGAGGAAAACATTGGGGTGGATTTATCTTTTACCTATGTTGGGTCGCTCCCTCTGGTCATCACAATGAACAGAGATTTTTGCTGCTACTGAAAATTAATGTATCAAATTGACAATTCCACAGATTGTACAATTTCTTACAGTCACTTCCTATTGTATAGAAATCTAAACATATTAAGTTATTATTTCTACAGATTATTGAAAAGCAAAAATCTATTCTGACATATAAAAGTATGTTAAGGAGCTGTAAATCTGAAGCAATCAAAAATTTTTTTTAATTGAAGTATTAATTGTTCTTACTATAATTTATGACGAGAGGTGAAATCATGATTTGATTAATCAATCTTATTGGAACAAGTGTACAGAGAGATGTGAGGAATGTCAGAGCTGCATAAATGTTTTGTATATGCAAATCCAACTAATTTTCTTAGATATCAGGAAGAAGTTCTTCACTGTGAGGGTGGTGAGGCACTGGAACAGGTTGCCCAGAGAGTCTGCAGATGCCCCATCCCTGGCAGTGTTCAAGGCCAGGTTGGATGGGGCTTTGAGCAACCTGGTCTAGTGGAAGGTGTCCCTGCCCCTGGCAGGGGGGTTGGAACTAGATGATCTTTAAGGTCCCTTCCAACACAAACCATTCTATGATTCTATGATTCTTAGGGACTATGTATTTACTCATGCCATTGTGACGCCTCTTGCTATCATCTTTGAAAGGCTGTGGTGGCTAGGGGAGATTCCTTATGCCCTGAAGTTTTCAAAGGCAAAATGACAATCTGAGGAATTCGAAGTCAGTCAGACTCACCATCTGCTGCAGATGACATATGAGGACAGGTTGATTCAACTGACTTTGTTCTTAAGATAAGACTAAGAGAGATCTTAGTGTTTCTTCAGCTACCAGAAGGAAAGGTATAGAGAAGATGGAACTAGATTCCTCTTGGAAGTGCACAGTGGTGGGACAAGAGGCAATGGACATAGGTTGGAAGGCAACTGACACAGGTTGGAGCAGAGGAAATTCATAATATAGAGATATATATGTAAGGTTCACAATAAGATTGATCAAACATTGGAGCGGGTTGTTTGGAGAAGCTTTGTAAACTTTGTCCTGGAGATACTTCAAACTTGATGGGAAAGGCCCTGAGCTACCTGACCTAAATTGTCTCTGCTTTTAGTGGCAGTTTGGGCCAGACAACCAGCAAAGGTCCTTCTAATTTGAGTAATCATAGACTGCACCTACTTTATGACACAAACTGGCCTTCAATTCTAATAATGTAATTGGATATCTGATGAAGAGAATTTCTGCTTTTAATCAGTTTAATTCTGTGTTTTAAAAGGTTAAATATACATAATGGAACATTCAGTCAATTTTCTAGAACAGATTGGTCTGTGTCATTTTGGAAATTTGGTACATTTTCTTTATATTTATTGAATGATGACTATTAGTGAAACAGTTACCCTCAGCTGAAATACACTTAAGGTGTCCGCCCAGATTGAGTCACTATATGGTTGTGGCAAAACATCTTTAGAGAGGGAGATGTTTCATCAGTGGTGTTCTGTAATTTATTGTTATAGATGAAACAGTCATGAGCACCATGGGAATGATCCAAAACTTACTGAAACCCAGACTCTTTCAGACTTCATTAACGTCAATTGATCTGTTAAGTCTTAAAACTATAATATATTCAAAATTTTGAATATCTTGAGTTTGGTGATCCGTGTGATTTAATATAGAACTTGATCTACTTTGGGGTTTTATTTTTGTCAGCAAATGCAGCCAATGAATGTCATAAAACATTTACTGCTAGATTGGCTATTGATGTTTTTTCTAAAAGGCATAATTAACTGTAATTGATTGATGCATTGTAAATCAAGGCGTAGGCAGATACTGTTAAATGAAGAAAAAAATAATGATAATTTAAAGACTTAATTAATTGGGAAAAAAAGTGTAAAGCCCTTGAAACCATAAACTACATTATTTCATAATGTGTATTATCTCTTCAATGTGTTTCTTATTCAACAGAAAATTAGTTTACCAGTCTTTGAACTGATTTTATTTCCTGTACATTCCTGTACATGCGTAGGTAAATTGACTTAACTGGTTCTTAGCCTGAAAATCTAGATTGCTGCAAGTTTATGACTACAGACCAAGATTAACTGTGGACCTTTTATTTCTGTAACAGTCTTGATCCAACAACCAGGCATCAATCCATTGTCTATCAAGGACAAAAAAAAATTTGTGAATGTGGTCACATTTAGACCAGGCCTAGATAAACAAGCAATTACAAATTCAGTTTGAATGGAGCTGATAACTAAAATTCTTTCCTCTGGATGTTTATCTCCAGTGGAATATACAGGAAGCCAATGAATAAATGTACTATTTAACAGTGGGGGCATCACATTTTGAGAGAGTTCTAGAGTATGCAGTCATTTCACTTAAGGCTTGTAAGTAAAGATAGTCAAGGAAGCCTTGAGATCATCAAGCAAGTCTCGACTTGTTACTGTCCTTTGCTCTTTTGTGATCCAAGCTTTTCCTGATGATATTGTCTTTTGTTAATAACTCTTAAGTGTCTGCAGATGGTATGTTATTTGTAGTCCTTCTGTTCTTTTCTCACTTTGTTTTCCATAAATACCCCATTAGATTAAAACAAAGTAATTATACAATAAACTACCAAATAACCTTTTCTACACTATTCACAGACTTATAGAACAGATCTGTTTCTACTACATCCAGTACCTCTCTGGAAGTTACTAGGAGGAGTCTAAGTTTATATTACTGCCATTAAAGGACAGTAGGGGGTTAAAAAAAAGAGTATAAGGAGAACAAAATAAAAGCAAGAACAAAAGAAAACGTTTTATGGCAGATAGCACACTGGCTTGGTATTTGAAGAGGCTAGCCTGGAGGTCCTATTTCAATGAAGCGACTGTAAGTGCAATTCCCAGCAATATCTTTTAGGTCAGATATTCCAGACACAGAAAATAGGACAGGTTTTGCAGATCACAATGTGTCACGTAGGACAGTTGATTCTCTGAGTGACTTCTCCTGCAGGGCAAAAAACCCGAAGAAAATAAAATCCCACAACTTAATACAGGTTAGTGTGAAGCAACTCTAGTGAATACTAATGACACTTTTGCATTATTATTTCAAAGCTTGCATAAAATTCCACTCCAGGAAGAATACTGCAGAAGTCCTGGTGCATGCAAACAGTATCTGTCTGTGATTGCTTGCACTGATCATTGAGTTAGAAGAGTAGGAATGAAACAAGCTAAGGAGTGAAAGCAACTCACTGGAAAAATGAAAGCTACTACTCCTGATAGTTTAGTTGTACTGTGATGGCTTCAGAAACTAAAATATCTCTCGCCTGCAGCACAATCACTGAAGATATCTAAATTGCTGACAGAATAGCTCAGACATTACAGTCTGCAGGTTTGGTACCTAAAGTAATAATCTAGAAAGATATGCCTACAGTTTAATTGATTATTCTGACTCATCCGTATAATGCAGCTTGACTGCTTCAGCACAAAGGAGAAAACAATCTAAACACCACGTGCTGAAGACGAGAGGTGATAAAAGCAGTGATATAAAAGATCATGTTTCCTAACTGATCTGAGGAAGAGGAAAGGAATGGCAGCTCACTGATTTATGATGGAATATCCAAATCATTGGATATCCAATGATAGCCACAGTATGCCCCTGTGCCCTTGGTACCTTGTCCATGTTGCTTCTTCTGCATATGAAATTAACAGAGTGATATAAAATTCTGCATATTTTGCTCATCCTCATAAAGTAAAAGTTCTTTCCAGTAGTGTGACAGTTTGGGTCACTGCCAAGCCTTTATAATTAACATTTTGATAAGTTTGCCCCGTTTTGAGGACTTACATGGTAGAGATCTTCTGTAATGGTCTTTTCATCCATTATTCCCACTTGAAAAAAATATAATTTAGAGTTGCAAAATGTTATACTTATAAACTGACTATTGGCAAAAGGGAAAACAATCCTAGATATAAATCTAAGAATTTACTGTTTATTCAAGTAATGTTTTAACAGTCAAATTAAATTGACAGTCCCTCTGTGACTTCAGGTTTCAGCCTTCCTCAAGCAGAATGGATGGAGTGAGATAGGTTGTGAAAAGCCATCAGCATCCTGAGATCTTTGCTGCAAGAATATTCATGGTAGGGTTCCTTGCCTTTTCAGTCTTGAGTGGGCTTGGAGTTATTTTGGTGCAAGTCTTTATCCTAGTCTTCCTTCTCCCAGTCTGCTTCCTTGTACGCAGCTGAAGTTTGAAAGTTGGACATTGGCCTCCCCCAGGCTCAGCTGGTATCAGCTGCGACACTTAATGCAGTGACTCCATGATTTTGTCAGGATGGTCATACATGTATATTCATATATTCACAGAGACAAAATGTGTTAGGTAATAAACACTTTACCACTAGAAAATTGTTATAGCAAGCAAAAACCAAAAAAGGTCAAGGTATGCCCAAAAAATCCTGAGACTGTCAGGTTAGTATAAAGATTAGTGACTTACTAGTAATAGCAAAAGTCATATTTACTCAGCTACGAAGAAAACATATGAAATTCCTACTCCTTTTTGTAATATTTTTTCATGCAAAATCATGAATGGGGAAAGAAGAAATAAAGTATAAGTTATTTATCTAGTCCATAAGATACTTCAAGAGATTCATTATTCAGATATGTTAGACAGGATATAAATGAATAGTTAAAATGGTTGTTGTTAAGATGTCTCAGATTACAAGTGACTGACAACCATATGTTTTAAAAGTATAGGATGATCACAGGGATTTTGTATCTGGACAAGTATTCAGAATGTAATGAGAATAAATTAAGTCAGAATTTACAGTTGATGTGAAGATATCATGAAGCTAGATATTGTTTTAAAGGGGAAGTCAAAGCAGTTTTTCTGGATTTTAGCAAGGCTTTTGATACTTTCCCTCACAGTATCCTTCTGGACAAGTTGTCCAACTGTGCAATGACCAGGTTCATGGTGCACTGGGTGAAGAACTGGCTGAAGGGCAGAACTCAAAGGGTTGCAGTGAATGGGGCTACATCTGGCTGGTGACCAGTCACCAGTGGTGCCTCAGGACACAATTCTAGGGCGGGTTCTGTTCAGTATTTTTATCAAGGATCTGGATGCAGGAGTTTAACGCACCATTAGCAAGTTTGCTGATGATACCAGACTGGGAGGTACTGTTGACTCCTGAGGGATAAGATGCCTTGCAGAGGGACCTAGAGAGATTGGAGCATTGGGCTATGATTAATGGGATGAAATTTAAGAAGTCCACATGCCGAATTCTGCACCTGAGATGGAGTAATGCCAGGCACAGGTATAAATTGGGAGAGAAGTAGCTGGAGAGCAGCCCTGCAGAAAAGGGTACTGGTTGACAGCAGGCTCAGTAGGAATCAGCAGTGTGTCATGACAGCCAAGAGGGTAAACAGTATCCTGGGGTGAATTAAACACAGTATAACCAGCCAGTCAAAAGAGATGATTATCCCGCTGTATTCAACATTGGTGCGGCCTCACCTTGGACACTGTGTGCCATAGGTCCTTGACTGTGTCCAGAGGAGGGCAAGAAAGTTGGTGAAAGGGCAAGGGCTGGAAGGCATGTCCTGTGAGGAGTGGCTGAGGACTCTGGGTTTGTCTAGTTTGGAGAAAAGGAGGCTGAGGGGCGACCTCCTTGCTCTCTACAGCTTCCTGAGGAGGGCATGTGGAGAGGGAGGTGCTGAGCTCTTCTCCCTGGGATCCAGTGATAAGACATATGAGGATGGTTCAAAACTGCACCAGGGGAGGTTTAGACTGGACATGAGGAAGCATTTCTTTACTGAGAGGGTGGTCAAACACTGAAACAGGCTCCCTAGAGAGGTGGTCGATGCCCCATGCCTGTCAGTGTTTAAGAGACATTTGGCCAATGCCCTTAACAACATGCAGTTGGACTAGATGATTGTTGTAGGTGCCTTCCAACTGAACTATTCTATTCTATTCTATTCTATTCTATTCTATTCTATTCTATTCTAATTCATTACCTTGTGTTGTATGAGGAACCCTATTTCTGTACATTGGAAAACTACAAAGTGAAGGCTCAAATAAAGTATAATGAAAAAAAAGAAAAAGTATGGATGACCTATGTTAAAGAGCAGCAAGATGTGGTCTTACTGGGTGTGAATGGCAAGATTTTGGCAGTGGAAAGATGTGGGGGGGCTTCTGTGAGGAGAAGCCAGAAGCTGCCCTATGCCAGACACAGCTGGTCCCAGCCATGTTCGCAACAGCCCACTATTATATCACATCTGAGCCTGTAAGTCTCACCGGTAGCACCTCCGGGAAAACATATTTAAGAAAGGGCAAAACATTGTACAGCAGTGAGGAGTGAGGAAAAAAGTCTGAGAAACAGCTCTGCAGACACCAAGGTCAAAGGAGGAGGAGGAGGAGGGGGAGGAGACACTCCAGGCACCGGAACAGATTCCCGTGCAGCCCATGGAGAAGACCATGACGGAGCTGCTATCTACACCACAGTACATGCAGGACCCCACACCACAGCAGGTGGATATGCCCTGAGGGAAATTGCAGCCTGTGGAGGACCCACACAGGAGCAGGTTTAGCCTGAAGGAAGCTGAAGCCCGTGGGAAAGACCCACATTGGAGCAGGGGAAAAATGTGAGGAGGAAGGGTTGGCAAGAGAGCAGCTCCTATGGACTGCTCACAAATGTTCACAAATTCCCCATTCCCCATCCCCTTGTGCTGCTCAGAGCAGAGAGTGATGTCAAGGAGCAGGGAATGAAAGAGTGAAGTTGAGGCTGGGCAACAAGGGGGAGAGAAAAATTTGCTTTAATTTGTCTTTGTTTCTCAATATCCAAACTTATTATAATTGTCAATATTTTAAATTAATTTTCCCCAAGCTGAGTCTGTTTTGCCCATGACGGTAACTGGTAAGCGATCTCCCTGTCTTCATCTCAACCCATGAGCTTTTTCAACTTATTTTCTCCTTGTGCCCTGTTGAAGAAAGGGGAGCGGCAGAGAATTGTCAGGGAAAAACTGATAAGAGATAGCAATATAACTGTGTTAGCTGGAGCACAAAAAGACTCTTTTTTAAAATGGAAGAACATAGCAAATAATTGACCAGTTTCCATGGGGCTTGGAGAGCTTTTCATTAAAAAAAGGTATTAACAATATGAATGCCCTGGAACAGTATTTGAAAACCATTTTACCATAATGTTATCAACAAAAATAAACTTAAACATTTCCATTAAAATGGACATTAGTCACAGTCTAACTGACAAAGGCACAAAGAGGCTGGTGGACAGTCGGAGTGCAGCTTTCAGGAATGATTGGGAATGCTGGGAATACAACACAGCCAGGTGCATCCTGCAGCAGAACAGGAGTGGGCGGTGCAGCCAAAAGGATTGTATAGTTATAAAGGTTAGATTATTTATTGCAAATCTAGTAACTAAAGAGCAAATGGACACCAAAATACTGATGGAATATAATGGGTAGAGCAACTTCCAAACTAAGTAGCCACAAAATATGAGGAATGGTAAAGAAATTAAGTCTTAGAGGAATGGTAGGAATAATAAAAATAGGTCTGGCTTTTACCCACTATGTTATATCTATGACGGGTATGTCTTCCTACCCACTGACTAATAGCTATTATGGTATCTTCTCACAGGAAAGTTTGAGCAGTTTAGCATCACTATCATAATAACTTGAAACATAATGGGCATTTTTTAAAAGAATTATACCTATTTATTACTTCACATTTGTGAACTAACTTTTCTTTCTCATGATACATTTATTACTGTTTCAGAAAGGATAAAACCAACATTCAGCTAGTCCATATACACAGGTTTTTAGCTTTCCTTCTCATTTAAAAAATCTAGGCTCAATTTATATTAGGTAAGATTTTGGAAAAAAAGTTATGTCACTGTCTCCTACAGCGGCTTGTGCTGGAGAAAAGAAAAAGGAAAAATAAAACAAACTAAATCTTTCCTGGATTTTTTTTTTTTTTTCATTTTCTGCAAATTGCTGAATAAAGGACTCATTGATCCAGAATTATATCCATATTTTTATGTTAAATAATCTTCGGTGAACCTTTCTTCTATAAATTTCTCTAATCATTATATTGTCCTAGGTATACTATTGGTATCCAAGGCATCTATGATAATGAAATCCAAAATGTATTCAAATATTATTTCCTTTTTATTGGTTCTAGAACTTGTATGCTTTAGTTTCATTGGATGCTTCCTATTTCTTACATGATAAGAAATACTGAAAAATGGGTCTGTATTCACCTTTGATATGAGATTTGAGGTTTTTTCAATGTCTTCATCATAGTCTTCTTGGTACCTTTTCCAAGCAGAAGAATCTCAGTTTATTTAATGTATCCATTTGCAGAATGAAATAGATTGAACTTTATACTTGCAATCATATTTGTTCCTCTTCTACATTCATTATTTTTAGTTCTTTTATGTCCCTGTGGTTTTACGCAGTGGTACAGTGATATCTTCTGCCTTGTTCTCTATTCTTTTCCTAATTTTTAACATAATGCTTGCTTTCTGAACCACCACTAAGCCCTAGAGCTGACATTTTCATACAATTATTCACAATGATTTCAAGAGCACTTTTCTGAGTGCTAATACTAGTTTAGAACCTACCATGTGCACAGACAGAGCTGTTTTGCAACAAATGCCTTATCAGTACCTATCAGTGCTGAACCTCATTTGCCACATTTTTGTTCAATCACACAGCATTGTGGAAGCCTTCTGAAACAATTCACTGATGTATTCATTTTACTCTGCATTAAGAAAATTTGTATCACTCAATCTTTGCCACCTCTATTGTCCACAGAAACTTCTATTCTTCTGTATGGGGGCCAATCCAAGAAGCAGATTAAATAACAGATTTATATCAGTGAATTACCATTTCAGACCTTCTAGGACTCCTCTTTGGACACTGTAAGGTATAGTGACTTGCTCAGATGTACTTTGGCCATTTGTTCTGAAATGAAAGTTCATCTTTATCTAAATTTTCTCTCTAGTGCTTTGTCAAGAAGGGTCCAACGTAAGAGACAAAACTTGCATATTTTGAAGCACATGTGTTTACTTCTAATACACTGTTATTTCACTATACCAAGTTTATGCATATGTATCCATTTATATTTTACATTTTTATTGATAAATGAATTGTTATTGCATTTTCCTTTATCATCACAAAAGAAAAGTATTGATATTCTGGGTGCTTGCTTTTTTTTTTTTTTTTTTTTTTTTTTCCCTTTTTCTTTTTCAGTACTACAAACAAAGGAAAAGGAAATTTACCCTAAAATCTGAAAGTAGGCTTGGAGGTTTTGTCCTATATTATCACTTTTAAACTGATATTTCTGTCCTTGTAGAAAGCGACAGATTCTGAAGTCATCTTATTGCCATTTCATACCACTTGGTAGCCTAAAAGTGCTGTAGTACTTTTGTAAATATAGAATGAGATTACCTCAATGTTATAAACTCCTGGCTGGCAGAAGTATAATAATGCCAGCTCCTGCATGGGTAACTGGACATCTGACATTATGCTTTGCCATCTGGACTCATTGTTGCTAGCGCTGCCTGCAGCGGTGCCCTGGAGCCAGAGGATGCACTCACTCCTCCTGCTTTCCTTCTGCATCAAAAGATCTGCTACAGAAGGGAATTGTAATAGTGCATTAGATAACAATGGAATTAGCAGAGCTACACAATGCAGTTGAAACAAGAAAATTTTGACTTTCCCTGTAATCTTTAATAGACGATCAGAATAGCAGCAGTACCTCTGCAGAACTGTTCCAGCCTCTACCCTAACTTGCTGCATATTTTCAAAACACAACCACAGATGTATTTAAAAATAGACTTTCTTGAATGGAAGATCAATTATTTGTCTTTTATTTCATATTAATTATTTAAAAAGAGATGAGTTTCTAATGAGATCTTCATTTTTTCTTCTCTCCCCATCTTCATCTTGCATAATTTTAAACACCTGCTGTTTATTTGGTATTTATGTTTCTCCTTTTCACCTTTACACAGACTACAGTAGCATATTTTTTTTCTTACTTAATAGTAATTCATTGGTCTAGAACTTGAAGAATGCTATTATATTCACTTTTCAGCAACACCATTAGCTATCATCTGTATTATGTTTTCTATTGAGTATTACTGGGATATTACTCAGTAATTTCTCTGATACCTCAGATTTCCATTTCTGGCAGCTTTAATGCTAGCATGTACTATTGCTCTCCATTTGCTAAGGTGAAAGTCATTAATAATTATGATAATTATCTGATCCTCCACTTGGTGTAAGCATGACTGGAGTGTGTGGCAGTGACAAATTCATGAGCTGTGTGACCTGTGCTCGGGAGGCCTTCAAGGAATTTGTAGTCTTGTGAGGGGGGACCTGCCAGGGATGGAAGTCTTACACAGGAGCGGTAGATGCCTGTGCCCAGCTTCGATTTATTGTTTAACTGGCCCTTAGAGGTCACAGCGACCTGGAACACTGCAATGAGGGGCTGAGACAGGTCATGGGGAGGGTCCCCAGGGTGCTGATCAGGCTGCTGTTCATGGCTGGTGCTTGCAGTCTGTGCAGCAGTCCTCATTTCTGCTTCTCGATCTTCTGGGAAGTTCTCAGGGGATGTTCAGAGCCAGGCCACTGCTGGGAAAGTTTGACTCCTGGTCAAAAAATGACAAGAAATCTTTAAGCTAATGCTAGACAGAAAGAGGGGAGGGAAAGAGAACTTCCCAGTCCTGAGCTCAGCTCCCTGGAGCAGAAGTTTGCAGGGCAGGTTGTATAGAAGGGCACACAAAAGGCAGCTGCAAACTGCTGAAGACACCGTGGGACTGAACAACATTGGTGGTGATATGAAATGAGGCATGGTCCCCAGCACTGATAGGAGCAACTACCACAGCAAATCAGAGGCTTTTATTCAGTCCTGTTTCCTGATGGAGGATGCTTTGGATCACTAGGAATGATGGAGTTGGGGGAGACTACAGCCTGCAGCAGCAGGAGTGAGGCAGCAGTCAACAAGGGTCTAAAGCAAAGACTGATGAGAAGAAAAAGGAATGGGAACAATCATATAGGGCAAAGATGCATTCATCTCAAGTGTGCTTACATCACTGGAGTGCTGCAATGGACAAGCTATTTAGGAATGATAGGCAGGGATGACAGGGAATGAGCAGTGAGGCCCTCTTGTGTGGTTGGTAAGCAGCAAGCTGAAGATGAGCCAGCTGTGTGCCCTGGTGAGGGCAGCGGCACTGTGGGTGGCATGAACAGGGGTATGGATCAAAGGGAGCATTGTCCTCTGCTGAGCACTGCTAGAACACATCCAGATACTGCACCCAGTTTCAGGCCCCCCAGTACAGGAAAGGCATTGACAAACACAATGAGGTAAGTAAGGCCCACAGTGATCAGGACTGGAGCATTTGCCCTAGGAGGAGAGGTCGTAGGAGTGGGGCTTGGTCACCCTGCAGCAGGGAGGGCTTCAGGGGGACCCACAGCAACTGCCCTGCCTGCAGGGGGGAGATGGAGAAGATGGAACCAGGCTCTTCACAGAGGTACATGAAGGGAGGATGGGAGACAATGGACAAAATTTGAAACACAAGAGGTTCAGATTGGATGTAAGGATAAACTTTTTCTCTGTGAGGACAGTGGAGCAATGGAAGAGGCTGCCCAGTGAGATTGTGCCATCTCCATCCTCAGAGGTTTTCATACTCCAGCTGGGTCAAGCCCTGAGCAACCTGGTCTGACCCCAGTACTATGAGCAGGAGGTTAGACAGACACCTCCTGAGGCCCCTTCCAGCCTGAACTATCTGATAAGTCTATAACATCTTTCATCTTAAAGCACACTGCAGCTATTAGACAAATCTTACTGACACCCCTATGCACAAGAAAGAGAAAGAAAGGGAGAATGTTGAAAGTATTAAGCATAATGCATTTCAGTTTAAAGCAGAGATCTCTTTTTCCAGCTGATAAAAGATGGGTAAGGATAAGGACATACACACGCAAAAAAATTAATTCCTTCTGAATGGAAACTAGAAATTATGTATGTAGAAAATCAATTACTTTTTTAACAAAACAATCACCAGAAAGCCCAGAAAACCAAGTTTCGGTATTATAAAACAAATTTGTAAATGCCTTCATTAAATTAAACATCATGCCTAGTTTAAATTTTTTAACAAAGATGTTTTGTTAAATTTTGATGGATTTTGAACAAGATGTTGAACATTGTTTTCTATTTTCTGAAGATTTCTGTCCCTGTTATAAATAAAAGAAACAAAAGAAAAAGAGTCCAGGACATGAAAGATTATTCCCATCTCACCCACTCTCACCAGGAACATTTTTTGATAAATTCATTTCCTTGAGCCAGCAAAACTTTGCCCCTTCCCATAAATTGTATTGGAAGTTATCTGTAATCATGGGTTATGTGTCCAGCCAGCTCTGATCTCCTTTCAAATACTGAATCCCTCAATAAAATTTATTCACATCAACCTGCTTATGTTTAATGATGACACCAATGGTGATATCATTCATCAACATTATTTTTCAAATTATGATAAAAACAAGATTAAAGAACTGATGACCTGTACTTTAACAGCTTACAGGCAGAAGAAACCAAGATTTGTAAAAGTCAGACTAAACACATTCATACATAATAATACAGAATACAGAATACTCATTAAGTTCTTTCAAACTCTTACTGTATTGATTAGTAATGAGACTGTCAGGGATCTGACCTATTTGGTCTCCCATATAGCATCCTTCTGACATTTACTGTAAGAAAATGTGGCTCCTCATCTAGTACTACCTTGGTAGCACATGAGGAAAGTAAGTGCAGCAGCAAAGAAAGTAGGAAAATAGGAGTGACAGACATATCCTGGTTTGCTTTTTTGCTAATTTAAAATAATTATAAATTATTAAACACACACACACAAGCTATTCTTTTATTTTTTCTTTGGACCATGAAAATAAGAAATGAGAGTCACACTTCCATCTTTTGTTTTCTTTGGCTGCTTACACAGCAGGTTGTACTTCACAAATGCATTCAAAGACTTCACCTGAAATCATAACACAAGTGGATCTACATGGCTGAAGCATCATTAATGTAAGCTAGTATCTGTTTTATGTAAACCAGGCAGGTACTGGCTTATGTTTCTGGCTTTACAGAATAGAAGAGTATGATAGCATTCATATTCATTATGAATGACAGTTTAGGAAATATAAAGACATAGAAAGCAATTGTTCTTGAGATAAAACATTTTTTCCTCACATTGCATTTCCCAGTGTCAGGACCAGAGGGATACAATACCGAACAGTTTAACTGTACATTTTCTTCTCTGTCAGGTCAGATATTTTTGCCCCAGCAAGGATGAGGCATAAAGGAAAAGCAGTGGGATTTCAGTTAAGAGAGCACCCTCTCAATTGCACTTTTCACTTTAAACAAGCACACCAACTGATGCAAA
Source organism: Astur gentilis (assembly GCF_929443795.1). Classification (NCBI taxonomy): domain Eukaryota; kingdom Metazoa; phylum Chordata; class Aves; order Accipitriformes; family Accipitridae; genus Astur; species Astur gentilis. The sequence goes on from NC_064887.1 coordinate 29,765,962, forward strand.
AGAACTGGCTAAGACCAATGAGTCATGCACTCCTGTGTATGGCATGAAATTGTTCTGTCTGTTGGAGACTGGAGTGTTCTCTCTGTACTTTACATGTAAAAGTACATTAAATTGGGACTATTGTACTGTGACATTTCTATTCTAGACAATTGCAAGTTAAATAAATGCATATTTTATCATGTCTTTGAATGTCTAGAAATAGTTTGCTGCACAGTGCCTTGTCAAACACTTTGGTGTGAATATTTATGCAGGAGAGCTCTGTAATTCTGCATAGGCTAACTTAGACTGTGGTAAAAAAAAATCATCCACTTCAGAAACAATGTTGTTCATATACTACTCCTGCTTCAGCATGGGAATAATCTAGTAACCCTCTCTAAGTCCTAGCAGCAAACATAAAATTGGAGTAAAGTTCTTCCCAGTCTTTAACCATCACTGAATTGCACAGGGCCTAGAAAGAGGTCTGCAGAAGACAGCATCAACTTCTGGCAGCAGAACTGGATTCAAAACCTGAGTGGGATGAAGAAGAATCTGGGACTTCACCATCTATTCATCTTGTTAAAAAAGCAGAAGCAGAGTAGCATTGAATTCCTTATCCTCAGGATTTAGGACTTAATCAGAACGAAAAATATAACAAAGAAAATAAAATCATGTTTCTCAAGTAAAGCCAAAACACTGAAATTACAGACAATGCCAAGTCCACGATACCTGCAAAATGTACAGTGTATGGTAGTTATTACATTAATGCATTTTCTGCCAGAATTTAAAAACAGCTTCTAAACACATATCTAAAGTCTAACCTATAAAAGCCAAATCACAGTGACAACACTGGAAGTAGGTTCTAAAATAGAAAAACAACTGACTGATTAGCTAACTAACTAACAATAATCATGTTGGTAACCTAGGATTAAATAGAACTGGCTTTTATTTTCCAATTTAATGTTTCTCTGCCTGTTTGATATCATAGGAATAAATATAGCTTTTGAAAGTCAAATAGAACTCATTTATTAATTTATTCTTAGCATTTTAAGAATCATTACTGATAATTTTCTAGTTGTATTTTGCCAGTGTTTAATAGACAGCTATTAGAAAATCAGTGCATAATGATGCTACTAAATTATTATCTGTTCTAATAGCAACAGATACTGGAGAGAAACATTATTGACTCATCAGAATTTGTTCACATGTAGCAATTAGCTATGAAAGTTATTAGTGAAATAGCTAGATTCTTTTTCTTTTTGAATAAATGGAAATAGTATTTTGGGAGGAATATAATTCCTTTTTGAAACTACAGACATTCTCACATAATCCAAGTGTGGTGGGAAAATTATATAAATGTGAATATAACATTTGCTGTTAGAGACTACAACAAGGCATCTAACAGCTCTTAGATGTTTCTTCAATATCAACAACTTCTAATAAACAATAGAATGAAAAAACAACAGATCTTACTGCCAGTCACTCATGTTATCCATCAACCGATTATGTGTATGATAATTGAGTAATTTCCTTTCTTCACCCCAGAAATTCTAAAAGCCCCCAAACACTGCTTTGTAAGATTAAAGTAACCAACTGTATCGAAGCTGTTTCTTGGTCCCAGCACAGTATTAAGAATATCACAAAATTACACTAGTACAGTTGGTTTCCAAGTACTCCTGTTCATTAACTTCTCACAAAAACACAAGAGCTAATAATGGATAGTGAATCACTACTTTGGCAGTTTCTAGTAACAGAAGACAGAGAGACTCTATAAAGTGCTTCCAAGGTATTTATAGGAGTAACACACACCTCCAGTCCATTACAATCAACAAGCTTCTGCCACTTTTTTCAAAGTTCGGTCAGTCATCTGTTAATGTAATGGTGCTGAGGGCAGGGCAAGCCAAGACTTGTGGCAAGTGTTTTGCTTATGACAAATAGAACACAGAAAAGTTCCATTAGCAGTTAATTCAGAAAGAAACATCATTTGACACTGTGCATAAAAAAAGATAGTTCTTTCTACTTGCAATTTTGAGCACATCCAAATTACATCACTCAGTGAAGGAAGACAAGGAGTATGAGAAATACTGCAAGCTCAGACCAGAAAATATGCCTTGATTTACCCTTAAAGATACTTAAACAGAAATAATTGACATCACAAGTGCAAAATGGGGAGCAGCTAACTGAAACCAGCTCTTTAGGAAGTGATCTTTGGGTAATGAGAATATTTGTATGACTCCTTTACAATGTCTCCTTGCTTAAAAATTAAATAAAATAAAAAATTAGGACATGGAACAGATTTATATAGGTTTCTTTGGGCTTCCTTTCCTAAGGTTTTCTTAATGGCTTTGTGGGGTTTTTATTAGTCAAAGTTAAAATAAACCAATCACAAACAGAACAGGAGACAATAATGTAATTGTAGTGGAAAGGCAGACATCAAACAGGAAATATAAAGATGAATACTAAATGCACATGAAACAGTTCTTCTCCTCTCAGCCAGCACAAAGCCACAGCTGAAAGACTGTAGAGTATCTTGAGAAAATACAGCAGAGGACAGCAATAATGATCAGAGATCTGGAAACCATGACTCAAGAGAAATGACTGAAGAAAATGAGTAATTTAAGGAAGTGGCTGACATGACTTTTAGCAGTCCTCAGCTACTTTTGCTATAGGAAGGGGAAAACACTTTTTTATATGCACATAGCAAGGACAAAAAGTAATCTAGAATGAGAAAAATACAGATGAAACATTAAGGAAAAAAAAGCCTGCAATTATTTATTAGACACAGCCATTAGCAAGGAAATCAGTTACCTGATAATTGTGGACTCTCCATTATTAGACATAGTAAAGAATCTGTCTTGAATCACATACATATTACTGATCCCAGTTTAGAAGAAAGGAATGAACTTGGTAACATCTTGAGATCCTTTCCAGCTTTGCTTTTTCATTACTGTATTAGAAGAAACACTATAGAATAGAAAAATTACTAGTATGTTTACTGGAAAGCTGATTTGAAAATCATAAACCCTGATTTTCCATATAGATTGGGACACCTTATTTTACTAGGATTAGTAGAGATCAGTTACAAGTCCACAGAGTGCCTCACTTGAAAACACACATGCTGTCTCTTTCCAGCATTTTCTTTGTCTGTTTTCTCAAGATATATTTGCACGTGTGTGTGACTCTGTATGGTGTTTTGGTGTTGTTATAAAGAATAGCAAGACCAACTACATAGTCAATGAGCAATGTAAGAAAAGTGAGACAATATTTACACTGGTCTGATTAATTAGACTTGATTAGATTTGACCACTGTGAATATGGTTAAAAATTATTTAGGTCTACATGGACAGAAATTAACTCTGTGACTTCACAAGCACAAATTCGTTCTTCATCTTTATTCAGGAATAATGTTGTTGTTTAAGCCCAACCAGCAACAAAGCACCACAAAGCTGCTTGCTCACTCCTCCCCCACTGTGGGATGGGGAGGAGAAAATATAAAGAAAAACCATGGGTTGAGAAAAGGACAAGAAGGGATCACACACCAATTACAGTCACTGGTAAAAGACAGACTCAACTTGGGTAAAGATGAAAATCAATTTAATCTACTACCAATCAAATCAAAACAAGAATAATGGAAAGTAAAACCAAACCTTAGAACACCTTCCTCCCACCCCTCACTCCTTCCCGGCTCAACCCCACTTCCGATTTCTGTACCTCCTCCCCACTCAGAGGCGCAGGTAATGGGAGTTAAGGTCAGTTTGTCACACATTGTCTCTGCCGCTCCTTCCTTCTCAGGGGGAGGACTCCTCATTCTTCCCCTGCTCCACCATGGGGTCACTCCCATGGGTTGCAGTCCATCACAATCTTCCCTGGTGTGAGTCCTTCCCACGGGCTGCAGTCCTTCAGGCACAGACTGCTCCAGTGCGGGCTTTCCCATGGAGTCACGAACATCTTTGGAGACATCCCCCTGCTCCAGCTTGGGCTTCTCCCAGGGCTGCAGGTGGGCATCTGTTCCACTGTTCACCTCCATGAGCTGGGGGGGACAGCCTGCCGTCTCACCATGGGCTACAGGGGCATCCCCTCCTCTGGTGCACCTCCTCCCCCTCCTTCTTCACTGACCTCAATGTCTGCAGAGGAGTTCCTCTCACATTCCAATCCCCTCTCCCACTGCAGGTTCCCCTTCTTAAATCTGTTCTCCTAGAGGCACTACCACTGTCACTGATGCAGTCGGCCTGGGCCAGAGGCGGGTCCGACTTGGAGCCAGGGAAGCTTCTAGCAGCTTCTCACCGGAATCACCCCTGTAGCCCCCTCCCCCAGTACCAAAACCCTGCCACACAGACCCAAAACTAATAGAAACTGCAGGGAACAGAGATAAACTGCAATAATCAGGAAGTGGAGAGAGTGAGTCGAAGTCCACCTTGAGTATGGTTCATTTTACGTGGTTCTTAAAGCATGGACCAACTTGCTGTTGGGTACTTCTACAGTGCCCAGCACAATGAATTCCTAATTGAAGAAACCATTTAGTAAATAAATGCAAATACAATTAGTTAGAAAACTAATGCATAACTGTTGGATGTGTTTATTCTACCGCCTGATAAATTACAGTATGAATAATGTATTTTCTCTCAATGTTCTTTGGCTAGAAAGGAAAAAATTTGCTTTAACGCTTATTTTCCCTCAGTTGAATGACAGAAAAATCCTGATAATATGCTGTCAAAGTATTTCAAGTCTCATTTAGCACTTGTCTACTGCAATCAACTGTTGTCTTTACCTATTGTCATGAAAAAGTGACACTTCTGGACAGTGTATTTTCTAAATCAAGAATGAAATGCCAAGATCATCTAAAATGGAATATATTTTTACACCCTTGACTTTTGAATGATGGCAGTAACTTTGAACTGTGATTCTCCTATTCCTTGTAAAGGGTAGAAATATACAAATAAAAATGTTTGGATAGACACTAGGATGGCAGTATTCTGGTTGCTTTACCTTTGCTTTCTATCCATATACATAAACCCTAGTTTTTCACTCCCCCATTCAAGCTTTTCAACCATTTCTCATCAGAAGAACAAAACCATAATTTCCACTGAAGAAATTATAGTAATTCAATGGAGAGTATTGATAGTTAAAAAGATATATTATCTGTCAGCATCCACATCTTCAATCATTTTAGAGCTGAAAACAGCTTAGGAAAGTTGCCAGAAATTTTTCCTTAGACCTCAATGATGTATGAACAAAACATGTATTGGCTGGCATAGCTATGAACATAGATACATTTATAACTTGCAGCAGCAAACCAAAATGCCTAACAAAAGCCTTATGCATATTCTAAAAGAAACTTTTAATGAAGTTGATCATCAGCACTGAAAATATCCTCTCCGGTAACAATGAAGCAAAAATTGCATATGAGGGAGCAACTTACAGCATTGCAACAAGGAACATAATATAATCTTTCTCTCCCTCTGTCATGTAAAAGGGTAATTTGGCAGAAAATAAATCCCCTTGCATTCCAGCTTATCCTCAGATATCAGAGGGGCTGGGGGCAGCTAGGTTTAGATTCTGAGTGATTTCTAATTTGGCACTATTAGTCTGGTCATATTCAACTGATTGAACTCTTGTGATTACGGATTCACTAATAGCGCTTTCAGCTTAGTCGCGCTCCATGGACTCACATGGCCAGACTTAGAGTTGGCGTCACCCAATGAGAAACTTTTATGGTTAGCTTAATGAATAGTGCAGTTTATTAAAGCAACAGATTTACAGGTTCTTATGGATTGCCAGTGACAAATACAGTCTGCAAAAGCATGTGCAAGCATTAAGATTATGAATAATACAGTGTGCAAAATCAGAAAAGCGACTTTATAGAGAGAGATTTCTGAGTAAGCACTCGATATAGTCCAGATCTTACCCAAAGGCATCCCTATGGGGGGGAAGGGAGGGTCAGCCAGCCGACTGATCCCAGGATTCAGGGGTAGTCTGAGATGGTATCTTCCCTGACTTGTCTTCAATGATACCTTCCCTAACATTCCCCCTTTCTTAGGCCATTTTTATACAATTCTTTACTTCAAGGTGGAGCTTGAGTGACTTTAGTCATACATATCTTTATTATGATTGGTATAAAATTCTCTCTCTTTGCTTTTAAAGGTATAGATTAATGAAAATTCAGACTGCAGGCTCAGTGAAGGGGTGGTCGCACCTTGGAGGCAGGCAGTCTTTGGGATGGAGGTGTGTTTTGGTATGTTAATGGCACTGTAATGAGCAAAGTTCACATGAATGACAGCATTTTGTCAAAACATGACAGACTGTTGGCCTAGGGGGTCAAATATGCAGTTTATCAGTACCATAGCACCATGAAGTTCCCATTTCTGCAGTGATTCACAGAGCCTGGCCATGGAGTCTTCACCCTGTTCCATCCTTGGTGCCAGTTTGCAGGCAATGTTGTCTAGGGAACCACTATGGAATGGATTCCTTGCATACCAGTTGCATTCCACCCTGAAAGCTTCTTCTATGTTCTTCTATGTTCTTTCCTTAATGTGTGAACAATGCCATACCTTTAATATAGGTTTAATTTCTAAGTCACCTCCAGTTATTCCACAACCTCTTTCTCCACAAAAGGAAAAAAAAATAGTGACTTACACAGAATAATTGTAGCTTTTCTATTCTTTGTGGCAAAATACATGCCACTTCATAAGTTACAGTGACAGTATGAAATTTTCTTTTTATACTACACATGTTCATTTATAATTTGTGATCCTTAGTGATCCACCTGTGATTTTATGTTATGCTAGTTCAAATCATACTGAATGAAACACTTGCATAATTGTATGGTTATGAGCCTTGATAACAGGTTTTTTTACAATGAAGGAAAATTCTGAGATTCACTTCTAAAAATCCCTACACATAGAAACCTTTGCAGGAAAACAACAACAGCAAATGGTTCACTGAAGAAACATGCCTGCTTTCTTGCACATCCATATTAGTCTGGTACAATATTCCTGCCCCACTGAAAACCTCCACTAAAGTCACTGTGAGTTTGAATGCTTGCAGACTGGTGGATTGAGCCTTTATTGCATTCTTGGTTTTATAGTCTTTTTAAAATTCTTATTTCTTTGTGCTAGACCCTCACAGAACCTTTCTCAACTGTTTGAAATCTGAATTTCCTTAATAAATGTTGGATGGTATACACATGCAGTACATGACATAACTAGAAGATTAGTGATTGTTAAAAATAAATTTAAGACATGGTTGAAAACAAATAGCTTAGTTATCATTCTAATGGATCTAATCCATTACTAGATAGGGTACAACTTCTATCCATGAGTGCTTTCAATTAGCAGTCTGCTGAAGAAAAAAAAAAAGAAAAGACAAAGAGATCTGCTGGTGTTCATCTACATACATAGTTAAACAGCCCAACTCTTTTGCAGTTAATGTCTGTCACATCGTCAAACACAACTTACCTGAGAATGATGGCCAGAACCTCTGTAAAGTGTATTTTTGCTCTCAGTTTTCCTGTTTTAATCAGGAAATCGTGATCAGCACATTCTTGGCTGGAGACAGGTTGAAGGCTAATACTATACAGCCATGGGCAAGCTCTTACCTCTCAGACAGTGCTGTAAAATACCAACATATCTTGTTTTTGACCATCTTGTTAAAATACTCAAAGATGGTGTCTTTAATTCATTACTAGTAAGAAAGTATTGAACATTATTTTGCTTTAACAGCCTATTTAAAAGTTGGTTTAAACATTCTTTCCATCGGTTGTTTGTAATGTCTGAAGCATAACAATGCTAAAAATGGTTTTAAAAGCCCTGGTTATTTCAGAAACCAATTTGCCTTTTAGTCAATGCCTGGGCATGTTTGTACAGTATGCCTAGAACAGTAAAAATGGGCTTAACATTGTTTTTGGAAAACTATTGCTTAGTCACCAAATCTGCTGCCATTGAGCATATTTGTCACAATAATCTTTAATTTCAGAAGCTGTGCCACACACGTATCCACTAACACATGCCCACTACACATAGATCAGAAATAAATTTAACTCCAAGTCAAAGAAACTTCAGTAGTCAGCTATCCGTGGTGACAGCTGGCAGTCTGACATCTCTAGACTTTTTGCTTTTTGTCCTTCCATGCTGCTATATCTGTAAAAGAATATCTATACAGGTATAAAAAAATACATACAACATTCCATATTTTTCTATGGTCTTTTTTATATATTTGTGCACATAAGACGAGTTCTTCATCCTAAGGAAATGGGCAATGAACAACATGGCGTTCAGAGATTATGTGGAATAGAGTGGCCGCTTTTAAAGCAAAATAGCTTCAGCAGGATCCAATAACCCAAGAGCAGCGAGGCTGCTGCAACCGCTCTGCATCCTCTGGACCAAGAAGTCACAAGGCGGAAGATGTGTTCCCTGAATACATATACACAAAACACAAGTACACACTACATATATACAGAGATTTAAACAACACCAATGGCCTCATCCTGTTCCCCCCTCTGGCTGGACCGGATGAAAGGCCACTAGTGAGACTGAACGTACACACATGGGCAAGGCAGAGCCCTCCAGCAGCTGGGCTCAGGCTCTCAGCCTGCCCAGTAGCTGGCCCCCAGGTCCCAGTCTCCCCAGTTGCTGGCCCCTGCGTGTAGGAGCCCCCGAGGCCGCAGGCCCTGTCCTGCTGCTGGTACAGACCGTCCCACACCCCCCTGAGCCGGACGGGACTCCCCTGGTCCCATAGCCGACCCACCGTGCTCTCACCACTAGAGACACCCAGGGCCTCGCACAGCCAGGGCTGGCCGGCAGACACCCGCTCACCCCCTTGCTCCCAGGCCACGTCACCTGCTCAGCGGCCCGTGCGGCTTGATCTTCACTGGTGCTCACACTCTCTCTCTCTGGCACACCCGCACTCGCTTCAGTCGCTGCCCCAGGGACACAGGAGCCCTCCGCCCTGTGCTCTGACCCCAGCTGCTGCGCTCACAGCCCCCCCGCACACGCACGTGCACACAGGACAGACAGCCCTCCCCCAGGACAGAGCCAGGAAGGAATTTCGTAGGGAGACAGGGCAGACTGCGCTGACCAGGCGCAGGGCATGGCCAGGCAAGCACACTGACCGGCCAACTGTCGACACGCGACTGGCCCTAATTTTTATCCCCTTGCCCCTCTGTTTTTCCCTACTCCTGTTCCTCCCCAAACCACCCACACCTCTCTCTTGTCCCGCCTTTGGTTCCTCCCCTAAACATCCCCAAAGAAGTCCTGTGCCACCCGCAACCGCTTTTCCCGTGCAGCCCAGAATGTGTCCCACTGTTTGGCAGCAACTGCCTCAGTCTGAGAGATGGTCCGGAGAGCTGCTCCCCGTGGCTCACGGTGGTGGGTGTGTCGCCTGGACGCTGGGGCTGAAGGCTCTGCCGGGACAGCCCTGGCAGGAGCCCGAACAAGGTGCTTGTGCCCTCCTTATGTATTAAAAGGCTGCAGTAAGGTCTCCCTGGAGCCTTGTCTTCGCCAGGCTGTACAACCGCAACTCTCTCAGGCGTTCTCCATAGGAGAGCAGTTCCAGCCCTCTGAGCATCTTTGTGGCCCTTCGCTGGACCGGCTGGGACAGGTCCTTGTCTTTCTTGTACTGGGGACCCCAGAGCTGGATGCAGTACTCCAGGCGGGGTCTCACCAGAACAGAGTGGAGGGGGAGAATCACCTCCCTCAACCTGCTGGCCACGCTTCTTTTGTTGCGGCCCAGGACACGATTGCCTTTCTGGGTTGCGAGTGCGCATTGCCAGCTCACGTCCCATTTGCCACCCACCAGTACCCCCACGCCCTTCTCCGCAGGGCTGCTCTCAATCCCTTCATCCCCCAGCCCATATTGACATAGGGGATTGGCCCTGCCCAGGTGCGGGACCTTGCACTCAGCCAGCTGAACCTCGTGAGGTTCGCACGGGCCCATCCAGCGTGCGCGGGCAGCACGGGCAGTCCCACAGACGGCACCGTAGGGAGGGCATTCCTCTGTGCCGCCGGGCCCAGGAGAGACTGCGCCCAGGCACAGTGTCCAGGCTTGGGGTGGCCAGGTCCAGGCTGACATGGGCCACCTAGAGCGTGTTAAAATGGGTTCTTTGCCAACCGAGGAGAGAGACAAGGATACTCAACACAGAATTGGACGTGGCACAGAGGAAAAAGCTTCCCAAGCTTTTATGTAGAGCAGAAGGCGGCCACAGACAGGCTGAGGCCGGCAGCAGGACGTCCCTGGGGCAGCTGACTGCCTTAGGCACCCTCCATCCATCGCGTGCCTCCCCGCGCCGTGCCCTCTGGGAACTGTGCATCCTCAGGGCCAGCAGCCATCTCTGGGGACCCGCTTGGTTCTGGCAGCTGGGCCCTGCTGCTCTCCCTGTCCCGTGAGGCAGCTCCAGGAGAAAGCCCAGCGCAGAGCCCGCCGGGCCGTCCTGATGACGGAGTGCCATCGCCGGCGAGGCGGGGGGTGCGGGAGGGCACAGGTGGCCGTGGGGGAAGGACAGTTGTAGGCGACGGGCTGGGCAGGCACCGGGCAAGCCCCTGCCAGCCCCCAAGCCACTGAGGGCTTTTGCTGGGGAGTGGTGGCCTGGGCACGGCTAGCCTCCGCGCATGCTGCGTCGGCCTCCTCCATGGGGTCTGCAGGCAAGGCAGAAGCCGACAGCTTTCCATCTTCTGGCACTGCTGCAGGGATAGGTGCTCTGTGCCCCTCGTCCCAGGAATCTCCGGCCAGGCCAGAAGCTGCTGGCTCTGCCTCTTCATCTTTTAATGGGGCAACAGATGCAATCCACGGGTCGCTGTCTCCTTCTCCTGCAGCCTCTCTCTCAGAGACCTCTTCCTCTTCCGACTCTTGCCACAGGTCCTCCAGAAGAGCATACAAGGCCATGAGGCCATCAGAGGCAGACCCTTGGCCTTCAGCCCTTGCTGCAAAGTCCTGGTCATTCAGGATGCCCCGAGCAGTGCCAGCGGTTTCGGCACCATCATCTGCCACATGGGGCACGGCCACAGGCGTGGGAGGAGCCAATGACTCTGCATCTTCGGGTGCTGATGCAGGGAGACTCGCACGTTGACTCTCCTCACAGGAGCTTCCCAGCGATGGAGAAGTTGAGAAGCCGGTGTCCTCAGGCGCTGATGTGGGGAGAGGCTCACTGTGCTCCTGGTTCCTGGCAACTCCGGCCAGGGGACAAGCTGCTGGCTCTGCATCTGAGTCTTCTGACAGGGCAGGAGACACAGGCTCTGAGTAGCCATCTGCCTCTCCTGCGGCATCTCTGGCCATGCTACCGGGCGAGCTGGGCGCCTTCTGGGGGCCTGCATCAGAGTCTTCTGACAGGTCAGGAGACACACACTCCAGGAAGCCATCTTCCTCTCCTGTGGCGTCTCCGGCCATGCTGCCGGGCCAGCTGGGCCCCTGCTGGGGGCCTGCACCTGACTCCTGGCTGAGTCTTGGCAGAAGTGGGATGCCACAGATGGTGCGGAAGAAGATGTCTTCCTCCAGGTGGGAGAGAACCTCTCCTAACAGGTCTTCATACATTTCAGAATCACTGTCTTCCTCCACCTCCTCCAGATCCTCTATCTTGATTTGCATGACCGCACAGCGCTTCGGAGCATCCTCAGGCCCTGTGCGCAGCGGCTTGCCATGTGGAAGTTGCAGGGGTGGCAGACGGCCCTGCCTTGCCATCGACCATTCCCAGAGCCCTTCGGTGCACCTCTGCAGGGCAACTGGTTCACAGGCCTTGCCAGCAGCCCTGCTGCCCCATTGTGCAGGGGGATCAGGCCCTGTCTGAGCTGCCGGGGCCTTGCAACCCCACGCGGCCTGCACCTGGGTTGTTCTTGCCGCTGACTCCAGACCAGCGGTGTGTGCAAGGTGCCCCCGTGCTGCCAGCTGCTGGCCGGGTTCCCGGCTTGCAGCTATGGCGTGACTCGGGACCCCTGACACAAATGCCTGGACTGAGGACTCCAGAGCAACGTCATGGGCTGTGGGGCTGTGTGGGGCAGCCCCCCACCTCTCAGCCCTCACTGGCATGCTCCGCTCATCAAGGATCCTGCTCCAAGCAGGTGGCACAAGCTCTCGGTGGCTGCCGGCCGCGAGGCCCACGGCATGTGCTCTGCTTGTCAGAGAAGACCTGGGGGCTCCTCCTGTCAGAGCAGGCAGCTTGGTGACATTTGCAGAGCCTGCTGCTGTTGGAGCTGCAAGTGCATGCCAGGGTGCAGCTGCCTGCGTCGCTTCAAGCCTTGGGAGAGACGACGGGTCTGACATGGGCGCTCTTTCTCGCCCTGTGACCCTGCTGCAGGGCAGTGCCTGCCCGCCCTCCAGCCTGTCCGTCTGCAAGAGAGGATGTGGAGGAAGGCCGTGTGACTGTAGTCCTTTTCCCCTGCATCCCAGCAGGAAACCCCCTGCACCCAGGCCGTCCTGCCAGCTACGAGGGCAGTGCTGAGCCCTGTGGGTGGCTGCCGCCCTGCTCCCAGAGCCAGCTTAGGAGAGGGCTGGACCCCACGTGGCCCTCACCAGCTCCAGGGAGCACCCCTGACATACCTGGGCAGCCTGCCAGGCACAGCATGGTGCCCCTCAGCTTGCTGGGGGGCCGGTCCCACCTGTCCCCTCCGGTACCTCCCGCCTTCCCAGGGTCGGAAAGGCGTTCGGCCAAGTATCCCTCGAGGCTCCCTACCTGTGTGCAGAGGCTCCGAGTGCTCTGTGAGCTCGCTGGGCTGGGGAGCTGTGGCAGCCTGTCCCCATGGAGGGACGAGACCGTGGTCCAGCTGGCAGCCGGTGGCGGCTGCCTCTGGCGCACCTGTGGGGTGAAGGACGAGGCGTGGGATGGAGGTGGCTGCGCTGGCACAAAGGCCCCCGCAGTGCTGCCAAGCCCGGCCCTGGCATCGAGGCAGCTCCTGGCCACGACAGCCAGGCTGAGCTCAGTTCCGAGCTGCTCTCTGCCTCTGGGGCATCGCTGCGGGGCCGCGCGGGCCTCGGCCATCCCAGCGCCGGCTCTGCCCCAGAGAAACCCCCGGAGCCGGGCATGGCCGGCCACCTTCCCCCCCAGCCCTCCCCCACCCCCCCACTGCCAGGCTCTCCCTCCCGCCAGCCCCAGCCCTCACCTGGCGGCGCTTGTGCAGGCGTGGCAGCCCCTCATGGGGCTGGGAGCGGGCATTCGCCTCCTGCTTCTTGGGCATCTTCGGGGCCCTCTGCCGGACACCTGCCACGGGCACCCAGGGGAGACACTGGCTCCTGATGGGGCCGCTCTCCTGGGAGTGGGCACCCTAGGGCTCTGGCCCTATAAGAGGCCCCACGGCCGCTGTGTGGACCCTGTGTCACAATGGCCTCTGGGCAAGATGCCGCCCCTGGTCACAAAGGCCTGGCGGTCACCACGGAGATGGCCCGCCCGTTTGCTGGCAGCCCCCTGGGGACAGGGACTCACAGGCCCACAGACTTGCTGACAGGCGGAGCTGGGGCTGTGCTGGGGCCGCTGCAGAGCCGGCTGGCACCGGCTGGCACCGGCTGGCACTGGCTGTGGCAGGTACACCTGCCCAACAGGAAGTGAAACTTCTCCAGGCAGGGAGGAGAGGAAAAAACAACCAAACCCTAGAGGCCGCAGGGTGAAAGCCGAACTGACCGGTCCGACACACGCCAGGTACACGGAAGTGTGGACCTTTTGGCCAATGGGGATGAACAGGACCACAGATCAGATTCGACGAGGCTATAAACGGGGCCCCGCCGGAGGATGTTTTGAGTCAGTCCTCCTCGGAGCAGCGGGTCTGCAGTGGGGGACTCTCCCTTTGGGTCGGGACGCCGCCCTAGGTAACTCCTCAAGGTTGAGAGCCCTCATCTTTTAGGTGGGTGATATGCGCATTTTGAGTCATCATTTCTAAACCTTAAGAATTCTTAAGTCGGCTGTGTAGTACCAATTGCCCTTACATCGTCGAGCCTCTGGTTCACTAATGCTACTGGAGTTTTAACTAACTTTTTCTACTGAAGGATAAATCTGATTTTTAACACCTGTTGGATTCGATTGTGTGAGCCTCTGTAACGCCGGCACGGGGCAGCCCCCGGTCTCCTCGCACAGAGGCCACCCCTGCAGCCCCCCACTGCCAGCACCTCACCACATACACCCCGTCCCAGTGGCCCCCCCAGGCTACAGTCCTCTGTTCATTTAGCAACTCCCAGTGTCACCACGAGGGCCTTTATTCCCAGAAGGCCACTAGTGAGACTGAACGTACACACATGGGCAAGGCGGAGCCCTCCAGCAGCTGGGCTCAGGCTCTCAGCCTGCCCAGTAGCTGGCCCCCAGGTCCCAGTCTCCCCAGTTGCTGGCCCCTGCGTGTAGGAGCCCCCGAGGCCGCAGGCCCTGTCCTGCTGCTGGTACAGACCGTCCCACACCCCCCTGAGCCGGACGGGACTCCCCTGGTCCCATAGCCGACCCACCGTGCTCTCACCACTAGAGACACCCAGGGCCTCGCACAGCCAGGGCTGGCCGGCAGACACCCGCTCACCCCCTTGCTCCCAGGCCACGTCACCTGCTCAGCGGCCCGTGCGGCTTGATCTTCACTGGTGCTCACACTCTCTCTCTCTGGCACACCCGCACTCGCTTCAGTCGCTGCCCCAGGGACACAGGAGCCCTCCGCCCCGTGCTCTGACCCCAGCTGCTGCGCTCACAGCCCCCCCGCACACGCACGTGCACACAGGACAGACAGCCCTCCCCCAGGACAGAGCCAGGAAGGAATTTCGTAGGGAGACGGGGCAGACTGCGCTGACCAGGCGCAGGGCATGGCCAGGCAAGCACACTGACCGGCCAACTGTCGACACGCGACTGGCCCTAATTTTTATCCCCTTGCCCCTCTGTTTTTCCCTACTCCTGTTCCTCCCCAAACCACCCACACCTCTCTCTTGTCCCGCCTTTGGTTCCTCCCCTAAACATCCCCAAAGAAGTCCTGTGCCACCCGCAACCGCTTTTCCCGTGCAGCCCAGAATGTGTCCCACTGTTTGGCAGCAACTGCCTCAGTCTGAGAGATGGTCCGGAGAGCTGCTCCCCGTGGCTCACGGTGGTGGGTGTGTCGCCTGGACGCTGGGGCTGAAGGCTCTGCCGGGACAGCCCTGGCAGGAGCCCGAACAAGGTGATTTTTTGTCAGGATTCCTTGCTTTGGGTCCCCACCTCCACTGTGAGTCCCTGCACTCCTCTGGGCTTGTGCAGATGGTTGGGCCTTTCATGAGATGATGGCTCATGTGATGGGTTTGGCAGTAGCTTGGTAGGCTACAATTTGAGCTCCCCCTCATGGCATTGTGTCCTTGAGTTCCATCGAGCTTTATCACATAACCTAACAGTCACTTTTAATTCAGCAGAAATAAAGTGAGAATTCTGAAAATGTAACAGGAATTTCTGTAGTCCTCAGCTGAAAGATTCTCCTTCAGTTGAAAGGAATCTTTGAGATGAAGGAGAAATTAATATCTCATAAGGAGAAATTAGTAACTTGTTAGTAAATAGCAGGAGAAACAAAATATAAAATGTTGATCAATCAAGACTAAATTTCTTGGTCAAAACTAATGGCAGAGAGGTATCAGCAGAGGTAAAATGCCAAATATTTAATTTCTTTTTAAATCACTCTTTCCTAAAGTACCTACTACTTGGACATAGCCTGTCAAACTGATAAAGGAAAAGATCTCAACTTTGAAAGGAAAAAAAATCCCCCTGCCAAACAAAACAAAACAAAACAAAACCCCCAAAACAAAACAAAACAAAACACAAACCAGGAGGGAGACTACTTAAATATGTTAGAAATTTTCATATCAGCTGGGTCTGATGAAGCTCATCCTAGAATACTTAGGAAAAATCAGTGAAGTATTTTCTGTTGATCTTCAGTTGTTATCCTGAAGAACCCATACAGTAAGGTACATCCTGACAAACTTTGACTTTTTTTCTAACATCTACGAGCAACTGGTTTAAACATAAGCATGTGAGGCACAAATGCTGTGCACACATCTCTGCTCCTTAATACATCTAGATGTTCCAAGACATCCCACCCACCATCTGAGTTTATATTGCCATTTTCTATGCTTCACAGGTAGACAGATGAAAAAAGATGTCCAGAAGTGAAGTCATTAATTAAAGAGGAAGGGGAAAAAAATAATTTTAAACCCTCCAATGATTCCTTAAGTCAATGAACGCTAGAATCAAATGATTAATAATAATACAGTAAAATAAATGCAATTAAAGAATCACAAACAAATCTTCTTTCTCTTGGCAACTGTTAAAAAATACTGTATGTGCATGTGCTTTTAAACTGCAAATGGAGTTAAAAATAAACTGAATAAACTTCAAGGCTTAGTTAACGAGGTATTAGAAATTTTCAGAAAGTGGGATTGTGCACAAGAACTATTATGCCCACACAAAAGTACTGATAGCATAAAAAGTGTTTATTATGTATTATTTATATAATAAAGACATGGAGTCTTTGTAGAAGATGCATGGAAGAAACTTCTCACCAAGAGGGAAAGAAGATAAAAATTTACAACAAAAGTTTCATTTTGATGTATTAAGTTGTAGAATTTATAGTCATTCTTCTCAAAGTTAAAAATTTGGAGTGACTAGATTTTGTAATTTATTTTCCTGTGGAATCTGTGCAGGACACCATATCAAAAGGTTCAGATCCAGGCTTTGAATGTAACACCTGATAGCTGCAGTTAAGTGTCATCTATTTGCATGAAAGAATTGTGAAAAATTCCATTAAACGAAGGGAAGAAAAGTACTTTTATAAGTTGAGGATTGTCTTTTTTGCTGCTTGGTTTTCTGTAGACTTTTATCACCATTTCCCATTCAGTCACCTGCTCAGAAAAATACTTCATGATATCACAGTGATGATTAAGACAGAACCTTAAATACAGAACAACACTGCATAGAAATAGTCACATTATGAGTGGGACTGTAGGCAATGTCTGGAATTAAGCAATTCAATGCCTCTTTCTACCTACTTTCACTGTGCTTGTAAGATCACTGCAGGCTTAAGAATAACCATTATTTTATCCACTGTATCTATAACTTTTAGTGAAAAATGGTAATTAATGGTTTAAAAAAAAATGGACCAAAACCCCCATGCTTTCTATCATTTCTGTCATTTAATTGAAGAAATTTGAACTGAATTAAATGACAGAAAGCATGCTTTTAGGGTGGCATTAGGAGTTTATTGTGAAAATGGCCAGTCTATCGGGACTGATATTGCCTTTTAGCACAGCAATATTACCAGTTGCTGTCTCAAGCAACAACTCTAATATGGACAAAAATAGAGAATGATAATATATCTTCTTCAATTAGTTGAACCAGATTCAACATCAGAAATCTCATTAAAGAGCAATTAGATTTGCAGGTGAGGCCTGAATTGTTCCAGATAATTCAGCTGCACAAACAAACCACATCTCTATATATTTTATATCACATCCTCTATTATATCATGGGCAGAGAGGGGGAGAAAAAAAAAAAGCAAAACTCCCAAGTAGGTGGAAGTTGCTCAGTTTGTACCCTCGGAGGTCATGATTCACTTATTGCTTCATAGGTAATGTTAGGTCTGTGTTCAACACTGTTTGATAACTAAGTGTATTATAAAAAATGTGTCTATATTAATGTGATAATCCATGCTAAGGTCATAATTAGTGCTATTGTCACATCAGTTTAAACCAATGCTAGAAGGAGGGGAGAAAGACATATTTGCTTGGAGCAATGAAGAGTATTACTAGCTGATACTCTTCAGCCCCTACCTAAGCAAATTGCCTTCATGAGAGTGAAACACAGAAAGGCAGTAAGGACAATTCATGTATTAGAACCACCAAATGTAAGACCTGAAAGGAAGCCAGGGCTTCTAAATTTTTTCTGTTTTTTAAGTCTATTTGAAATTCCTGCAAAAATGCTGTCTTCTATGTTATTGATTATTATTGCACAGACCAAACAGAGAAAAGCCACATCATTAATTCAGTGACCATGGATAAATTTAATCTCAGTAGCACTTATCCATAACAATGTGTATTTTGTTGAACATAATTTATTTCCATTTATATAGATTGCCAAAATGCAGCCAGACTTTTCGAATACTCTTTCACTGATTCCTAGCATACAATTCTAAAATAAAAACAGATAGTACCTCACACTAAATATATGGAAGACTATGTGGTGATGACAAATACTCCTCATCATAGAAAACTATGTATTTTCCTCAGTAGGATTAATACATTTCTCTTCACTATTTTCAAAAGCTGAAAGTTATATTATTTTTTTAAAAATCAGTCCTGCTGTCAGTGTTGAAGAAAATGAGTGGGTACAAAGTGAGATACAAGCAAGCAGACTGCTTGGTCTTGTAAGGTAACCAAAAAACTGTATAAAACTGAGAAGTATAAATACTTCAAGAATATCAGTAACGGATTTTTAGTTCAAGTTGCTAAATGTCTTTTAATCATCAAGAACAAGGTTGATAAATTCTACTCCTTTTACTTTAATTCTAGTTGGGGGTTTTTTCCACACAGATTCACTTTAATGAGAAAAAGATGGTATGATGCACTGTATTTTATCATTTACTGTAACTGTGTTTACCGTATCACAACTGATTTTCCTCTGAGAAGTTGTTTTTGGAGAAACAAATTTCCAGTGGTTTTTTTTTGCGCAGCATGGTTTTTATATCCTTTAGCTTTGGTGATTTTGCTGACATACCTCATTTCTGGCTAGTGCTCTATTTTTCTTTTCTCTTAAGTTTTCACTAATATTCCAAAACTCACACTGGGTGTTGAAAAGCAGACAAAAAGACAAGTAAATATTTTCCTTTAAAATATATAACATGAATTTTTTTTATCTTCTAAGAAAATGAGCAGTTTATTAAAACTTTCTGACAGTAGATGTCCTAGTGCAATGGTAACTTTTCCTTGGAATCTTCCTTGCAGGAGATGTAGTCCATCTATGCTGAGTAGCACAAGTGAAATGTAGACAGTGGGAATGGAAAGTTTCAAATCTTTAAAAGCCATTCCTTTTTAATCCCTGTTAACAGGAAAATAATTCTGGGTGGATTCCCCACCCTGTCTGGAGGGAAAGAAAAACAGAATTTAAAGACTATTTTATTTCTGTGGTTACTACGTTATATGCATTTACTCTGAAACGTCTTAAGACTTGAGTTTAAAGTAAGCTTCCATAAATGAAATGAGTATTGTTTGAATTACTAACCTTGTACTGGAAGCAGAAATAAAAGTACAGCAATTCATATAGGCCTTTAAATACACCATACCTTTGTGCATTATTATTCACTTTAATCCAATCTGAGCCAACACAGGACTATCTAAATGCAGAGATGCTAAGATGAATGATTTTACCACACTTGTATCATTTTCACATTTGACTCTTCTTCTCTGTATACCTTGAAAACATTTCCTTCACATTGATGCACATCACAAAAAAGGCTTACTGAGCCCCTCCAATATGCTTATCAGTGACTGACTAACTGTCCAGAACATGGAACAGAGACAGTCAGGAAGTTTCATCAGTCTTAATTTGGGATTGGAACTTGTAGTGCCACTCAAGTCATGGTGCTAGCTATGATTTTGTTACTTCCTCATTCTGAAAGTTAATAAGGTCAACAGATACCAAGCAATTGTTGGCACATGGCATTTTTTGAGGCAGTAACCCAACACCAAAGTGAATGCAGTTACCATCTGTGTTTCTCTCTGTGTATCCAGAAGGCTGGGAAGTTCAGAAGCACCCTGAACTGAATCTACATAATAAGAGACACACTTTCTGCAGATTTTCCTCCAAAGCATTGTAGAAACATTCTCACAGTGAGTATTAAATTCATTTCATTATTATATTCTGTTAGATTAGCAAGGGCAAATATTTAACATTTCTGAAAGTCATCAGTAATTAATCATAGCTCAGGTGACAATAATGAATTATCTCTTTGCTTCACTGAAACTACCAAGCAATAAACTGGCTGCAATGACCTCATGATCTTACCACAGACGAAGTTATAGACAGGTGACCTACACTACTCTTATTAACATCTGGGGCATTAGAACAAGACCAGATACTTTTGCATCTAAACTTTATTCAACACACAGATAAGACTGTATCTAATAGTCCCTTGGAGAATTTATAAAAGTGAAATATCTAGCTGGATACTCATGCTTGCTACATTTCTTTCTTTCTTTCTTTCTTTCTTTCTTTCTTTCTTTCTTTCTTTCTTTCTTTTTTTTTAATTAAGCATGATTAATGAATAAGCAAGAAAAAACCCTGGATTCAGTAACTGAATAACATCAGTAGCAAATGTTTTAGTCATATAGTTTCTTGCTTTCTTTTACTTTCAGTCTTACGCTGCTATAGTCTTATTCATATAGTTCAAAAAGCTTTGAATCAAAATTCAGAGAGCATTTGAGTCTTCGGATTAACCTTTGGATTACTGTGGTAATCATTACGTGCAATTTTCTTTTTCTTTATTCTTTTGGAATAGCAAAATAATAGCTTCAAGGAAACAAATGACTGTGGCTGAGGTGGATACTCAATGGCAGGCAGATTCGGTGACTATGCAACAGTTTTCCAAACACAACAATGGTAGGATGGCACATTTGAAAACATATGGACATATCACAGATTTACTCTAAAAAATGAAGTACACTAAAAATGAGATATCACAGTATATTATTTAAATGTTATTAAATATTTCTGCAGGCACTTATCCAAATTAAAGCCAATCTTCAATGATTTAATGTTATTTAGAAACAAATTCAGATTAACTTTCCTATTTTCTTCTACAGAAAAACTTTACAGTAATCCACTATTTGCAGTAGAGTGAGATGCGCACACAAACACAAAAAATCCAATCAAAGAGATGCTAGTAATATTACGTTGTAATAAAACAGTGATTATTAAATGCAAAGCAGGAATTTGGAAGCAATATTTTGTTCTAAAGACAAAACTGAAACCAAAATGGTTCCTAAAAGGAATTTCAAAAGACTGCAATATGTATCTTCTCTTTTGTTTCTAAGAAAGACAACAACAAAATGTTTTCCATAGGACAAATCGATTTCACATGTAGTGATTCTAAGCTTATTGGTTTATTTTCCTTAGTTACCATTTGTAGACTTAAAACCACAATAAAAATCTGCGGATTTAGGCACATCTTTCCTCTCCTTTTTTGGTACTATCAAAAGTAGTTCATGATCATTGACGGAAGATACTATATATGACATAGGATTATGTAAGTGTGAAGAATGCTAAAATGAACACTTAACTGTGGATTTTACATATATTTCCTTTCAGATCTTGCATACTATGTTAGCAAACAAAGGTGGCAGTGATCTGTAGGGATGATGTTTAACTAATGAAAAGAAAGCAGAAACAGGTTTTCCAGCCTGTCACACAGAGACTGCCATCAAGCTGCACTTAAGCTAAATCAGAAAAAATCACCCTTAAGGAGAAGAAATAGGGGAAAAAAAGAAAAAAAAAAGCCAGTCTTTGTTAGTGGCAACCATGTGAAAAGGCACTATTATTTGTCAATAGCAAATAATAACAATTTGATACCAGGACTTCATGAATGTCAGTTTGATATGGACTAACTTAAAGCCTGCTAACTTCAAGAGAAATGTAGACAAAACAGAAATAACAAAGATTAAGTCAGTATTGACTTTAAGTCCATCTTACTTCTAATCAAAGTTTTGATAGGAATGGTCAAAAAGAGGTCTTTGCAAGCAGTGAAAGATCCTATAAAGCAGTTAAATGCATGAACAACAGCACTTCCTCAGCAACTGCAGTTTGCTTTATTTCTTGTGATCCAACCACTACTGTGTACCTCTCCCTCTGTCTTTCCATACCCCAAAAATTTCAGTGCACCCCTGAGAGTACCATTCCAGCAGGATGCTATTTTTAGTACTTTTGATGAACCTTTAATGGGTTTTTTAGCTTTGTTTGTTTAATCTGCCGCTGGACTGAATTCAGGACTCAATAAAAAGGTTTCCTGAGCTCTTTTTTCTGCAGTGAGCAATCAAAAGAAGGAAAATAATAAAACCTGATTATTATTCTTAAAAGGCTCTGTGACACATAAATGTTATAAATACCCTCTGTGAATGTTTATATTTTCCTTCAGTATTAAGCAAGTGGTTTCACTTAATAGAATGATTGATTGATTAATTAGAGGTGAAGTTGTATCACAGCAGAACTTAATACCTAGGAGATTTTTCTTACTAAATCTACATTAGCTTTGTACTACCATCAGAACTTTTGAAAAAACTCTCAGTTTAATGCTCAGATGTATTCTTCCACAGAATGAGGAATGTACAATAATGTTTTTAAGGTTTGGAGCTATTGTCAATATTCCATATTATGGTGTTAAAAGAAAATTGAACTAGAAATGACAACTTTTTTTCTTCCCCAAAGGGGTAAAAAAGAACTACTTTTAAAATAAAAACATAAGGGGCATGAAATGTAGTTGAATTATCTCAATCAAATATTATGCACATTTTTTCTTATCAGAATGTTTTCATAATTGAGATACACAAACATTAGCATATCAGTCATTCTTTTGTGTTGATCTAAGATCATTTCAGAGCATGTATGATTCACTGATATACTCCATATAATTTAATGCAAAATTTCCAATGACATTTTAATAATTGCATGACAATACTTTGAAATTGTCATACAAAAACCTGTTAGCTGTGTTTCTTTTATGATCTATATTATTAAGATGCTGATATATGAAATTATTATTGTTTGATTCTTAAACACAAAATTGACATCACAGTTTGTCCTACTGATACTTGTGATTCATACTACTTGTTTTGGTTTTCAGCACCTTGATATAATTCTACATTAATGTTGCTTTGTGTTTCCACCAAGTTTCCATCTGCCCAGTAGTAACTTCTCTTCTTGACTTTCCTGGACATTTATTTAAGAGGTTAGATTTCCACAGGAATTATGTGATGAATTATTGCTAAAAGGCTATCCTTGAGAATTTAAATGGCCTTCAATAGCATAGAAAATGTTGCTTATGCCAACATACGAAGAAAATTCCATAAAACTGGAATTGTTCTTCACCATTATGAAAGTTCGGCCTTAAGGTCATGTTTCAACTTATACTTCTTTAGTGACAATGATATCACAGCAGCTTTTGCTCTCACCTCAAACTTGCCTGTTTCTAATCTTCATCCTCACACAGCACTATTATCAGAAAAAAAGTATGCCAAATCTGAGAATCCTATGCTATTTAAATGATTGGTTGTATTGGGTTTATGTGGCAAGGTTTTGGTAGCAGGGGGGCTGTAGGGGTAGCTTCAGTGAGAATAGACCAGGAGCTGCCCCCGTGGCAGACAGAGCCACTTCCAGTCAGGTTCAGGATGGACGTGCCACTGGCCAAAGTTGAGCCCATCAGTGACCCTGGTGTTACCTCCGTGATAACATATTTAAGAAAGGGTAAAAAACACTGCACAGCAGCTGTGAGAGAGGAGTGAGAAAATGTGAAAGAAACAATTATGCAGACACCAAGGTTGGTGAAGAAAGAGAGGGAGGAGGGACAATGGGGGGCACTGGAGCAGAAATGCTCCCACAGCCCATGGAAAGACAATGGTGGAGCAGATATCTGCACTGCAGCCCATGATGGACCCCACAGCAGAGCAGGTGGATATGCCCTGAAGGAAGCTGCAGCCCATGGAAAGCCCATGCAAGAGCAGATTTTCTGTCAGGAACTGTGGCCTATGGAGGACCCATGCTGGAGCAGTCCATTCCTGAACGACTGCACTCCATGGAAAGGACCTGAGCTGGAACACTTCATGAAGAACTGTGGCCCATGGGAGGCACTCACACTGAAGTTTGTGAAGGACTGTGGGAAGGACTCCACATGGGATCAGAGGAACATTGTGAGGAGGAGAGTAGCAGATACAAAGCTTTATGAACTGACCACAACTCTCATCCGCCATCCCCCTGCACTGTCTGGGAGAAGAAGGTAGAGACGTCAGGAGTGAAGTTGAGACTGGGAAGAAGGGAGGGATAGGAGGAAGGTGGTTTTAGTTCTGTTTTAATTTTTTGCTATCCTACTCTGTTTTTACTTGGTAATAAATTAAATTAATCTTCCCCATTTTGAATCTGTTTTGCCCATGACAGTAATTGGTGAGTGATCTCCCTGTCCTCATCCGACTCATGAGTTTTTAATCTTATTTTCTCCCCCTTCTTGCTGAGGAGGGGGAGTGAGACAGTGGCACCTGTTAGCCAGCGAAGGTCAACCTACCACACTGGTGTTTCTAAAATGAAGTGAAATGTGCATTCAGGGCATGGCTTCACATGATCAGCACTGTGACAACATCTTGGGTTGGGTTTTTTTTGCTTTTTTGCTTCCTCATTGAGCTGGTTAAGGGCACCAAGCTAGTAGAAAGCTCAGTGAATAATAATTTTTTTTCCCTGGGTTACTTTTCTGCCAGAAAAGCATCCTGAAGAGCTCACTGAGAAGTCAGGTGAGCACCCATGCTGAAGGTGTTCAGACCGTGCAGATGTAGCAGCATCAGCCAGGCCAGGGCTGAGGCCAGGGCCTTGTTGATGCCAATCAGTTCAGGTTGAAAATGTTGTGAAATCACATAAATGAAAGTCTGAAGCACTAAAAAGAAAGGAAAGCAAACACTGTGAATAATAGGATTACCAATCTGTATATAAAAGAGAAATGTGTAAGTGTATTCTCCAGCATAAAATTCAAAATGACATCTGCACACTTGTATGTCCTGCTCAGACTCTTCAAGAAGTCTGAAATCTACTTCAGACTACAGTGTAGCTGAAAGACATTAAATAATAAATTTGTTATGTCACAGGGAATAAAAACCAAGTAAGTCTGGATCTCACAAGACTTTCTCCAAGGTCTTCAAACTTGATAAGTGAGCTAATAGTCTCATCTTTTGAATTCTTCCATGAAACTGTCGCTGGTTTGTTATGTCTTTTATCCCAAAGGATCAGTATTCATGTTTCTTAAGCTTACTCCTGGACTTTATTTTTTCTTAGTTCAGTGAAGGGAACTGAACTAATTTGTGAGACAGTATATGTTAGTTAGAATGTACTAAAATGAAATTAGGACTATGAACTTAAACAACTGTGTTTAAAAGTATCTGAATATTTATTAAAAAATGGGCTCATGTAGGTGCAGATGTCTGCCTCGAATGTTGTCTTAGATTTGTAACTCAGAACTGAACAGTACCAGCCTGATTTCTAATTCACCCTCTGTGTTCAAGTTCTATACCTTTGCAGACATTTGTCAGTCTTCCTTAGAAAACTGATGGCTGAGCCTCCCACCACCTCATTTCACAGATAATGACCCTGAGGATTAGGCCTATAGACACCATGGTTGCTGGGAACTCCAGAAGCAGCTGTTGCTATCTTTCAGACTCTTAATCTATGCCTTGGGACAATGCAAATAGCAAACACTAGTTGATGGTAGCTTCTGTGAAGCAGGGCTTGCTGCAACAGGCAGAAATGTGACAGTTGTATCATATATAATCATAGGACAGTATCTGCTGTACAACTTTTTATGGGGCACCTGAAAAATACTTTAGGAATAATAGAGCAACAGATGTTATTTCCTAAATGTAATTAAAAATGGTACTTAGCCAAAACCAAAGAACAGACTGCCCTCAAGTCTTTCTCGAAAAATATTGCTAAACTTGCACACACGTATTTACCACAACTTTCATTCTTTGCAGGATATTTAATGTTTCTGTAATTAGGTTTCTTAGATATGTGCAGTGTAAATGACAGAAGTTACCTCAAGACAAAAGAAAAGACTTTTTTATTCTCTGGTAGGGAAAGGAAAATCAAGACCTTTTTTTCCCTGTGATTTTTTTAAAAAAATCTTTTAGTCTTCTTTTCAAGTAGTAGTTGGATTTAACACATTCCTTCTGCATAAACGCAGAAAAAAATATACACAATAAAATGCTAAGCAAAAGTATTATGTTTTCTTCAATGCAGAAGAAATGTCCTGACTTCAGCTCAGATTTAATGTGTATTCTATGGATAGGAATAATCATTGATACTGTTCTCCAGTAAAATGTTACTTGAACTGTTCAGAAAGTTTTCAACAACAACAAAAAAGTCAAAGTCACTTCTGACAATAAGATAAACCAAAGTGTTCTCCAGAGTCACATGATCCCATTTCATGGGATAATAATGGGATAATGCCATAGAGGTTCTGTTGGTGTGTATGCCCAGAGAAAATCAATTGTTTACACTCTGGCCTAGAAAAATAAGTATACAAGTTTATGCTGCTCTTACAAAAAACTAAATGGAAAGTTCTGTGTTCCCATTTTACAAAATAACTGGGGACTCTACACCGATGCAACTGGGAACAACACCTAGAGAAACAAAATTAACATTTTTGCTAGCTGCAGAACAGAGCGTCTGAGCTGATGCCACTAGTCTTTTAGAATCCAACACAAATGTCCTCTACCACGTGGCACAAACGTCATCAACCATGTATTCAGTAACAAACAAACAAGCAGACAGACAAACCCCTTGACAATCAAAAAGACTTCCCTGTGCAATGATGAGTTTCAGTGTAAAACATTAATATGTAACTATAAATATATATACAAATGTATATAAAATAACACCAATTGACTTCCTAAATGTGTCTCAACAGAAGCCCAGCAATATGGACAACATGATTGACATAACAGCTTGAATATTTTCAAGAAAACAGATTAAACTACTATGCAAACAATTAAAATTACTGTATTTTTGTTCAAGGAATAAAGCAAGACCACCCACTAAGTAGTCCAACTCATACTAATTCAACTGTAGACACCCTTAATTCACTTAGCAACAGGAAACAGAATTTTTCAAAACTTGTATTTGCAATATCTCACTGCCTGTCTGCCACAAAACCTATCTGAAACCCAGCAAAGAAGCAATTGTATATGGTGGGGACCATAGACTGATCTCCCTTTGTCCACAACTTTGGAAGTCCTCTTCCCTTTCATGGAAACAGGGGGATAGGGATCTAGGAATGGGAAAACAGGGGTTCTAGTGGTATATATTTCAAGCATAAGGCAATCTACATATAGATCCTTGTGTACCTTTTCCTCTTCATTTCTCACTGAGGTTAGCATTTAGAGAAAGCATTGGAATTAACAATCAGTTGTACAACTCCAAAGATCAGATGCAGCAAGGTATTCAGGACACAGATTGGCGTGGTGATGTCATCCAGTGATGTCCCAGTAATTCTAATATCTTCTAAACAGCTTCTTATTGTTTTAGCTATCATTTTGTTATTCCAATAGAGAAAAGAAAATTGTTTATCATTATTGTTATAACAGTTCAAAGATTCATCCAAAGACTAAAAAATACTCTCTGAATTTTGTTCAAATCTTTATCAGTTAGGAATAAAAGAGTAGTAAATACATTTTAAGCACCGCTTCAGTTTGCATAGCCAGATATTGGCATAGCTCCAGTCACTTGCTGTATGTATTTGTAATAAAGATGGATTATCACCTCCTCATATTCCCTATGTCTTTCAGAGTACACTTAATACAAACAGATGCATCTGGACATTTCAATGAATTAAGTGGTATTTTTAATTCCAAATACCTTAAATTAGAATGACTGTAGAACTGGTCATTGAAAGGAATTAAACCATAGTCAAAAAAAGAAATTAAAACTGTACAATACAGACACTGGATTTAAGAAGTTAATTTTGCCCAATGAATGCATTAGATCTGGTCTAAAACCACTGTTGTTTGTGAGTCAGCTGGAATCTTACAGGTTTCTCACTTTAATTCAGCTATATTATTATAACAAAACCATTTTTTAAATGGCAAACTCATTTGTCATATGTTTATAACTGATAGAGAATATTCCAATTCACATTTCTCTGTTTTTCTTCAAATTTTGGATGAAATCTGTGAAAATACAACAGTCTCACTAGTCATAGAATACCATATAGTTCATAACATATTCTGGATGCTCATGATTAAAAATATTTTCATCATGTGAAGAACTTGTTTGCTTTCATATTAAGGTAATTATTTTATTTCACTCAACTTTAATTGCTTTAGGAAAAGCTCACAAAAACCATGAAGTATACTAAAGATATGAGAGGCCAAAGAACTTCACATTTCCAAACAAAAAGCAGAACCTGACAGATAGTACCAACCTCAGACTGCCAAGGTGTCCTTTCAACTACTGTCCATGGATATGCCTTCAGCTGGGAGTTTTACACCATATGTTCTTTCCTATTTCAGGGACCAAGGCCATCGAGTTCAGCCTTTTTTAGTTTAATATTTGCTCTCTTGTCATATGACAGGTCATCTGCTTGGCTTCCTGATTGTTCTGGTTGACTGTCTTTTTCTGAGTGCTTTGTAGCAATTTTCTGGCTCCTGCATCCATATTTCCTTCTATGAAGATGATGGTAGATGTAGGGATGATGCCTATCTGTTTCTTGTCCTAGCAGCCAAACAAAATGTGGCCAGCATGCAAACATAGGAACTGGGACTTTAGAAAGCAACACAGAGAACATCTGTCCTAAAATATATGAGCAATTATCATCACTGTAACTTTCATAACATCTTAAATTATTATAAGATACTAAAAAGCATTTTTGGACGCATACAGGAAAATGAATTCTAAGGATTGTTCAGTATTAAATATTTAAGTTACCTTATAAGTGTGGCTAGGCATGCTGACATAATCGTATACCCTCTGCACAAGAGATATGAAAAGGAAGATGTTAGTTTTTCTATGTCCTTTATTTCTTGATAAAGGACCAGAAGGCAATGCCACCTGAAGGCAATGGGAAATATAAAAAGGGCTAAGGATCACCACAATCATATATACCAAAGCTCTGCCTCCCACCAGCACTGTCTTGATACCTTACCTAGATGAAAAAAACAATGGATAAACACACAACATGGGGCGGGGGGGCAGGGGGGGGGGTGTGTTAAAAAAAAAAAGAACAAAGAAACAGATAAACCTTTCAGATGGAAACATAAAAAATCTTTCTTAAACTAATGATCTATCTGTGGTGCTATCCACCACATGTAGTCAAGCTATGTCCCTGCTATTTTAATTGCAATGTATTTTTTGTACTTTTTTCATAATTACCTTTCATATGCAAAATAGATGTTATTATACTTTTAGTGTTCACCATGCTATGATAATATTGCATCTACAAGGTTGTGATCTATCAAAAACTTTAAGTGTTGCTATGACTTTCTATAGATAGGAGCTGTGGGTCCCAACAGGACAAATAGATAAATAAAAGAACCACAGTTTGTATGCATTTCTTTATTGGCCTTCACCCATTTCATGGATATTTGCACTACAGAAAGAAAAGGGGTCATATTAGCTTCAGTAATAGAGGCATGAAATTCAGAAATTACTAAATTTTGTTTGTTTACAGCTTCTGAATACTTAGGTTTTGATTTTAATTTTAGCAAATAACAGTATTGCTGCTGTGTGAAATTAGATAAACTGTTTCAGCCCAAAAGAGTGGGTATTTTTTTGTGGAGGTTTCTTTGGTTGAGTTGCCAATTTCGGATAACAGAGGCTTGGTAATGAAAAGGTTGAAATAGCTTTAACAGCCCAAATGGCACCACTGCAATAAACTGCAGCATAAAAATTCAAACTCTTTTAGAGCTTATAAGCTTGGCTTAAATGGAGCAAAGCCTTACTTAAGTATCATCTTTTTATTTGTTCAGATTCAGCGTATTTTACAAACAGAAATATAAGACAATATTAAAAAAGTAATGATTATTAGGTACTGAATCCTCCCCTTTCTTTACTTTAAAAATAGACTGTGAAATGGAGCTCATACTCAAAAACATCTCAAAGCAATAGTGGAGTAGTACAGCCACCCATAAAGTAATACATTATTAGAATCTGTTCTTTTAATAGGCTTGATTTTTTTCTCTCCACAAAGTCTCCCCCATAATGAGATCTAACAGAGTGAATGCACACACTAAGAACCAAATCTTGGTATCTGCATCATGGTGGGTAACATCTTATCCCACAAGGAACTCCTCTGCCCCTTATACCAAATAGTTGTGACATAAACACAACTATAACAATGTACACCTACTTTGAGCTTACCTAACTGACCTCAGAAAGGACATACTGGACGCTATCACAGTTGCAACTTCAAATTCAGGACTTCAGTCCTTTTGTAGCAGGACACAACCACTTTCATAGGCTTTAGATTAAAAATACACCCAATTTATGGTCACTCTAAATTCCTGAGGAAGTAAAGGTATTCTTCTAATAAAGGAACTATTCTAGCAAATAGAATTCGTTTATTGAATTTTTTATTATTATGGATAGTTTAGTTTTATTTTTCGTCTCTGGCTTGGCTAATTTCACACTCCAGTGGAGTGATTTAGACTTCGACCCACTTTACCATTTTCTGTCTCTTTTCTTAGCAATGTTAATGATATGCAAATCAATTTTAATTAATGTATGATATCCTAAAGGCCATCCCTGAATGCAATAATTCAAAGATGCTAGCAGTAACATTTATCTAGACTATTGTATCTCAAATTTTTATCTGTTAAAGAAGAATCAGAATGAACGTGCATGCTTTTTTCATCATTTATGTTTAGCTGTATTGTACAGATCCGTATTTTCTAGTTTCTGGAGGAAATTAATAGCTTTATATGAGAAGTAAGGGAAACACTGAAAATTCATATCTAAAGGAATCTACTTACTCACCCAAGACACCTCCTGTTGTGCTACTCTGTCATATCCAGATGGTATTATAACTATATTAAAAGACATAACTTCAGACATTTTAAATTGTTACTCGTGTTCTTTCATGTTAGCCATGTCTTCTGACATTTACAGCACGTGTTAGAATAGGAGAATATTGGTTAATGTGTTGTCTTTATGCAGGTCTAATGTTTAAGTTGAAGCAGGTAAACTGATACATCAAGCACCTTGCAAAGCAGGAGTCACACAGCCCAAAGAAGTGTCTCATGAAATTTCTGTCATATCATAAGGATGTGTTGTGGTTTAACCCCAGCCAGCAACTAAGCACCACGCAGCCGTTCACTCACTCCCCCCCATCCAGTGGGATGGGGAGAAAATAGGGAAAAAGAAGTAAAACTCCTGGGTTGAGATAAGAACAGTTTAATGAAACAGAATGATAACACTAATAAAATGACAACAGCAATAATAAAAGGATTGGAATGTACGAATGATGCGCAGGGCAATTGCTCACCACCCGCCAACCGACACCCCGCCAGTCCGCAAGCGGCGATTCCCCACCCCCAGTTCCTAGTTCCTATACTGGATGGGACGTCCCATGGTATGGAATACACCGTTGGCCAGTTTGGGTCAGGTGCCCCGGCTGTGTCCTGTGCCAACTTCTTGTTCCCCTCCAGCTTTCTCGCTGGCTGGGCATGAGAAGCTGAAAAATCCTTGACTTTCGTCTAAACACTACTGAGCAACAACTGAAAACATCAGTGTGTTATCAACATTCTTCGCATACCGAACTCAAAACATAGCACTGTACCAGCTACTAGGAAGACAGTTAACTCTATCCCAGCTGAAACCAGGACAGTATGTCAAGTATCTGACAGTTTTCATTAATAGTTGTGGTGGTTTGACCTTGAGCAGACCCCCCCCAGCTGCCCTCTCACTTCCCCTCCTCAACGGGAGAGTTGTGGGGGGTTGGGGTCAGTCTATAACAGCCCCTCTCTCATGTGCCTTCCGCCTCAGACTTTTCCACTGCTCCAGTGTGGGTCCTTCCTGCAGGGAATCTCCACCTGCTGTGGCATGGGGTCCTCCACAGGCTGCAGGGGAATCTCTGCTCCGTGGCCTGGAGACCTGCTCCCCTTCCTCTGGCCTTGGTTCTGGCAGGGCTCTTTCTCACGCTCACTGGTGTGCAGCATTTTGCCCTTTATGAAGCATGCTTTCCCAGAGGCGACACCAGCATCACAGACAGGCTCAGCTGGGGCTGCCGTGGGCCGGCCTGCTGCAGAGCCGGATTGAACTTGCTAGGACTGGCTGCGACCAGCATGGGGCAGCCCCTGGTCTCCTCTCACAGGAACCACCCTACAGCACACCCACCCAGCACCTTGCCACTGACACTCAGCGCAACAATACGATTTTATCGAATATATGTAGAAATGAATAAGTTTATAAATATGCACATTTCAAATTAGGTTGCTACTGCTTTTAGAGATAAGAAGAGAGGACAAAAAAAAATTAAGAGGAAGTAGTGAACTCCAGACTGTTCCCAGTATAAAGATCCATTGGATACTGCTACTATATTTTTTGAGAAAAAGGACAGTTGGGCCTGGATTATTGTCATGTTACATACAGTGAGGCAGATTATAGAACTTCTTCAGCCATCCAAAGATCACAACATAAAGATTTTGTGTCATATACAAATGTTTGTTCTGTAAATTAAACACAGTAGACAAATTCAAACCTTGTACAGTGAAGTTCCAAGCTGAAATGATACAGAAGACAGATACAAAAGTCAACTGTTTGACAGAGTTCAACAGAATTACTCATACACATAAAATTAAGCATGGGTATATTAAAATCAAGACTTTATTATATATTTTACTGATAACACTTTTGGATTGCTGTGATTGCTAAATTAAAAAAAAAAGTTACCTATGTAGGTTAAAACTATCACGCAACAGAAAGATCTGTAGTGACATCAGCACCCAATCTTTTTTGTTTCTTTTTTTTTTTTTTTTTCTAATCTTGTTTTCAAGTCTGGGTATTTTTAGCATACAGAAGGAAATAATGTTATCATCAGACACATTGGAAATGCACCTAAAAGTATTGGTCATCAAATTTTTTTAGATACTTTTGGCTACTTTCTTTTCTTAAAAAAAGACGAAACCAAACTGTGGTATAAATAATCTCTTTTTCTCAAAGATATGTCTCTACTTTACATCCTGGATGTGAACAACAAAGCCATCAACTCCAGAAAATGCTCTCATTCAGGTTGTAAAGGGACTACAGGGACTTCTGCAGCCAAAATGAAGACTGTAGTAACCAAGTTCCTGAATAATTTTAGCTGAAAAATCCTTACTCTGAGCTCTGATATTTCAGATTTATCTGCATCATAATCTAGCTTTCCTCATGCTTTGTGTTGTGATACTTCATATTATCACAAAACCTTATTTGGTAATCAAACATTATTCTCAAGAAAATCCCATGCACTGTCTCTTTAGTGTAAGATGGAGATGAACTATCATTAACACATCACACTAGATGTGCTAGAGTTATCACAAAACTTCACATTGTTGTTTTAATATCATTCCTGTTAATGACAAAAAGACAGACAGAAAGAGAGAGGAAGACAAAGCAAGAGACGGACAGAAAAAGAGAGAGAGGGGGGAAATGCTAGTCGATTTTTATGTTATATAAACAGCCGTGTGTGGTGTAACATCACAGCTCTATTGTACATGGAAAAAAAAAAGAAACTAAATGGGGTTTGTGAAACAGGGAAAGGAAAGGGAGGCTGAGGAACTGTGTAAGCCAGAAATGTGCACCCCATGTGCTGGTGCTAGTGAGGGAAGGAGGAGAGGGAAAGAGGAAAGGTCATTTCTTAGATTGATCATTAAATCTATTTTGCTAGAGAAACTGAGAGCTAGATACCATTTTTTAAACTTTCTGATGTTTCCCCTGCTATGATTAAATTGCTGGTGTGAGTATGTGTGTGTGTGTATGTGATACTGCGGTATCCTGTTTGAGCTGAACCAATATTCCTGGACCTCAGTGATAATGTTTCCCCCTCCTTTTCAGTCTCTGAATGCAGCACTGACTCTTTACAATAGAGCAAAACACAAAGAAAATGCATACAAGGAATGCTAACAAACCTAACAAGAAGAATGTGTACAGTCATATGCTTAACCAGTGCGGCATCTCTTCAGAGATAAATCCATCTTGTTAACAATCAACAGACCCTGAGGATTTACTGAAGTTAAGATACAGTTATAATAGTTGCTCTTCTTTAGGGATAAATTCATCCAACGGTTTACATTGTTCATGAAACAGACTGAACAAGTAACAGGCCTCGTGACAGACTCGTAAGTTATCTGAGCCATGCAGAGGGAAGGGAAAGCCTAAAAGCAGACAAGGATAGATCAAAATTTCTGATGGAGACATGCATGCAGATCTATGCGTGGAGGGGAGTAAGTATGCTGATACCTTTTGTAGTATACTTACGCAAGCACACATAGGTAAGACAGTGAGAAAGGATAAACTAACACAGATGATAAGGGAACAGGGAAATAAAGGCAACACAGAAAAAACTTTTAATGGAAAAGACAGGAAAATGCAAGTTCCTGAGTGGTTTTAAGGGTACTTATGACTATGAGAAAATATATTCTCTCCTGCTTCTTAATCAATCTTTGATAAAACAACAGGTTATTACCCTCAGGCATATACTTTACCCTAGCATATCCTGATAGCTATTAACAGGTTGTGCATCTTGTTTGTTTGCCAATATTGTAGAAGAAATATTTATGAAGGTTTTGGAGGTATTAATGTAACACTAGGATATTTCTGCACAGAACCTGATAAATACACACAAAAAGTTTCTTTCCAATGTAAACTGAAAATCAGAATTTAAAGCAAAATGTCCAATATTTCCAGTGTCATTATATCTACAGGCTGCTGTACTATGTCAGGTAATGTCAGGCTGAGAAAACACATCACATGTGCTCTGCTCTTCTTGTGTGGGTATCGTGGGACTGCATCCCTCTCCAGGGAGGACCCTGCCTCGGCTCCCAGCTGGAGCAACTCACTCTTGTAACAAGGGCTAAATTGTCTGAGTAAGGTCCTTCCACCACTGTGCAAAAGGCAGGAATTAACATGTTATTTATTTGTTTCCATTCCTATTATTTGTTAATAATTAGCTGTGAATTTCTGTATTTGGCTAACTTATCTTTATAATAACAGCCAAAATTTTTGCAGTTGAGATACAGGAAAGAATATCTTCTCATAGATCTGGTGAGGTATGTTTTATGCACCTAATTTTTCTTTTCCAAAGAAATTAATGAAATGAAAAATTATAATTTTGTGAACTAGTTATCTGAAGGGAAAAAAGGAATAACTGGATCAGGTCAATCAAAGCATTAGATTTATACAAGTAGAGAAACTTCTAACTTATTATTATTTCATTTGCTGTAGGAAACAGTGAATATGTCCTTCTATGAGTTAAACTTTTTTCTAGGTCTGATGAATTATCTTAGCTCAGTGGTACCTGGACACTTCTAGATGCTACATTGTATTTTCAAAGTGTTGTATAAGCATTAAGTACATCCTGTTATCACAGTCAATGTCGCAAAGCTGTGCTGAGCTGCTTATCAGATAGCAGTATAAGATACCATTTGACTTTTACAGAAATCACCAAAAGATGTAT
Organism: Astur gentilis; assembly: GCF_929443795.1. Lineage (NCBI taxonomy): Eukaryota > Metazoa > Chordata > Aves > Accipitriformes > Accipitridae > Astur > Astur gentilis. The sequence goes on from NC_064887.1 coordinate 29,801,283, forward strand.
TTTGAATCAGCAGCTTACAAAGTAAAAGGGTAAGAATGAAACCCGAGAGCAAATACATTTGTAATGTGGCAGATTTGACCATCAAGAGCTTTCAAAACAAAGATATTCTTACCAAATTAAATGGAAAGGAAAAAAAAAAAGACAATAAATGGAAGTATTGAATAATAACTCCATTAGCCACATGGAGATGCAAAACTTGCTATGCAGTGAACGTTGCAAGTGACACCAAATTCTAATCCAGCATTTGTCAGGCTGTAGTTGTATATATCTATATTGTATCTCTCTTTCCTTTTTTTTACCAGCTTCTTAAATGATGTCATTTTACCAGATTGTATCCTAAAAGAGAGAGAGGTTATATTTACAAACTGTTTCCAAAAGGGAACTCTTTAGCACACAGGCCACAATACACAAGAAAGCAGATAAACCTAGAGCTCGTCTCCTTAAGGTCCAGGCAACTTGAAATCTCTGCTCACATTTGTCAGGTTCCACCGAGCAATGTTTATTGCTGTTATTTTAAAGATATTGAGGGAGCATGGGGGCAAAGGAGAAATGTCATATTATACACACAAACTGAGGGTATTTTTTTTGTGCAAATGGCTCTTAAATAACACAGTATAAACCCACTAATCCTGTTCTCATTTTAACTTAACTGCTAACTGCCTACCTAAGATTGATCCCTCTCAGGTGAAGATAATGTTAATGGGATTTCAAGTAATAAAACCCCCAGATTATGATAAATTAAATTTGTATAACTGGAAATTAATGGATTATTTTATTATAGTAAGCACAGCAAATCTTTAGTCCACTTTCTGAAATACATTATTATATAGTCACTGGTAGTACCCATTGCAGGAATATTCTCACAGGAGGTACATTACTAGCAGAAAGTTAGACCTTCCTCCTTGTGCAATAACTGAACAAAGCAGAAGCTGAAGCTGGCCACCTGAACAGCCCTTCAGATGAAGAGAGCTCTGAATTGTTACACAAATTTTAATCACTTTCTTTATTAACTTATTTCTGATCATACATGCAGGCAAAGGAGCACAATCTGGAGAAGGTAAGAGATTTTTAGGTCATTGAAACTCCTTTTTGTTCTGCAACCCTAATTTCTTGGCACAAAGATGGTCTTATTTTGAACAAAATGTATTAAATCAGCAGACAGATGCTTTAGGACAGAGGACTTTGAATTAGATGGTCCCTTTTTTGCCAAGGCCCTGGGAGCATCCTACTGCCCCTGGGAGTCAGGCCAGCTCAGACACTGTGCAGGAGTCTGGCCTTGAAAATGGGGCAGGTCCTCAACTGGGCTTCTTCTGGTTCTTTGTTTCAAGCTGCATTGGACCTTTTCCCAGGCAGTCAAACCCCCAGTAGATGAGGGTTGCACTGTAGTAGAGTGCTTTAGGTGACTTTCCCTTTGTATTGGAAAGCCCTTGCTTCCTACAAGTAAATCTTTCTGTATGTGAACCTGTCTCAACATTCTGTATGCAACACTGCTCAGGGCCGTATGTTTACGTTTTGCTACTCTCTGTATCATCCTGCTCTTAAGTTAGAAAACACAGCTGGTCAGAAGGATGGAGTATCACTTTCTTGAGGAACTCCTCTCAAAAATGTGTTTGGGTGAGCAAATGTCTAAGTGGTTTCCCTATGGATTTCTGTTGCCTCATTTTATCAGAAAATTATCAAGATTAGCCGTAGGATCTGATCTAAAATCCATTTTATGGTAATCCAGGGCAAACTGTAAAGATGTTCTTAAGTATGTAGAATATTCATTTTTCATCCAGTCTTCCAATTTCTGTAAAGTCAGTCTTAGGTGTTTCCAATGTTAGCTGCCCCTATACAACCCGAGGCCATTGGTGCTGCTCATGTTTGCTTGAGTGCTGAGTGTGTCTGTGTTGATCTGTGCTGGCCATTCATGTATCGATGTGTGTGTGTGTAGGGTGTAAGTATGCATGTGTGCTAATTCAAAATACATCCCCAGCCTCACTATGGACCTGGGGACATGTAGGTGCCGCACCTTTGTCAGGCTTCGAGGTTTGACAACTCCGACATATATAGTCCTTACACACCTTCCAGGCATTCTGGAGGAGAAGAAAAAGGAAAGGCTACAATGGCATGGTTTGTTCCTTTAGCAGGTAATATTACATTTATTTCCTAATTTATTTTCTGACTTTTAAACTACACAGGTGATTTTAAACTACATTACAAGCCAGATGTGTAACAGGCTTAAAAGCTCACCTCCCTGTGCTCTGAGATCTGTGCTTATATTGAGAGCATAGCATATATTGGTATCTAGTTTTGCACTCTCACAAAAATTTTGCTTTAAAATATCGAATTATAATATATTTGTATGGTTTTCCCCCTCCCCCATTTTTCAGCCAGGCTGGCTGACCAACATTTCAGCACTTAAGGATTTAAGGTTTTAAGGATTTAAAGATTTAAGGTTATTTTACATAAGACTGTAATTATAAATCCACCAGAAATTCTGGATTTTCAGACAAAAGGAATACATAAGCTCAAAAGCAATGCAAGCAAAAATGAAGATGTCTGTGCACAGAGCTGACAAAAGGAACGTGAAGATGGAGCTTGTTACAGTTATTTCTATCACCCTGGGTAAAACTGATAAGCAATGAGACTCAGCTGTCATGAATACTGTCTGAAGAAGTGACAAGTAAGGTGGATCCAGATTCCCTATGATGAAGACAGTGATTGCAGTACAGAGGATGATTGGATGATTGGGATATTGTACAGCTATGCCTGGATCAGTTGAGGCAGGTCTGAGGTAACAGGAATGGCATGAAGTATCATTCTGCCAGATTGCACACTTCAGGACCAATGTAAAGGATTTCTGACACAAGGTCATCAGAGAAAAGAGGGCTTAATGTTTTAGTCTATAAAGCAGAAAGATGAACCCCACTACCATTAGTGGCCATATCAAAGGAAGTATGACCCTAATAAACAGCTGGTGTGTAATTTCTGGTAGAAATAGAGAAAAAATGATCTGCTGTACAAGGCAAAATTTAATAATCTTTAATATTAATTCTAATTTAGTCACTAATTTTCAAGGATCAGAAATTCAAGCTAAACATGAGCACAAATTACTAATACAAATGGGTTAATTTATAAGCCTTTCCTGGTAGAAATGAGTGATTGGGAGCAAAGATTACCCTATAAATTCATAAAAGGATAAATACCATAGATGAAGAATATATATAAGCACAATGCTGGCACAAATAAACAAGCATATTAATTGATTTTGAATAATTTTAAACTGGGGCTTATTAAAAGATTTTTACCACCTTGAAGAGGCTTTTAAAGAATCTTCCAACATATAATGTATTTTGGAAATATATATAAAGTTTTCTTAATTTGGAGGATGTATGTAGGATATGATGTGATGTGTAGGATATGATGTGGTGACCCAGTCAGTGACTGAGAAGGCATCTTTTATTCCTATATTTTTAAGAAATTAGGAGATAAAAGCTTGATTATATTCAATGTTCTATCTGGTTTTTTCAGCTTTCGTTAAGTGAAAATCATAAACCAGGTGCACCAAAGTCCTAAGTGGTTTTTTTGAATAACATTTTTTTCAAATTTTATATAGAATATGTTGGATTATTTCTGACTTTTTTCTGAACTTTAATTTTGTTTAGGTCATGCTTTCAAAGTTTTATGTTTATTTGTTTGTGTTACACCTCAGAGGACTGAAAATCCTGTGATGAGTATTACTTACAGGAAGAACACAAAAAAGCTTACACAAAAACTTGCAAGAAGTCCATTGACAAGACCGTGTAACTCTAGGGTTAATTTTCATAATAAACAACAATATTTTGGAAATATGTGAGCCCATACCATTGTTTGTATTAAAGAAAGTATAAGCAACATAGTGGTTCTTCACTTTATTTTTAAATGACAATTTTTGAAATATTTATTTTTAATGTTAGTATACAGAAACTTTGAAAACATTTTTCCAATATTAAACGTTTTATTTCCAAAAGATAATTTTTTCCTCATTTTCTCGTACATTTCTATATCTCTTATTCGTTGTATGAATTTTTTGCTTGCAGAAGTTTCATGTCTTCATAAAAATGCAGAAAAAAATGAATGGCTACACTCTTTCTATAATTATATTTATCTAGAAGTGCAAAATTATTGTAACTTCTTCCTGACCAGCAGCCTTTTTACATTCTACTGATCCTTTTTGTCCTCCTGCCTTTCCATTTTCTCATACTTTTTCCTCTTGCATCAACCTTGATCCCTTCTTTCCCTGTCTTTGGTCATTACACTAAACATCCCATAATAAGTTTTGTACATTCCCACCATCCCTTAAAGCATGCCATTAAAAGTTTTACACACTCCCATCCAACATCTCATGGTAAGTTCACTCTTTCCCGTGATAATTTTATTTTTCCCTTTCTTACCAGCTGCAAAGATCTGTCTGAGCCCCTCCAAGACGCTGAGAGGTCCCTTCCACTACTGATCCACCAGGGACCTGTGGGAGAGCTCAGATCTTCAATATTATCTCCACTGTCTTCCTGTTAGCTAGAGTTTGTGCATCTAAATGCCATTTATTCCCTTCTTTGACCCTTGTCTCTCTTTTAATACTGGATAGCTTCTAAACAGGTATCCTCAGAAACCAGACATCCTTGCATTCCAAGTATCTGCTTGTCCTTTACATTCCACATCTCTTTTACCTTTCTCATATCCTACATAGCCTTAAAATGTTGATACATGAGAAAATGGGGGGGGGGCAGAAAGTAAAGTCCTGGATACTTTCTTGTAATACTACAGTTTTCAAGTAGGGCCCACAAAAATGACGTCCTGAGGAAATCTGCATTTTGTCACCAATAACACCTACATCTTCTTTTACTAAGAGGTTGTCCAGTGACCTTTTTAGAATGTAGTTGTTTTCTTTAAGTGTAATTTCTATGAGACTGGAAAGTAATCTTGAATTAGAGTGGCCTAATTCTGCAAATCTTTTTTTGCAAAGCTAATTACTCATTTAAGAAGACTTGCAATTAGGAGTAGTTAAGAGCTTTCATGATTAGGGATGCTGTTTGAAAATTCAGTGTAAGCTTATTATGTTACTACGTGTCGTTATATTTATAGGCATAAGAGAGGACATTGTATGTCAGTTGTTGTACAATTGATTAATCCATCCTCATTCACCACACTAAAAGGAATAATCAGTTTTACAGCTGGCATGTTCAAGATTCAGAAGTAACTTTTGCTTCTATGCAGTGAATCTGTATAAGCAGCAGAAGGGATTCTCACTGTTGGAGAGCTGACTATGGAAGTAATCAGCCCTGGTGTTGTATCAGCATGGCTTTTCTGGAGAAAAAAAACTATTTGGATTGAGGTATGCTACAAGATCAGGTACAAATGCAGCTGGATAAAAATGATGCCATCTAGATGCATAGTGGATAGGTCCTTTCAAAATGTAGCGGCAGTGAAAAAGTATTTAAAGTTCCAATTTAAGAAGGAGTTAAACAGTTCTAAATATAAGGTCAGTAAGTGACCATACTGCTATATAAATGCATACTCCATAAGACAGACACCACTAACACAGAAATTAGGTTAATAAAAGAGTTACATGACAGCAACAAAGTTCCTGACTACAGATCTAGCTATAGGGTAAAAGAATTAATAATCATCTTAGTCTTCTGAATCTTCGTTTGATACTTAGCATCCCAGGCTTTTTGTTACCCATTTTTCCAGTTCCCAGTGTCCATTTTCCAATTACTACTGAAGATTCTTTTTATTTATTTATTTATTTATAAGTAATATATTTTTTGTAAATTAGTTTCACCTTTTGCTCAAGCATGTATTGTGTCTTTATGTGTTTTGTTGTTTTTTTCTCTGAACAAAGCTAAATATAATTTTCCGTTGAAGTTGCACAGGAAGTATCAGCTGAAAAGCTTTGAAAAGTATTAAGGTAATTCGATCATTACTAACCATTTTTTGTGAACTACTTTAGGACACTTCATTTAAGTAAACAGGTGTCTTCTTTTTTTTTTTCTTATTTAAAGTAAGTGCAAGCTGAAATAGCACATGGGAACGGTTGTTTGATATTTGCCTTTATAGCTGCTGACACAAAAGAACAAAATGCTGACATAAATAATATCAAGAGAGTCTGATATTTGACTGAACTTAGTCTCTGTGTACATATTTTCCTAAGGAGAGACCAGCTAATTGTTGAATACAGTATTTCCATTTCAACATGGACTGACTGAAGGTGTCAGGTTCTTTTCTCTGAAGTTGATCATTTTTACAAGCTTACATCAGCACACAGTTAAATTACTGCAAGAAACCCCTTTGTTTTCATGTTAAAAATCAGAGGCCCTGATTTATAAGGTTCATCGTCTTAAGTAAGCTCTGACATCTGAATGCTTCTGTTTTAACACCTCTAGGATGTCCACAGTTATTCTGTAAAACTTTGAGTTTGCTGCCCAACAGCAACCCAGAAGCCTGCCAGTACTGCCAGCCCTATGGGTAGATTATGTCCTTTGCCTAAAGATCTTCAAAAGCAGATCTTTAAGATGCCCAAACTACTTTTTATATATCTGAAGTCTGTGACTCAAAACTTGGAAATTCTGCCTGTAGTTCAAAATCTGAAATCTTCCCAGACTCTTTACACTTCTTCAGTGCATTCTCCTAATTCTGAGGAGTATTCTGGTAAAAAAAAAGGAAAAAACCAAACTCTTCTTCCAAACATAGTATTTTCTTCTAAAGAAAATATGTCCACAAACTCTGTTACATGGAACAATTTTAATATTTTTTCCAATTCAGAAAAAACCTCACTTTTTTGAAATTTGATTTCTCACTGAAATACAGAGACAACTCACTGAAATCAAAGTGCTCCAAGTGAAAAAGAAACTAGGGAGGAATGAGTAGTGACATGCCTTAAGAATAGGTGAAATAAAGATATTTTAAAAGTTCTTTGTCTTCAAGCCTTGAGTATAACAAGGAGATCTATTCCACCATCCAAAAAAAAAGGTGTTATGTTAGGTCAATCATTACCATCTCTATGGAGCAGTATAAACACGTATGAAGTTGAACATAAATTACTTAGTAGCATTTGTAAATTAGTTTCAGTTGGGATCTTTAATTATTTGTGTATTGAGTATTTTCTCAGTTGGAAAACTAATAATTTGTTTTCTCATTTCTGATCTTTATTCATAAAGGAAGGCATTATTCACCTTATGAAAAGAGTGACAGAATTGGGCAATACAATAAAAATATTATCATTCTACTTGATACTACTATCTCATAATTTATACTTATATTGTTCATTTTTCAAACCATAATATCAGCAGCTTACATTGAAGAATTATATCTGAAAGCATCACCAAGCTTTAGGAGAGATTCTTTGGTACTTAGAATCATTAGCTTGCAGCTAATGGAGCACAATGCCAAAGCACATTAAATAGATTATTTCCAGTGAATCCTCCTTGTAAAACTTTTTTTTTTCCTAAAGAAGGGTCAAACATTGAATTTCAACATAAATTATATTTTACTTTCAGATAATAATAATGAGTGAGGAGCTGGGAGTGGAATACAGATTGTGTATTATATACACAAAATGCCATTAGTACTTGTTGTTTTGTTGGATTAATACTTTGTATAGAATTTCTGAGAACTGAGTCCTTCAAAATAAAATGCTAGTGTTACATAAAAAAAAGGATGGATTAAAGTTCAAGGATGTTTATCATCAATGTACTATTCAAAACCTAGGGATATTGTTCTCTTTCTGTTTTATAATTATGCATTGTTCCAGAATTATTTTTTTTAAACCTGAAAATCCAGCACAGAAGAATAAAACTGTTGACAAGAGATAATTAATTCAGGGAAGTACATACTGAAACTCATTAAAAGGCAACAGATTGATGACATCTGTTAAAGCGTTAAATATAAATCCCTGAAGCAATACTATTGGTCTTTGATCCTTTTTTCCCCAGCCAAATGCAACAGATTTTTTATAGACCTTTAAAATTAATTTTTTTCACATTCAGATTAGTAGGAAGTAGACTAAAATGTCCTGGTGTTTGTTCATAAATATGATATACTTGACTTGCCAATCAACATGAGGAAGATAAAGTAATACCATAACATGTTAAAAGTAGAAATAATGACTTCTGTTGAGCTTAAAAATAGTCATTCAAAGTAAAAAATTAAGCTGCATGGATAGTAGGCTCTCTAAGGACCTGAGCTGAAATTAATGAATTTAACAGTAGAATTGCAAATTATATTAGTACACATTAAGTATGACCTTTTGTCATAAATGTTTAAGTATGACATGTAAGTATAATCCTTACAGATCTCTGAAACACAAATCTTAATATTTTCCCACTACAAATCCTTTAAGAATGTGACTACACTGTCTTCCACAACCTTATAGAGAAACTGATGATGTATGTGCTAGATAAGTGGGCAGTGTGGTGGGCTGAAAACTAGATGAGCTGCCAGTCACAAAGAGTTGTCATAAATGACAAGAAGTTCAGCTGGAGACCAGTCCCTGGTGGTGTAGCCCAGTGGTCAGTCCTGGGATAAAATTTCAACACCTTTATTAATGAACTCAATTACGGGGCTGAACGCACCTTCAGCCAGTTTCCAGATGATACAAAACTAGTAGGAGCAGCTGTTACACAATATGCATGTGCTGCCATTCAAAGAAACCTGGCCAGGCTGCAGAAATGGGACAACATGAGCTTCATGAAATTCAACAGAGGTAAATGCAAAGTCTTCCACCCGAGCAGAAATAACTCCAGGCACTGGTACAGGTTGGTGAACACATGGCTGTAAAACAGCTTTGCAAAGGAGGACCTGGGGGTCCTGGTGGACAGGAAGCTGAACAGGAGGTGAACAGCAGGTTGTGGAGGTGATCTTTCCCCTCAGTACTGGTAAGACACCTATGGAATGCTGAGCTCACTAGTATGTGAGAGAGACGGACTTACTGGAGCATATTCATCCAAAAGATGACCAAGGAACTGGAGCATCTTTCCTATGAGCAGACACTGAGCGAGCTGGGACTGTTCAGCCTGGAGAAGAGAAAGTTCATAGAAATCTTATCAATCTGCATAAATACTTGACAGGAAGAGGGTTGATGGAGCCACACTTGCCACTGTTTGCCAGCCACAGGAGAAGAGGCAATGGGCTCAAACTGAAAGTCATGAAATTTCACCTGAACATAAGAAAACCTTTTTCCTACTGTGAGGGTGGTCAAACACTGGAACAGTGTTTGAATATCTCCAATCTGTGGAGATATTAACAATCTGACCGGCCACTGTCTTGACAACCTGCTCTAGGTGACCCTGCCTGAGCAGTGGGGTTGGACTAGATGTGCTCTTCAACCTTAACTATTCTGACAATCTATGATTCTCTTTCATGTACCCAGAAATTACTATAATGTAGCACTCTATGAAGTATAGTGTACATTGGTAGTATACATTTAATAGAGCATTCCCTGTATGGTTTATTACATCTAACTAATTTTGCTATCTTTCCATATTGTTTGTTCAATGCAATATTAATATTTTGAAGTTACTTTAAAAATTAAAAAAATCAAGGGAAATTGATATTTTGAGGACTTATATTCCTTAAATCTTGATCCTTAAGATTTTGGAGACTGTAAGAGAAAAATTATGTTGGAGAGTAAAGAACTGGATTATGGGAATGGCCATAAACGACCTATATAAAATAGTAGGGAATCTCCCATGGCCACTGTGACATGTTCAAACCATAACAACGTATATTCAAGTTAAGTAGGAGGAAACACTTTCTGTCAGGAAGGATATGAAACACTAGAACAGAGTATAGTTTGAGTAAAGTTCACAGAACCCCCCCAGTGAAATTTATTTTATATGAACAATGGTGCTTGTAGAAGTTTTACGTATTTCAAGTACCTATCTCAGCTCTGTTGTGCACGGGCAATTTTTCTGGTTGGCTATGATTATTTACACATAACAGCAAGGATATAGCAAATTATATAACAGACTGTCCTTGGATTATTTTTGTTTTTTCAATATAGCACATATAAGGAAATTAATTGTAAGTAAAAACCTCCCTCACCACAACCACACTCTCACCAAGTGCTTGCCTACCAGTGCACGACATGCTAAACCCCCCCACATAGCACATGGGCAGGAGGCTCTCAAAGAGTCCTGTGCCCACCTTTGCCTTCCAGTGCCCACGGCTGCCCTGGAAGTAACTGGTAAGACCACTGGCAGCATGAAATCCTTTTCCTTCATGAAATTATTTATGATATCCTACATTCTGCTCTCCATATAGAGAGCATATGTACCATTAAAGCCATTCTATTCAAACACTAGGGCACCTTAACAATTTATTAAATTGTTGAGGAGAAAGAAGCTTCCATTGATTTTTCTCTGCAATATATATTAAGAACTGCTTTCTGATCATAGGGAACACTGCATATGAAAATACAACAGTCCAGCATGATTTCATAATGCTGTTAGTCTTTCTACAGTTTTCTTGGAGAGACAATGGAAATACATTGGGAGATATTCCTAAAGAGAAAGAGAGAGAGAGAGAGAAGGAACAAAAGAAGGTATTAGAGAAATTTTCTGATACAGGGAGATCAGAAGACATTCAATCTTGGATCATTAAATTGCAGAAATCTCCATGTGTTTAACAACCATCCAAAATAAAAAGTAAGATAGTAAATGTCTGGAATCACAGATTGGTACTTCGTTTTATCTTCAGTTTATATCTGTTCATTGACATCTAGATCCTTGGTTCCAAAAGATGCTGAACCACATTTGGCATCTACACAGATCCACTGCCAGAAAGAGGGAAATGAAACCATGTGTCATCTTTCTAATACTGGCAAAAAATAAAATGTATCTAATATATGACTGCTCTGCCATAGGGATGTGTTGATTAAGTTAAACCCCTCTTTTTAGCAATAGCACCGTCACATGTCAGACAATGCAGGCAATTTTGCAATACCACATAAAATACATTATTTAACTTGACAGTGGCTAGATTATTCTTTAAATAATCCTAATAATTAGTTTTGTATTAATATTTAGTAAGGAGCTAGGTTTGGCTGGTTTTATTCATGAAAGTATTCAAAGTTAAAATTTTATTGAATAGAACTCTGTATAGCACTTAAATTGCAAAGATAAAAACTAGATTTCATACAGCTCTGTAGCTCAGCCAATACAATTTGGCTAATGCTAGTAACAGGCTTTGGGCTCTGTACTAAATTTACACAGACTCAAGACCCAAGCTGCCCAGGTTTTCTCTGAATTTACCTTGGCCTTCCTGGTGCTCTCTCTTGGCTTGTTGAGCTGTAACAATAGTGTTTCTAAATACCAGGTGATTATGCCCAATCTGTTTTACTTCATCTTTTTATGCCATAATCACAATTTTTAGATAGACGAGAGTGACCAGGAGTCATTGCATGCTGAACACAGTATTATTGTCTCAGCCAGTGTATGGCAGTTTGAAAGAAAATGAAGACAAGCAGCTCCAGGAGGCAGTAATCTTGATTCCTAGTCATAAGAATTTGAGAATCACAAATTGTAAGAGTTATGTGATTAGTACTAATATACGTCTCTGATAAAGAACAACTTCACCTTTGTAATGTAGAATATCATGTAAAATTGACAATGGAAGTTGGGTTTTGCATTTATTTGTTTTCCATACTAACTTGACTTCTATCTCAGTGCATGGGGATTTAGTTACATTATAATGTCATTGTCTGTATCTGCTTTGGAGAAAACTTCATTATTCACAAGAGTACTAAAAGACTTCTCTGACTATTATTGTCTTTACATGTCATTCAGTGTTATCCCATTTTTTATTTTGTAAGAAATGGCAAAAAAGTGTCTTTTTTTAGAATTTGAAGTTTCACACATCATACCTCATTTCTTTCTTAACCTCTCTGAAAACGAAATAAGCCTATTGCTTTTTCCTCCCATAAATGAGAAGGCTTCCATGCTTTCAGGATAATTTTTCTCTTCCTTAAAATCACAGCCCCTGAGGTGATGTGAGTCTCTTCATTTATTATGATAAGAACAGCATTGCTGTTAAATTGGAATTGTTAAACAACTCAATGGGCTTGCTTTTCTACATTAGTATGGTATTTTAACCTAAGGAACCTTCACATTTTCTGGATTGCATTCTGGCACTGACCTACAGGCATTTTCTGTCTAAAGTTGCATTTGTTAAGAGGATTTGTTTTCAGACAAAAAAGTATAGGCATGTAGCTACACTGATGTGAATATTGCTGCTTATTCACCAAGTCCTAATAGATGCTATAGTATAGCATATTATATCATGCCAGTCTGCTGACTGTTCAGAGGTTAGTGACTGGTCAGGGGTTACAGAGTGGCGTTCCTCAGGGGTCGGTATTGGGACCAGCACTGTTTAACATCTTTGTCAGCAACATGGACAGTGGGATTGAGTGCACCCTCAGCAAGTTTACTGATGACACTAAGCTGCGTGGTGCAGTCAATATGCTGGAGGGAAGGGATGCCATCCAGAAGGACCTTGACAGGCCTGAGAGCTGGGCCCATGCGAACCTCATGAAGTTCAACAAAGCCAGTGCAAGGTTCTGCACATGGGTGGGGGCAATCCCAAGCACAAATACAGGCTGGGCGATGAATGAATTGAGAGCAGCCCTGAGGAAAAGGACTTGGGGGTATTAGGGGATGAAAAACTGAATATGAGCCAGCAATGTCTGCTTGCAACCCAGAAAGCCAATTGCATTCTGGGCTGCATCAAAATAAGTGTGTCCAGCAGGCCAAGGGAGGTGATTCTCCTCCTCTGCTCCACTCTTGTGAGACCCCACCTGGAGTACTGTGTTCAGCTCTGAGGCCCCCAGCATAAGAAAGAAATGGACGTGCTCAAGTGGGTCCAGAGGAGGGCCACGAAGATGATCAGGGGGCTGGAGCACTCTTCCTACAAAGACAGGCTGAGAGAGTTGAGGTTTAGCCTGAGGAAAAGAAGGCTCCGGGGAGACCTTATAGCAGCCTTCCAGTACTTAAAGGGAGCCTACAGGAAAGACGGGGAGATGAGAAGGGTCTTTTTATCTAGAAATGTAGTGATAGGACAAGGGGTAATGGTTTTAAACTGAAAGAGGGTAGACTTAGATTAGCTGTGACAAAGAAATTCTTTACTGTGAGGGTGGTGAGACCCTGGAACAGATTGCCCAGAGAAGTTGTGGGTGCCCCATCCCTGGAAGTGTTCAAAGCCAGCTTGGATAGGGCTTTGAGCAACCTGATCTAGTGGTAGGTGTCCCTGCCCATGGCAGGGGGGTTGGAACTAGATGATCTTTAATGTCCCCTCCAACCCAAACCATTCTATGATTCTGTGATTATGGATCCATGGTGGAACTCAGGACCCTCAAGGGTCTTCAGAATAGCACTGTGTCATGGTTTAAGCCCAGCCAGAAACAAAGCAAACAAAACTGCTCGCTCACTCCGTGAGCTCACCGTGGGATGGGGAGGAGAAAATATAAAGAAAAGCCATGGTTCTAGACAAGGACAGGAAGGGATCACACACCAATTACAGTCACAGGCAAAAAAACAGACTCAACTTGGGGAAAGATCAAAATCAATTTAATCTACTACCAATGAAATCACAACAAGGATAATGGAAAGTAAAACCAAATCTTAAAACACCTTCCACCCCTCCCTTCTTCTCGGGTCAACTCTACTCCTGATTTCTCCATCTCCTCCCCCCGGCAGTGCAGGGGCATGGGGAATGGAGATTGGGGTCAGTTCATCACACCTTGTCTCTGCCGCCCCTTCCTCCTCAGGGGGAGGACTCCTCACTTGTCCCCCACTTCAGCATGGGGTCCCTCCCATGGGAGACAGTCCTTCACAAACTACTCCAGCATGGATCTCTTCCCATGGGCTGCAGTCCTTCAGGCACAGACTGCTCCAGCACAGGCTTTCCCATGGAGTCACGGCCATCTTTGGGGACACCCCCCTGCTCCAGCGTGGGCTCCTCCCCAGGCTGCAGGTGGGCATCTGCTCCCCTGCTCACCTCCATGAGCTGGGGGGGGGGGGACAGCCTGCCGTCTCACCATGGGCTGCAGGGGCATCCCCTCCTCTGGTGCACCTCCTCCCCCTCCTTCTTCACTGACCTCATTGTCTGCAGAGTTGGTCCTCTCACATTCCAATCTCCTCCCCTCTGCAGGTTTCCCCTTCTTAAATTTGTTCTCTCAGAGGTGCTACCACCACCACTGACTGGGTCTTCCTGGGCAGGAGGTGGGTCTAACTTAGAGCTGGGGAAGCTTCTAGCAGCTTCTCACAGAAGCCACCCCTGCAGCCCTTCCCCCACATCCAAAACCCCACCACAAAAACCCAATACACACTGCTGTCTGGAGACAGTCATAATTTAATCAAAAGCTGCGTGGGGCTTAAATCCTGGGTTCTTGTTTGTAGATAACATGCATTATGCTCAACAGTCAACTGTGCATTTCTTCCTAGCTTCAGCTAATTCTTAAATCCATTAAAATATACGGTTTCAGATGATATTCTAATATTGGAGGACACACACAGTTATACAATGTGCCATATTGCTTTGCAACCAATTCCATGTTCTGCTATTTTGATAAAGGTAAAGATCACTATTCTTTTCCATAGGTGCACTTGCCTAGGAAGGTACTAGAGATTATTAAGAAAAACTGCATGTGCCCATTGTAAATAAAAGGGAGTGTGTTTCCACTGGAGATCTTAAAGCTGCAATCACCTAACTCTAACATAAATTTTAATGCTACTTTAAAAATTCACATAACAGAAAAAGAAAGTCTCAGCCGACATTTGCTCATCTCGTGTCAAAATTGACAATTTTTGAGACAGAATGGGGAGAAATAATCCATAAAGTTCCATCATTATTACTTATCATGTGTTGTCAGAAACTGTCACATTGTGATTTACATAATGGTAATGGAATGCCATCATTGATACCGTGGTATCTAATAACATTACAGAACAGTGCTACTAGTAAATTGCAAACTCTTGCCATCAAACATCAAAATGACAATTTTAATAGTAACATCAGAATTTTAATGCCCTAAAATTAGTCTTCTTTCCAACAGTTTTCAGTGTGCTGTCTTATCAAGGAAATCACACTGCAATTAGCTTTCACTATGACTTGCGCAATGTCACAGTGCAAATATTATCTTACCCTTCATGCTTACGATGCAACGTGCAATGCATTGATACTTGCTTTAAGCTTTAATTCACTTTTTTTTTCTTTTTTTTTTCTTAGTGTCAATGAAGGCAGTCCTCCACTTACTGAGGAAGCAAATTACTTTTCCATTATAATGGAATGATGCAGGAGAATGGTATTTTCTAACAATAGAAAATAATATGTAGCTGTCTTTCTCAGCAAGAAAACACTTTGCAACTATTGAAAAAAAAAAAGAAAAAAAAAAGGAATTGAGAGGAACTATGCTATAAAGCAGAATAAAATTAGCATACATTGGTTGTCATGAAAATAACAAATTAATACCAGAAAGAAATTTGCTGCTAAGGCTCCTGTTTCTGATGCCTTTCTCAAATCACGTTTAGTAGCTAGAATTATGTCCACCTTTGGGAAGCAGTAGCGATGGCTGGTGATACGTTTGTTCAGGGTAGTAGTCTGATGTTTATAATTCATTCAGCCTGAGAGTCACCACCTGTCCCTTCCAAACTTTTGCTTAAATTTATGATTTCAGAAATATTTAAACATATGCCATGAGCTAAAAACTGCTAAACTGCTAAAGGTAATGTTTAATGACAGACAGGATTGCAAGTCAAAGTGGCAGGAAATACATTTTCCCCAAGCAAAGCTACTGGTTTTTGTTAAGATTTAAAGAACTTTGCCACTTGGTCATAAATATGTATGGGAAATGCTTTCTTATCCTAAAAAGGTAAAAGTTATCTTAAGGTTCCTATTCATTAGAAAAATTTTTCCAAAAGGTTTCTAAAACAGAGATGAAGACCAGTTTCTGTATTGCTAGTAGCTTGACACTTCCACATTCACATTAAGATACAAGATTCAAGTCTGTCTTTTATTTCTTCTGCCTGTAATTAATTATTTATACATCTTGGAACAGTGACTGAAAGCAACTCAGCTGAGAACAGAAATAACATGGCACTAGGGCAAAATAAGTATTCAAAACTAGATTTCCCACATCACGGGTAAATGTCCTTTATTGCCACTGACTGTTGCATCCTGGCCTCTCCCTCTGCCTCTCCAAGTCATTCTCTCCTCTGTCTCTCTCTATTTTTGAAGCTGAACCTAGTAATTCGAATGCCTAGAATTTTGAAAATCCAGTTCATTACAGGACATAATATAATTTTTGTTTTAAAAGAAGCAATTTTCCACTTGAGAGAGACATATGCCTTCGTAATTTTTTATATCCATACATACCTATTGCTTAGTCTTAATGTCCCACACTGTCATCTTTCACATTGATGTGTTCTGCTTTACTAAAGGGTAGAAAAAAAAAATTCAACAATTAAAACTGAATTCAGAGGTATACTCTGGTTTTAACACCTTTTTTCACATGGCATCAACTTGAGCTAAAGGAATGTCAGTCATAACCCATCATGCTGCAAGTGGCAATGACCTCTGTCCTACTGAAAGTTTTACATAGCAGCCTGTCCTGTTAAGAACCAGTTCAGAAATAGGTGAGCTGGGGACCCTTATGCTGGGGTGTGGCTTTCCAGCCACAGCTAAATAACTAACATATATCTTTTATACCCATACCTGGCAAAGACTGGTCTTATCAGGTGACACAACAAGAAATTAATTTTGTTTATTAGCACACTTTTATAGGTTCTGAGAAAACTGTATGGAAACTTGAAAAAAACAAAAACCAAACTACCAAACCAAAAATATCCCTAAATCCAAAATAATTCTCTCATCAATAATATATTTTGTTCAGCAATAAGATGACTTTCTGATGTGAGAACATCCCTTAATTTTAAAAGGTGTTTTCCCATCTGCATTTGATTAGTAGGCATATGACAGTGTTCACAAAGAGCCTGACTGCACAGTGATCATGAATATATTTCTACATCAGGTGTCAGAAAAATTTCTATTTGTTTTACTTCATCATCTCTTTACAATTATAATAAAAGTATAGTAGTTTTCTCTTGCTGTGAACCATTTTTAGCAATGCTACCAAACTATTTGAGGCAGCAGATGCAGTAAAGTATACTTTTTCCTCCTTAGAAAAAGCGTGAAATCTTCTGTACAACTTAAGCAGTATAAGCACAGGAAGTGCATTTCATTGTAAAAGAAATCTAAATATGCATGGCTAATGGAAAATCATTGTTAGTGCTACCTTGAGGTAATTTCACTCTGTTGCGGCACCATTTAACAATCATGTGACTGTGATCAATGCAAAACAATGACATGGATCTAAGCCTGAATTGACTGACAACAGTCAGTTGAACAAAACAATGAAATAAAAAATATTTCTTTGTTCATAATGCTGAATCTGTATTTTAGAAACATAAATTCAGAAAATTGTCTATGTACAAAAGCATGATTTAGTGAATGTATAGAATTTAGTTTAACTGCAATAAAGTCACTATTGCATAACAATTTATGACATTTAGTTAAGGATAGTCAATTGCATAAATATAAAATGGAAAACACTATGCTAGGATGAAGTTTTACAGAAAAAAAAACACAAGGAATCCCAAAAGATTATAAGACATGTATAAGATATATGTGTTTGCCTTCTATTAATTCTGCTAGGCTTTTGTCTTAGGAAAACTAAATTTAATAAAGTCATAATAGTTCTCACCTACCCCTTCTTCCTCTCCTTTCCATACACTTCATATGGCAATATTACTGAATGCATATGATTACACAAAAAAGGAGCATGGATTTTTTTGAGAGGGAGGAGAATAAGAAAAGCAATCAAAAACATATTTGCTGGCTAATGGAATAGTAATTTGTAGTCCAACATGCAGTCTTACATGAACACAGTTTTGTGCCGTTTGGAAGATCTTTTATGGTATGTATAATACTTCAATATCTTGCTTTTCTGGCACATTTCATCCACAAGATTTATAAAATAATGTAATGGTTGCAAAAGAGATAATTTACAATTTCATTAAGATGTTCATTTCATTAAATGTTCATTACCTCTCCCCCTGTCCCTGAAAAAATGAAATTAAATGAACTTGTTTGTACCAAATTCTCACCTTGCATAAAATATTAGAGTTCAGGAAGCAACAATGACTATACCACATAAAATAATATAAGAAGTAGACATTCATACACTTGCTGTCATTTCTGGTCCATAAAATATGAATCTACTTTGTGCTCATGAGCTAATAAAAGAAGGGAAGACTTTGGAGCCACTACTTTTTTTACCCTTATTACTTAATAGACTTTCTACATATATATTCCCATTCGGCAGGCAAAGTACATTTCGGCTCTAAACTCTCATGCTTTGGGATCATGTACTTCTCCATTATATCTTTAAAGCCCTTCTATGCTATTATTCTCCTAATGCTAAATGCACAATGAACATTCAATTCTGTGTCTTTTCGCCAAGTGCCCTCTCTCTCCTCTTTCAAATAATTCATTAAACCCCCATCTTCCAGGAATCCTTCCTACTTTGTTTTTTCTAATCATTAATCTCTTCATGCTTTTCACTACTTTAAATCCTGTTCAAATCCCCATTCCCTCCCTATCATTAGGTGAAGCAGACTGCTTCTTGTAGCTGTGATTAAAGATAAAATGTAAATCCCTTACCATGTCAAGCCTTTGTTTAAACAACCAGGAGGAAAAAAAAAAGAAGCAGTTTTTCTCGTAAGTTGCAAAGTGAATATATTTGGTCAGAGGAGTTCAGATAGACAGAAGGACCCTTGCTGATGGCTTTCCCAGCTGTGGCTTCATGGGGGAATTATTTATTCCTAGTATAATATTTATCATCTATCAAACTATGAGCAATTTGGCATTGTAAATTCTTCAAGAATCTCTTAGAAGTGCATTGATTAGAGTAGTAAATTGTTTTACTTCCTTGTTATACACCCAGGTTTTTCCATGTATTTGCCTGTCATTACAGTCAAATTTTTGTTAGAATTCAAAATTTTGTTACAAGCAAAATGGTACAAATTTTATTTGTAGACCTAAAAAATTATTATTAGTCCAATTAGTGTTTAGACTGTCTAAACAAAGTTTAGCAGCTTTTATTTGTAGTTCAATTACAATATTGTATATTAGTTATTAGTACATAAAAACGTCCTGGAATCTGCCTTTTTTCTCTGGTGTTACTTTCACCCTTCCAGTGGTCCTTAGAGCCCAAGTGCCACCACTTCCATCTTCCTCTAGGAGGATGCAGTGGGACAGGACATGGAAGTTATGTGTAATCAGAGTACCAAGCTCTCCTCTGGGAGGAAACATGATGTTGTTGGTGCTGTTTTCTCCCTCCTCAGCCATGGGTATGCTTGGATTTCGACATTTTATTTACACATTCTGCTTCCTTTCATTGACTTGTGGCTAAAGTTTGAAAGTTGCAAAGTAGTCTACCCCAGCCCAATTAACACAGAAGGCTATTATTTGTTACCCGGTGACAACCTAGTTTTGGCTGACTTTTATTGTATGTGGTATTGGCAGAGCTGAAATAACACTAGTTGGGCAATAGCCACTTGACCATATGCAAATGTTACTGCAGCTAAAAAATAGTAAAAACAACTCACTTGAAGGCAAGCCCAGACAAGTCCAACATCTGCACTGTCAGGTCAATACAAAACCTGTGACGTCTTGCTAGTCAGAGAAAAATCAGAATCACCAGGCTATCTCCTATCCCCTTGTCATTCTTAAAGGGATGGAAAAAAGAGGATTTATACACATGTTCACAACTTCCATTCTTGACAATAGCACTGGGACACCTAAATTTGGATCTATGTCTATACTGCACATGTACATGATCCTGTGATATCTAGGACACATCTTCCCAACCACATATGAGGGATACAGTAACTTGGAAGATGTTACTTCCTTGCTGTGTGTCTCTTTTTTTTTATACAGGATTCTCCTTCCCACAACAATTCAAGAGAAGGCGAGAGATACTTTGCATTGTAACTACTTAGCATTTAGCTGGTGAGGCATTCAAGTGAGCACGGTCCTGCTCCACTGCAGTCCTGCTCCTTGACAAGCTGAAATCAGGGGCATTGACTAAAGAAGTCCATGTCCCTCAAACCTTAATGTATCACTGAGCCAGATGTAAGGCCATGAAGTCCAACAGTGAACTGGAAGAAAATATTTAAATAAAAGTTTTAATAAGCTGGGCATGTCTGAGCCTCATTTATGGAAAAGAGGCAGGAAAAATGGGAAGGATTACAGTAATATCTCAAATACTAGGAATAAAATGACAAATATAATTGATTTTTAACCCAGACTGGGAATTAATGTCATCCCCTTCACACTGAAAAATAGTATCGCTTCTTCCACTACATATTATTTTTGCTTCTTCCTTTATGCTAATCTCATTTGAATAATCTTTTTCACCTGCAGCCCTCTTTTTTTGTTTTAATCTCCTCAATGCAGGGTATTAGCAATCTCTCCCCACCTCTGATGATTTAATCACTCTGAACTATCTTTTATGACAAGTTCAACAATGATGTTGTTGTTTGCATATTTGATGGGTTTGATGCTATACTAATGCTAAATATTGGTCAAAAATATTTTTTTAACATACTTCAGTCTGCTATATAGGACAACCTTCAATATTAATGGGAGTGCATTTTAAATTATTTCCATACCCTTATGTATATACACAAATAATTACTAAATTGCTGTCAGTGGCAAGATACAAAGTACATATTGTTGACAATAGCTACATAATTTACAAGTTTTCACTTTAGAAACTCCTTAAGCTTCTCTTAGCATTTTATACTACATAGGAAACATTTACTATAATTCATTTCCTGGGATTTTCCTTCTAAAATTTCCTACCTTACATTTTCCCACAAGAAATCACAAAGCCTATGTATTTAGTGATGTTTCCAGTCTGTCCTAGACACAACTGAGCATCACTGAAATTACAGCTGTGTTTCTTATAATGCTTCCTGTTACCTTCTCTCCTTTATCTGGTTTTGTACCACTTAAATTTTATGGCTATTAAGTTCTTTTTATCAGCCTATTAAGAAAGAGAAAATTGCTCTGTTTATGATCCTAGGATCCATGATATTCCATTAGTGACCTCCATCTTTACAAATTGCTTCAAATGCTGAATATTGCAAAGCTGCAATATATAACATCGTAAGTTTTAGAAGCCTCTTTCATGACTAAAGCTTCATAAGTGGCTCTATACAGAAATCAGTGGTGGTCTTCGCAGCACCAGCTCTGCCCTGACTCAATACTTTGTCTGCTCCAGAGCAGTGGTCGGAGCTACTCCTGAGATCAATGGACGGACCCAGAAATCTCCCAAGTGTGGTCCGTTTTGTGTCACTCTCCTAAATCTGAACCCCATGTAATGTCAAATAGCTTCAAACAAGTAAATTTGGTATTAAACACTAAATCTCCTCATGTGCAATATCTAATGAACCCTTCAGAGAGTATTGGACTCTGATAATCACAGGGTCTCACATCTGGTAGCATTTTGCTCTTTTCATTCTTTCCTTTTACAGTACCTCACCAGAACTGGCCTGGCTGCTCAACCTTCTTCAAACTTCTCATATCTTCAATCTCTCAGGATGTCTGTTTTGAAGTAATGACTGTATACAAATTCTTGGCAACAACATCCCGATCTACAATTATGGTCTATTAAATTCAAACTCACTATTTTTATTTCTTAATTCTTCTTCCAGGATAATGTTTTTTATTACTGATAATCAAAGGGGAAACATCAAGCAGCACAAACCAAGTATTAGATTTATTGTATCTTGCCATCATCTGATGACAAAACCTTTTCCTGGCATCTGCCAATCTTTCACAGTTCCATTCATTGTTGAAAGACAAATTTAATTGTTCATCTTTTTCAACTTACAACCTTTTCTGTCATGTACATTTGAATTTTTCAGCACACTTTTCACATCATTATACAAACGTAAAATAAACTTCATCAGGAGCTCATTACTACATAGTAACTATTAATATAAAAAATAAAAAAGTATTAACAAACCCTGATCTTACCAAATAACCCACTTGTCAGATAAGAAATCTTAAGGGAGAAGAGACCTACAGTTGTATAAAAAATTTTCTTTTCTTGCTGTTAAAGTTTTCCCTTAAAAATGTTTGAAGTATTTCTTCAGCTTATTCTTAGGAATAAGCTGTTCAACAAATAAAGTCTTCTGTCAGGATCCAGAGAGACAAATTTCCATTTCTTTGCCATTTACCTGCTGAATAATCTGAATAAGTAATTTCACTGTGTTTCCTTTAAGGAAGACAAGGTTTGTTCAGTTTAAGGCTGAGAACAGGGCCTGAGAAATTAAGGAATTCAGGAAGGAACTTGAAAAAGACACACATAATTTTTCAGTGCAGAGATGAATTTGGGGTCAAGTCATATACTTTGGAGTTATTTAAGTTCTAATATATTGTGTGTCTGGACCTGGCTGATAATTTTGGCCTTTTGTTCTCCTTTTGAACTTTCTCCCATTACTTGTGCTGGAAAAGCAGATCTTCTTTTCCAGCTATAGTTTTGGTCTAGACTAAACTAATGAAGAACTTTTCCTGAGACATTCCAGCTGACATAAATGATAACCTTTTACAGTACAAAGTAACAGGACTCAGATACTCAGTGATGGTATTTACCCAAATCATTTTTAATATGTTCTTTGAAAATGTGCAAGTGACCACATTTTAATAGCAAAATATAAAATTTTATGGAAGGTCTAAATTTCCCTGTCCTTTATAAAAATAATCACAACTTCACAAGCTTAGCTGAATTCTAGGTTATCTTTTGGTAAATCCCAGTTAACAGGTTAACCAAGGATTTAATTTTAAAGTTTCATCAGCTGAATTATTTATATACATACATGATTTCTGTACAAACAATTTTCAGTTATACATATATAAAATCTGATGTTTGTGAGGTCACTTCTCTACTTTGACCCTGATTTTTACAGGATATGAAAATGAAAATATAATAACACATATGTATAAAGGTTTGCTAATCTTTTCAGTACTAACTGATCTTCATTAAAAAAGGAGAGTCACATGCAAAGCCCTTTCTTTTGAGAACTTCCTAAAATAGGCTATCATTGCAAAAAAAAGGAGGAATAAAAAAGGAAAAAAAAAATAAAAAAGAAAAAGAAAAAAATCCCCAGCCTTCTAACAATAAAATGAGGTAGTAAAAATCTAGACAGGAAAACCAACAGCCTTTAAACCACTCCCTGTGTTCTTGAAAATTATATACATAATCTGCAATTTCTGAAGGATTAAAATGAAGAGATGAGCAAATATAGAAAGAAAAGTATGTAGATTATAAGATTTCAATACAAATTGAGCTGTACAGACACTTTCCAGAGAAGATATAAGAAGAAAGTAAATGAATGTGTTGGATGTTTATTTGAGACTATGTTGTCAAACCCCTCCTCTGTGTCTTAGGTATGAGGTGGTGCATAACTGCACAAGGAGAGCTCAACCACAATTCCTCCTTTGATCCTGAGAGTGGAAAGGGGTTAATTTTTCTCTCCCTTTCCTGAACATGGCATATGCTTCAGTCCATATTGCCTCTGATATTCCTGCTAGCACAGTGAGCAAGAAGCTAAAATATTATTTTTCTTTGTTGATTCATCTTGGAGGAAGAACATCTAGTATAACCTGTGATTGAGATATAGGCCAGGCTAAAGGGGGCTGTGCAGAGCAGAGTCTCATTAGGCATTAGCCATAGTCTGGCTCTTACTGATTATTTCCTTTCAACACTAAAGATTACATTGGTAATAATTATAATTTTGGTTTTCTTGTTGCATATGAGCCAACACTCGCATGCAAAACTTGCATCAAAGTTGAAACTTGCTATTTTCCTCTCTGGCCCTGGCAATTACTATCTCATTAAAGAAGGGAATTGTCTTGTTTATTACATTGGAATAGGCCTCAAAACCAAACCTAAAGGATCAATTTAATGTCCCAGCATTATCCATTTTTCCCATTGTTTAGTATTAAAGCTATTTGTGTGGAAGGAAAACATTTCCCTCTTCCTTCAATCCTGTTTTTCCTACTACTTAATCCTGCAGGAAAAATCAGTTTTTCTATTGGCAGTATCAGTCTGTTGGCATAAGAAAAAAATTAAAATAAAAAAGGAGATAATATTAGCAGTTTGACATAAAAAAAATTTATAACTGTGCAGGAGAAGATAAGTGTCATGGGGTGAAACCTTTCTTAAAACACCCCTCAGGTAGGTGACATCTTGACTACCTCTGCCCCAGTCTAACTGATTGGAAGATACTAGTGTATAGTGGGGAAAAAAAAAAAGCAGAGATAATTGCAATGGTGAATCTTACCCAAAAGCTCTGGACTGTATCTGCCATGATTTAGGGATGTACTGGAAAGAAACAGATACACAGAACTGCCTACAATTTTAAACGCTTGTAACACTTTTGGGGGAGTGTTGCAGAGAATCCACAGGAGAAATCACGCACAGACCAATGTGATCAAGTGACGTCCATTTACTACAACCTTTAGCACAGTCATATACCTTATGTGCTTGTGCACGCACCTTATACAATACTCTAATTGGTCCAATACCCCGGTTCACGCGACACTATCTTATCCTCTATTGGCTGTGCAAGCTTCTTCACGAGGTGTCCAGCAGTTACTTATCTCATTCTTCGGCATCCAGGAGTTGCTTGTCAGGCTCTTCTTATCTTCCTTTTTCCCAGCATACAAGGACACAGCGTCCTTGTCTGCTCCAGCACTTTGTAAACTTATGCTTCGTTCCCACCTAACGGCTGGATTGCTCACATGCCCTCGCCCAGCCAAGAAATCCTCAACAATTCCCCCTTTTTGTTTTTGAGCAATCTAGGCTTGCGTAATAACTTGGGATGCCATTTTTTTCTTAACAAGCTGAACAAGGTAAAATTATTACAATAGCTAAAATCACAATAACTACAACAATGCCCATAATTCTTTGAGCCAACCCGTTACCCCTAGTGACCCAGACCATGAGGACTATGAGGAAGATGAACCATCCATACATTCTTGTGC
This sequence comes from Astur gentilis, assembly GCF_929443795.1. Classification (NCBI taxonomy): domain Eukaryota; kingdom Metazoa; phylum Chordata; class Aves; order Accipitriformes; family Accipitridae; genus Astur; species Astur gentilis. Next base: position 29,826,411 of record NC_064887.1, read on the forward strand.
CATCTTGCTCCACGAACTCAGCCCAGCAATCGGTAGGTGCCAGCTTTCTGTGGGCGTCCCCACAGAGGCAACGATGGCCTCACCGTACACCAGCCCGATGCTCTTCGGAAAAGTCCGCCTCGGTTGCAATCTATGACACGTGCTCGCTGGCCAGGTGCGCTGCTCAAGTCATAGCCATCTTGTCTATTGCTTCATGGGCTTTATGATACAGTTGCAATGCACAGAGAATCTTGACCTGTTATGTTAGCCAAGGTGACCTATACATTAGTTTTTGGCTGAGGTAGTATTCATATTGCCACATCATCTATGATGCTCCAGATGATGATGGTCGTGCAAATCGAACAGGAGTCCGTCGTGGGCCTGTATCTGTGGAAACACAATCAAACTCGTTCCCAGGTTATTAATGGAAATAGACCTTACCCCTGATTTTGGCTTTAACTAACTTTACATTTACCCCACACTGTCTTCCCGTAATCACACTATGTTTAATCAAATTATGCTTAACACACTTTTCACCTAAAGCAAGTTCTATATACAATAAGGCACACTGTTCTAAGTCCTCTACAAGCGATACTCTATTAGTCGGAATCTGTCGGATCAGTGGTTCCAGCACCTGCCGGTGCCGTGCCACTTGCCATTGGGACAATTCCGGGTCCAGCATCAGTGCGAAGCCATGGCTTGACCCACTTAGCCGGGATCTCCCAGTAAGTTTTACTTCTGCTGATCCGCACCATTTCCCGGATTCTGGGTCCTTATACATTACCATGATTCCCGTACTTTGTTGCGTCCTTTCTGCCTGTAAAAGAACATGATGCACTACCATTGGTGGGTCTTTGTGATCACCTGTCAATCTAAGATAATTTAGCACAAATAAGGATTTGGCCAATCGTTCCTCTGGGAGTAAGCCCTGAGCTCCCCCCTTTTGTTTTTGCAGCATGTTCTTTAGGGTCTGGTTGGCCCATTCGACAATAGCCTGTCCTGTGGGAAGACGTGGAATACCGGTACCATGGTGAATTCCCCACAAATTACAAAATCGAGTAAATTGTGTAGAACCATAGGCTGGGCCGTTGTCCATCTTAATTTTTTTAGGCACACCCAGCACTGCAAAAGAAGCATGAAGATGTCATTCAATATGTAAGGCCTTTTCTCCAGTTCGTGCCGTGGACCACACGGCAGCAGGATAGGTATCAATACACACATGCACAGAACGCTTTGCACCAAAACACATGACATGGTTGACATCCATTTGCCACAACTACAATGGCAAAAGACCTCGTGGGTTAACCCCACAGCCCAAGCCCAGCCCTTCCTTTTGACAATCGGGGCATGCTTTAACGATACCTTGGGCATCAGTAAGTGGTAAGTCAAATTGCTTTGCTAACGTCCTAGCGTGTTGGTGCAAGAACGCGTGTGATTGCCATGCTTTGTTGAAAACGATTCCCTGGAGGAGGTTCCCATGCTGCTGCAACCCATTGGTCAGCTCTGTCATTTCCCCTTTCTCATCTGCACGTGCGCTCGTACCTAAGAGTTCTACCAGAGGGGCCATATCGTCATTAGTGATACCGCAAAGATTCCGCACCCACTCGATATTTCCCACAAGCTTCTGGACATCATGTACCGTAGAAATTTCTCATGTTATTTGAACCTTCTGAGGTTTAACATTGCTAGCATCTATGTGCCACCCCAAATACTTCCAAGGTGCTGCCTTTTGCAACTTTTCAGGAGCGATTACTCCGCCATGGCTTAAGATGTCCTGCAGTTGAGTTAAAATTTCATCCTGTGGCAAGTTCCTTCCTGCTATCAAAATGTCATCCATATAATGATAAATAATTGACTGAGGAAACTGCTTTCTTACAGGCTCTAATGCCTAGGCCACATACACCTGACACATCATGGGGGAATTGCGCATTCATTGCGGTAACACGACCCAATGGTATCTCTTATAGGGCTCTGCCTTGTTAATCGATGGTACCAAAAAGATGAACCGTTCAGGGTCATCTGGGTGCAAGGGAATGGCGAAAAAACCAATCTTTTAGACCTATAATTAACAAATCCCATTATTCTGGAAGCATAACTGGAGACGGCAAACCTGGCTGCAGGGCTCCCATACTGTGCATCACCGCATTCATAGCTCTGAGATCATGTAACAGTCTCCATGTCCCACTTTTCTTGGGAATGGTAAATATTGATGCATTCCATGGACTAATAGAAGGAACAACATGTCCCGCTCTCAATTGCTTCTCAACTAACTCTTGTATTTTTAGCAGCCTTTCAGAATTTAGCAGCTACTGATCAATCCAAACAGGCTCATCTGTTTTCCAGCTAATTTTCAGGATCGGCTGCCCCTCAGTGACCGCTCCTAAAACGGATGGGTCACTAACATTGCCTTCATTTGGTTCAATAAATCACGGCCTATGAGGCCAAACAATTCAGTTGGGGTAGTCATGATATACGGACACATCGTAACATGTTCACCGTTGGGGAACACAAATGGATATCGGTAGCTGACTTACTAAGGTGGCCTGTGTGCCCCCTATCCCTGCAATACCAAAGTTTGGATTGATCGATGGCCATGATGGAGGCCAAATGCATCGTGAAATAATCATAACATCAGCTCCTGTATTGATTTTCATCGGTTTCTTGACGATAACTCCATCAGGCTCTTCCAACTGCACTACCTTTTCTGGTTTACCTCTTGTTGTGTCCATGGCAATGTATACCTGCGGTTTCCCTGTGGAGCCGAATCCACCATCTCCCAGTTGTACTTCACCTGGGTTCAGAACACACGACCTGAATGGAACTAATTGTGCTATTCTGGTACCTTTAGGAATAGAAACAGGAGGGATTAAAACATGAATCATAATTTTTCACAGTCCCACAATAATCTGCATCAATAAGCCCTGGGACTACCAGAATTTCTTCTAGAGCTGTTGAAGATTGCCCCATTAAAAATGCACTAAGTCCAAACCCCAATGGTCCCTTTATGTTGAATGTGTACTGCGGTTTCCACATCCACTCTGGAGCTTCCTGCGGTGGCGGATCTGGTGGTTGTGAGGCTGCCTGAGGGCTGGCAGCCCAAGCCCCTTGCATTTGTGTCCTTGCGTGAGGGGCCTTTGCGGTTGGTGGGTATTTTCCCTGCCTCCTGTATTCTTGGTGGTATGGTTATCTTTCTTACACTTGTTGCAGCGCTTACTGTTAGCAGTAACTGTACATTTGCTCCTAATGTGACCGCGTTTGCCACAGTTAAAACACTTGACCAAGGGTGTCTTACTGGCCTTGTGCTTCTTTGTAGCTCCTTGTAGAACTGTGGCAGCATAGGCTACTTTCTGTGAGTCCACTGATTGATCCATGTATTCTATCATATCAACGACGTCTGCATTTTTCGGCAAATTACACAATGCTTTGCGTGTCTTTTCAGTGGCATTTTCAAAAGCGAGTATTTTGAACATGTTTTCTTTCATGCCCTCGTTCATGTCAGGGTGGTCATAAATTGTATTCTCCTGTTTCACCTGGGTAAAAGCATGGCTGTGCATATTGTCTGGTATGGTAAGAAAAGCTTGATACGCCAAGATCTGTGATAGATGATGAACCTCAGTGATACATGGTAACTGAGCGTTCTGTGATGCAAAGGGTCCAGTACCCATCAGCATCTGCGTGGTTACTCCCCATAAGGGATCTGTTTGTTGTTGTGGTGTTGCTTGTTCCCTATCACAGAACGTCTCCCACTGCCGGAAAAACACTAACATTTGTGCGGGTGTCAAAACCAACTGTGCTAGCTGTTTAATATCTTGAGGTATCAGCGTATCAGCAGAAAAAATGAATTGCAGTATTTGGTGAGTTAACGCAGATTTGATTCCGTACTGACTTAGAGCATTCCTTAATCTCTCAATGACCTTCCAGTCAAACGCCTCCCATTTTTTCTGTCCATTTGATGCAATAACTGGGAATGCTTGGAGCATAGTCCCTTCTATAATGGCATCTTTTATTACACCCCTCCAATGTCTCTGCCTTTCTTCTGCAGCGGCTATTACAAGCGGCTCCGCGTCTATCGCGGGCGCGGTTGGTGTCACCGTCTCTGGCCCCGAGAGGCGGGATGGATGAACGGGCGGGGGCGGGGGCGCGGACGGTTCTGCCCGGGGACCGGCCGCGGCTGCGGCTGGCGGCGGCCGCTCCATGGCCGGCTGACACGAGCCGCTGCAAACGGGCGGAGGGGGGGGCGGGAGGGGAGGGGCAAGGAAGGGGGCGGAGGGGGTGGCGAGAAGAGGGGGGGAGGGAGCGGGACTGGTACACGGCCAGAATCTTCATTCTCTTGCCTTCTCGGTTCATCCTTTCGGGAGGATCCTTTCTCCCTCACCTCTGGCTCTCCCGACCGTACTGCCATTTTTTGTAATTGGTGCACCACCTCCCTCAGCTCTTCCATCGCACTACCCGATGGAGATGGTTCCCTCACCCCCGCAACCTGTTTATCCGCATTAGTCACCCCCGAATCTGTCGGGTTCGGATCTGTCAGGCGACAATCGGCCCCCCCTAATTCCCCTGTTTCTTGTGGAGTAACAGACGGGGGAATTTTTTCACCACCAACGGCCTGGCTGGGTATGGGCAAAGGCTGCGTCTGTGCAGGCGTCTCAGCGTTAACAGAAATGGATGTCGGGGGGGTGGAGATAGTTGTGTAGAGAATGTCCCCCCAACTCCAGCGGGGTAGGCTGACGCAGGAGCCATGGAGGCAGCAAAGGGGGTCACGGCCGCACGGGCAGCGGCGGCTGCCTCCCGGTCTGCCCTCATTGCCTCCAGCATGTTTCAAATTACTTTCCCGAGCGCTGCGTATTTTTTCATCTCTTTCACCTTACCCTCCTTGCAGTTAGCAGCGTCCCACAGTGCCTTGCCTATATTATCCCAGGTCGCTTCTTCAAATGTGACATTTACATTCGGGATAAGTTCTTTCTCCCAGGCCCATAAAAGTAACCCCTTTAACACAGAATTATCGAAATTCAGTCCTCTCTCAGAGAGAAAATTACGAAGGAGCTTTAGGACTGCTTCCTGCCTTTTGTCCAACCCCATCTCCTTCTCCGACCGCTCACCTAATCAGGGCGAGATTCAAGCTTCCGCGCATCTCCTCGTTCTCCCAGCTCAGGGCGAGATTCAAACTTACGCGCGTCCCAGCTCAGCTGAAGCTCACATCGTGCTTCCCAGCTTGGCTGAAGCTTCTGCTGTCCTGCCGGGGCAGCAGGAACACTCTCGGCCGGCTCCTCTGCTTCCTCGTCAGTTCAGCTGCACCAGAAATTCCCATAGAGACGATAAAGTGCTGATCTGAGGGTCCCTGTTCGGGCGCCAAATGTTGCGGAGGATCCACAGGGGAAATCACGCACAGACCAATGTGATCAAGTGACATCCATTTACTACAACCTTTAGCACAGTCATATACCTTAAGTGCTTGTGCACGCGTCTTGTACAATACTCTAATTGGTCCAATACCCCGGTTCACGCGACACTATCTTATCCTCTATTGGCTGTGCAAGCTTCTTCACGAGGTGTCCAGCAGTTACTTATCTCATTCTTCGGCATCCAGGAGTTGCTTGTCAGGCTCTTCTTATCTTCCTTTTTCCCAGCGTACAAGGACACAGCGTCCTTGTCTGCTCCAGCACTTTGTAAACTTATGCTTCGTTCCCACCTAACAGCTGGATTGCTCACATGCCCTCACCCAGCCAAGAAATCCTCAACAGGGGAGGACACTAGACAGTGGTAGTGATCCAGGTAGAAAGCTAGTGAAATAGTGAAAATAGTACATCTTCTTGGGCAATATCCATACATGGTTTTCTGACATCTTTTTTAGTGTCTGAGCCTGCAGTGGGATCGGTATGCTCAGGGGCCAGGCCACCAGCAAGGATTGGACATATGGAGCAGTTGGATGTGAATGCCCTGGTCCCCTGGGTCCATGATGCTGGTCCTAACTGGGCTGGAGAAGCAGAGCCTGGGGTGGTGTGTGAATTGTGTGAATGTTGGAGGATAAAAATCTTAGAATAGAAATTGTTATGCACCCGCAGTAACCCATCCTGCTTCACAAATAAACTTTTAATGAGTTGTTCTTATAGCAGCTTCCACCATGAAAAAAATAAACTCCCTTATTTAAACAGTGATGAGTCTGATAATTAAGGAGTAAGGAAATTAAAAGTATGAGTGAAATTTAGAAGGATTAAGTAGGTATGTACAGAAGTTGAAAGATTTAACCAGTGTTAAAATCTCTTTTAGAAGGCTAATGAAGGTACTGCTGCAGAAGCAGAATCTGTGGGTTCATAGTCAAAATGTTTACTGTAAACTTTAACTTGACCATCTGGCACCACTAATCAGATACAATTGGCACTTTTAGTTTGAAGGGAAAGATACTCAAGACCTGAGATTCTTCTTGGATATTAAGCATCTAAAAGTTTATCTGCACACCACACTTCATTTAAATTTGTTTACCTCTGAGGAAAACAAGATTAAGAATGAAGCATATGTTCTACTGAACCACTGAATTAGTTCTAGGTTATAACATTGGAAACAATTTCTGTTGGTAATAATAAACCAGTGAAACAAATTCAGATCATGTTGAACAAGCAGGTTCTTTCCTAGCTGCAATATTGTGTGGGTTAACTTCGAAGGCAGGTAAAACAGACTTCATGTCTCCTAACACTTGTTCAGGGTCATACCTTCAAGAGTGTCAGAAATTCTATACTGAAGCTACATATCAAACAGCGTGGTGATGATTCACCATTTCCCTGCTACTATTTTCTGGGATTAGGCTCTGAAATGAAAAGGTGGTAAGTGAAAAGCTTCTCTGATTCCATAATTAGCACACCATGTCTAGCTTATATAAAATTTTCCTACTCACATTTTAAAAGACTGCATTAATCTTTTTTCATGAGAAGTATTTACTGTACGTGTATTTTATTTAATATATTACCTATAATGCAGTTGTATTTATTCACAAAAACATGGTATTTTAATCACACAGATAACAGATGTAGCATTTAGATTGCTGTTTCTTAGTTACTTATATTTGTTGCCCTCTTTCCATCAATTGTAGTTCTTATTTTGTCACTTGATAATTTTTTTGATGGGAGGTTTGTCTGGTTGTTGGGGGGGTTTTTTGTTCTTTTGTGGTTGTTGTTCTTTTTTCTGTAAGAAATCAAATATTTTAAACAACAAAAACTGTGTACGAACCCTTTGGAAAGAGATGGTCTGACTGGACCTGCAACTCAGCACCTTCCTTCAGGGAAGATGTCTGTCATATGCATTCCTCCTTGTGATGTTATCTGTGATATAATACACAGTGGAAAAAAAAAAGAAGAAAGAAGCCAAGTTTTGGGGAGAAAAGGTAGACTTAACCAGTGAAAAAAAGAGGATCCTGAAACAGATTCATTCTTTCTACGTAGAGAATAAAAAATAATAATAATAAAAAAAAGTCAGCTAGGAGTTGACTAAGAAGCCATCCAACTATCTTTAGGCCATGACTGCATTTCTGTTGGTTTTCTTGCAACCTATTGTTTGCAGATTTTCAACTTATGAATTTATTTATTTATTTATTTATTTGGTTGTTGGATATTACTTGAGAGAAAAGGTGAACTAGGATGAAAATAGCAGCGTGAGACTGCGTTGCTTTGACAAAAACAGTAATTTGAAATTTTACAGTTTCATCCTTTCACAAGTGTTCTTTTGCAGATACTTCCCCTGAACAGGGATAAAGCAGTTCCCCAACTAATGGAAAAGATACACTTTGTAGCTGTGGCAAACCCAGAAGAATTGCACTTACCACACCACATTTGTAAGTTTCTTTACTTAAACTTCTTGGAGAATATCAACATCACATCTGATAAGACACCACAGTCTTCTTTAGTCATCTAGGGGAAAGAACTGTCTGTGTTTAAAGGTAGGGAAGGCTAATATAGGAGCTGTGATTATTTTGTTGTTGTTGTTTTCCAGAAAGAAAGTATTTGTGGAAAAAATACCTAACATTTTTCATTGTTTTATTTCTGCTTACTTCAAATGGTATTTTTGGGCTGAATTAAGATGAAAACTTCATGAAAGACTACTGGAATTGAATGATTGTGTATTGTTCACTAAAGGTATTTATCTTCCCAAAAGGATGTCCTGACATTTATAATCAGACAAAGCTTTAAAAGACAAATAAAAAAAACCCCAACAACAACAGAAAAGTAAGTTTTTCCTAATGAAGGATTGTTATTTTTAAGTGGAGGCACTAGAGAATTAAAATTCACAAATGCATATTGATGCACTAAGAGTTATTTGTAAAAGAAAAGGAATTGGAGGTAGTAAACAATGAGGAGTGACAGATTTGATTGTATTTAATTTTGTTTTGACATGTCTGGAATGTAGAAAATATTTTAGAAGTCTAGAGCATATGAGAACATATTCCAATTAAGAGAAGACCAGAAAGAGAGAAAATAGCATACAAGCCTCCAACGTAGATGAAGACATTTTTATATGTTTTATTTTATTTTATTTTATTTGGGGTTTTTTGTTTGTTTGTTTTATTTTATTTTATTTTATTTTTTAAACACGGCCCTTGAAGGAGTATATTCTAGTCTGTGCTACTTTTCAAATAAGTGAATTCTCATATTGGAAGTCAACACTTTGTCATGCAAGCATGAACAAACAGATAATTTTGAATGGTGTGGAATTCCTAAATAATTATTGCCAAGTCCACTTTGCTGCCAAACATTAACCTTGACCAAAGAGATACGATTAAGAAAAGACAATTAAAAAATCCAGCAACATAGGTTAATATTGATAGGAAAAATACTAATTTAGTTGTTAAAAACTGCTGAAGCTTTTAAAGCATTATATCTAGGGGGAAAAAAAAAATCCCAGAAAAAATGTGCCATCTTTTCCTTAACATCTGTCATGAGTAAGTGTGCTGGCAGGATTTTCAATATCAGTAACATAATTCTGTATCTAGACCAAGATTTCCATTCTAATGTGATGGCTTTTAAGGGGAGAGGTGAAACAATAGATGTACCCCTGTTCATCTATCAGGGGCAATATTATGTCAAAAGCTGTGATGGGGGAGCAGAAGCAGGCATCAACCAACAACATCAACCTGCTCCTCCTCGTGCCCTTTGCCTGCACCACCAGGATCAAGGAGATATCCCCACAGCCTTGACTTTCACCCCCAGAGCCTTGTAGTCATTCCTGATGCACTCAAGGTCCCTCCAGTGGCAGCACCCTCTGCAGAACTAGAGGCAGAGAAGGAGATTTACACGTGTTACCAAAAGTAGGGAGTTTCCAGCCTCCCACACATCAGGAGTTTCCACTTGCCAGCTGTTCCCTGCTTTCCTCCTTCTTAGCAACACAGGGTTCAGGGTCTTGGCCCTTTTGCATTTATGCGAAGACCCTGCTGATCACCTTGTTCATCCTCCCACCACTTCTCACAGCTCCTTCACCTGGTGCCTCAGCACCTTGACTACAGCGCACCTCCCACAGATGAAGCCAGCCCTGTCCCCAGTGAAGCCAAACAGCACACCTTGCAGCCAAGACCTGAACCTCCACATCCTCTCTCAGGAGCTCTTTCTGGTCAAGGTCTGTGATGTGCAAAGGACACTGTCTCCAGCTCACATTGGCCACAGCACATGGCATGTCACTGTGCTACGCAGCTTTCAGTGAAGAAGGTGCAGGCTCTTCCTACCCAGCCAGCAATGACCAAGGCTCTCATCTAGCTCGGCACACTGCAGAGCCAAGCCCTCACCCCCGCAGCCGCCAGAAGTCCCTGAAGAAGAAGCCTGGAAACTGCAACAACTGCTGTGGCTCTGTGTGCTGCTCCCAGATTTAATAAACAGACTTAATGATCTTCCTAAAATATTGCATGTGAGATGCCTATGATATTAATCAATGTTTAACAAAGGCAAAAAGTGCTGCTCCCTGAATATGAATACTTGCACAGAAAGATTTGGCATTTGTTTAGTAAGCTTAATTAAAAAGCTCTATTTGATGTGAGTGGTGCCCTTTTGAGGATCTGAACTCCTTGATAAAGAAATAAACTGTTTTCCATCACTTAGAGCTTCCTTTTCTTTGTAAATAATGAGTGGTTTCAAAGATCAAAAGGTAAATTCTTATGTGCTATCTTAATTTAAAAGCTATTTTAACATTCTGATAAGCCCAGGCGTTTTGTTTGCTTCACTAGTCAAGGAACAAACTTAAGGTAGTTAATTGAAGTTAGATACCTCAGAAACAGTCATAGTCTCTGCATTTAGCACAGGAACATGAAAATTTACATAGGAAAGACCACATCCACTAGTCATTAAACTGCTTTGTCTACTGTTTAATACAACTGACTAATTTCAGTGAAGGTCAAGGTTGAGAGAGGAAGGTGTACTGCATTTAGATTTAATCACGTAGAATTATAAAAATGGAACACATAATCAATAATCGAATGATGTGGAATTAAACTCTTCAGATAGAAGAGAATTTAGTAGCATTTTCCCATAACTGCGGGTAAGGAAGATCCTGAATTTCACTGAACAAAGACCAATTGATTACACTAAGCAAAAAGCTTCCGAGTCTTTCTGACCTTGCAGTTTCTAGTATTATTTGCATGCAATGTTTTGTATAAGAACAAAACCTACACCTGTCTATGGCAAGCCTGTGATATACAACAACAAAAAATAAAAAAAAGAAAGAAAAATTATTTTCATGTCATGTGAATAAATTGTCCCATAGTGTCAGTTGTCTGACTCTCTTATTTCAGGAAAAAAGTTATAGGATATTAACATCCAGGACTAAAAGGAACAAGGTAGTTGGTACTAAAAAAAAATTCCAAAAGTTATGGGGTAAGTGAGAAACTAAAACCCAGTAAGATTTATATTGGCAAAGGTTTTACCATAAGTTTACACAAACAGACATGGCTGTAATTTCTCCATCTCATTAGAAACATTTCAAAAAGCCTTTTTGGAGACACTGATGACTTGTCTGCAGTGAAAGAAAGTAAAAAATCTGAAACTGTAAAGTATACAGACTGAACAATTGCAAAAGAATTTATGCCTTTAAAATATTGTAAATACTGACAGAGTTATTACTATAAAAGCATAATAAAATAATAAATACTAATATAGTACTGCAATAAAATTTGTTTAAATTTATATAAATACCCTATATTTCAAAATTATTGAGAGAACATGTAGTTTTATCAAAGCTTACCTTTTCCCTACTGTTGGGTAATTAATTATTTATTTTTAGATTATGGAGTCTTGCTATGAGGAAAAAAAAACACCTTTGAATTCTCAAATTTTTGTGGAATGGAAAATTATTTTAATCTGAGCTTAATTGGTTTTCTTTTTTTAGCTTAAGCTGCCAGCAGCATTTGGGGCTTACTCTTCTTTTCATTAGGAAAAAGAATTTATGACAGTCAAGTATTTGGCATGAGTCCATTCAATTAAAAATAATGCACAAAATTTCTATTTGTCTTAACACCAGAATAAAATAATACTAGATAGTTCTTCTGTGCAAAATTCAAAGTCTTTGTCAAAGTCCTTGTTATACCATCATTTACCTGTATGGAAGCTGACTAGCAACCCAAAAGGATTTTATGACCCATGGGTCAAATCCAAGTTTGCTTAATGTCGACTAACATCCTCATGAAAGGCAACAGAAAGTCAAACTCACAGACTAAAACCTTGATCCAAAACCAACAGAAAAGACAATATTTTCCGTCTCTGTAGTGGATCTGGGAAATGCTTCCTATAATATTACTGGGAGAGTCTCTTAATGTCTAGTGTTTGAAACCATTTTTTATCATAGAAAACAGTATTCATGCAGCTGAATCTAGAGAAGCATGAACAAGTTTGTGGTTTCATTTTCTAAATAGCTGCATCATGGCAGCTACAAACTCAATGAGATTCCCTTTTTCAAAGAACTTATATAGGACATACACATCAAACTAAAACTAAAAGGGAGCATCCAAGCTGCAACTGGAATCTGAACCAAGAACTATTATTTTTAACTAATACTTTTTGTCACATCAATACACCCCTCCTTCCCTAACAGTTATTTCAGATGAAAGAGATTATTTTGGAGACATTCAGATTGGTGGAAATCAATAATGACTCCCAGTTTTACTGATTACAGCAGTAGTAGCTATTCTTTTTTTTTTTTTTTTTCTGCTCCCAGAAAACTAACTATCCTCTCACAGCATGTTCAGATTAATTTCTGTATTTTATTGTCAGGGTTCATTCTTGCTGATGAATGTTTTTTACCCTGTAAGCTTCCTGAGCAAATAGGCTGAATTAATAGGGATGGATATATTCTCTTGGTGCTATCTTCAGTCCCAAAGTTGTACTGAATAAGAAATTTCAGACATAGACAGCTAATCTCTTCCTGCCCCCTTAAGGACAACCAAAAATAGACCGGTCAAGCTTTGATTTATATTTGATTTAAAATGACGAATCAAAATGCAGACAGCTCTAACCCTATACAGTCCCAGTTGCAGTTAGGAAAGCCATTGTTGCTGAAAACAATGACATTATTAGCCATCTTTCACTGGCTGATTTTGGCTGCAATAGCTGCTCATTGGGACTGGAGGTAGAAGATGAAGGAGTCCTGGGAAGCCAACAACTTCAGGCAGTTGGGTCAATTATAGCATGTGTCACTTGGAAGATATGTTTAATTTTCTTGGTCAAATAGCTAACAAATACCTATTTATCTTTATATTATTCTAGTGTGTCTCAAATGCCATCCAGCATGACAACATCCTCCTTCTCATACCATAGCAAGAGATCTGTAAAAATCCACGGACTTCAGACCACCCACAGAACACAGATGTTCACTCCTCTTTGTAGGCCAGCTCACAAGCAGCTTCTGCAGGCAGATTGTACCAACTCTGACATAGTTCTAGCTTCCAAAATAGAACCAATTTTTTTTTTGCATGTAAAAGGTATCTCTTTATGCCTTCTTTCAATCTGCTGCCTAATAATTTTACTTATTGTTCCCCATTCTTGTATCAAGAGAATTATATTTTTTTCTGTATTTTTTTCCATCTGATTTTTTTATCCTATAATAGTCCTTCAATTTTTTTTCTTTATCTAGCTGAAGAGGCTAGTTTCTTTGACTCCTCTCTATCATTCAGTATCTTTGTCAACTCTTCTAATTCTTCTTTTCTAGTTTTACTATAGCTTTCCAAGAAGGGAAATCACTGTATTTCAGATTCATGTGTTAGCACCATGGCATAACTGTTAAGTTCTACAGGCAAATGACTACATTTTGCCCTGAGTTTTAGCTAACTGAGCAGACCATGGGAAACTACTGCAGCTGACATGAGAAATTGCTGGGCACAGTAGGTAACAGAGAGAAGGTCACAGGAGTTACAAAGAGCACCATGAAGGATGCTCAGATATCACAGGTGACGGAGGGGGGCTATGTATGGGAGTCACAGCCAAGCTTCACAGACAATTTGAGGGGAGCATTGGGAACCTTTCAGGAGTACATTCTCGCAAGGCCAACAGCTCCTGGGTAACTGTACCAGTGATACCATATAAGGCCAAGATGCCCTTGATTACAGTATCACAAATACCAAATTTCAATGTACCAAAACTGAGATTGAATGGGAAAGAGTAATTACTGGGGGCATGCTACACGAGACAAGGGTGGAGAAAGGGAGAGATGAAAGTTAATGAGAGGAAGACAAAGCATGGGTAAATGGAGAGAGGAGGGATGAGAGGGGCTGGTGATGTGTGGGCAGGCACAGGTCAACATGCTCATCTGGCTGAGCCCTGTGCCTCATCACTGCCATCCACCCTGTCTTCTTGTTACATCCTATTCCTAAATATTTCCTGTGTGACTTCACTTTATACCTGGGGAGCGGGGCAGAGGTCTCAGTGCCAGATCCATAGGTCTGGCTGCCAGCATCTGTGTCCATGTGCATGCATGTGCTTCCATGTCTGAGCATGTTTCTCTCTGGATTACATGTTGATCCTTGCTCCTGGTCAGACCTGCAAAGGGAAACAACAGCCACCTCTATTGGGCTGAAACAGGATATTTTACTACTCTGAGTTAATTCTGTACCATCAGCAAACTATCCACTTCCTTTTTCAGATGATGAATGAACACGCTGAACACCAGAGATTTCAACATAGCTCTTTGGGGGATTTCACTGATAACCTGTTGCATTACAAAAAGTATTTAAAATCTGTCTCTGTTTTCTCTGAAACCTCTGTAAAACCTAGTCAAGCATGTTTTTTTAAAGTTCAGTGCTTTGTTAGTACTCACCATTCAATGCCTCATTGAAATGGATGGCTTGAGACTGCATGTGGTTAACAAATACAAAGGCCTATCATTTTTAGATATTTAGAATACATATCTGCCAGATTCGTGGCCAAAGATTTGATTTAATGAATTAACATATAGTATTTTTCCATCTAAGACATCAATGCCTATGTACTTGAGCGCACTTTTTCTCTTTATAGCCCTTTGGCAGAGGTCACGCTTTCTCTCAAGTGAAACCTATTATGTCTAAAGCAAAGGCAATAGACTTTAATCAGGTTACTGCATATCACAAAGCAGTTAAGGAAAATAAATTGAAGCTCTTCACTGAAAATATATTTTAAAAAATATGTAAGAAGGTTCTATCTCCTGAGATCGTCTCGTATTTTAAAGAAGTTGGAGAGTACTTAATGTGAATTCTATTTTAAAATGCTTTCAGAGTATGGAATGTTTGACTCTTGCAGAACATTAAAACAATGAACAAATAACAGCAATGGATCTGGATGTACTTAACATCATGTTTCAGAATGATCTGTACAAATTGTTATTGCTTAGATTGATGACATTCTGGTTTTGGTGGTGAATAAACATTAAACAAACAAAAAAAAAGGAAAATAAAGGACCAAACTCATTCTCAAATGTTGGTGGCTAAAAAGATAGACTAAAATAATGGTCAATTTTCAGTTTCCAAGTATGTACAACGTTACCTCAAATACACAAACATAAACACATAGGTCATAACATTTATCCAAACTTATTTTTTATTCTTCTGTGTACAGAACTATATAGAACTGTCAAGCATTACCCCATATAGTATCAAAACTTTGAGTACTGAAAATTGAGGAAACTTTTCTTATAGAAGCATCAAAACCGTAAGTTAGCTTTATCAATACAGATCTGTGAAAGCAGATTTGAAAAAAGTACAAATGCTAAGAATTTAAATTTTTATTACTATGTAACCACTTTGATCTGCTTACTAGAAAATTAATGATATTCCCAAGCTATTCTTGCACTGCTGAAAAAGATATACCTGTTATTCTGAGTGGTTCTTTTTTTTTTTTATGTTTGTAAAGAAAGCAGTTACCAACTGTAACTTCTAGAGGAAAACTGTGAGACAGTCAAGGAAATTAGACCTTTAGGCTTTCAGAAAAGAATAAAATTGAAGACATGGCCTCCTATACAGCCATCAAAAGTTGTACTTGTTTGCAAACAGGTACAGGTTTGCACATGGCTTGTACTATATGCAAACATATGATGTAGTTCTCTATACAACCTTTCCCTGAAAAGGAAATGCATGCGGAAATTTCCTTTTTACTACCTATGTTAAAAAAAAAAATTAAAAAATCTATTACTTCCTGAAGAACGTCTAGTGCTTCAAAAAGGAACAAGTGGTAGTCATAATTAAATATGCAGACATTATTTTATAATTAAAAATAGTCTGCTCCAAAATTTACAGCAAAATTCAAGGCCAGTTGTCCATTCTGTTTTCTCTTTTTAACTGACGTATTAGTCTATTAGTCTAGCTCCCTTTTCTGTAGGGGCCTAAAAAGATACTTTTCAATTTTTTTTATTAAAAATCACAAGCCACTTCCAACAGGAGTGGGTGGGGGGGCTTAAGCTTTAGGTAAGAAAAAAATAAGTAAAGATTTCTATTGAGCATGTTCTCTTCAGCACTCAGCACTGCTTCAGAATCCTGATCTTTCAGACACATCATCGCCTCTCCAGTAGCATGTAAATATAGTGTGGTGATACACTTTAATGTTATTCTCTACTCAACCTAACGAAGTATGTTTTGCTATTTATTTCCAGCAGAAGGAAAAGTGATGTTATAGATATTCTTTTTATTATTATTATTTTATTTTTTTTTTTTTTATTTTGGTAGTGCTTTTTATTGCACTACAGCTGCAATACTAAAATACTGCATTCTTCCTCTCCCCACAATGCTAGACCCCAGGAGAATTGGTTATTAACTCTAAATGAGTATTGCAGGACTGCCTTAAAAGATTTCTGCTCTTAAATGTTGAGATGGTATGAAAATTGAGTGCTCCTGGGTGCCAAGAATTCCCACACAGCTGTGCTGTGACTAGAGCAATGAGCAAGTTAGCTCTGAAAGTTTGTAGGGGGGATGCTATGACTTACATTTTGGCTTCAGTTCACACAGCTATGTATTTCCTGAGTCAGTAACATTACCTGCAATAACCAAATTTGGTTTTCATCTTAAGACTGAGATTATGAAAAAACATCTTGTTGTAATTTTCACTACAAATCACATATTTGTCCCCAGTAAAGTTGGAGGGAAATGAGCAAAAGCCCATAAACTTTGAAACTCATTTCATGTTCACTGAAAATTTGATATATTTTCTTGTAACTTTGAAATAAATATAGAGCGAACTTGGTGTTTATTGCATGACCTGAAATTAGATTCATTTTTGAAAGTTTTATTACAAAAAATTATGCATTGCTATTTACAATACAATTGCTAAAATTCTTGGGAATAACAGATTGTCATTTTACAAGATTCTCTGAAAAGGCAGTGACAGCACCAGAACTCTGCATGAGGCACAGCATCATTACAGTTTGTATGCATCAATAGGGATTGGAATAAGATCACTTCACGCAGAATGCAAATCCATTGCCTTCTCACAGCATTCTTGATTTGAAAATTCATATGGTCTTGTGTGTACACTTCATCCTTGCTTAGGAACTACCTTATTTACTCAGTGTTTGGCAACTATGTTTCTCCCTTTTTGTTCCACAAAGGCCAGGCATCTTACTTGGATTATAGTACAACTTGTCTTCAAGTAATACTACAGGAAGAAGATGTCTTAGTCTCAGTTAATGTTATTGCAAATACTAGTGCTAGCTAATAAAAGACCATAATAAAACATGGATATCCGCAAGGAAGGACGATTTAGGTATCATTAAAACATTTCATTAAATACAGTCATTTTGGTTAGTTTTTATCAGATTATAAAAATAAGATACATAGCTATTATATTCATATGTAATCCAATGAAAGTAATCCAAACAACACAGAAACAGAACCCGGTATGTCCTTTGAAAAGCATGTTTTTGACCTTTTCCCAGTGTAACTGAAAAGGGTCACTGAAACTAGAACACCATATTTTTTGACAAAAATATCAATGCAATTAAAAAATTTTTATCAGAAGTACTTTGACCAGTTCTCATCCCTGCCTGCATTCTACCACAATGTCATTAGCTCTTAAAGTCACTAACAGATGCAGGAAAATATTAAATGTGACTTACTGAAAAGAAAACTTGTGACTGTATTTTTTCTCTTTGCTTCCATGAATGTTTCTTTATGTTCTACTCCTTTTTGTCAGTATTATATAATTTTCTGGTGCAAACATGTTCCCATCTCGTGTATATAATCCCTCCCAAGCTCTGGCTGCCAATTGCAATTACAGAATTCTGGGGAAATCCACGTAATACTTTCCTCTCCTTGCATAGCAAATCTAACATCAGCTTGTCATGATCCACCTCTTCATTTTTTTTTCTGCAATTTTAAAATTCATCTTTATGGTACCTCAAAAACATCAAGTGAGCAGTCAAGTATCCTGAAAGCTGAGAACTATCCAATGACCACAACTAAATTCTGTTAATAATGATTAAAAGACCCCTTGGAAACATTTCCATTGATGTTTTTAGAAAACTAGATATTGGTATCTGAGTTTCTCTGCGTCCTAAGCATAATAATGGCAATTTCAGACAGGGAAAGGTGATAAAAGAATAAATGAAAAGATGCATAGTTACTTTCACACATAAAACCCCCAATCCAACCAACCAAAAATACCTCAGATCTGAGTGTTTCAGTAGATGGTGAAAAAGTATGTGTAATTTTAAGACTCCAAGGAAGAGTCAGCCACCTCACACCAGTTTCACCTACCAGGTGGAACAAATGCCAGATGTAATGAAAAATAAAATGTAGCACAAAAGTCCTAATTTACTAACCGAAACAGTTTGTTATTTCTTATTAAATAGAGGTTAGCCATGTTTCAGTATTTGTTAATCCTGGGTTTATCTAAAATATGTCAGTGTTAACATGGAAACAAAAGTAACCTTCTTGACATAACCCTCCTGCTTCATGTTACTGTGTGAAAAATGGGAGGCCCTTTTTGAGTGGCTGACTACAAGTCTCTGAGAATGGCAGAAAGGAATGAAACTTAGAGCAGCTTCCCTTCTTTGGAAACTGAGAGTGTCTTATTAACTGAAAACAGCATCTTTTGTAATTCACATCTTTCTACCACATGCTCCAACTTTCTTTCACCAGAAAAAAGCATATCCTGCAATCAGAACCTTAAAAAAAATCAACATCAGAGTAATTTTTGAGCCAAAAGTGTGTGACAGGTTGAATACGTTTGATTAATTATTTGTATTTATAGGTTTTGTTGCAATTGATTTGGATAAGGTGGTTTTTTTATATCTGCATTTGTATTTTGAATGCCTTATTAGTTTGTCTCTTGGATACACAAACAGAAAACAGGTATTTTAAAGATAGATTATTTATTTTACATAAAGAAAACAAGAACCCAATAGTAAAGAGACAAGACATGAAGAAGGATGGATCTATTGCTTTTAATGGATCCATTCTGATTTGCCTGAAGTGTCTGTGGAAAAGAAAGGATGGTTACTTTCAAGTAAGTGGATATTCTTTGAGACTTTTTGTCCATATGCACAGTCACACTATACAGGTGAATATTCCCATGATCTGAAGCCAGAGAACATCAGCTGCAGCTAAACTTCCCACTTGCCACACATCCTATTAAGAGTTACAGTACTGCAGTCCACTCTCAAATCCTCTTCCTGTATTATAAAGAATAATACACAGCAACAGCACGAGAGATTAGGAGCAGAAAGAAGGGGTTGAAGTGTGAATATGCATGTTGGCAACATATCTCACAAAACATCCCAATACTGCTTTCACTTTTTAGTGACTGTATACTGGCAAGATAAAGCTTGTTAATTGAGACCCCTAGGATCTGAGGCTAAGCTGATGGATCTGCCCAGGAAAAAAAGTACATTTCGGCCTCTCCTGCTTCTTTTTTCTGGCTGGTGAATTAAAAAGTACATTTTCCACTTATGTATTCTTCCACAAGAAAGGAAAGGCATCTGGTGAGTCCATCATACAGGAGGCACCATAAGGAGGAGAGAATTAATTTTCTTAGCTAGGGAAGACATGATGAGCAAAAACAAAGAAACAAATAAAAGGAAAGAAAACAGAAGAAAAAAAATATCAAGGAATACAAAATACAAAGAAGACAAACCTCAAAGAATTATTAGGTCTGGAAGAGCCATAGAGGAAAAATTCCAACTCAGTAACATGGCTGAGAGAAGTTGAAGACAGCATCAAATGCTTCACCCCTTCCATTTCACGCAGAGGAGATGTGAGCTCCAAGGTATATTGCTAAGGGTGAACATCACTCTCTGGAGTAGCTGGTCTATGCATACAAACCATGAGTAATAACTCAAAGACAATATTGAAGTATCTCTTACGCAAAAGAGCATTCTCTTCAGATTTTTCACAGTTTTATCCCTTAAAAGAAAGAGAATATTTCCTGTACATGTAAGTATATACACATACATCAGGTAAAATAGATTAATAAGCATGTGACAGGCACACAACACTGTGCATGGTGTTGACAATCATCAACATTTAAGTGCCAGCTTGTCCTCATACATAGTAGTTCTGATTAGATTTATCAAGGCATAAGTGATCCCTCCCAGGCAGAATCACTTTATGATACAGAGGTTGTGCAAATGGCTATGTGGAATTGGAGTGAGAAAATCACTGACTTTCTCAGCATACTCCTCCTTCACATTCAGCTCTCTAGGAACATGTTGCCTGCAAGAGACAGCAGTATTGCTGGGAGCCACAGAAAATGAAAAATTAAAATGGAAGGTAATAGGGAGAGTAAAAATTGATGTTGCCCACAGGGTTTTCCCTGTGTAACATTGCCCACAGGCCAGTACGGTCTGGGGACTCTTACTCTAAACTATAGGACACTCAGATGCTCAACTTGATTCTTACCAGTGAAAAGATCTTTCTGGTTGGAGTTCGGTTGGAATAATTTATTAGTACACTAATCAGCATTTTCACCCTAAGCAGTTATAAGCAGCTGCTTTGTATGTAATGAGTATTGAACTATACAAACAAATCTTTCCATCTGCACTTATAAATAAATCTGCACCTAAAGACGCCCAGTGTTGATCTGCTGTCAGCATAAATCAGAGAACCTCTCTATTCTAAAGGTAGCAACAGAGATTTTCATTGGCATAAGTGAAGTTCCTGTATTCATACAGTTCAATGAACAAGTCAGCTCAGTAACAGTAAAAGCCAAATAGGGTGTTAAAAATTGAACAAGTAATGGAGAGCATACATGCAACATTATGCGACTAAGTCTGTATCAGAATTCTTATCTGTTATGTGTAGCTTCTTTGCTTTACAATTTCAGAAAAAAGGTAATATAGCTAGCAGAGATATGGAAACAGGCTGTGATGGTGATGGCAATAGAATTAATTCTTTCAGATAGTGAGGGAAGGCTCCTCATCTAGAAAAGAAACGCCAGGGGGTGAAACAGTCAGTGCTAGGTGGAGAGAAAAGGGTCAAAATACAAAATCTGAGAACAGCAATTTAACAATTTACAATATAATTGCAGGACCTTTAAATACAGTAGGGGAAAATTAAACTTTTCTCAGGCTGCATAATGAAATTGTAGAAATCACTGTCAGAACATCCCATGGAATCTAATGCTCTATAAAGGTTTGAAGAGCTAAAAGGAGACAGTAAGAATGACCTCCTGTGAGAGACTGAATTGTTATCTTGAGCTGTTTGTCTCAAAGATTGTTAGGTGTGAGAGACTTCTCAAGCCAGTCATCTCAAGAATTGTGGACTGCTTATCTCGAGCCCTTTGTCTCTGAGATTGCCTGTCTAAGCAGGACATTCCTCTGTTCATAAGGAGGATTACCAGGCCACTGAGGCATTCAGGAGAGGAAACAGGCTGAAGCCAACAAACATGCAAGAATGTGGAGGCTACCATTCTTACAGAAACTGTAGTCTTTGAGATAACAGACTGGTTTCTGTGGTTGATCACACGAAGGTCCTGTGATAGGTGAAACCTGCAGTGTGTGAAGAGTACATGAACAATACGTATGTGCATACCTCATCGAAATATGCCCTATAAAAGACTGTGGAGACAAGCTGTGGTGTGCACCCACCACTGAAGAATTGAAGACTGAGGACCAACGGGACGCCGCTGGATCCATGGTGGTGACTATCCTTGCAACTCTATCCCGACTGCTTGCTTGATTTCTGCCTTTTCTTCCATTCTATCCTATCGCTACTATTTTCTACTTTTGATATTTTTGATAATAAAAGCTCTTTTAGGTATACAGCATTTGACCTCGTTTGTGTCTTAATCTCACTGTTGGGTTCATATCGAAACCTTCCTCGACATTGGATCGGGACACCTTCTTGTTCAGCCAGTCTGATGACTAACAGTTTGCAGAGTACTGAAGGCCTGACTGTTACCTTCCCTTCTTGTGTGCCTCCTGTCCAAAACAGAGTGCACTATACAGATGTTTGTTCTCATTTAACAAAGCTTCTCGTATATTCTTACTTCACCTACTGAATTTCATTTGTCAAATAAACACATAGACGCCTTTACTATGTACAGTACTTTACATAAATGAAAGTTTAGTTTTATCTCAGTTATTTTATAGTGGTTTATTGTAGTTTTTTTATTTTATTTTATTTCGGAAGGTCTAATTCCTCTTAACCACAGTATTTTAAACAAAGCTATTACTTAACTTACTGTACCACAACTTCACAGTCAAAAGCATTAGGGTACTTGAGCTATACAGCAAAATCTATGATTTTATCAGGTTCTTTTTCTCACCAAGAATAAAAATTGCTAATATTTAGTAACACAAGACTGCCAGTCAGACAATATATTAAATCCTCCTGTTATTTTTATGGTTAAAAATGTGGAGAACATTCTATGGATGAAACACTGACTTCCTTATATTGACCTAATGAAATGAATAATATAAAAAAAAAAAAAAAAGAGGGAGAAAAATTTACACTGTAAAAAACATTACTGAAAACAAGATATGAATAAGTAAAATCTTTATAGTTAACAACTGAAACAGTGAAAGAATAGCAACTTAATAGATTACCGAAGTAATTCACTAACATTTCTGACATTGTGCTCTATAGTACAGTTTTCTAGAGTTTTCCTCCAGCCAAAGTCTCAATAGTAGAATAGAATAGAATAATTTCATTTTGAAGGGACCTACAACGATCATCTGGTCCAACTGCCTGACCACTTCAGGGCTGACCAAAAGTTAAAGCATGTTATTAAAGTAATTGTCCAAATGCCTCTTAAACTCTGACAGGCATGGGGCATAGACCAGCTCTCTAGGAAGCCTGTTCCAGTCTGGCCACCGTCTCAGTAAAGAAATGCTTCCTAATGTCAGGTCTGAACCTCCCCTGACACAGCTTTCAACCATTCCCATGTGTCCTATCACTGGATCCCAGGGAGAAGAGCTCAGCACCTCCCTCTCCACTTCCCCTCCTCAAGAAGCTGTAGAGAGCAAGGAGGTCGCCCCTCAGCCTCCTTTTCTCCAAGCTACACAAACCCAGAGTCCTCAGCCGCTCCTCACAGCACATGCCTTCCAGCCCTGTCACCAGCTTGGCTGCCTTCCTATGGACACATTCAAAGACCTTCACATCCTTCTTAAACGGTGGGGCCCAGAACTGCACACACAGTACTCCAGGTGAGGCTGCACCAACATTGAATATGTTATGGATGCACGACTAGCCAAATCCAACAGGTGTTAAAACTCAGATTGATTCTTCAGCAAAAGTTAGTTAGAAGTCTGGTAACGTTTTATAAAACCACAGGCTCAATGATGTAAAGAGAATTAATACTACACAGCTGACTTCAGAATCCCCAAGATTTAAAGTGATGGCTCAAAATGTGCATATCGCTGAACTAAAAGCTGAGGGCTCTCTCCCTCCAGGAGTTACCTCGGGCAGTGTCCCGACCCGAGGGGGAGTCCCCGACTGCAGACCCGCTGCTCCAAGGAGGACTGCCTACATGTCCTCCGGCGGGACCTGTTTATATCCCTGCCAAATCTGACCTGTGGTCAGTTAATCCCTATTGGCCAAGAAGGTCGCCTCAGTGTACCTGGCACGTCTCGATTGGCCATTTCAAATGTCAACCTGCGGCCTCCAGGGTTTCCTTCCCCTTCTCCCTGCCTGGAGAAGTTTCATTTCCTGCTGGCAGAATTGGGGGGGGGGGGGGCGGGGCGGGATGTACTGCCACAATACAGTGGGATTATCACCTCTTCTGACCAGCTGGTTATGTGGTTATGCGGGTATGCTGGTTATGTGGTTGATGCGGTTTGCCCTCTTGGCTGCCCGGCACACTGCTGGCTCCTCTTGAGCCTGCTGTCAACCAGCACCCCTACATCCCTTTCTGTAGCTCTGCCCTCCAGTCACTCCTCTCCCAATCTATCTATACTTGTGTCTGACATTACTCCATCCAAGGTGCAGAATCCGGCATTTGGTCCTGTTAAATTTCATGCCACTAATAATTGCCCAGTGCTGCAATCTATCTAGATCCCTCTGCAAGGCCTCTTGTCCCTCAAGAGAGTCAACAGAACCTCCCGGTTTGGTATCGTTAGCAAACTTGCTAATGGTGCATTCAACTCTTCCTGCATCCAGATCATTGATAAAAATACTGAACAGAACTGGCCCTAGGACTGAGCCCTGAGCAACACTGCTGATGACCGGTCACCAGCCAGATGTAGCCCCATTCACTACAACTCTTTGAGCTCTGCCCTTCAGCCAGTTCTTCACCCAGTGCACGATGAACCTGGTCATCATACAGTTGGACAACTTGTCCAGAAGGATCCTGTGAGGGACAGTACCAAAAGCCTTACTAAGAAACAGGAAAACTACATCCACCACCTTCCCTCCAACCGCTATGCAGGTAACCTTATCATAGAAGGATATCAGGTTAGGCAGGACTTTCCCTTTGTGAACCTGTGTTCCCAAAGCACCCAGTGCTTTCAATAACAGTCAGTATGATCTTCTCCATAATTTTTCCAGGTACTGAGGTTAGACTAACAGGTCTGTAGTTTCCTAGGTCTTCCCTCACCACCCTTCTTCTAAATTGAAATAGCGCTGGCTAGCTTCCAGTAAGCAGGGACTTCCCCAGACTCCCAAGATCCATGGTAGATGATTGAGAGGTGTCCTGCTGCAACAGGACTGTTAAACCTGTAACACCTCCTTCAGTACTCTGTGATGAATCCCATCAGGTCCCATGAACATTCAGCTGATACAGCTGGAACATTACAATTCCCATGTCCACAAATGGAAAGTCACTGTTCCCACGCTCATGGTTCTCCTCTCACTTACATATAGTGCAACACCTCCACCTCTCCTGCCCTGCCTATCTCTCCTGAGCAGCCTGTAGCCCTCCATCCCAACAGTCCAGTCATGGGACTTATTCCACCAAGTTTCACTAATACCACTGATATCATCATTCTGGGAACTAACCAACGCTTTCAGTTCAACTTGTTTATTTCTTATACTTCATGCATTGGTGTACAAGTATTTTAGATTTGATCCTGAGACCCCTGTGCTCCCAGAACCAGTGTAAATGTTCCTAGTAGCATTGCCACCCTCAGGCTATGTCCTGCGAACCCTTGGTTACCTACTGTCCAGAGGAGGGCAACCAAGCTGGTGACAGGGCTGGAAGGCATGTGCTGTGAGGAGCGGCTGAGGACTCTGGGTTTGTGTAGCTTGGAGAAAAGGGGGCTGAGGGGCGACCTCCTTGCTCTCTACAGCTTCTTGAGGAGGGGAAGTGGAGAGGGAGGTGCTGAGCTCTTCTCCCTGGGATCCAGTGATAGGACACATGGGAATGGTTGAAAGCTGTGTCAGGGGAGGTTCAGACCTGACATTAGGAAGCATTTCTTTACTGAGACAGTGGCCAAAGACTGGAACAGGCTTCCTAGAGAGCTGGTCTATGCCCCATGCCTGTCAGAGTTTAAGAGGCATTTGGACAATTACTTTAATAACATGCTTTAACTTTTGGTCAGCCTTGAAGTAGTCAGGCAGTTGGACCAGATGATCGTTGTAGGTCCCTTCAAAATGAAATTATTCTATTCTATTCTATTCTATTCTATTCTATTCTACTTTTATTCTATTCTATTCTAAAACCTGTTTCTTTCATGTTGCTTATGATTGGCAAGATACCCCAAACTATCAACCTTACTCAATAGTAGCTATAGGTCAGGATCTGCTTTAGTTCTGGAAATTACAATCAGGGGATTGACTAGAAGAAAAAAAAAAATAAAAGAGAAAAGCAAACAGCAACTCATGGCAGTTTACAAATAGTCTCAGGTAATACATATTTAAATACAAGTAAATGTTATCTTCTTTGTTGAATATGGATAAATAAATATTGTGGATTAACAAATAATCACCCTTTTTTATTCAGTTTGCTTTAAGACACATTGTATGATACTTCAAAGGGTTTAAGTAAAAAGGAGTTGACTGTAAATAATAGACTCAATATACAATGATATTGCTTTTTTAAAAATACTTTAAAAAATATATTTTGTTTCACAGTTAAGCCTACAACAAAACACAGATGATGACTTTTGCAAAACAAAACAAAACAAAGCAGTCAAGTTTAACTGACTGTAAGATGCCACCATTGACTACTCCTTTAACAATGTAAAAAGGAATTTAAGATCAACATAAATGCAATGAAAGATGCTTTGTGGTGGAAAGCTGTCATGGTTTAACCCCAGCCAGCAACTAACCACCATGCAGCCACTCACTCACTCCCCCCCACACCCAGTGGGATCAGGGAGAAAATCGGGAAAAGAAGTAAAACCCGTGGGTTGAGATAAGAACGGTTTAATAGAACAGAAAAGAAGAAACTAGTAATAATAATAATGATAACACTAATAAAATGACAACATCAATAATAAAAAGATTGGAATGTACAAATGATGAGCAATGCAGTTGCTCACCACCCACTGATCGACACCCAGCTAGTCCCCGCGTGGTGATTCTCCACCCCCACCCCCTCCCAGTTCCTATACTAGGTGGGACGTCCCATGGTATGGAATACCCTGTTGGCGAGTTTGGGTCAGGTGCCCCGGCTGTGTCCTGTGCCAACTTCTTGTGCCCCTCCAGCTTTCTTGCTGGCTGGGCATGAGAAGCTGAAAAATCCTTGACTATAGACTAAACACTACTGAGCAACAACTGAAAACATCAGTGTGTTATCAACATTCTTCACATACTGAACTCAAAACATAGCACTGTACCAGCTACTAGGAAGACAGTTAACTCTATCCCAGCTGAAACCAGGACAAAAGGGGATTCACTGTCAATAAGAATACAGCATTTAAATATATTTTTCAAAACAAGTATTCATAGAGAAATATATTATCTGATGTGAGATTATTTTAGATTCTTTCTTTTGAGTTTCTCCAGAGCACTGAGGTTTGTCACTGACTCTTAACCCCCTAAAGACTAGGTATTAAAGTGTACGGTTCATGATAAAACACAAATACTGAAAGAAGATAATGCGTAGAAACATATGTCTCAGTGGGCATGGTCCCATCACTTTACTTATTAAAGTATTCTTTTCTTACATAATCATGTGGGTACTCAGGGTGCTTAGAAGTCTATCTTTAAACAGAAAATGTTTGGAAATCTATAACCAATTTAATAATTAACATTTTCCTAACATACAGAGCCAAGGATCGTATCGGAAGAGGTACCATCCCTTACTATTAAATAGGATTCTGTACCAAAAAGAACAGAAATTTCTGGTATCCCTTTTAACTCCAGTTTCATCTTTCATAGCCATTTGAGATAGGCACTGGAAGTTCTATATCCTCAACTGAAAAGAAAGAAGGGCATGAGCTAGTTAGATATTTTATTTAAAATGAAGAAAAAAGGAGTACATAGAAATTCCAAGTGTGTACACGATGTAAATGAGGCACTTTCATGTTCACACAGGCAGAACTAAAACAAAAAAGAATCCCTGCAGCAACAAATCCTCTGTCGTCTCATGTTAAATCTTAAAAAAGAGTCAATCTTAGAGAAGCAAATTTACAAAAAAAAATCTCAGCTGTCCAGCTGTGTTCTTTTTTCATAGAGCTGATAATAATCCTCAGATAGCATAGAAAGCCATAGTTCTCAGAAAGCAAGGCCCTGTTTCTCTACTTTAATAGCAAAACCAATGAGTATATTCCACCTGCTTCGTATTCAACATCTATTGAAGCCTTCTCATGTCATCCAGTGGGCTCCTATAAAAACAGTGATGGCAATTTTTATACAGTGATTCAATTAAGTTTTGGTCTTGCATTGTTTAAATCACCTGGAGTTTTGCTACACAATACAAAATGAATAAGTTCTTGTTCCTTTAGCAGACTGTGTTTCACCATGAAGAAGATATATACATACCGAGTTTTCTTGATTTTGAAGAGCCTTTATATAACATTTTCCTGTAAATGAAATTCATGCATTGTGGGAGACTCTTCATCCGTTACAGATTGCTTTGAGGAGTATGACACTCATATTTATTTTCTGTGGGTTTTAAAATTTGCTTTTTTCTTTATACATTTTTGCTCAAGTTACATGGAATATACATTTTTTGTTCTGATTTCCCCTCCCAAATGAGAATGAACAAGTCTTCCTTTAGTAGCTGAACTTAGTAGCAAACCATGTGTAAAATATATACTGTATATCCTAGGGGTCCTGCATGATACTTTCTTGATAAATAATGCCTTCTTATAAGGAAAAAAGAAGCTAAATACAAGAATGTCTTCAAATTATTCGAACAGGTAAAATGGCCTCAGAAACATTCACATCTGCAATAGAAACTATAAAAGCTAATGCAATAGCTCTGTTCATCAGATTGCCATTAATTCCTGTATGAATTTTAGAAAACAAACATAAACAAACAAACAAACCAACAAAAATCCAGTGAGATAATATTGTTCATGAAGAGAGTGCTAAAAATGTAAACAAAATAATATTTACACTAAATGAGGTTTTCTTAGATGAGGTGTCTAGACCTAGTCAGACTTAATTCTAGATCAGGTTCATCATTTTTTCTATACTGTTTCAGGGCTACAGAATGAAACCTTTAAACATTAACAGATGACAGATCCTCAGTGAAATATAAGAACTGGTCTTTCAGCTGCTTGATAAAGGCAACCTGGCCCACTAAAACAAAAAGGTGGAACAAAACCCAGCCTGACAGGAACATATGCATGGACCAATAACCAAAAGCCCTGAAGTGCTTTCTAATAAGATTGCATGCATCCAAAAAAAAAAAAAAAAAAAAAAAGTTTGATTCTTTTCATTTTAACAATTATTATAGTCCAGCATAAACTGCAAATACACAGATTGAAGGAAAATGTATATATAATCTCCTTGACTTTCCTCTCTAAGCTGCAGACCTGAGCATGTGATTTAAGTGTGTGCACAAACCAGGTACAGAAGAAAGAACTTTGAGGTTTGGGGGGGGGGGAGGGTGTTTTGTGCTATTATGGGCCTACTTTAATACCTGAAAATGTTCCATAAACATCTGCCTAACATACATGAAATTTACTTAAATGTTCCATCTGAGTCCTTTTCAATAAAAAAATTGAACTATTAAAGTCTGCCATTATATGCTGAAGATGCCAGACTCTTCCTTGTTCTTTTATTCTTACTTCTAAACGGGGAGGGAGGGACTGTCTCTCTTTTTATAATTTTCTGTTGCTGACAGAATGTTCACAAGTTATTCTCAATTAACCACAAAATGATTTTGCAATCAGTGGCAAAGTTCAAAACTGTAATAAGTGAGCCTTTTGTAAGTACATTTTTAAAATAATTCACTGTGGTTTGTTGTCAAGCTTTCTATGTTTTGCAAAAGTGCAGAAAGCTTAATAGTTTTGGCATACTCTTGAAGATATGATGTATCAAACCAATGCAAGCAACCAGTTAAAAGGAAGAAATAGTATAATTTCCATGCATTTATTTAATTTCAAAAACATTTGTCCATAATAATCAAAATAATTGTACACATGTCTTTACAAATACAGATGGTCCTTCTAAAAACTAAATCTACTGGCACAGGCTGTAGTAACTTCTTTACATCAAATAGCTTATGACACCAGGGTCAGTCTGTCACTCGGCTTCCTAATGGTTTCGATGTTCCTGTATAGGAAAAGTTTTGGTCTGGACTGAAGAACAGCTTTAACATCATGCCTCAATTGCTTTAATAGGTGGGTATATAAGAAAGAACCAGTATAACTATCAGATGTACACACAGATGTGACACTAGAGTCATGAATTACATTATACAGCCTTGCAAAAAGATGAAAAAATTAGAATTAGATCCAAGGAAGCATTTTCCAAAGCATGAAGGATATATTCCTAAACCACTTAGAAATGCCCCCAATCTGTATACAAGTGTTTTAAAAAGGAAATGTTACGGTCAGTGTTGGCAGCTGTGACTAGCATGCAGCTGAGAATTGGAAAGCACCGAGAAAAAACGCACTGTAGCAGAGAGAAGAGGTTTTGCCTGACACATAAGGAGAGTTAAAAAAAGAACAGCTCTTTCATTCTCTCTCTCTGAAGGTCTATGGCCAGGCTAGGACACTTCACCTGGAACTGGCTGAAAATAATCCAGGCTGCATTAAAAATGAAGTAAACAGACAATTATAAGTTGTATGTGTTAGTGTAAATTTATATGAAAAATATTCAATGTTTGCTTCCTGAGATATGTTAATAAATTTTGGCTGAACTAAACCATTATTAGTGCATATTTCTTCTTTTCTGTACTTTCAGAATACTGCAAAATAGTGATAATTCATAACAGTCTGAACAAACCTGCAGCAAAATGCAGATGACATCAAACTGAGTGGTGCAGCTGATAAACTAGAGGGAAGCGATATCATCCAGAGGGACCCTGACAGGACCCTGAGGAGCGGACCCATGCAAACTTCATGAAGTTCAACAGGCCAAGTGCAAGATCCTGCACCTGGGCAGGGGCATTCCCTAATGTCAATAGAAACTAGGGATGAATGGATTGAGAGCAGCTCTGCAGAGAAGGACTTGGGGATACTGGTGGATGAAAAACTGGACATGAGCTGGCAATGTGCACTCACAGCCCAGAAAGCCAACCTCATCCTGGGCTGCATCAAAAGAAGTGTGGCCAGCAGGTCGAGGGAGGTTTTTCTGCCCCTCTACTCTGCTCTCATGAGACCTCACCTGAAGTACCGCATCCAGTTCTGGGGTCTCCAGTCATCTACTTTTATGCAACACTTGTGTAATGTAGCTCTTACCATGCACTATTTTCTCCTCCAGAATCCCAAAGGTACTTTCTGCCTTCACCAAAACCCACACATTTCATTTCATCCAGTGTCACAAGCACCAGAAATGAATGGGGAACCACACAAAAGAAGTTTGAGCTATAAGTACCTTTTTTCTATCTTTTTTTAAAAATTTTGCTTAGGAATTTCTCCGCAGCAACCAGCTGGTATTGCCAGTGACTTAGAAAACTTAAACTGTGTATGTATTCAAATGAGAATTGATAGGGGTAAATATTAGAGGAGTCCAAAAGCATTCTTGAGACAGATGCCATTATAAGCAAGCTTAATAAAAATAAAAGCATATTTCGAAAAGAAAAAAAAAAGTACTAGCGCATTAACAAAAGGAATAGCCTTTGGCAAGGGCAAGGTGTCTGAAACAACTCAATAACAAAATTCATGGGGTGTTTAATGAACCCTGTGTTATTTTGATATAAGGAAAAAAGTACAGAAGTGTTAAATGGAGCTTGCAGCTGTTTTGCAGATTTCTCCAAGCTTCAATTATTAAGTCTGGAAGGATGAAGGGAGGGATAGCTAATGAGAAAGTTTAAACATTAAATGTAACATTTAAAAAAAAAAATCAACTGAAAAATATCCATCACCTTGCACTGTGAAGGACTGGTTACTTAACAGCTTGTTTTCTGTGGTTACATTTTGTAAACCTTTTATAAACTGAGAGGAATGCCACACTGAGGAAAAAGGGATACACTAGATTACACTTCGTGTGTTACTCATCACCATAACCCACAGTCACAGCCATGCTTCCACGCTCTGGGTGTGGAGAGTGTCACCACTGAGCACCGCCGAGCACTGCCATGCCCAGAGAACAGTTTTCCCATCCCCTCCTCAGCCTGATTGCCACAGGTGACCACCTCCTTTTCCCCTTCCCAGTACACTCAAGCACACAGAGCAGAAACATGTCTGGCCATACTGGCTGATCAGCACTATACTTTGCTCCAGGGGCATAGGCACACCCTCACTGTCTTAATTCGTGTCTATGCTCACATCCACAGATTGCTCAGACCCTGGAGTTGACCGTAATCTTTTCCAGCATCTGTGGACATATTAAATACCCATAACTTGTTACCCATAACTTGTTACCCATAACAAGTTACGCACAATTTTTCATCCAGCCTTCAGGTCCAAATTTGAGTATTTCCAGACTCTGGTTTCCTCCTCCAGACCAACTAATCCAGATTGAAGTTTGCTAGTGACTCACACACAGATGAACGTAGTATAAACTCTCAAGAAAAATTTAAAACTTAAAGTAGCTTTTCATGTCATTAACCAAATATCCTCATTATCCTGGTTTCAGCTGGGATAGAGTTAACTGCCTTCCTAGTAGCTGGTACAGTGCTATGTTTTGAGTTCAGTACGCGAAGAATGTTGATAACACTGATGTTTTCAGTTGTTGCTCAGTAGTGTTTAGACTAAAGTCAAGGATTTTTCGGCTTCTCGTCCCCATGCTGGCTGGGGTTAAACCACGACACTCATGTTCAGATGTCCTTGCAATCCACATACCCTTACATTCCAGATATCCTTAGACAGTGTACATCTCTGTGCTGACAACTTTCAATTACTTCAACAGTATTATTCTTCCACTGCAGGCTCATCATGTTTAATGCATTACACCTGCTATTCATGAATATTTTACTGTGTCATTTTTATGAGTATTAAACACTGCAAAGAAGAAAGCCCAGAGGAAACCTCTCACAACCTGCAGCTGCAAAAATGCAAACTTCCCCTAACTGCTGTGCCTTTATACCTGCAACTCCACCACAGAGGCAATGTCTGGGTTAATATTTGCAGTTATTTCTAAACCTCTTTGCCCAGATTGCCAGCATATGTACTGTGTGTGCTTGTGGGTTTTTTTCAGGAAAAAAAGGTCTTTCATTCCTTAAATTCACTATCAGTTGTATTCGTCTACAAATAAAAATTCACATCATTGGGTAATAAAAATGGATGCAGTGCCATGGAATTTAACAGAGAGATATTGACTGAGAACTGAGATCTCTGTTGCAAGGTTTTCCACTTGTTAGATTGAAATCATGTTAAAATGTCTGTTATAATACAGTATTTTCATGGTATTCCTCTAAGCTATGGTTTGGGGGTAGCAATCCAAAACTGGCTGTCTACTGTGTTTAATCTCCAGTCAGTACACACATTAATCCCATTTTGTTGCATATTTTTCCCATTAATCCCATAATTTTGCAT
The DNA here is from genome assembly GCF_929443795.1 of Astur gentilis. Taxonomy (NCBI): domain Eukaryota; kingdom Metazoa; phylum Chordata; class Aves; order Accipitriformes; family Accipitridae; genus Astur; species Astur gentilis. The sequence continues at coordinate 29,859,282 of NC_064887.1, forward strand.
AAAGCACATTTGTCAGTTTACATGTCCATATGGAATATAAGATTCAGTTTATACAGAGGCTTCATTTTGAGATTTGCACTTTACCCAATTTAGCATGAAAGTATTTTCTCCTACTGACAAATGTTAGATTGGAAAGATACATTACGCAGTAAAATCAAGGGAAAAATGCCAAGTCTCCAGGAATTTTGCAACATGAACATATTTAAAATTGACTTAAAAATAACTGCAACATTTATATTCTCAACTTGCAAGTATGGAAATAAACTTGAACTTAGAACTAAACAGCTTTTGCCTTCAAGGAGTCTGACATTTGCATCCCTAATAGTCCCGAGATTTCTAACAGAAAATCAAAACATCCCTATCTGTACATTGAAAAGTGGAGATATAAATATAAGTACAAACATGTATATGTCTGTTTATATATGCATTAGTTAGAAACATTTTTAACTACCTACAGCCTATGGCAAGACAGAATTTTGCATGGGTATTTAAAGAGAGCTGCAAAATGTGTCAGCACAGATGTAATGCTGATCTGTTTCATGCTTAATAATCATATTTAAATAACTGGATATTTCCTAAATAGCATTTTCCTAAGAGCCTTTTAAGTGCAGTAATTTGTCCAGCAGTGTTAGAAATTATTACCCAGAAGAACTTGTGAAGTATATAAGACAAATAAAAAAAAAGAATATTATACATTTGCAACAGCAACATAATCATCCAATTGATTTCACTGAATATTCTTGAAAGTCTAGGTGCAGTGACTTTTTTCAAAGATTTTTGTCTTGCTATTTTACTATGAAAAGCCGTTTTGTAAAACGAAGTAATGAAGCTCTACGTTTACTTCCAATAACTTTTTAGGTTACATGATCTCAAGTAAAATGAAGATTGCTATTTATTTTGGGGTTCATCATTGATGCAGTCCCTAGATCAGTGGAGATCATCTAATGTACTATTCATTTTACATCTACTTATTAGAAACAGTCCAACGAGCCTTCAATGAAACTTAATACTGACTTTGGAGAAAGTTGGGACTAACCTTTGCAGAGTCGGCACACCCTCTGTTGGAGGAACTGCCTGGTGAACAATTCAGTGTGAAGTGCAGTGTGATTGCAAGTTATATAATTTCCTGATTGTTTGGAATAAAATGGGGAGCAATCTTGGTTTGCTGAGAGATAACCAAACATCTGCCTAAAAACAAAGCTTAAAACAATCCTGAAGGTCCAAGGGAAGCGTATAGAGCATCCTGTGCTGGGAAACCCCAGAAACAGTGTGTGGATATGTTGCACGCACAGATCTGTGAATAACCTGCCATGCAAAAGAGAAGATGGCAGTACAAGGGAGAGGAAAAGTTTATCCCTGTGAGAGGAGATGTAGGGGTGCATACGGGCATGCATGTGTTCCTGTATATTTATGTGTAATACCCTGTATATCAAGCTCAATGGGATTGTTATATTTTTGGTGTTTTGCAGTTCTGTCATGCTTACATTTCCCTTGCCCTCCATTGTGAAAGTAAATTAAAAGTTGTCTGTGTTGAAATCCTAAAGGTGTGTCCAGAGTTTGTATTCCTTACCCTGGCACTTTTATCTTCCAAAATACCTACATATTTTTTAAAAGTGGAACAAGAACTTTAAGATCAACATTAGATGACAAGGAGAAAATTAGTTTCAGAAATTAGATCCTTCTAAAAATTCTAAACCAAGAAATGTTTTAATCAACTCAATATTTTCAATTTGACATGTAATTAAATGCTGCATTTCATTTTAGACCTAATTAAATTGTCTCTTTTTTTTTTTTTTTTTAATCAATTAAAAAATGAAAACACTACTTTAAAATGAAAGGGTAGGTTTCATTTAGAAAACGCTGAAATTAAATGTTTGACATAAAAATCTCTTTTCTCATATGAAATTAATGACTGCATTTTATCTAAGTTTATTAATAGCTTTGTTGATGCAAAATATACTTTTCAATGAACTTAATAATCTTCAAAAAATTGTGCCTGCCTCTATACAGTGTCACTCTACCTCTTCTCAAGAAGCTTGTATTGCCGCTGCCTAAATTAACTAAAGTTGTGCCACCATTATCTGTGGCTACATATATGAAAAATAGTGCTTTAAAAACTATTCATGTCTGAGATAATATTTGGAAGATAAACCTAAGCCAATACAAGTATAACAGGGGTTATTTTTGCCATTTATATATTTTCTAGAGGCAGTTTGATGTAAACATCAGATTCTGCAGGCTTGAGTCAGGGACCTGTAAGTGCACAAATACTTCAGTAGCTTATCAATATACCTGAGGATCATAGCAGTTTTCAGCACACTGAAAGCTGATGGCAAGTTCTACCTGCACTTTGAAATTGCAGCATTATAAACTAATTCAGATTTCGTCTGTTTCATGGTAAATTTTTATAGCACAGTGCTAGGACAAGATTCCTAGAAAAATTACATCAGAATTTTTAAATGCTATTTGCAAAAAATGCAAATATACTTCCACTGCCCTCCCCCCCCCCCCCCCCCAAAAAAGACCCCCAAGCCCCCAAAAAACAACCAACACAAACCCACAAAGGACGTAGATCAAGCACTCAGTGATCTGTCATTGTTAAAATCAATGGAGAAGACATTTTTTCCAAGCCTTCCACAAAGGTTATACCAGCTCATACCAATCAAACAATGACATATTAAGCTCTGGTCTGCAGTAATATTTTACAGTGTTGTGGTCCTTTGTTTTTTTGTTACATCATTATGTAAACTTACCTGGGTGTGAAAATAATCAGGAATCCTAGATTTTGCTATTGTGCTGGCCCACTCTCTCAAATGAGAAAACACCTATAAACCTGAAAGAATGTAGGGGTCATATGCCAGTGCATTTCCTGTCAAAAGGGAAATTGTAAAAAGAGATTGAAAATTAAGGATAATGAAATTGTGTTTATATGGCACTGTAGGGAATCAGTCATTTAAACTACCAGACCCTCTGGCACAGAGTACAAGAGAGGCTGCTAATTAACAGCAGTTGGTTACTAATCGCACTTCTCCCGTCTCTATTCATTCCAAGAAGTGCTTGCACTACAAGTGCTCTCCTTGGTTCGAGAGGAGCAGCTGTATCTATTCCTATGTATTTGAACAGACAGATGCTAGAAGGACTTTAGTTTTCATACATTTGCCTGAAAAAAGCTCTTATTGCTACAGTCTCAATCTTAAGGCTAATGATTCTTAAGGTGATACCTCTGCTCCGGCACTGAAAATAGAGCACTTGAGCATTCCCAAATATGGTACTTTATAAATTAATTATAGGTAAATATAAAGTAATGTACATGGGAAGACAAACAACATTATGATTGGTTCTAAGCTGATCACTCAAGAGCATATTGGTGTTGTGATAGGCAGGCCCACAAGGATGTAGTCTCAATAGAGTGAAAAGACGAAATGTTAGAAATCATTAGGGGAGAAAGAGCAAAATAATGTATGGTGTTGTGTCACTGTTTGCATCCAAATCTTATGCATATCTTAAACATTATCACAAAATCACTGAATTGCTGATGTTGGAAGGCACCTCTGGAAGTCATCCAGTCCAAACACCTTGTCAGGAAGGGTTAGCTAGAGCAGGTTGCCCAGGATTGTGTTCAGCAGGGTTTTGAATATCTCCAAGGATGGTGAATCCACAGCCTTTCTGGGCAACCTATGCCAGTGTTCAATCCCTCTCATGGTAATAAATAAACAAATAAATACATTTTCTTATGTTTAAATGGAATTTCCTGCATTGCAGTTTGGACCCACTGCCTCATGTCCTGTCACTGGAAACCACTGAAAGAGCCTGGCTCTCTCCCTCCCATTGGGTATTTATACACATGGATAAGATCCCTCCTTGACCTTCTGGCAGTACTCTGCTGGATGCAAACGGTTAAAGGATAGCATAGTAACTGGAAGAAATGTCATGTCTGTTGGTGTTATCCTTCTTGCACATGAGGGACAACTTCTTTCTCAGTTTCTGAACACTGTGGTAAAAGTGATAGAAGATAGGCAGACTGTTGTTTTCACCTTGCAAGGCCATTTCCACATTCAGATGACTTCCAAAACACTTTGCAGCATTAGGGAGCACACTCGAGCCTCATTTTATCCATTGCTGAAATGCAGCAAATTATTGTTAGTCCATAGGCACACAGCTCAACTGGTTAGGACAAGAACTGAAGAATAGCTAATTCTTACACCACTAAAGATCAGAACAAGAAGTACCTTCAAAACTGTGAAATTATTACCTTTTTTATGTTATGTTATTGACCTCATTAAACTCAAAGATGGAAAATGATAACTGTCCATGAAAATTGTAATTTTCAAATGTGTTATCTCCTTTCTTCTTCAGATTAAGTATTCTTATTTAATGCAATATTATTGTATGGAACAATTTATTTCAGCTTTCATTTGATAGACATGTTACTGCTGTGTGCCAATATAACTTTTAATTCTAGACCTGAGCTTTAGATCAGCTATTAAAATTGATAACAGATGTGAGCTAACTTCATATAAGCAAAAAAAACAGCTGGAAGTTTGTGGGAATGTGGTACACACATCCATGTTAACTGTACAAAGTATACTACCACGTTGTTACTATGCTGAACCCAAGCAAAAAAAAGTGCTCAAGGGCTTTAAAAAATTATAGAGTAAAAATTAAAGCTATAGTGCATGAAATTTATCATGTTCTTATTTTATCTTTCTTTGGTTCACTTCCCTTCCTTTTTTTTTTCTTTTCACCCTTTGTTTTCAAAAGGAACTCAGATTCATTTTGTTTGGCAAGTCTTTCCAATTCACTATAAAATTTGTTAACATACCCCTGAAATTCCTTAATAAGGGAATCTATTTAATCTTTCAGCACAATTTTTTTTTTCCTGATTCAGCTCCTTCTGTTCATCCAGAGAAATCCAAGAATATTTCTTAGTTAAAGGTTTAGTACTTTCAAGGTTTTCACTGGCACAAATCTATCCCTCAACTGGTTGATGCCAGTTAAACCATGCATTGAAGAATTCTTTGACCTTTTACAGAATGGAACTTCAAAACCACCACCATCTGCCACAGAAAAGTCTAAATCACACTGTATTTAGGGGAAAAAAAGAATTAAAAAAGAAGTGGATAATGAGGTCTCAAAAATGACAAATAGAAGGTTTTATTTTCATCTGAAGAAACTATTTTTCTTTATTTGACTATCACATCTAGAATCAATAGGAGGTAAGATCAATGGGAGTTATTTGGCTGAGCACTAATGAGTTAGTTGTGCAGAAAGGCACAAAGAAGGGGCCAGTAACACTGCTCTGACCATTAGACACAACCTCAACGACAGTGGTGATGTGCCACAGGCCACAGTCCCCAGAAGCCACTTGAGAAACTGTCCTTGCAAGACTGGAGGCCTTGACCTAGATGGAGGCCCTGAAGGAAGACAGCTCTGCAAGTCTCCAGCTGCAGGAAGCACCCTGGGCCTCTTGCTGAGACTGGGACACAGGGTCTTCTAGCCTGCAGCAGGTGGGCAGTTCTCAAGGGACTGGCTTTCTAAGAGAAGGAGCTGCAGGAGCAGGTCAGGAGACTGCACGCCATCAGAGATAATGAGAAAGAGATCAACTGGATCTTCTCTGAAACCTTGTAGCTTTAAGAGTGCAAACATCCAGAGGAAGCTGAGAGGCAGGCAGAGCTTGTGCCTATCAGCTTGCAAAGTGGAAACTCCCGCCATGGCAAAGGCTGGAAGCCTGTGATTTCTGGCACCAGCAGGAAGGCTCCCACCCCACCTGAAGGCTTGCAACTATGGAATAGCTTCACCACCATCAGCTGACAAAAACCTGGGAGAGCTGTTGAACGGAGCATCTCTGTCAGCTGAGTCTGAACCACTTGGGGGGCACTGGCAGTGGGGGGGAAGCAGCAAGTGTTGGTAGTGAGAAACTGCAGGGGACAGAGGATCCCATCTCCCAGCCCTGCCTATCATCTAGGGAGATTTACTTCTTGCCCAGGGCTCGCAGTCAGGAAGTAGCGAAGAGGATGCTGTGGCTAGTTTGACTCTTGGACTATTAGCCCCAATTGCTCGTCCATGTTGGCACCAGTGATACTTCCAAGGGAGGGCTGAAAAGTACCAAGCTTAACTACATTGCTCTGGAGGTGAGGGTCAAGGACAGGGGCATGTCTCCCTGGTCCTGATAGTGACGTGGATGTGCTTGAGGATGACTGGGCAACCCTGGAGGTCAAATTATTGCACATTTGGTGGTGGCAGCAATGTTTTGGTTTCCATGACCATGCACAATCTTTGAAGACTGATAGCGGCATGTAAATGAGACGATCTACCTGACAAAGTGGGGTGAAAATATCTTTGGCAAATGGTTGGCCTGTCTGGAAAGGAGACCTTTAAAATAGGAACTGGGAAATCAGCATGACTCACTGCCTCTCTGAAGTGTCTTTATGCTATTGCATGCAGCATGGGGAACCAACATGAGGAATTGAAGGTCTGCGTGCAGTTGTAGGGCTACAATCTCCTGGGGATAATGGAGACGTGGTGGGATAACTAACATGCCTGGAGCACTGCAATGGATGGATAGAGGTCTATGGGGAAGGGCAGGCCAGGAAGGCAAGGGAATGCATGGAGCTCTGCCTTGAAACATCTGATCAGCCAGCTCAGAGCTTATCGGTAAGGACTAGAGGGCAGACCAACACGGGCAATATTGTGGTGACTGTCTGCTACAGACCACTTGATTGGGAAGGAGTAGATGAGGCCTTCTTTGGACAATTGGAAGAATTGCAGGAATTTCAACAGGAATCTCATTAAATTCAACGAAGGGAAATGCTAAGTTCTGCCTTTGGGGACGAATAAATTCATACTCTAGTCCACGCTGGAGACCACATGGCTGGAGAGCAGCTTTGCAGAGGAGCTGGGGGTCCTGGTGGACATCAAAACTGAACATGAGCCAGCAATGTGCCATCATCGCAAAGGCAGCCAATAGCCTACTGGGTGTGTTCAGAAGAGCACAGCCAGAAGGTCAAGGGAAGTGATCTTTCCCCTTTACGCAGCACTGATGAAGACACACCTGGAGTGATGTGTCCAGTCCTGGGCTCTGCAAGATAAGAGGGACATGGACTTACTGGGTCAGTCCAGCAAAGGACTTTATTTGATGCTGCTTTAAGGACAGGGGGTTGGACTAGACAATCTCCAGAGGTCCTTTTCAATATCAATTGTTCTATGATCCTGTCATTCTGTAATGCTATTCTCCATCAAAATAGCTTTCAAATTAGCATCTGATGTGGGGAAAAAAAAAGCTGACTGCAAAATTTTGTTAGGTGGAGCACCAAGCATTTTCCTATAAAGAGCTATAAAATGCCTGATTATAACCCTTGCATGCTAAAAGCATGTGAACATTTTAAATACTTTAATGAAAGCATCTGTGAGTGTCCAATGCTTCCATTAATAGCAATTCTTTCAAATCTAATAAGTGGAATGAACTACTATGAAATAAGCATCAATGTGAATTTAAAAATATGAGCACATTGACAACAGATGTTCTTTCAAGGGTGAGAGCTCCTGGTCCACAAAGCATTAAATCAATGAAACTTTTAAATGAAATTTAGGAATGACACTAGTTAAGTAGTGTCTACACCTGAAAAATATATTTCACATTCATCTCAGTAATTACAAGACATCCATCACTTCTGAATCTTCTTGCCAACAAATTGCATAAAGTTCACTAGATTCTCCAACCTGCATTACTGTACTGGTATCTCATTTCTCGTTTAGATAATTTCTGTTACTTATTTTAAGAATGTGCTGCCGAGCCATTATTCACACATTTTGCTACTATAAAAACAACAATGTGCAGACAAGTCTTGAACTTCTTTCTGAAGGCAGAGAGACTGGGGCCTGATCTGAATTTATGGTGGTAAAAAATTTATATTCTAGTGCCAAATACTTTAAAAGCCTTGCACTTGGTCAGCTCTGGAGCTTTTAGCAATTCCAGTTGTTATAATGTTTTTTGAAAAATAAGCATTCAGTCATCACACATTAATATGGGTACTGAATGTCTGGTCCAAGACTATAGGGAACCGATGCAAAGCAATAAATCCTAAAGATGAGCAGTAAAGTCCTCTACTCCAAAGGTTACAATATCAATAAAAAAACTGAAAGTGACAAATGTATAAATATTCATGAAAGCATCTGCTTCCAATGTAGAATTATTTTTTATTTACAATTATATTAAAGTTTTCTGAGTTATTTTAACGCTACCCTTTTCCAACTGCATCTCTCATACAGGGGAGAGACACTACTTAGTTGAAATAAGCAGACAAAGGTGGATGAAGTAATTGGACTGCAGTTATTATGCTGTAGAGATTATAGAAACCAGAACATTGCATGCATTATACACGCATGCATAAGTATTATTGCCAACCATATTCACCCATGAGAATCAATTGTAGACTCAGCTTCACAATATTTAAGACTATTTTGTGTGGATGTTTGTTTGTTTAGACTTCTGTGATCTCTGCACTTAGCATTATTCCTACCTTAAATACAGAAGCAGAAGCTATCTAATTATCTATACCTGATATAAAAAAAATCTGCAGGTCATGGTTGCATCACGTTGGAGACCTATTCCTTGTCTTCCTGCTGGTTATTCATTCTCAGAGAAATTTGGGTTAGCAGGAGGAAAGGATGACTGATTCAGCAAGAATGGTACCTGTACTGCATTCTTCCTGCATCTAATGAGGTCAGGCAAACATTCTTTAAATAATATAATTAATGCCAATGTTCCCTTAGGTAAATAAGACATAATCTTATATTTATATCCCACTGAAATAAACTGGAATTATTCCTTTTACTTCAGCTGTGTTGAATCTGGCCTTTATTTCCTTTCCCCATACACCTACATGCAGTAGTCCACTAGCAACAGAATCGCTTCTTGGGGTTAGCGCAGGAATGGTATGTGTTCTACTTGGTGGAGAAGGGCTACTAGCCAAAAGATAGCCTTGTGCACAGAAAGAACTTCTCAGCTGATCTTACAGGGAAGAAAAAATTTACAGTAAAAGTCCTGGCTTAAATCAGAAAATCAAGCACGTTTTTTAATAGTAATGATGCTAAGGGGTAATTAGGTTTGGAGAAGTTTTGGTAAATAACGTTTAAATAATAATATTTAAAAATTCTGCTAATATATCTACCAGGAATATCTATTTCTCTGCTTGCTTTCTTTTCAAGTCAGTAGAGTTAAAAGCAGTGAGTAAAGTAAAAGGAACAGAGTCAGTTTATGAAACTGCCTATGGCCTAAATGTATCACGAAAAGTATATAACCTATTCATGGCTGCAAAGCACTACCAATGGAAGCAATACAAATAAGTTCTTAATCACTATAAACTTTTCAGGAACAATCAGAGACTGTCAAAGAAGCTGCAATTATTTACAAATCTGAGGGTCTTTCTGCTTCCAGCAATAAAATTTATGTAACAACTTTCCATGCTATTTCACTTTGATTGCCTTCACCACTTCTACACTTTATACTCAAATAAAATGTTGTTAAATTAAGCAGATAAATTCAAATATGAAAATGATGCAATGTCAGTGAAAGGTCTTTTGCACATATTTCTTACTCTCTAGTTTTACACAACAAGCCAGCAGGTGTACCATCAGTCTCCATACTTTGGAAAATTGATTTTTGCTTTGCAGTACTTGTGGTGTTGGGTTGACTTTGGCTGGCTCTCAGATGCTCACCCAGCTGCTCTCTCACTCCCTGTCCTCAACAGGACAGGGAGAGAAAATAAGATGAAAAAGTTCGTAGGTCGAGATAAAGACAGGAAGATTGTTTATTAATTACCTTCATGAGCAAAACAGACTTGACTTGGGGAAAACTAATTTAATTTACTGACAATTAAAAGAGGTTTGGATAGTGAAAAACAAAGATAAAAAATAAAACAACTTCTACCCACCCCACCCTTTTCTTTCCCCCCAAGGCTTAACTTCACTCCTTCATTCCCAGCTCCTCTATCTCCTCTCCCCAAGCAGCACAGGGCATGGGGATGGGGGGCTTACAATTGGTCTGTAACAGCTCCCCTCTGCCACTCCTTTCTCCACACGTTCTTCCCAAGCTCCAGCGTGGATCCTGTCCACAGGCTGCAGTCCTTGAGGGTAAGCCTGCTCCTGCATGGGTTCTCCATGGGCCGCAGGAAAATACCTGCTCCACCGTGGTGTCTCCACAGGCTGCCAGGGAATCTGCTCTGGAGCCTGCAGCACAGCCCTCTCCTCCTCTTTCTCTCATCTGGGTGTCGCAGGGCTCTTTCTCACACTTTTTTCTTCACTCTTCACTCCGCTGTACAGTGTTTTGCCCTTTCTTAAATACATATTCCCAGAGGTGCCACTGGTGTGGCTGGTGGGCTCAGCTGTGGCAGTGGTGGGGGCCACAGCGGTCCTGGCTGGAATGGCTGGAGCTGGCTGGAACCAGCTGAGACCAGCTCAGGGCAGCCCCTGCTCTCTTCCCACAGAGGCCACCCCTGCAGCCCCCCCACTGCTGACACCGCAACATGTAAACCCCATGCACAGCCACAGAAACTTTTGCACATATTTGCGGAGAGTATTTGCCCATTTTTAAGTTCTGGGTGGCTTGGATAACCGTTAGGCTTTGTCTGCAAGACAAATTAAATTCTGTTTGTTTGCTACTGATGTGCATACAATTTCTATGTTAAAAAAAATTATGAAGACCTTAAGCAAAACTGAACTTTTCAGGTTCAGGAAAATTAAAGATTAAATGATACTTTCTGTTATACTTTTTATTATTTTATTACTGCTAGCTAAAAAGATAATGCATCCCCAGATTATTACCAAAAGACTTGGAAAGGCCTCCTATCATGGAAAATACGTCCTTGCCTACTGGCTTATGCTTTTCCTCTCTACTGAAATAGGTAAGTTTTCTATTTAATTTGTATTAGCGATAAGCTCCCCACTGAAATCTAGGTTAAGCAAAGAATAAAAAAAAAAATCTCATATGTTTTGGTATATTAAAACAGTTTTTTACCTTTGTCCAATATGGGTCAGATCAGCATAGTCCCCCATAAGCAAGTTTTAAATGCCTGAAATGCAAAATTAATAGTTTTCACCAGTTTTATAAAGAGATTTCCACATGATTTAAACAAATACTTATTTATTTAGATCAAAGAAAGCAATCAAAGATATTTGGACAAATCTTAGTTATACAAAACATATGTGATTTCTAAACCAAAGCCAATTCCATTGAATGTTTAAAAATGCATTATTCCCATTCAGGGAGTATATTAACCCTGTAAGTTCTTGAAAGGCTAAAAAAAAAAATCTCTTAACATTTTTTTCTAATTCATACCATGGGAAACCATGATAAAGTGACCTTGTGGCTTACGCCTTATTCATTTTTTACACTTGTCACTTAAACCACTTGCTCATGTGTTCAGTGCTGCTAATGATATACGAATGGTCGACAAAAGCTAATGCTCAGATAAAAGCTATAAGGAAGTGGTCAGCATACATTATACCAGTTTAAATTATATACCCTTGACCAATCTTCAAGCTGACATTGATTTAGGGCTCAGAAGCATTATGTTTTATACATAATTGATATTTCTCAGAGGACTTTTCATCCATTACTTTATTCAGCTGCTTCTTGAACCCCTATACAACTGTCACCTGTGACATCCTTTGGCAAGAATGCCACTGCGTGTTTTCCACATTATGTAGCATGGGCTGGCACTGAAACTAACACTCATGTGGTAGCCCTCATGCCAGTTCAGTCCTCCCATACTTCTCCCCACTGGCCTGAGCTAAGAGCTACTGAAGTCAGGAGCATTTTCAAGGAAGGTGACAAACTAGGAGGGCACATGCTTTTATTGTCATGGTTCCTAGCCAATCACAGATATTGTGCTATAGTCAATGGTCTTTTCATCTCAGCTCTCATATATCCCTGAGGAAGAAGGAAAGCAGACACCACGTCACGCAGATCCTTAGCTGATTATAAATAGTGTAAATTAAAATGTTGAAAATGGCTTAGGCTAAAAGCCACCGTATTTCTACTGGGTTACAAATGTATATAAAATCTGTGGTGTAGATAAGACCTACAAGCAGAAAGCAAGAAATCCATCAAGATATTACTTAATTTAAAGTACTTCAAATAAAAGTATAAGCAGAAATATGCAATATTACATTCTACTGTTTCACAATTAATGTTTTCTATGCATCTCGTAACACTTGAACCATAGTTGTTATAGAATTAATTATTTCATTCTAGCTCAGAGTTAGTACAGCCAGCTTGAGGCTTCTCACCAGATAGGAAAAGCAAGTTGCCGTTCACTGCAAACAGTCTGTGCAAGGGGGGAGTTCAGAAGGGATGTGGGAGTGGAGTTGTCATCAGGATTGTGGTAGGAGCAGAATTTCCCCCTGAATCACATCTTGGCTCCTTCCTGATTCCTAGAGTCCTTCTTCCAGTTGATTCCCCTCAACTGGGAAACAGAGATGCACCCTCTTATCACCAATGCAATCCTCTTCCTACTCAACATCCACAAATGGCATCACCTGATTTTCCTTTCATTTTCAAGAGCTTCTGTTCACTTCTTTGTGAGAAGTAGGAAGGGGGAGAAGCTAGGTCTATGGCTGTCCCCACAAGGGAACGAAAACAGAATTCTGCAGAAAATAGCACAGAGGAAAAGGCATTATTCTGCCACTACTGCTAGAGGGGAGGGAGGTGGTTTCTATGACTGTTTCAAAGAGCTGACCTCTAAGTAATGACTCCCCAATATGCATCAGGAGGACAAATCAGACTCAGACAGACCAGATCAGTCTCCTCAGCTCTGGCAGATGTGGTCTGACACCCAATGTTAACTGCCATTCAAGGCAGATGCCTTTTCAGCCTACAAGTTGAACCAGCTGTAAAAGAGTTTAAGTAAAAAAAAGTGCCTCTCCATAATTTTTCACCTTGTATGTGCCACTACTAGTAGGATTCAATAAAAATAATAAGAAAGAGACACGGATGTATTCTATATACTAGAATATATTTCTGTGCGAGATACTTAAGCCCCTGATTACAGCATTGAAGACACAGAAATGCAAGCTAAACAATGTTGTCACAGTACCAATTTCAGGTCAAGGGTAAAATATTAATTTCTCTGTGCTTGGGATTGTTCAATGGTTCAAGCTTTGCTCAGTTCAATCACAGTGACCAGCACTTTATTCAGAGTCAAATTCTAATTTCCTCAGGAATGTTAAATTATGTCTTTCACTGTGATCTTGTAGTTGATGGAGCAACATAAGGAATGAAGTGCTACTTGATATGATTAAAGCCTCAGGAATGAAATTCTGATTACAGTGATTCATTCTTAACTTTTTCCTGAAGAAATAAGATGCAGAAATGTTACTAAATGTTACTATAAACTCTACCCCTTTTTTTTGTGTTGAACTTTTTATGCTATGTCATAAAGAATGTCTGAGGAATTATAATGTGTTTATAACAAAGGGTTCTAGACCATTTATTTATGTGCATAATATTAAGGCATCTTCAAGTAAAAGTGGCCCTGAAAGAATGCTCCAGTATAAGTATACAAAGTAATTAAAGAAAAAACAAACCAACAAAGGAAAAAAAACCAAACAAACAAAGAAACAAACAACTGCAATCTGTTTAATGTACTACAAGCAGGAATTGCCCCTTCAACTTTTCCTATTTTCAGTACTTGTGCACAACTTAGTTTGGATGTTTTTTTCCTTCACTTGTTTAGATTTTAATTCAACTGTGAAACTAATGGATGAACTAGAAAGCCTCTATTATGGAAAGAGAAATAGATGTAACACCTTTCTATTTACCAAGAACAGCCAGCTTGTTATTGAGGAGTGAACTGACTATTATGCTATTCTGGTAAACATAAAGAGACATTTAAAAGGTATAATACCAGCTGCCCACAGAAATTCAACATGATGCAGAATTTTTTCATCTGGTGTTATACATCTGTTTTCAGTATCTCAGCTAGCACATTCTCCTGCCGAAATAAAGACAGAAGGAAACATAAATTGAGCATTAATGGCAGGCAGAGTTCATCCTACTCTTTCTGGATAAGATACTGACAATGAACAGTAATAGACCAAACCATCTCAGTCTCAGCTGAACATACCATTAATATAATGTGTTGCTAGACACTATCAGAAGTGAGGTTGCTTCATTAGAAAAAAAGTCTGCTCCATGCAAAGGAAAAGGCTGTTTTGTATAAGGATTTTTTTATGTTATTGATACTTTGTTTTTAGTATCTGTTCTTAAGTAAAAATAAAGATAACTTTATGAAGTAAAATTAAAATAAACTACAGTCTAAACAAATCACCATCACTTCCCAGTTCCTTTGGTATTTATGTCCCAGTGAGGAAACCATGATGATTAGCAGAACAATTTCTATGGGGAAAATGTGCAAAGATCTTTTATGTTAAGACTACTGTAAGAAATCATCCCAACAAGGAGAGTCAATAGAAAGTTTAAGTGAAATTCATATCTATCAGTTGAATACTGTTGGAAAAATAGTGTAGATCATGACACATGACATTAGTTAATATTGCAACACAAATGGACAATACATATGGGCCATGAAATTTGATTCTGTATTTTTAATACATTGTACTTTTTAATGATTTGTCAAGTAACCTAAACGCTTATTGATGCTCACTGTTAACTTGTAACATCCAGATCTCTTCAAAGGCTTCCTTTTCAAGACCTTTTTTCCTAATTCAGGCCTATGAGAACTCCTTAAAAAGAATAAATATATGAGAAGAGGATTCCTTTCTTGGAAAAAAAACCAAAAAACATAAAGCAAAGCAGAAATACAATAAATACTGAAATGTTAGTTCATTTTTCATTGCTAAACTTCTGCCACCAAAGGAAAAACATCTAGGCAAATGTTTGATGATAAGCAAGAATGATTTATTTCAACTTTTTAACAGGACTAACAAAGATCCTTAAGTATATCATATGCTAGGCTAAAATGTATTTAATTTTCAATTATTTGAATAAAACTTTTTTTTTTTTTTGCTATAAATATGGTCTTAGTATTGTAAATATATAATTTGGTCTGTCATGTTCTGCAGGAGCAGAGATACATACCAACAATGTAGGACAAAACAATGGTAAAAAATATTATGAATTTATGGAAAAGAAAATATATCACCATTCTTCAACTTTTACCTTTTTCAGTAGAAACCCAGAACAATTTTCACAGTGGCAACTTAGCAAATCTACAGGATGCTTGAGCACTTGCTGCTTTAGAGTGTCAATCAATATACTTAAATATTTTTCAGAGCAACAAAGGATTAGAATACAAACTAAATTGACAGTATTGGAAACACAATACAGGTGAGTGGTCACATTACATCAGAGCAAGTATTTCATAGAATTTATTCTACTTTTCTGACTGCAGTTTATTAAGATATGTGACAGCTAGCACAGCTGGTCAGAACTGGTCCTTGACTGTGCATCCTCTCTGCCAGCCACTAAAGTAGCGAGGAAGGATAAGCCTTTTCAGTGTATCTAAAAATACCACAGCATCTGAGTATTTCAGAATTATTAATGTATTTCTTTACCTCAGAATCAACATAGCTCCCTGTTTGAAATTAAAGAATAGTAAGAATAATAATAATAAAAAAGACAAACCTAGAGAGAAATTTTATAAAGATAAAATGTTGTGACACTCATTTTCAAAAGTGATACTAGGACTTGAACAAAGTAAGCTCTAATAGTTGCTTAAATTCTGTAGTCATATATGACAATAGGATTTAGATGGCTGTGTTGTTCAGGTGGCTCCAAAAGCTTGAGGATTCTTCATAATCTTGAGGATGCTCAGAAAAGGGGAGGTAGAAGAGGGAACTGAGTCATTGTTTACAAGGCTAGAGGATTTGCTAGTGCAGCACAGCACAAGTAATCTGTAGAAGCAAGCAGCACTCCTCTTTTTCTTCCTTTTTTTTTTTTTTTTTTTTCAGATAAATGTTCTAACTGCTGCAACATTCCTTTTTATCATTTTGGTCGCCCATTTTAAATTCTAAGCAATGACAATGTCTTAGTATTTTTACCAGACACATGCGAAAGATTGGGAAGTTTGAGTTCATCCAGAGACATCCAAACCTGGCAAAATAAAATAGCCTGACATGGTTATAGGTGAAGAGTAGCAACTGAAACACTTCATATTCAGAAGTCATTTTCCTCTGCTTAAAAGAAACAAAGACAATCAAAATACTGCAAGGGAAGTTTTAAAGTGTAAAATCCAATGATGGTTCTTCATATAAGACTTCTTTTTATATAAAAACCTTAGCTATTTAATTATTTAATTTTTTATGATATATTCTCATCTTACATGAAATTACTGTAGATATTTAACTCATTGGACGTGCTGACTCTTTCAACTGCAGTACTCACAGCTTTTTTTCTGTCTACCAAGATTAAAATGAAAAAAATAATCTACTGAATCATCTGAACATCTTTTCTTGATGTTTACTAGCTTGCAACATAGCACCATGAATTCTTTTAGATTTATTTTTTTTTTTTAAATATATGAGCAAGATGGTGTTAAAATAGAGTTTAACCACTTACCTGGCATTGAAGACCAATGCATTAACCATCAGAACCTTCTTTTGTTCCTTCACTACTGAAGGATGGTAACGATCTTATGTTCTCCAAACTCACCTAGTTTTGATTCAGTTTTGTTTCCATACCCAGTGAGATGGCTGAGTGATTTCTGAATGTGTTACGCTTGCATGACAAGTAGTACCATGGTGTCTGCTGTCACAGGAGGTCCATCTGGCCTGTGAAAATGGGTGTAAGTACTACTGCAAAAAATTTAGCTACGATACCCTTTGTCTTTTCTTTCATTCCTGAATGATTACAGAGCTATGACTCATGAGATCTAGAATTCAAAGACTGCAGTGACACAAATTATTTAATGAGAAACCAAAAATTATTTCTGAAAGAAAATAATTAAAACATTTGATTGTTTTTTTTATCTCAATGAAAACATTTTTATTTTAGCAGGATTAAATCAAAAGTGTTTTTCTTTTAAGGAAAAAGAAATCAGGACGAAGAGAAAAGAGAAAAACTAGGCATAATCTTAGTCAGGTAATATTTATCTTCAGGTTATGGTATGAAATTTAGTTTTAAATGTCCTTCAGAGGAAACAAGATTAGCACTCATTTGTATAACCTCATTAGGCACATAATGAGATTACTTATTCTATTTCCACAAGCTAAGGAATTATGTCCGTCTTTTGCATATGTTCTTTGATTTCTTGTTTGCAAAACAAGTAGGAAGTAAAATCTAGATATTTTCCAACTACATAAATTTATGTTTTTACTACTTGGGAAAAAGTAGCTTCTTTAAATATCTTGATGTCAAAAGCTATCAAATGAACATAGGCTTACCTTGAAGAAGGTGAGTTACTAGCTGTCCTGGTTTCAGCTGGGATAGAGTTAACTGTCTTCCTAGTAGCTGGTACAGTGCTATGTTTTGAGTTCAGTATGCCAAGAATGTTGATAACACGCTGATGTTTTCAGTTGTTGCTCAGTAGTGTTTAGACTAAAGTCAAGGATTTTTCAGCTTCTCATGCCCAGCCAGCAAGAAAGCTGGAGGGGCACAAGAAGTTGACACAGGACACAGCCGGGGCACCTGACCCAAGCTGGCCAACGATGTATTCCATACCATGGGACGTCCCATCTAGTATAGGAACTGGGAAGTGGGGGCGGGGAATCGCCGCTCGGGGACTGGCTGGGTGTCGGTCGGCGGGTGGTGAGCAATTGCCCTGCGCATCATTTGTACATTCCAATACTTTTATTACTACTGTTGTCATTTTATTGGTGTTATCATTATTAGTTTCTTCTTTTCTGTTTCATTAAACCGTTCTTATCTCAACCCGAGTTTTACTTCTTTTCCTGATTTTCTCCCCCATCCCACTGGGTGGAGGGGGAGTGAGTGAGCGGCTGCGTGGTGCTTAGTTGCTGGCTGGGGGTAAACCATGACACTAGCAAACTGACAGTGAAAATTAATCCATGCATTTTTACTTAAACAGAACTTGATTAAGCAGACTTTTTCAGAAATGAAGAATAGACTATGAAGCAGATCTTAAAACAGGAAAAAGGCAAGTATGGCAAGGAAAACAAAAGCAACATATAACTCAGTCACTGTGATATAACACACACCCCCTCCCTCCATTTATTGCAGCATAGTATGGGCAGCAATTTCAATACCAATTCTTTGTGTACTTTTATTATAGGGTATTACCTTTATGAAAATTACCCATATACGAATTTTATTTTAAAATCTTTTATTTGTTTTATAAGTATGGGTTTAGAATGGACTTAGTTGAACGGACAGATGAGTTTTGTGAACTCATTAAAAAAGTTTAAAATTCTGGGTTTTGCATGCGTCTAGAAATTGAGATAGTTAACATGTGGATGTAAAACAGTACTGTCTTTGTTTTGTATCAGCTGAAGATATAGCACAATTAATTGCCTCTAAAACCTCTCATGTAAGTCTTCTGCATTAATGATAATGTATTTTTTTAGGCACTTGGCATCTTCCACTTTTCACTTCTTTTCATGTGTATTTGGTATAAAGTGCCTGAAAAACCTGCACAAATTTTATTAAGGAAATGCAGCCACTGATCAGAATATAACATTCTAATTTAGTATTCATTAATTGTTTTTTTATTTGCTCTCCAACCCCGTGCCAAAGAACTACTAATTCTCCTAATCCTCCTCCAATAGCCATGTCCTACCAATCCATCTTCTATGAAGTATGACAGTGCCAGATTTCATTTCAGCATTCAAACTAAAATGAACTTAAAAATCATCCAGAAGAGACTTTTCTAACCTGAAATCTCTGTCTAATATCCCTATCTTTTATTGCTTTAACTTACCATTTATAACTACATTGGTGTCAAAGCAGTAAGCTCAAGAGATTAATGACTTGTATGTTGCTCAAGCTTACCTTCAAAGTAACAAAATCTAATATACTTGCTATACAGTGAAAAAAAATGCAGGAATCCGATTCAGTAATGGGCAAGCTCCCTTAAAATAGTCAACATCTGTGAAGACACTCTATCCTGATATGAACACATTCTGAATCATGACAATATTGTAGAGAGAAATCCATAATGGGCATAGAGGCAAGTGAGTTGTATTGTATATACATGCAACAAAAGCAAAAGGATAGCATTCTAGAGATGGCAGAAGATGCATTACACAGGATTTGATTTTTGGGAGGCTTTGCAGCACAAGCAATTTCATTGCTCTGTATTCCTGGGTCAAAGTTTCTGAGACATGAAGATTGAAGTCAATCAGCTGTATGTCTTTCACCAATCTCCTATGTGGCTTTCAAATAATAACACATCAAAGGATTGACGAATCTAGATGTGTCAATTGTCTTCTGTTATCAGCTGGTTTTGTTATGCAACAATGTCCTCTTGTCACAGTTATCTGAAGGAAGTGGGATGGGAATTGTGTGAAATTAGCACAGCTTATGCAAAACATCAGCATTATTGGCCAGCATTTTTTTCCTTGATCTTGAGAGCTTGGAGTTGAATCTGACAACACGATGAGAAAAAATATGGACACAGAAAACTGAAAATCATGTAATAAAATTAATCCGTAATTAAGGAGAGTATATGTGAGGACAAACAGAAAGCAAATGCAGATATGGATCAGTCAGAAAAGAATTAGTCAACATAATGAAAGACAACAGTAAAATTTACTGTATTTTGGATAATTCCTTGGTTGCGAAAAAGATTTTAATGTTGTTGAGACAACATTTTTCCTGAGAACTATATTTATCTTTTTAAGAATCCAGCAAGCATCAGAAATTATGAAACTACACTGTATAGATTGTTGGCTACAGAAGAGAAGAGACAATAAAAGCATCTCTAGGAAAGTTTGTTTTCATTTCATTATGTTGAACACACATATATGTTTCAGTAAGGCCCCTAAAACACAGGAAAAGTCTGTTGTATCATGGCATTTTTTTTTCCTTAAAATCAGTATTTATAAAACTGCTGCATTAGCGTCATAAGACTTTGAACACTTATGGCTGTAGTTTTCAAAATCTATATGCAGTATGGAATAAAGAAAACAAAAAATACATGCTATAGCTGATCAGCATGTCAGTTCAATATAAAGATACATCTAAATATTTCTTAGGTTTTTATTCCAAACCAGGCATCAGTTGTGTATAGATACTGAAAAAATAGAACACTGTATTGGGTCTGGCTGAGATGGAGTTAGTACTCCCTATAGCAGCCCTCATAGCACTGTGCTCTGCAGCTCTGTAGCTAGAAAGGTGTTGATAACACACCAGTGTTTTGGCTACTGCTGAGCAGTGCTGGCACAGCATCAAGGCTGTCTCTCCAACATTTTTGCCCTCCCCTCAATGGCAGGCTGGGGCAGGGCAAGATCTTGGGACGGGACATAACCAGGACAGCTGACCTAAACTAACCAAACAGATATTCCATACCATATGACGTCAGCTCAGATATAAAAGCTAAGTGAAGGGAGACGGAAGGGGGGCATTTTTGTCTTCCGGAGCAAGCACTACGCGTACTGGAGCCCTGCTTCCCAGGAAGTGGCCAGACATCGCCTGCTGATGGGAAGTAGAGAGTAACATCATTTGTTTTTTCTTTGCTTTCGCGCGCGACCTTTGCTATCATTTTATTAAACTGCCCTTATCTTGACCCAAGAGCCTTTCGTTATATTTTTCTCTCCCCCGTTCCAGCTGAGGAGGGGGAGTGATAGAGCGGCTTTGGTGGGCACCTGGCATCCAGCCAGGGTCAACCCACCACAAACACTTTATTGTGTCTTACATTATTTTCCTGTGATAATCTCATTGCTATTAGTGTGGCTTCTACATCACCATAATACTTCCCCCCAATATAATATTGTAAGTCAATACTGAATATAAAGCTCTGATATAACACCAGGCTAGAATATTTGTCTTACTGTTAGAGCAAATTAGGATAATTAGGCTGCTGTACTACTAGAATTGGGAAGTAATTTTTTGATAAAACTTTCTTGTGGAAAGGATGTGTTTCCTGAAATCCTAAAGCATTCTCAGAAAATGTTTTACACTAACTGGTGCCAAAATGCACAGGGTTAATCACATAGGTCCTTGCCCCTGCATCTGTTAAACTCTCCATTGCCTTTTTTACAAAGTAGTCCCAAGATACTGATAGCCTCAGAAAGTTCAATGCTCTCAGAATTTTCAATACAGGGCCAAAAACCTGTAAAGTTCTGTTGTAGTGTGAGCACTAAATTTAGAAAATTACACACACACACACACACACACACACACACACCCCGGAAGACTCAGCACTGAAATGGGCTCTGATCGATTCTTGTTTTGTGCTGTAGGGCTAAAACCCAGAAGTTCCAGGTTTTTCAGTGTCCGGTAGGGTATCCCACACATTGCATACTGTGAGGAGAAATACTGCTCTGGAGAGATGCATGGGCTATCAGTGAGTCAGGGGTAGATTCTAACTCATTTAAGAAAGTAAAAATAAATATTTGCTGAATTCCTAGACCGATCTTCCTAAAGGGATTTGCGAGCTAAAGCCTCTCTTCGTAGTACAAAAATTTCTAATGGCACAGAGAATCATAGTTTCAAGTACAGCCACTTATATTTTTTCCGAGCTCAGGGCTCACTATTTTCTGTGTGGATGACTGCAATTCAGAAATTATCTAGAAACTCTCAATGCCAAGTCTCTCCTCAGACTCATAATAGATAGTTACCCAAACTTCCTAAAGGGCAGCTTGCAGTAAAGGTAGAAGTTCCTTAAGAGTGAGAAACTCTGTTATCTTTTTCCTTAAATTCAATAAGGAACTATGTTGAAAGCTTTTCTTTGAGCAAATTGAAAGAAGGCATCCCTCTCAGGGCTTCAGCAGTTCAATAGCATACTCTTTGACCTCTTATTTCATGAAGAACTGCAGTGCATATTGTTTAGGAATAAATGAATCACAAATCTGCTCTGATTATTCTTGTCAGAAAACTGTTCCTGTCTTTTAAAATAGGTCGCAATTTTCTTCTTGAGGAAAAAGCAAAACATATTACAAGATACCCACAAATTTGAAATGATCTGTTTGGGGAATAACACATCTGAGCTCAGCAGCATATTTCTTACTCATTATGAGTATGTGTGAAGTTTTTTAATCAGTGTATTTCACACATACTTTTGTTCAGCAATACTTTAGATGACTAAATATGTAGTTGGGGTTTTTTTTGTTTGTTGGTTGGTTTTATTTATGCCATATGGATTCTTTTGTCGTAACCACTAGTGCTGGAATCCACTAGAAAAAGGGGAAAAAAAAAAAGAAAAAATTAAAATTATTGTTGTTGGAAATATCAATTTTTTACTTAATCATTGTGCATTGTATTCTGAGTTTTATACATCTCTAGGTGGTAAAAAAGCATGAATAACAGGAGGAAGAAATTTTTTATTTTTTTTTTTAATACAAGACTGCTGCTTCTGTCTAACTCCAGGACATAGATAGTTCATAAGACATAAGACTAAGGACCCAGCCTTAGGTGAATTACTAGATGTTGCCCTTTTCCATAGCAACTTTAAAGAAAATAATTGAGAATCACAGCAGGTGGACTCCATGGTGGTTGGACAGATAAAGGCACCCCTCAGAGCTAAAAGACACAATAGCAGATGCCTGGAACTGTATGCAGGATATACCAAAGCAGACAACTGTTTCACTCATAAACACAGAAGCATATTAAGCAGGATTAAAAATATTAGCTTGTAATAATAATTACTAGAGTGATATCAGCTTGTTTTGAACTCAAGCACACAAATACAGCATAACTAGTGAATGATATCTAGGCATTTTTTTACCTAATGGTCCAGTAACTATGTTAATGCTACTGCTAGGAAATGGCCTCAGGTCTTATACTAACTATGCCTAATGCTAACTGTGCATGCCTCCAGTCCTGGCCTGTTATCAACTTGTAGTGTGAAACATAGCTTGTTATCACATCTCTTGTTACAATGTGCAGTTTAACTGTGGGACAAAAGCAAACATTAAAAATATGCCAGAGAGTCAAAACAGAACCCCAGAACTAGAATGAGGTCCATTACTAGGTTGCACTGAAGAAATGCAATCTTGAGAACTGCAAAAAGATTGCTTTTTTAAGCGTGCCAAAAAACCCCCCAGAAGCAGCTAAGAGAAAACACAAACAAATAGCTAAGCGACATGGCATCTGCCGTGGCCTGGGAAACTCACATACGTGAGCACTGGGCAGTATAGAGTCTGGGGAGAAGCCAAGGGTTAAGAATCATCTAAAGACTGAATCATTTTGCAAAGGAGACAATCTCAAATTGGGATGAGAGGGAGAGGAGAGAAGATGGTCACTTCAGTTTTGGCTTCCTTCATCAATGAACCCTTGAGCCTGATCACTTGGACCTCATCGACTAAAGCCATCAAGAATGGCAGCAGCCCTCAGTGAAAAAAACAGGGCCACCTTGCTCTGATATCTTCTCTGATGGGCTTTGTTCCTCTCTGCCTGTTCCCAGACTACCATATCTATACTTTAATTGCAGAAGTGAAATTAGAGAAGGAAACTTTGTACTGTTGCCTAAAGTCATGATTTTCTAGCCTTTATCCCCTACTCCTTTGAGGATAATCTTTAGCTGTCTATCCTTCCTCACATCACGGACTCAAACTCTTCGCTCTGCAGGCTCTCTGTGAAGACCTTGTAGCGCTCCTGTTTAACTTCCCTGATGTTATGCAGTCCTCTCACCTCCTCTCATGCTCCTTCACCTGATGACTGACCACCTCAGCAACAGCACACCTCCCACAGGTGAGATCATTTTTGTCCCCAGCACAAGGGAGAGGTGGCAGGGACTCATTGCAGTCTAAGACCTGGAGTCTTTCTGGAGCTCTGTCTGCACTGAGACCTCACATATGCCAGGAATATTTGTTCCAGCCAGCTGAAAAACCATGTGCATGGACACCATTGTTGTGCAGCCTCTAGCAGTCTCAAACAATCTCAAGTAGAGTTTCTGGGCCTTTCTCATTTTATTTGCACTGTGGGAGCTTCTGCTACTGGTTAGATGGCAGATCCCCAGGCCATGGCTGAGTAAATGCTTGACATGCTGATCAGCTGTCAGTTGAAGAGGTATCAGCTGAAGACAATGCAAGCCCTTACTCTTTTATCTAGAAAACACTTCCTGTTAGGGCTGACAAAAGCAAAATTCTCCAGAAGCTGCCCTCAACAACAGTGAGTCACCAGAAGATGATTCCTGAGAAACTGTTTCCTGAAGAAAAGGTCTGAAAGCTGCTGTAACAACTGCAATGTGTCTCACAGCTGTCTCTCTTTGCTCTGCTTGCTACAAGATACAAATAATTTTTCCTACCTCAGCCACAGGGAGTAGTTACAAGTATGGGGGTTTTATTTCCTGTATTAAATAAAAATTCTGCTACCATTTTAGCCTATGTCAAGTATGCAAGCCATTTTCCTGCATCTTGTCCCAATCCAAAAGGTTTATATCTGTAGAAAGGAAAGGGTTGAAATACGTATCTGAATTTATATCTATGAAAAGGCCAGGATTTAATGACTGAACCATTTTAATGTAATTTGGTTCTGACCATTCACTCAGTGAAAGTGTTACACAGTGAGATGCTTTTATGAATTTAGAGTCTCTTGCTATGAGCATTAAAACTCCCCTTCTACAAACTCCTGAGATTAAATCTCTCTCCTGCCTTTACTTTCATATTACAAACAAGGAATCAAGTGCATATTTTAAAATTCAAGTTGCTGTAAAATAAGTAAAATGGTATGGTTTTAGTAGAAGCCTTTTGCAAAATATGACTCTCCATTATAGAAATAAGACAGTTAGTGATAGAAAAATCTTTCAGAATAAGGGTTTATTTAAATTTCCCAAGATGCTGCTGTAATGTAGGAGAGAAAAAGAAAGCGGGTAGTTAAAATGCAAAATTGAAGCTTTCAGGTAATCATTTCTGAAGACAATTTTAACTGAAAAAAATCTTGTGAAAATAGTGAAATTTTCCAGAGACTTGCCTCAAAGTGTGGTGAATCATTGAAAGGAGAGAAAAAAAAAAAGGAACCATAAATACAGAACAATTTGTGCTAGCATATTTTCTAGGAGGTTGGGTTTGGGTTTTTTTTTTTTTTCAGATGGAAAAAATAACTTAAAAAGGATGCATATGAAAATCTTCTTATTTTATTATAAAGTAAGGAAGATGAGGTTGACAATCTTATCAAACACTCAAATAAATTAAAATGAGGCTCAATACCAGGTAAAGATGGAAAAGAAAGACTTAAAGCATAAAATAGCAGTCATACTCTGGATTTGATTGGAAAACTGAGCTCACAAATTAAACATTATGACTTACAATATTAAGAAGTCAAAAAATGGACTGTGATTGATGGAGTCCTTAATTAAGACAAATAGTGTTCCATGTTAGAAAAATATTCAGTTTCCTAAATAACAGTCTTACATACCCAATAGAAGAGAATGTTTCGAGAATCTGTAAATAACGTTAAACTTCAGCTAAGTTAGATGTCAGCGTTTATTTATTTTCTTTCCTTCATATTCACAATGATACAGCACAACTTCTGCTTTAACCTTCCAGGACCCACATGAATTTAGTGCAAGCTTAACTTCAAGCCTATTATCTGGTTGTAATTCTGCTTTGGCAGACTGAAGACAATGGCAGGTTGCCATTTGTCCCAAGAGAAACAAAATCATGGCATTTAAGCTCTATCTACTGTAATCTGATTGAAGAATAAGGGTTAGAATTGGAAGAGCTTCTACAGATTTCTAGAAAATAATTGGTCTAGACATACTCAGCTTATAACTGAGTTGGGCCTCTATTCATCTTGGACAATCTATTTGTTTATTTCTGAAGGTAAAAAAAATAAGACTTAATGCATCTCATTATGGCACTTCAGTGTACAGATTAAAGTAATCCACTTCAACGTAAAGTAAAGCCATCCTTCTTTTTTGAGACAATTATGCAAAGAGAAAGATTCTTGTCAAAGAATCTTATTGCTCTAGAAAAACAGAAACCCTGAAAGTAAATCTAAACAAAAGAACAAAAAAAAACCCTAAAAGGAA
Organism: Astur gentilis; assembly: GCF_929443795.1. Lineage (NCBI taxonomy): Eukaryota > Metazoa > Chordata > Aves > Accipitriformes > Accipitridae > Astur > Astur gentilis. The sequence goes on from NC_064887.1 coordinate 29,885,387, forward strand.
TGGGCAGCTATTGCTACTAGGCTGGAATAGAAGGAGGCTAGGATCACGTAACGATTTTCACAGAATCACAGAATGGCTGAGGTTGGAAGTCATCTTGCCCGACCCCCGTGCTCAAGCAGGGCCACCTACAGCCAGTTGCCCAGGACCATGTCCAGACGGCTTTTGAATATCTCCAAGGACAGAGACTCCACAACCTCCCTGAGCAACTTGTGCTAATGCTTGGTCACCCTCATAGGAAAATAGTGTTTCCTGATGTTCACATGGAAACTCCTGTGTTTCAGTTTGTGCCTGTTGCATCTTGTCCTGTTACTGGACACGATTTAACGGAAAGGATTTCTTTTGGGCTCAGAATTAGGAACCTGTGAACAAGTCAAACTTCTGATAAAAAGTCTGATGAGGTTTTATTCTAGAAAGTATTAAACACAGTTGACTTAAATCTCATTCCATGGAACCATATTCCAAGTGTGTGTGTGGGGATAGTTACAACAAAAAAATAAGAGGAACATTATGAGTTTATTCAACTGTTTCAATTTATTAATTAGATGTCATAGTTGATTGCAGTAAGTTCAGGACGTTCTGTCTTCTTTGCACTGAAACTTCTAATGACACAATAACTTTAATTATCTTTTTCTGCATTGCTGCACTGATTTCTGTACAAAGTTAATGGACATAAAGCCAATTTTTAAAATATAGATAAATATATTCATTTTTATGTGTGTGCGTGTGTGTGTATAATTGATTTGATTTCCAACATAATTACAATAATAGAAAGATGCACTGGCAGATATCTCAGTGTGTCTAGAATACAGTGGACACTTCTTCTACCCCTCTCCCCATGAACCTGGAATTAAACAGACTCTTCCTCCCTATATAAATCATTTAATATTGTGGTAAGAAACAAAGCTTTCTTTGTCATGATAGCCAGATTCTTACAACTTCTTGATTCCTCCCACTATAGCTAATTAATAAAATAAATTATAATTATTCTTTTTATAAAAAAAGGTGGTGATTTTGTGAATTTTTTGCCCTCTGCTTCTAGCCCTGCAAATCATAAAGGCATTCTTTTCTTTTCACCTTCTTCCCATGACCTATCACCTTTTCTCTTAAGTGTAATTGTCAGAAATATAATAACCAAGCAGGTGGAGCTCCTGCAATGTTTGAAATTCACCCTACAGTTATGCTAAGTGACAGTTTCACCTGAGTGAAAATAAAACATCTTCACATGATCTGATTCTGACTAAAGTGACAGTCCTTACTTTAAAGTGAATTAACGTGAATTTCTTACATCACAGGAATCAAAATTAAGGCCTAGAGAAAGGGTAATGGTAATTTGATTTGATACATTACAGATGCAGACAGAAAAGGATATTTCATTTCCGTTTTACACAAAACAGAAGCTACCCTGGACTGAAACCAGAGTTCAAAGCAGTGCCAAGAGCTAGAAATCTGGTCCACTGAAGGGGTTTAGTAAATATCTAGCCAAATTTACATTAAGAAAACAATCCCAGATATAGTTGTAGACAAAAGAAAATGTGTCAGATAGTTTTTAAAATAGTCAGTTTTGACTGCCTTTGATGATCAAGGTAATTGTATGTATGTAAGAGAAAAAGTGCAATAGGACTTTTTTTTCTTATGGTAGTACTTTATCTTGGAAATTACAGCTGATTCGTATGCATTCAGGGAAAGATGGCAATAAAATTATGATGACCTCCATCTTACATTACTGAAACAAAGAAAATAAAACCTACAGATTTAATCAAACCTGAAAAATCTAACAAAGAAAACTTGTATTGAGACCAAATAGGATGAAAGCTGAGGAGATGTTTTGAGCTAGAAAAATTATAGACTAAAAGCTATTTAGAAAATGGATTTCATTCTATGTGAAACACTACCACTTAAGATTTCTGAAAACTAAAATCTGACTTTCTTCCAAATTTAGTGGCTAGTCTGAATTGATTCAGTACCATCAATAATCTCATTGCACAAAAATGACAAATAGTGGTTTTTCAAATATTTCAGCTTTTTCATGTATACATATATAATTTCAAAATTTTTAGACTAAATATTAATAATGCCATATAGCATCTGCAAACACAGTCTGATAAAATATCACATTTTTACATTGATGTGCAATCTAAAAGAAAGCTGAGACAAATAGACCTCTCTTTATTATCAAAGTACTGAAAGAAAACAAATAAAACTACATTTTTAGAATTTTCCCTTGTTGTATATGTTAAAGCAAATCTAGTTACTAAAAAAGTTTTGTATTTAATGAAATTCCATTTTCAAACTAAAAGATCTTCTGTAGAAACATGTCTTTTTCAGCCATATTTCGATAGTCAGTGTATAGGTTCCCACTGTTGACAAGATACTCAAAATATATCCTATTGATTCCTGTACATTCATTTAAGTTGGCAAATATCACATTTCATTGTCAGATTGCTTCAGTCAACAAAAGAGGTTGGTACACTCCTCCATCTACATCATAAATAAATAAATAAAGAAAAATGTAACCTGATTTTTTCTAGGGTGATAAGTAACTGAAGTAAATAAATAGGAGTTAAATTAGGACCCTTTTTGGTGCTTCAAATTCCTTCCGTTACACTTCTTGTAGTGTAGTTCATAATCAAAATGCATAATTTTGATGACTTCAAAGCAGAAATAACTAAACTCACTAAACTACAAGAACCCCAAATCAAGCCTGTGCAGCTGACTGTTGAATTTCAGAAACATAGCATGTGTGGCATGAAATAGAGCATATTGTTCTTTACAACTCTTACAATTCATAATAAATTTGCTAAAACATATTAAGAAGACATTTTTGGGAGTCAGTCTGAAAGTCAGCAAAAGTCAAACTATTCACAGTACCAACTGGGTTTAAGTGCCTAACCTCTACCTCTTCCTTTTGAAGATTCCTTTCCCTATCCTACACACAAAACTCCCTATATTCCTTTACAGTATAACTTTCACTTAATTCCTTAATTACTACATGATTTCTTAGGTTAAGATCAATTGAAAGCATTACATTGAAAATTTTCATAGAGAAAAAAAAAAGGGATGCAAAAATTTGCAGCTGAGACTTCAGTACTTCTCATACATAAGGAAAATGCCCCGTTGATCTGCACAGCTATAGTTTTCAATACTAGTACCATCACAGTGCTCTTCTCAGATGCAGAGAAAACGTAGCTGCAACCTTTTCTATAAAAATAATCTCAAAAAGAAATATGCTTTCTATTTATTTAGTTATTTATTTTATGATGATGATAATTTGGTGATTTATTTTTCCTGATTCATAATTGTTCCTCTGTAGAGAGAGATTTTTTAAAAAAATGTAGTAACTAATTATGACTAAAGTCTGCCCTGTGGAAAAAATGTTCCTATTTCTCAACCTATAATTTAGCTCATGTCTTTGTAAGATGGTCTTTTCAACATATTAAGCATTACACATTTTCATCGTGTGTATTTATATATATATATAGTCACTCTGTTATATTCTTGTACTCTGTGAGATCTTGTGATGAGTACTATTGTCTCTATTTGCCATACATAAAAACGCCTTTAAAAAAAACCCCTAAATTTTCTTTCTCCTCATTTCATTGAAAATCTGCTATGTTATACTTACATCCAATTATTTTTTGTTTGTCCTGATCTTCTTGGGAACACTCTTTTTAATTGCCAAACACCCTGCAAGGGAGCATGGTACAGAGATCCTTTCAAAAGCTCCAAATAGATTATTTATGAAAGTTTATAAACTTTGTGAGTTCATATAGTGCAGTACGAAGACAGCAGTTTAGGTTTTGCCTGACCTAGTGGGCTATACTTTCCAGTAGAGCAAATGAGTTGATACATACCACTGCGCAGGTCTATATGGTTTTCCGTTCTTCAGTTTAAGAAGGGACAATGCTGGCTTTCGAAACATTATCCTATGTTCCCTGTATATTCAAAAGGAAAATATCCTATGCTGTTTTGGTATCAATTTTCTTCCAGGAGTAATGCTGTTTTCCTGTAGTAAGAAGGATACATCCATTTTCACGTCATGCAGTCCCACAGGAATGCTCACTGCTTGAAACGAATTATTTACATGGAGGAGTAAAGGAATATATTGCTAACCAATGCATATTATTTAGGTTTGGTATCAATAAGCTAAACCAAAACAAAAGCAGTTCCTTACATATAGCGTAGCTCTACAAATGAAACACATGATATGCGGGACATACTGGAAGAACTCGTATAGAATTTCTGTCAGAAATAATAATAGGAATGAATTCACATGGATGTTTTTCAATCCAATTATAGCAAATGTATGTGACTTTAGCCAATGTCACAGGATTTTACCTATAAACATATTTATCTGTAAAGCTAGAACCTACCCATGTACTCTGATAATGATTTATCATTTTAAGCAGCTTAAAATATTTCCTCCTAAAGCTTTTCAAATCATTTTCACATACAGATTTTAATTAATTTGAATTTTCTTGTGTTGTTCTGGTGTTTGCTTTTCTGTTAATAGAAATATAGAAGTGTGTATAGGAACAGAGAATGAAAAGTGTGATTTGACAAGAGAGACTATAAAAGCTCCTAAGGACAGGGCAAATATAACATATACATAGTATAACCACCTCTTCTATGAACAAAAGCATTAACTTTTTCGTTAAAGCTGTAATAATTTATCATGTAAGTCTGCTTGTGACTTTATTATCCCATTGATATATGAAGGAGCTGCACATTAAAATCCCATTAATACCTTGTGCCATTGATAAAATAGACCCTTTTAGCTTACAAATCATTGAAAGTAAAAACAATCATGCTTCATAGCCTCATTCTGGAAAATATTATTATTTTGTAGTGTTCAACATAAAGCGCTGTGCAAACAAGAAATGAAACAAAGGTCATTGCACTGAAAAACCTTGAAGTGTAAGAATGGGCAGAAAAGCCACATGACTGTATACACGTGGAGGATCTTGTAAAACACTATCATATTATCCCATGCTACAAAGGCTTGTCATCAGGTTTTTAGTAAGGTTTTTAGTAAGGTATTTGACGCTGTCTGTCATGGCATACTCCTTGAGAAGATGGTGTCTCATGGCTTAGACAAGTGTACTCTTTGCTGGGTAAAAAACTGGCTGGATGGACGAGCCCAGAGGGTTGTGGTGAACAGAGTTAAATCCAGTTGGCAGCGGGTCGCAAGTGGTGTTCCCCAGGGCTCAGTGTTGGGGCCAGTTCTGTTTAACATCTTTATTAATGATCTGGATGAGGGGATCGCGTGCACCCTCAGCAAGTTTGCAGATGACACCAAGTTGGGAGGGAGGGTTGATCTGCCTGAGGGTAGGAAAGCTCTACAGAGGGATCTGGACAGGCTGGATGGATGGGCTGAAGCCAATTGTATGAAGTTCAACAAGGCCAAGTGCCAGGTCCTGCACTTGGGTCACAACACCCCCATGCAGCGCTACAGGCTTGGGGAAGAGTGGCTGGAAAGCTGCCTGGTGGAAAAAGACCTGGGTGTGCTGGTTGACAGCTGGCTGAATATGAGCCAGCAGTGTGTCCAGGTGGCCAAGAAGGCCAATGGCATCCTGACCTGCATCAGAAACAGTGTGGTCAGCAGGACCAGGTAAATGATCGTCCCCCTGTACTCGGCACTGGTGAGGCTGCACCTTGAGTATTGTGTTCAGTTTTGGGCCCCTCTACAAGAAAGACATTGAGGTGCTGGGACATGTCCAGAGAAGCACAATGAAGCTGGTGAGGGGCCTGGAGCACAAGTCTTATGAGGAGCGGCTGAGGGAGCTGGGGTTGTTTAGTCTGGAGAAAAGGAAGCTGAGAGGAGACCTTATTGCTTCCTACAACTACCCGAAAGGAGGTTGTAGTGAGGTGGATGTCGGTGTCTTCTATCAGGTAACTAGTGATAGGATGAGAGGAAATGGCCTCAAGTTGTGGCAGGGGAGGTTTAGATTGGATATTAGAAGAAATTTCTTTACTGAAAGGGTTGTCAGGCATTGGAACAGGCTGCTCAGGGAGGTGGTGGAATCACCATCCCTGGAGGTGTTAAAAAAATGTATGGGTGTGGCACTTCAGGACATGGTTTAGTGAGCATGGTGGTATTGTGTTGACGGGTGGCCTCGATGATCTTAAGGATCTTTTCCAACCTAAACAATTCTATGATTCTATGTTTCTATGCACCTCAGAAAAGAACTTGCCTCTATTTTCTCATTAGCATCTCCACAGATAGAGTTTTGTTCCCCCCCCTGCCTCCAAAGCCTCCCCTGTCCCAGCTGAAACAAGCCTCACTCCTTCAGGCTCTTCTCATGGGGCACACAGCCCAGCCAGAACCATCCTGATGACTCTTACCTGGACTTTCTTGCTTATCAACATTTTTGTTGTAATGGGGAGCCTAAAAATGGACACACTCTTTCAGATGCAGTTTTACGGGTGCTGAGTGAAGAGGAAGAGTCACTTTCCTTGATCTTCTGGCAGTGCCAGTGTTCACGCAGCCCCAGGGACTGTTGGTGTTCTTTGCTGCTAGGGCACACTGCTGCCTTGTGTTTAGCCAATGTCTGTTAGGAGCCCTCAGGCCCTTTCCAGTACAGCTGCTCTCTAGCCAGTCAGTCCTCAGCCTGTCCCAATGCATTTGTCCTCATCAAATTTTATGAGATTCCTGTTGGTCCATTTCTCTATCCTGTCCAGGTCTTTCTGAATGATGCCTCCATCCTGGAGCATGCTGACTACATCCTACAGGGTTTTTTGTTATCTGCAATCTTGATGACATTACCCTCTGTGTCCTCCTCCAGCTTATTGATAATGATATGAAGCAGATGCCTGAAGAACTCATTTGTAACTGAACCCCAGTACAGTATGACCAATTATCCTCACCCTTTAAGCCCACTGCTTTTCTCTCACACACATGGCCAGTCATTTTGTCATAAAAGGCAAACAGGTTGGTATGCATCATTTACTGTTGGTATAGACATGCTGGTTATTCTTAATCACCTTCTTCATATCCCCAGAAATGTCTTCAAGCATGATGTGATCAAAGATTGTCTAACAGACTGAAGCAAGGCTTACTAGTCCATTTTTCATGAGATCATTCCTTTGCCCTTTTTGAAGATGGGTGCACCATTTGCCTTTCCCCATCATCTTTGACCTTCTCTGTAGAACCTGTAAGAAACAACAAAGAGTGATGACAGTTGCAATGACAGCAGCCATCTATCTCACAGTGCTTGGCTGAAACCCATGTGGCTTCTTGTATGGGCTTCTGAAGAGATGTCTGCTTGAGTAGATCCACTTCCACTTCTGGTACTGCCTTTCCTCCTGAACCCTGTGTCTAGGCACAGAAGTCTGGGACACCTTGTAAGTGAGCACCAAAGCAGAGAAGGCATTTATTACCTCTGTCTTCTCTATGTCTTCTGGCACTAAATCTCCCTCCCCATTCAGCAGCAAGCCCATATTTTCCTTGTTCATCCTTCTACTGCTGATGGAGCAGTAATAGATCTTCTTCTTGCCCTTGAAACTCTTACAAATTTCAAGTCTAGTTGAGCTCTGGCTTTTCTAACATTATCCCTTCATATCCATGCATTTCTATATCCCTCCTCTGTCACCTGCTGTCACATCCATCTCTTGTATATCTACCTTCTTTCTGCATTAGAACTCAGTCTGAATTCCCTGCTCAACCAAGTCAGCCTTGTGATACAACTATTTGATTGGTGAATATTGGGATGTAGAAAGGATGAAGGGAAACAAAGGCATATACATTTTTTTAAATACATTTGGTAAACAATTTTCTATGTCTAAAATTGCAAAATATTTTTCAGTAGAGGAATATATTCTTCAACCTCTTTCTTGCTGTGTAAAAACAATCCATTTTCAAAATTAATTAAAGACTGACACCCCACAAGCTAAATTTCAGTCCACAGTGGAACTTTTCTATTCTAATGAATATTTTTTGAATCCCATTAATTTTGAAATAGATATTTCCAAAGGTCACTTTAGTCAACAGCTGATACGTTAGCAATCTATGAAGTGGAAATAATAACTTTAACAGACAGAGGCAGAAAAGAGGTTGAAGTCCCTACTTATTACTTTTATATCACTAAAATTACTTAGAACAAGAAGGCACCTTGTTTTGGTTTTCAATTAGAGGGCTTATATTTATAATCGTATTGCACTTCAGCATTTTTCATTAAATTTGGAGCATTGACTTCATTTGGAGACCTTTCAAGCCTTTCACTCAGTTATCCATCAAGCTGTACTACATTGAGTTGTCAGACAAAGCATGTAATGACTAAACTTTTCAAAAAAACAGATGTTAATGTCTCTTGACAAGGAAATATTTTCTTATCACAAAATTATGAAATGCCTTTAGGGCTGTTAGTGAGACATAAACAACATTCATCAAACTTGATTCCTTTTTCATCTGATGCAGGAGCCGCACAGGTTGCTCTCCTTTCAGTTCAATGTCCTTAGAATAGCTATGTGTTAATTCATGATTAACATTATAGTAATAATATAAAATGGCAAAAAAAAATATTTAATAATTAAATTTAATAATTAAATTTAATAATTAAAATTGAGAGTAAACTGTGTTGGGGGGGGGTGTTTTTCTTTTTTCTGGCAAGGGGTTTCTACCACTGGAATAGCCCACCAAATGAAATTTAGATGTAGCTGGAGCTTTTAAACTAAGACTGGATTTTTTTTCTAAAAGATTTGGTCTTGCTTCACTGCAGTTTATCATTCTTAGTAATGCTCCCTTACATAGCTAGGGAATACAAATCCCTTCACTATAAAAATCACTGGGTAAAATTCTAATGGCTGCTTGTTATGCAGGAAGTGAGATTAGAAAGTCATAGGTTTAGTCAGTTTTAAACAGAGAAAATATAACTTTGTTCTTACACAAGAATTTCCCTATATAAACAGTGATTCTCTCCTAAAAAAAAAAAAAAAAAAAAAAAAAAAAAAAGTGGTTTTAGAATCAAAGAATGAAGAATGAATTATATTCTACTTCTAGTATTGGGTCTACAGTATTCTTGGGAACAACTTAGTGAAATTTAATAGTTTGTGATTCAGAGGAAATCAAACTAGATTTTTTTTTTTAATAATTTCTACTGATTTATGACTGATTATGACTGAGAAAATTCTGTGTCTCAGTTTTGCCAGCTGAACAGTGTGAACAGAGTAATTCATCATAAAACATTCCTACGGAATCATTGAAGCTTCTAGGGGTGGTTTTATAATTATTTTGTTTGTTTATTTATGTGTAAGCCAGGAGGTGTACATAAACTTATTTAAGATCCAACCAGTTTTGTTTTGGGACACTATTAACAACAGGCTCAGTTGTTCTAATTCCTTTATCCTACAGTAAAACTTTCTAGAGGGCTGCATGCAGAGATGGCTGCATGCAGAGACTACTGCCTGTGGTCCATCTTGTTTTTTCACTGATATACATGCTGCTGAAGCTTCACCGTCCTTGCACTGGAACTAAAATTTCCTTCAATGTGTCTATGTGTTCTCCAGTCACACCTCCAGACGCAGTACAGCAGAACCTAAGCCTATGCCATTTGGGACTGTTACAAAGGTTTTACCCGATAAAACTGGGGAACTTGAAACAGCAAGTTGTCGAACTTAAATATTGGGGACTTCTTTTTTTGAGGTAATATAATTTCAGTTCTCAATGAAATAAATGCATTTCAACAAAAACTTTAATTTCTCCAATCAAGATATATTGTGGCAATTAGCTACCATAATGAACAGGGGCAAGTACTAAGTCATAACATCCCAGAGGAAACTTTGAGAAACCCAGTCCATTCCCATCTATCTTTATGTAAGGTAAATGAATGACATATTTTAGAGGTTGTCATTGTATTCCTAATAATGACTTAATGTATTTTGTCCTCATTATAATACCTATAGGCATTTTTGAACAGGAATGTCATATCAAAAGAAAATACAATGCTCTTTTTCAGATTTTAATCCTCTTGCAAGAAGTGTCCTTTATTACAAGACTAGTTTTGGAATTTTAATTCTGACTGTAAAGAATTTCAATAGATTCTACCTCTGCTCCTTTTTACAGGCACAGTTCACTTTCAACCAATTTTCAGAGGAAGATATTTTCAAGATCTAAGCTAATAAAAAAATGGACACTTCTTAACTGATACTTCAATATCCTTTAAACTCTATATGATAATGTGAGGAAAACATTTAACTACAGAAAGGATTCTCCCTGCATGACAGTGGAAGAAAAGAGTTGAAACCTCAAGTTTTCAATACCAGAGCAACATGATCCAGATATAATTTAGTGTGAAATGTATTCTAATATTAATCTCTAACTTCTTTCCCCAGCTTCTCTACCAGAATATTTTACAACATAGATGGATATTTCAAAAAATTTACATCTGTTTTATCCTTTGAGAACTGAACAGATACTGGGTTTACATATTAGCTTAACATTTCTTAGTGTTATGCATGGTAGTCCTTTGCAGTAATTTAACTGAGGCAAAGCTGGCAGCAGAAATCCTCGGAACTCGGATGCCCAGTTTTATTTAGGCATCCATCCCTCATTATTTGAGAATTACCAAAAAAATACACATTCAATTTAATAACCCACCTCCACCATTCTACTTCTCAGAAATGAAATTCTAATATTCTTTGAAATTGTCTTATTACTGGCCATACAACAGTACAAACTAATAAAAGAGCACAATGTTTTATAAAGGCAATTGGGTTTATAAGAATTTCATATGGCCCATTCTTCTATAACTTCCTACTGAGTAATAAATAAAATGTGTTCATACAAGACTTAAAAAATGGTCACACAGAATTGAGTATGTGAGTATGTGGCAGTGAGTGAATAATGACAGGCCCACATCAGCAGTAGTAAGCAACTAATCTGGAACAACATATGCAGAATTAACTGAAGTTCAATTATCTGGATTAAAAAGCCTCCTAGGAACAATGGAGAGAGACATAATATTAAAAAAAAAGAAGAAAACAATCCATATGTGGCTTTTGGAAAACAAGAAGTCTGTATAAATAATGAGAAATGAACATCTAGATCATTATATGGTTGTGTTTTGCCAAGAGATTTTTCCTGGTAGGATTTTGCCTTTGCTGAGCTACCTTTCTTTGAGGAAGAATTCCTTATTTGATCCAAACTGTTATCTTGAGTAAAAGAAAATAAAATAACTTTATTGAATAATACACAGTATAAAGTAGTTCATGGTTTTTCCTACATATTCACAAACTGAATTGTTCATCAGTAAGGATGTATTTAAATGTTAGAACTTTTGTGTTGTAATGGTGGAGAAGGAAAAATAGAGGAAAGCAACAATGAAAGACGACCATAAATATGTCTTATTTTTCCATTTTTTTTTTTTAAATATGTAATTTCTCTACTGCTTCTGTTATGCCCAAATTAACAGTCATTCACACAGTTCAAGGAATAGCATGACTTTGGCCAATTTTTATCTATCTCTAATCAATAGGTCTGCATACAGATGGCATGGCTGAAAGGATTTCACTGTTACTAGTCCCACCAAAAGAGATGACTTTTCTCCCCTGACATTTTTTTGCTCATGTCAACACAAGCCCTGCTGCCACTCACCAGGTTTGGTACTCATCTGGCACTTTAGTGAGCCAAATAAATGCACTACTTAACTTTTTAGTTTTGTTTTGTTTTGTTTTCCTGAGGTAGAAATGAATACTAGAGCTAGCACAAGTGAGCTGCAGGAGTATGTTACATACACAAATAATGTTATGAGCAAAAGGGAACATACTATGTGTGTGAAGCTAAAAATTTGCTTCTGGCATGAGTAAGTTCTTAACAACTTAATGAGTATAAAAACAGTTGTTATGACTACAGAAAAAACTCATTATAATGCAATCAAAATAATTGTATGGAAAGACTTCCTAGAACTTATGTCTTTTTGGTGTTATGTTCATCCTTCTCTGTCTCTATGGGTCCTTGTTTTGGGCTTGTGTGGCAGGGTTTGGTAGCAGGGGAGGGGCTGCAGGGGTGGCTCATGTGAGAAGCTGCTAGAAGCTTCCCCGACTCCAAGTCGGACCCGCCTCTGGCCAAGGCTGAACCCATCAGTGACAGTGGTAGCACCTCTGGGACAATGTATTTAAGAAGGTGAACCTTCTTAAATAGGAAGGTGAACCTCCCCACCTGCTGGGGGGGAGGAGATTGGAATGTGCAGACACTGAGGTCGGTGAGGAAGGAGGGGGAGGAGGTGCACCAGAGGAGGGGATGCCCCTGCAGCCCATGGTGAGACGGCAGGCTGTCCCGCTGCAGCCCATGGAGGTGAGCAAGGGAGCAGATGCCCACCTGCAGCCTAGGGAGGAGCCCACACCAGACCAGGGGGATGCCCCCCAAGATGGCTGTGACTCCATGGGAAAGCTGCTGCTGGAGCAGTCTGTGCCTGAAGGACTGCAGCCCATGGAAGGGACCCACACTGGAGCAGTTGCTGAAGAACTGCAGCCCCTGGGAAGGACCTATGCCGGAGAAGTTCATGCACTGTGTCCCATGGGAGGGACCCCATGCCAAACAGGGGAAGAGCGAGGAGTCCTCCCCCTGAGGAGGAAGGAGAGGCAGAGACAACGTGTGATGAACAGACCCCAACCCACATTCCCTGTCCCCCTGCACTTCTCAGGGCGAGGAGGTAGAGAAAACAGGGATTGGAGTTGAGGCCAGGAAGGAGGGAAGGGTGGGGGGAAGGTGTTTTAAGATTTGGGTTTACTTCCCATTATCCTTGTTTTGATTTGATTGGCAGCAAATTAAATTGATTTTGGGTTTTTTCCCCAAGTTGAACCTGTCTTTTGCTTTAACCACCACAGTCCTATGGCTGACACATCAGTCCTCAAGGAGAATATAGAAAGGTGAAAAAAGGCCTTTGCTGTCCTGAAGTCTTTGTTAGGAGGGTTATAAACTTCATGGGTCTGTTGTTCATTTGGGTGGTGTGTGTTGAGGGGGTCTTGGTCTTGGACAGCAAGGCAGCAGTGGCAGGGACCTCAGTGACAAGGCACCCAGTTCCACAGGAGGACCTAAACAAGAAGAGCAGAGGAGGTTCTGTGAGGGTAGTTGGAGTCAGCCCCAATCCATAGAGCTAAGGCTGGTCCACAGCCAAGCTTCAGTCTATTAGAGATGATCTCAAACACCAGCAGCTGTGGCAGGGTGGGTGTTCCAGGACCCAACAGGTCAAAAGCTGAACAATAATCTTCCCAACCTTAGTTCACATCATTGGTGCCTTTTCAGTTCTTGCTTACAAAACATAACCCAGCAGTTCTAACTAAATAAGAACTGGCTGTGTTATGGCTATGCTTTAACTCCTAGTTATTACTTATTAGCTTCTCCAGTGGAGTAGTGGTATAAATTCTCCCAGCTCACTTCAGTGCAAAGCCAAACAATATATGCTAAGCTATTGCTAAAAGTAATTTCTGCTAACCAGTTTGATTTTAGACTGGGAGAAACTAGGTTTGTTTATATACTAAGTTACAAATTAAAGACAAGTTTGGAGGATGATATGCAGACCTAAACTCCAAATACGGCATTTAAGAACATATGTTATGGACTGAACACATGGTGCTGCTAAAAACTATAACCTTCCATTGTGCTTAATTTATTGCTAAATTTATTAACCAATTAAAAGTGTAGGAAAGACACATGAAAGAAGAAAATTGATATAAACATGACTAGGAATTGATTAAATGCATGGAGAAAGAGAGAAGTCCAAGGTTGCTTGGATTCAAGCTGACATAAACCTGAGGTAAAGCAGGAGAGGTAAATCTACATTACTTGCTGTGTAAGCGTTGCTACAGGCAACAGTGCATTGAAGAAATGTGAGAATCATCTACTATCAAGATGGAAGGCTGAAGAAGATTGTGTTCATGGGGTTCTTGGATGAGATGGAACTAGAAACCAGCTCTTGACGACCCAATATGACCTTTGGTGGAGTTGTTACACCCTCAGGTGCCAGAATATACACATATGAGTGCATGCACACACACAAACACAAATGCACATACATGTGTGTATTTCATGGGTAATCACATGTGTATTACATGGGTAATATATGTCCCAATCCAATGTCAGGGAAGGTTTCGATATGATCCCAAGAGTGAGATTAAGACACAAACGAGGTCAAATGCCATATACACAAAAGAGCTTTTATTATCAAAAGTATCAAAAGTAGAAAATAGTAGCGATAGGATAGAATGGAAGAAAAGGCAGAAATCAAGCAAGCAGTCGGGATAGAGTTGCAAGGATAGTCACCACCATGGATCCAGTGGCGTCCCGTTGGTCCTCAGTCTTCAATTCTTCAGTGGTGGGTGCACACCACAGCTTGTCTCCACAGTCTTTTATAGGGCATATTTCGATGAGGTATGCACATACGTATTGTTCATGCACTGTTCACACACTGCAGGTTTCACCTATCACACCACCTTCCTGTGATCAACCACAGAAACCAGTCTGTTATCTCAAAGACTACAGTTTCTGTAAGAATGGTAGCCTCCACATTCTTGCATGTTTGTTGGCTTCAGCCTGTTTCCTCTCCTGATTGCCTCAGTGGCCTGGTAATTGTCCTTATGGACAGAGGAATGTCCTGCTTAGACAGGCCATCCCAGAGACAAAAGGCTCGAGATAAACAGTTCACAATTCAGTGTCTCAGGTTAAGCAATCCTTGAGATGAATGGCTTGAGCTGACAGTCCAGTCTCTCACACCTAACAGCTGGAGATAACAATTCAGTCTCTCACAATATGCCATTAACCAGTATATAGCATGATTCCAACCCAAGCAAAGTAAGCATAAGATACTACATTAATTTCTAAGCATTTTGGATGACTTTCTATTTGATAAACAGCATTTCAAGATTTCTTGAATCCCAGTACTCACTAGTGAGACCTAAAGGCAAATGAGAAAGGCAAACAATAGAAAGAGCAATGAACATCAGTTTTTTGCAGGATTTTGGCAACATATTCCTAAGAGTTTGAGATATTTAGGAACATTATCTTTAGTAGTTCCACACAATTACCCTAACTTGGATTGAAAGCTACTAGATATCCAAATACTCCACTGGATGAGTAAATATATATTGCATACACATACTATATAATCTGAGGTACTTTCATTGTACAAACAGGATATGTAACTTAATTTATATTCAATTTATTTATAGCGAAGATGAATCAGTTTGGTACATAATGAAAAGGATTATTGACAGAAGTGGGTATTTCTGTTATTTCTTGAAAATTAAGTCAGCATGCAAATTTCCTAAATGACATTCAGGTCATTCTTCTATAATATAGAGAGCTTGTTCATATACAAGATAAGAAAGGAAGAAGCAAAATGCTGTTCATCAAGCAGAAAGTAATCCAAAATGCTTTGAAATTAGTGTAATACACTATGTTAAGTTTACATGGGTTGAACTCATGCTCTGTGCAGGTGGACAACTTATTATATGTATATGTGTATGTCACTCTGTCCCTGTGTGCACATGCATTTGTGTTTGCATATACCAGAAATTTTCTATTATGCAAACCAGATGTACAAGTTAATTTTTGCATGTTTACAAGAATTCTACAAAATAAAATTCTACCATAGCAGCAGGAGCTCTTTTAAATACACATTCTAAAAGGCATGCACGGTTAATTTTAGGCAGAAGCATTAAACCTCCTTACGGAAACAGAATTAGTAATTAGTAGAAAATAGTGAGGACTCAGATTCTTTGTATCTTTCTATTCAAAGTCCATTAACAGCTTAAGCTTATTTTCTAAATTCAAATTAATGAAAATAGTTCAATAAGCAATGAAGTCTGAATACATTAAAGTAGAATCACATCTGTTTTCTACAAATCTTAATGAATAGACCTAACCCCCCAAAAAAGAAGCAAAAAAAAAGGGAAGAAAACTGGCTTCATTCTGTCTTTTCTAATTAATGTAAATACAAAGGATAACGTTCTTGTGTTTTTATACAGGAACTTAGGAGAGCAATCATTATGAAAGACTCAGCACCTCACTGACTGCAAATGTGAATAGTATTGTGCGAAAAGCCATACTGAACAAAACTGGTTTTAAGCAAGTCCTCAATTCTTATGTCACTGATTTCTACATAATACATGAGATACATTCAGAATACATGTTCTGAATTTAAAAATAAATCTCAACCTCCACTCTGTTAGTCCTGAAGAACATTAACATGAAGACAGGAATAGTTTTGGCAATAAGCATCAACCAGGTTACCCACTAAATATTCCTGAAGTTCTACAGGTCATGCTAAGCCTTTGGCTATAATCATGCAAAAATTTCCTATGGCTTCCCTCTTTGTAGCTCACAACATGAGTAAACATCATTTTTGTAACCATACAAAAAGAACAAACCACAGGTTACTTTTTCTGCATATGATGACTTCAAAATAATTTTAAGAATGAAAACACTTAAAAAAGCATTCAGAGTTGACTTGGAGTGGTATTTTGATGCTGTTGTGTTTGTCTGAAGTCATATCTGAGGTGAGTTCTCTTAAGATCACTTTTACCTTTAGCTTTTTTTTTTTTCTTTTTTTTCCCCACTTTACACATAGGGAGGGAGAAGACTGACCCAGGAGAAATAAGGACCTTTGTCTTTTAAGTAATCTTTTCCCAAGTTTCTTCAGAAAGTACAGTATCTCAGTTTCTTAGCTTGTACTGCAATAGATATTATCAAATCTTTTAAGATAAATGCATATGCTTGTCTTTATTTCTTCTGTTGTCTCAACCTGCATGAAACAGGACACAGATTATGCCTCCATCTCTTCCCTTGTCTCTTGGTATGGGAAGAGCAAGGGTAAGATCTCCTCTACTGAGTAGTCCTTCTGTCAAGCAAGCCCAAGATACACTGCAGCAGTGCAATTTGTAAAGAACTACACCAAAGACACATCTATGAAAAAAAAAAAAAAAAAAAGGAAAATTAACTTAGCAGGGATGAGCTGTGTGTAAAACTTGTCCATTTGAAGACTGGTACTACATGGGACAATTATCAGAGGAAGCCCAATGTTTCCTACCTATGTATCTGTGCATCTATGACATCTCCTATTATCGAAACTCTTTCTACCTCCTCCTGCATTCTTTAACACATAAGTGTATTATGAAATAGAGGTGCATTTCTGTGCATATGTAGTTTATTTTATTTCTGCAGTGAGATAATCCATCACAAATCAGTTGAGGTTCCTTTTCAAACCTAGCATACAGCATATTTAGAAAGAGGCAAAAGGACTGTTGTTCCCAACTCCCTTTTGCAGTAAATAGGGACCAATCATAGATTACCATAACCACATCCTCCAAAATCCTGTTTGTTTAAAAAGTTAGGTCAAGTATTTCAATGTTTGAGAATATCTCTCTTTGCTTCTCTGATTTTTAATGCAGTAACAGGAAGACATGCAACCAGGACCAATTCTTCCTTTGAATCCCTAAAATTCTATTAATAGGTCAATCTCTCCATGAAAATGTAATGCTCCAAAATGTAATTTAGCAGTGTACTGGAGGTATAGTGCAAATTGTAATTTCCTTCTAAGAACATTGTTTAATGTGTTAAAGATATCTAAGACCCAAACACATTAAAGACAATAAAAAAAACTAAGGTCAAATTTAGATGGAATTTATGCAAGTAACTCCAAGAACATATAATTCAAAACATGGCACAGCAGCTGGTTTCCTGGTCAGATGATATGAAGCAAAGCCAGAGAAAGCTCATGTCTGTCTATACCCACCAAAACAGGTTTACTTTAATTCTGTTATGTTTTGTCTCAAAGATTTTTGCCTGGTCTTTAGAAAGATATACGTTAATTAGTAGTACAAGGAGAGAAAAAGAATCAGTGTATCTGTTTCTTTCTCAGGTGTTTCAGTCATACAAAGGCAATCCTGAGTTTGTTTTTCATAGTGCTCATTAGTAATTTTTTAGGCATATTAATCCCTACATTCAGACTTGCATTGTGCCCTCTCAGATCTTCTATATTTACTACCTAAATCTCTACATGTTGGATTCTATTAGTTAATTCATCACATATATTGTCATTTGTAGGCTGGAAGCCTCAGATGATATTAAATCCCTTGTGGAATGCACTTAATATTGTCGCTGTAACTAGTAGGACTCTGCCATTCATATTCATAAAAGTAAGAGAATAGGAGCAAGAGCATCATGGAACATGAACATTTATGTTGTAGAGAAATGTTCTTTTGTGATCTAGCTTGCTTGCTTTGAGGTTTTACAAAGTGTTATTCCTACATGGCCATTAAAGAAAATGATAGAAGTAGAACTCAAAGAAAGAAAATGCAATAGGAACAGTAAGTTTAACAGAGAAAACTTAAAAACTAAAAGAATTTATGTGCTTTTTCTCACCATCCATTTAATGTAATTCCTGTTGATTTTGTTTAAGAAATGTTTTAATTACACTTCACAGAAAACATATGGACACCTAAAATTGGAATTTTTGCGATGTTATTTAGAGAGACATAGAAAATAATCGTTACCGTAACAGATGCATGAACTTTTTAAATTATAATGATTTAAGAAGTATACAAATGCAGATATTTTATAAAATATTTTATATTTGTTATTTATTTTATAAAATAAACAGTACCTGAAGCTGCTGGAGGAAACACTTCTTCAGGCCTAGTACCTCCTGAATTTATGCTCACCAGAAAGCTCTATCAAGTGTCATAATTAAATCACAATTACTGAAATAATAGGCTACTTATGGAATAAGATATTCCTCAAAATTAATAAGCAGAACTGTTTGTTTGTGAAGACTCAAACTGCAGTGGCTGTCACAGATTAAGTGAAACATTATGAAATGACACATACAAAAGTCTTTTCCTATGAAACACAGATATTTTACTTATAATCTAATATTAGGTAAGAGTGGAACCTGGAAGAGTTATGAAGATGGTACTAGTTATGAAAGAAGAACAAGGTGCAGAATATGTCAGCAAACATACAAAAATGATACCAAACAGACCCGAGAGCGAGAAGGAAGATGCAACATCAACATCCTACTTATTCTACAAAGGATTTGAGATACTGATGACTTGTCATTACCCCATCCGTCCTTCACCAGACTAAAAGTCATCAACTCCGGGATGCAGTGAGGCAGTGGCCAGGTGAGCATAAAAGGAGAGAATGTAGTAGATACTAGGAAGCTTGTGTGTATAGTTTGATCTGAATATAATTTGAACCATTGCAGCTTAGTATCATTGTAACTGGATGTACTGATTTTATCTGGCATAGAGTTAATTTTCTTAACAGTAGCTTGTATGGTGCTCTGTTTTGGGTTTGTGATGGCACCAGTGTTGATAACACATCAATGTTTTCGGTTTTGTTGAGCAGTTCTTACACAGCATCAAAGCCTTTTGTGCTTCTCACCCCACCCCACCAGCGAGTAAGCTGGGGGTGCACAAAAAGTTGGGAGGAGACACAGCTGGGACAGCTGACCCCATCTGACCAAAGAGATATTCCAGACCATATGGCATATGCCCAAAAGTAAATACTTACACATTAGATGCATAGTACCAAGGACAATTCATTAGGACCATAGAAATTAATAGTAATCTTTCTGCTATATTATTTCCCAACAGTCCCACAGCACACCAAAAATTAGACACGATTTGTCTTTATGATGCAACCAACATGCAGTCAGATCCATAATCTTGCAGGTTCATTTCTTGTTATATTATAATAACATTGCAGACATTAGATGTGGAACTGCATGTGCTTTCTTTCATGGTACATGCACGCTTCCCACCACATGATGATGAAAGGATTGGTGAGTTTATTTAACAGGTTATGTGGTCAATGTGGCCAAAATATTGGGAATACTTCTCATAGGACTTTCTCTGGATAACAAACTAAGACTGGTAATCTTTTCTTTTTTTTTTTTTTTTCTTTTTTTTTTCTTCTTTTTTTTTTTATCCCTCATTCATAAAGTTGTTCTTCCTTTAGGTAGAGCCTAGTTTGGAATTAAAAAATTCATATTCTCCCAGGCAAACTGCATGCTTTACCACATGTGTGGTTCCCGAACATTGGCAGGGGAAAGTAGTCCTGATACTCTACACCACATGGGAACTCAAATTTTCAGCACACTTACACAGGGCTAGTGAGAAGCCATTCCAACTTCCAGGGCATTGACACCATCACTAGCCTCTCAGCACAAAGACTGCTTAGAGACCAGCCAATTAATTTCCTTCTAAAGACTCCCTGGGAGTAAAATCCACCACTTTCCCCATCATCTCTGGGATAGCTGACAGGCGCAGCTGCAATAACCAGACAAGGTGTTTTGAAGAAAAGTAGCAGGTGCTGTGTCTAGAAAAGAAGCCTATATTCTTCCACTCTAGTAACTTTACTGGTACCAGATAAAAGGCTCTGTCTGATTTTGGATGTGGCATAAAACACAGTCTGTAAAAGTGAACTTGGATTAGAGGATCAGTATGTGTAGCCCTGAAGTTCAAAGGATTTTGATTTCTTTCTTTTGGGATACAGCTAATGTTTAATAAAAAAAGTCATTAAATAAAACAAACAGTAAGTGCCCAGTCAGCAAGTTGTGCTTACTGCCAGGAACATGTGGGGAACTTCTGTCTGTCACATTTTTTTAAATACCAATATAATTGATTACGTAGCCAGGTGGAAACCTGGTCATTTGATCTCCAAATCTGTGGACTTGTTTTCCCACATATTCCCTTGCCTGTTTTTAATCAATATAACAGAAACATATAAATACTTTTTCTAATTTTTTTGTATCCATTTCCTTTATTGATTAATGACTAATTGTGAAAGGCACAGTAGTGAAGTAAGCCAGCCATTTCTGAATCACCATTGCTTTAGACTCTTCTTTTAAAATGAAAGGAGTGCCCCCTAGTAGTGCTTTTTGTCCTAGATCAAAGAGTATTTGTAGAAGCATGTCTTGCTTCTCTTTGGCTCTTGGCTAGCACTAATCCTTTTCATAAGGATGACCAAGAAGGCCGGCAGATAATCAATTATTTACTTTGTCCTTAACTTGTTATGCTCTGAGGGATTTAGCATGTCAATCAGTGAAAAAAAAAAAAAAAAGATGCACTAACAGCTGTCATTTACCCATTTGTCTTAAGCTCAACAGACTCAAAACCTACATTCCATGCAGTACCATTTTGAAAGACCTGATTCCATATCTTGAGGAGTTTTTAGGGGGAAAAAAGTGTTTATGAGACTGAATGCATTTTAAGTGCAAGAATAGGAAAGCTTATAACTTGTAATATATACATAAATATACAGTCTGATAGCTATCACCAGACTAACTCAGAAGCAGCTCCACTGAAGTCAAATGAATGGTGCAACATATGAAACTGTAATGAAATAAAATCAATACTAGATATTGGATATAGAATTGTGGCTAGAAATTTGGGATTTTTTAATTTTCTTTTGTCTCATGTGTTTCCTTTATTGTTGTGAAAAATAGATTAAATCAATTTAAAAATTCCTGTAATCTATAAACCGGAAATTTGTATCATAGATTTCCAGACCAACCCCCTTCTTCTTTCAGGGTTTCTTTTATTCATGCAATTCAGATTCAAGTAATGCTCTAAGTAGTCTTGTGAAAAAATATAGAGAACTTTTCTTAAAACACAATTAACATCTGTATTTGCTGTAAGTTTACAAACATCTTCAGTTTTCAGTCCTTTAAGGTATTAGACATGTACTTAATTGAAGCATAAATCAGATGGGGTATAAATATGCTTAAAACTGGGCATGTCATGAACCAAGTCTGGCAATACTGTCACCTATAGTGTGTATCTATCAGTTATAGAATGTATTAGAATGTTTTAGAATGTATCCCTAAGAAAGTTAATGAGCATAATGGTTTTTTTCACAAAAGGTCCAGCAATAAGATAATTACAAAATTTAATAAGATATGGTTATCTGAGTGCAATTTAAGAACTTTCTGGTTTTTATATATAAGTTTCTAAAGCTTTATATTTCCTTCATGTTTAAAACCACTTTGTTGTTATTTCAGCTGTGCTTATACTCACTTCTACATTAAGTTAACTAACTTCAAATGCAAGCAGGCATATCTATTTCTAACGCTATCTGCATACAAATAGATTTTGCACAGTTCTCTGTGGTGCAGTATAATTGTTCAAGTGATGTAGGAACAAATGTGGCTTTGAATTCATCTGAGTTTCTTCAGAGCTGGAGAGACTCAAAAGGTATTTTAAGTTTCAGCAGCTTTTCTTGACAGCTCTTACAAGCCACAGAGTTATCTAGATTCTTCACAGATTATTATATGGTATCCTTGTTCTCTACCATCCCTCTTCATCACTACATATCCTAACCATATTCAGCCCCTGTCACTATCATTCACTGAACTGCTTAAAACACGGGGAAGATCACGTAATGATTGGGATGACTCACCAGCTAGAACAAAAGATTTTAACCCCCTTTTTGCCTTAGGCATTGCTATAAAGGGGTCAGAGTGGGAGGTAAGAATCTGATATACCATATTTAATGAGAAAGCATTTCCTGTTGAGAATTACTTTCAAAATTTCTGAAATCTCACTCATACTCAGTGTTCAGCCAGTCTAAGAGGAGGACATGATTACAACCAATTTAAGATCTTAATTCCACTGAACGACCCTGTTGCTTTGGAAGAATAAAATAACAATATTTTACATTCTAAAGTATTCAGATTTGAGAATCAGCCTTCAATAACATTTATGTCTTTATGGCTGCCAAATTATGAAAAGACTTTATTCTGCAATGCAGTGAGGTACAACCACTCATCAATTACATTTCATTGCCTCACTGACTATCTATAGTGTGTTTTGTTCTCACATATTACTGCAAAATAAACAATCAAACACACACACAAATAGCAACACAACCTTTGAGAGGAATGGAACTGAAAAGAAAGATTCAGGCAAAATTTCAAATAAATGTGATTTTTTCCTCTACTCAATAACATTACTGGCATTTCTGTGTGGAGTTCTCAATGAACTGATTATTACTATTTTTAGGAAAAAACAGATAGGACAGCTTGACACTGACCTCATTCATATCACTGTACATGATGCTATACTAGTGACATTAACTAATGTTGGTAATTAATAGAAAGATAAAATAATCAGTAAAAGTTTGAAACTCTATCAAAAAATCAAAATGATTTCAACATCCATGGGAAATAATAGATGTATACAATCTTGAATTCACAAAGCTTCCTCAGAAAAGTGGTAAGGGAAAACCCAGCAACTTATGGCATAAACTGAGTAAGTTAGTCACTGATGTACATTGTACTAGCATAATTTCATAGTTACTATGATTATCAGAACTGCTGCAGAAAAGCCATCCTAACCAATACCTTAATGCATTATGTGGTTCAAAAAATAAGGCACAGTTACTGTCCCCACTCCCAGCTTTCTACGTTAAATATACGGAGAAGATAAAAAATGTAAAGATAGAAAGGGGTGAAAGAATTCAGCAAAAAATGTACAATAGATCAGTGTAGTTGCATGCATATAGAAGCTTACCCCTCAGCTAAGGGAGAAAAATCCTCCTTCTTGATCCTAAGGTCAGTGACACTGAAGGCCCATCCAAACAGCAAGATTTTTGCATTAATTGTTTCAGCATGTAATGATCTGAAGACTTTTTGATCTAACTAAACAAAACAGATGAAACATAGAATGTGAAACTGCAGTAGAGGAATGAATGAATTTCAAACAACTTGCCTTCATCTGACATACTCCAGAGCACAGAGATTTTTCTTTACATGATGATCCCATGAATGCTGGGGGTTCTACTATTTTAGTCCACTTTCTACATACCTTAAACCTGTGTAGTACAGAACAGCTGAAAGTGGGATAAAGCGTATGCCCCAGGACTCTCAAGATTCTGATCCTGCCTAAAGTGAATGGTATCTTTCTACAGACTTTCTGAAGTGCAGGTTTTATAGACTTAAGGGCTCTACAGTGAGAATTACTTGATCAGAAATGAGAAATACTAATTGCCTGTTTGTTCACCAAGAGATAGTGATCCAGGAGAGATGCAAAGACAAAGAGGCTCTCAGTTTCACATCATGGCCAACAACTCTTACAAGTAGACATTTTCTGTGTCTATGCATGTGTGTGTATATGTGAATTTGTCTTTATGTGTGTATACATACCTAATATTTTATAACACCAAGCACTATTCTAGACTTTGGTAATTGTGTAAAGCTCAGTTCTTTTCAGTTACCATAGCAACAGGGCACTGCACTGAGATATGAGTAGTTTTCCCTTGATATGATTTTGATCAGCTCTTTCTGTTGCAAATTAATATTAGATTGGAAGTCAATAATAAATCAAAATACCTTTCTAAGCAGCAACTGAGGATGTTAACAGGACGAACAGCAGGAAGCATTAAGCCATTTAGCAGTCAGCTACTTCCACTAGAAAACAGTATAATACAGAAAGCAAGCTACTGATTTTTATGAAAACACAGTGGAAAATAGCTTCCAGGAGCATTTCAGTGCAGAACTAGTCATTTAGACTGCATGCAAAATGATAAGCTACAGTATTCTCCTCTGCATCTTAAGGCCTTCATTCCTAGTTTTTAATTAGACATTGCTTAACTCATTCTTTGTCTAAAGGACCTGGTGACTAGAGATGACACATTGCTATAAATCCTTTACACACACACACACTATCATCTCATGTAGGTGAAGCTATATTTACAAGCTTCTACTCAGAAGAAAAAAGCCAACAACTTACAGGAGAAAGAGAAAGGTCAATTACAATGAAAACAATGGACGATTTATGTAAAAAAATATTGTGCTTGATGGCATCATCTGCCTGTTTCTTTACAATTGTTTAAGAAAACATTAGTTGTCTTAAACCTACAAAACTACATGGAAGAAATCTAAATGTTTAATTTAATCTTGTAGAAAAGTGCTTATATGACTTCGGAGCCAGCATGCCTAGGTATTGAAATAGAAGTCAGTGAAATTTATGTAACCAACTTGCACAGTCATTTTTGGAAATGGAAGGCAGCTTGTCATGCAAGATTTACATCTAAATAGGCAAGAAATAAACAACCCCACGGAACCAAGAATTTCTCATTATTGCAGGGTTTTCCTAAACATATATTCTTTTCCTTTTGGAAATTCTGAATACATAGCATACAAAGATTTTGCATACTTGCTTCTGTTCTGATTACAAAACTCCTGACAGATACACCATGCACATACACATACCCACATTAAATACAACATACGCCTACCCACAGCTCTTTTTCTTAGGATGAATTCCTGGTGGCTTGAAAAGAAAGGCTCCAATGGAAATAAAAGCAGTGATCTCAATTTAACTATGCATTTCAGGGATATGCATGGTTGTATATGTTACTTAGCTAAATATGAATGATCTCTTTGTAAAAACAAGAGTCATAGAATGACAACTTAGACTAACATTCTTTCCTTTTGAATATACCATTGTTCATTTTCTACCAGATGAACTCTAATGTCTAACTTTTAAAGCTTGGGGTTTTTGTCCATGAACAGGTCTGTTAAACTATATTCTCCAAAAAAAGTCAGAAAGACTCAGCAATCTACCTTAATAATTTGTAAAGAACTATATGCTCACTCTATTTGAGTCACCCACTAAAATAATAAGAAAAACCAGCAAATTCGAAGTAAATATTCTGAGGTCACTTTTTACATTTGAGACAGCCTATTCATGAAAAACTTCACTGCATGACATTCCCTGTCTCTAGGCAGACATTTTAAAGTTGTCTCACATCAAATGAAGCTTGTGCACCAGTTTTATTAGCTTCTTACGATATGCTTTGCCAAGAAATATGAGACTCAAATAGCTATGTAAATTCATTAATCTCATAAAGCAATTAGTGTAAAATCCAGTGACTGCTAAATGATTCCAAATGAATTAGTTGCAACATAACATTTAATTTTCAGGAGTGTGTTCATGTATTTATGTTACATGGCAATCTTTACAAGACAAATGCAAATATTTAGACCCTAATCTCGCAACTGCCACAAAAGAAAACAGTTTTTCCTCACTGTTATATCAAAACTGAAAGACTGGTTCCCAAGGACCAGACATCGAGTAACCCACAGTTAGGGAGAGGTTTCAGAAAAGCTCAACTGCTGTATAGGCACTTCAATGTGCTCCAGATTTTCATAATTCTTGAGAAGAGACTAGCCACACTTAGAACATGTGTAGGCACATTTAAAAAATAATAATAATAATATTAATATTGCTTAAAGCATTGAGCAGATCCAGAATTGTGTCCTAGTCTCTCTTTCCAGTCAGCACAACTATACTAAACCAGGCAACTGTGCATGACAAGATCTAGACTCCTGTAAAGCAATCCTAAAAGAACAACAAACTTGGAAAGACTGAGGATCACCTTTTGGAGGAGAAAAAGAGGAAAATTCTGTCTTAACTGATCAAGAGCTACACTGAAGAAGAAAGCATAACTATTCTGTAGTGGCTGAATTTGATATTCAGATTAACAGCATATTAATCTGAAAGTCCCACTCTGCTACCATATGTATTATTGATAAGTAAGATAATTGTTGCAGACTCATAAGATGAGCACATGATCCTGCTTTCAAGTTTGCAGGAAGGTAAACTATGTCAAACTAGAAGTGATACAAACACTTGAGGGTTATCCAGACATAATGCAATTTCCCTACAAAAGATATAGAATAGGAAACCCAAAACCAGGAGAGGTTCCTGAGAACTGGAGGAGAACAAATGCCATGCTTACCTTCAAGAAGGGCAGGAAGGAGAATCTGGGGAGCTACAGGCCCATCAGCCTCAGCTCAATAGTGGGGAAGGTGATAGAACAATTAATCCTGGAAATAATTTCCAGACATGAGAGACAAAAAGTAGACTGGGAATAGTCAGCGTGGGTTCATGAGGAAGAAATCATGCCTCACTAACCTAGTAGTCTTATACAACAAAAGATCCAGCTAAGTTGATGTCGTGGTTTAACCCCAGCCAGCAACTAAGCACTATGCAGCCACTCATGCACTTCCCCCCTCACCCAGTGGGATGGGGGAGAGAATCAGGAAAAAAAGTAAAACTTATGGGTTGAGATAAGAACAGTTTAATAGAACAGAAAAGAAGAAACTAATAATGATAATAACAACAATAATGAAATTACAATAATAATAATAAAAGGATTGTAATATATAAATGATGCACAATGCAATTGCTCACCACCCACCAACTGATGCCCAGTTAGACCCTGAGCGGTAATTCCCCCAGCCCCACTCCCCACAGTTTATATACCGGGCATGATGTCACATGGCATGGAATATTCCATTGACCACTTTGGCTCAGCTGTCCTGGCTGTGTCTCCTCCCAACTTCTTGTGCCTCTCCAGCCTTCTTGCTGGCTGGGCATGAGAAGCTGAAAAATCCTTGTCTTTAGACTAAACATCACTTACCAACAACCGAAAACATCAGTGTTATCAACGTTCTTCCCATACCGAACTCAAAACCACAGCACTGTACCAGCTACTCGGAAGACAATTAACTCTATCCCAGTTGAAATCAGGACAGTGGATGAGGGGAGAAGAGCGCATGCTGTTTAACTTGATTTCAGCAAGGTTTTGGACACTATCTCCAGACACAGCCTCATAGGCAAGCTAAGAAAGTACAGTCTAGATACGTAGTGAGGTCAACCGAAAACTGACTGAACTGCCAGGCTCAGAGAGTTGTGATCAGCAGCACAAAGTTCTGCTGGAGGCCAGTTACTAGTGGTATATCCTGAGGGTTCTGTCAGTACCCTGCAGGTATTAATAGGTCTTAAGAACCCTGTGCACCTCTGTCCCGATCCAATATCGGGGAGGGTTGTTAAATGATCCCGAGAGTGAGATTAAGTCACAAACAAGGTCAGATGCTGTACAACCTTACAACTTTCATTTCCTACAACAACCAATAACTGCGACAGAACAGAGGGAAGAAGAAGAAAAAGAGGCAGACCTAAGCAAGAGAATGGAAAAGAGGTAGCAAGACTACTTACCACCACCACGAAGCCAGCAACGTCCCGCTGAGTCGGTTCCGACACTGGTGGTGGAGGGTCGGGTTCTTCTGCTGCCAGTCAGGTGTCTTTCCTTCAGATCCAGGTGTCACAGTCCTTCCGATGTCTTCCAGGTTCAGGTCTTCCTCCCCGCTCTTTTGCTTATTGAGGGGGGGAGTACGCCATTCTTTTATTGTCCCAGTCTCCACGATTTCTCTGAAAAGTCCACCCGTTTCCACAGCACTCATTACCCTATCGGGCAAGCACAGCTCGGCAGGCGCAGATGTGGTGGTTTCTTCGGTGACGTCTTGTGCGTACTCCCCTACAACAGCAGGATGTTGAGGCAGCAGCAACGTGAGTCAGCAAGTCAGCACAATCCCTCACAATCTCACCAGGGCCTCTTCCCACAATCTCTGCCCATGAGCCCAGGGGGCCCTCTACTCAGCGTTGGTGAGATCACATCTGGAGTGCCATGTCCAGTTCTGGCTTCCCTCCCAAAGAGGCATGGACTTACTGGAGCAAGTCCAGTGAAGGGCCAGAAAGATGATTAAAGGATCGGAGCCTCTGGCATATGAGGAGAGGCTGAGAGAGCTGGGACTGTTCAGGTTGGAGAAGAGAAAGCTCAGAGAGATCTTATCAATGTGATTGAATATCTGTAGAGGGGGAATAAAGAAGGTGGTGCCAGACTCTTCTGAGTGGTCCCCAGTGACAGGGGAAGAGGCAATGGGCACAAACTGAAACACAGGAAATTGCATTTAAAACACAAGAAAAACACTTTTTTACTGAAGATGGTCAGATGCTGGAACAAGTTGCTCAGAGAGGTTGTGTATTCTCCATGCTTGGTGATATTCAAAACCCAACTGGACATGGTCCCAGGTGTGCTGACCCTATCCAAGCAGGGGGTTGGACTAGATGATCTCCAAAGGTCTCTTCAGCATCATCCATTCTGTGATTCTAAACAGATGATCTAAATCTCTAGAATTCACCTGCATAAGCAAAACCACTTTCTTTTCCACGTAAGATATTTCCTGTTATGTATTCTGTTTCAGAAGTCATATAATCTTATTCCCAGTGAGGAATCACAAAGAAACCACTTGTGATATTCAAGTGAAGAGCGTATCGGTGGACGACTAAAAATGAAGTTATGTCTACAATTTCTGTTCAAGCACCAGGAGGTATTTCATTATTCTTAGTCTCTAGCATAACTGAAATAAGAAAAGACTGCAGATCTTGTTCTTGAATCCTGTTCACTTCTCAACCCAGTCCAGCAAGATACCCAGTGAGGTCCATGGAATATGTCACTAAAAGCTATGGAAAATTCTAATGGTTCTTTGTCATTACTTCATAAATCTTATGAATTTATTTCAGAGAAGACATACCTTTTTGACAAGCATTTGCAGCTCTGCAAATCCACTGTCATCAAAAAGATGGCATGTATTAGAATAAATTCAACAGCTCTAATAAACCAACTTCCTGAATTGTGTTACATGGGAAGTTTATAATGTTTAACCACTTTGACCACTTTTGCAAAAGGAGGATTCCGTTTTCTACAATGAATTTTCACCCCTGTATGTCAGAAAATGGCCTCAGTAGGATAAGTTAAACAGAACTTTAGAAGAACTCTGAAATTAATAAAACATATGAAATGAATAGGTGAACATGAAAAGAATATCAGCAGGGAGAAGGACACAGGATGAGGAGGGTGACAACACTAACATCACTTACTAGATTATACAGTCAGTGACTGGGCTTTTCTAATCCAGTGGTTTGGGAAGTAGGTTTGGCAGAGGTTTGGCAAGTTGGAAATAAAAATGAAATTTGTATAATCCTAGGAATCAAAGCAACAACAGGGATGAGTAGAAACCACTAGTGCAAGATGATTTTTTTTTTTTTTTTGTGAATTCAACAGAAACACTGAAATAATAGGCTTGAGATATCTATCTTTAAGATTTCTATAACGAGATCAGAAAATCTAACTTTTCTAGGGTAAAACTGAATGATAAACACAAAAGCTTGTAAAGAAAGTACAGATATGGATACTTGGGCAATTATGAAATAGTATCTAAAAAAAAATCACCATGGAGACAGACTAAAGTTCTTCTGTGCTAATACCAGTGAACTGCTAGCAATCTCTAGTGTTGGATATGCACGGAGATGTCTGCAATGTCATCACAAGCAAATCTTACCAAAAATTGTACCATGATGGAACTATAAGTTACCATGGATGACCTGGCAAACTAATGCTAAGTATAATGCTTGGGATTAGACATTATCCAAAGGAACATATATAACTTCAGCATGAGAGACATAAGGAAACTAATTTTTTGTAATTCCAGAAAAACCTTATGGGAATGCACATGGTGGACTCACATGTGGAGACTCAGTGCGAGGGAAGTAAAGAAGGTCTGGATTTGAAGGAAGCAATTATTTAGAGGTCTTTGCTCAACAACTTTAGACTGAGTCTGGAACACTGTGTCCATTTTTCACATACACACACAGTGTAAGAAAAATGTCTATAAATGGGCAAGCTCAGCAGAGGGTCCCCAAGACACTCAGGAGCTGGAGCACTTGCCCTGTAAGGAGAGGCTGAGGGAGTGAGGCTTGTTCAGCTTGGAGAGTAGACAGCTTCGGGGGTGGTCATGGTGGTGCCTAACATCAGTCTTCCTGTACTTACAAGGAGGTTACTGAGAAAACAGAGACAGATTCTTCACTGTGATGACAACAAGAGACAAGGGACATAAATTGATGGAGGGGGTGTTCCACCTGGATATATGGTAAAAAAAAAAACAAACAAAAAAAAACAACAACCTATCAGGTTAATTAAGCATTGGAACAAGTTGCAGAGAGTTTGTGGATCTCCATCTTTGGTGGTTTTCAAGATCCAAGTGACCTGCTGCAGTCTAAGAGATTTGACATGAAAACTTTTTTTTGAGAAATCTTTCTGATTTTTGTAACTTATTTTCATGGCTTTGAGTCGCCCATTATTCCATTCCTTATTTTCCTTCCTTCTTTCTGTAGGCCTTGATCCAGTAAGAAATTAATGATCTTATCAAGTACCTTGCTCTTGGATTCTAAGCAGGAGAAGACCCCAGAGGGTTACGCATACATACACATCACTAGATGTTGTTGTTCCTCACATTTTCTCCTGATTTCCATTCACAAGAATGAAAATATAACTGCATTATTCTTAACCCAGAATACCTTTGGCATTTTTGGAAAATGGTACCATGTAGTACTTTGGAGAAATTTCTTAGCCAATATAACTCAATGTATTACAAATGAAGTTGAAGGATAGGTTGATCTCTATTAGTAGATTTTCCTTACCTTTTCTGGAGAAAAAAAGTAGAGGAACTGTTCTGTGATGCCTCTTTTCATTTAGAATATGTATTTTATTATTTCTTGAATATTTTAGTTTTACCCAATGCAATAATAGTTCATTCATCAGGGACACTATGCCAAATTGACTGTAAAGTAGGAATGAAGCATTAATATTTAAACAGCTATTACATTATTCTTAAAATATCTTAAATGGCTGTATTAAAATA
Organism: Astur gentilis; assembly: GCF_929443795.1. Classification (NCBI taxonomy): domain Eukaryota; kingdom Metazoa; phylum Chordata; class Aves; order Accipitriformes; family Accipitridae; genus Astur; species Astur gentilis. The sequence continues at coordinate 29,916,928 of NC_064887.1, forward strand.
ACAAAGCTATAGTTAAATCAACAGTTCCTGTCTTTTAGATTCAGCTGGCTACAATCATACTACTAGCCAGATAATTAAGCTTTGGTACATTTGCGTTTTGGCTACTAATAAGTTAGAATGGACAGCAAATACAACCAAGGAAATAGCACAACATATTCCTTTAATAGCTAATATTTAAAAGCTGAATAGAAAACTATAGGAAAGCACTGGAAAAAATTCTTAAACAAAAAAAAAAAAAGCAGCATTCCTAAAATTATAGCATAAAACATGCAGATTTTGTTCCTGTGCTTCATTTATTTATTTATTTTACTCTTACAATGCTTCCCCTGGGGTTGTCTCAAGTACACATATTATCTTATGTCAATTAATTTCCCCTGAAAGTAAAATTGAAATGCAGTTATTTCTTCCCTTCATATTCTTTTGAAGAACCCATTTCTTGTCTTGCAGTTATTGAATTCAACTGAAAAGAGTACATTATGTACTAATCACATTTTAACATCTAAAAGTATAGTTTACATTCACTTGTAAGCCTGGTAAGGTAAAGAAGAATAAAGCCCATGTGCTTAAATTCTAAGATCTGTAAGATTCTGACTTACTGTTTTAGAAATAATTTCTGGCACTATTTAAATGAACACTTCATATTAGCTGGTTATATCGATGTGTTTCGCATTAAAAAATACAAAAATAAAATAAATTTTAAAAAGCAAGAAAAGCAGACATAAAGGTTACCCAGTTTTGTAAACAGACTTTAAATATTATGGTTACTGTAGTCTTCTCTAAGATAACATGACAAGTTCTCTGCCCTTGTAGCCACTATAACAAAATAATCCAGTTTGTAAAACACTGAGTGGTTACATGGAGTTTTTCACTTCCAATATGTGCTTATGGTCTTCATCTTGAATAACGAAAAGCATAGAAAAGGAATGTACAATGACAGAATTGAATGAATGAAATTTCACTTACAGGGCATACTATCATAAAAATTATCACTGAATGAAATAACTAAATGCTAAATTCAGAATACCACATGACTTGGCATAGATTCAGTGCTGTGAGCCAGGATGAGGGCAAGAGGTATGAAAATTGAAATTTACAGTAAAATACACATATAGCAATTCTTGGAGGGAAATCTTGGAAAGAAAGAAGAAATTGTGTGTTTATAAAGCTGATGGAAACAAAGTATCAGCAATAAAGTGAAAGCTTAAAGTTTTATGGAACTACTTCTTCACAACCAGTATTAACAACATTTCTTCACAAAGAGATAAATAATTTAGTTCCCTGAGGACAATAGCCTTTTTTTGTTTGTTTGTTTTCTTTCTTCCCCTTGCCTTTCACTTCCCTTCTTTTTTCCCCTTTCCTTTTTTTATTCTTTTCTTTGTTCCCCAGAAACATACAGCAGAAAACTTTAGACAAGTTTTACCTTCTCTATATTCTCAAATTGGGGCTTTTATTTAGGTCAACACACCTGTGTAATTTTTCCTGCAGTCAATTCTGGTGGGTTAACGTCAGCTGACTACCAGACACCCACTCAGCCTCTCTCTCACTCCCTCTCCTTAACAGGTTTAGGGAGAAAGTAAGATGGAAAAGCTCATAGGTCAAGATAAAGACAGGGAGATCACTTACCAATTACCTTCAAGGGCATAACAGACTCAAAAAGGGGAAAACCAATTTAATTGATTGCCAATTAAAATAGGGTTGGGTAGTGAGAAACAAAGATAAATTAGAACAACACCTTCCTCTGCCCCTTCATTCCCAGCTGCTCTACCTCCTTCCCTCACCTCAAACATTGCAGAGGGGATAGCGAATGGGGAGTTATAGTTAGTCCATAGCACTTCATTCCTGTCACTCCTTCCTTCTCGTACTTTTCTCCTGTTCCAGGATGAGCTGTAGTCCTTCAGGGTAAACCTGCTCCAGTGTGGGTCCTCCACAGGACTCAGTTCTTGTCAAGGTCCTCTCCATAGGCTCCAGGGAAATACCTGCTCCACCACAGTCTCTTCCATGGACTGCAGAGGAATCTCTGCTCTGGCACCTGGAAAACCTCCTGCTCCTCCTTCTTTTCTGACCTTCATGTCCACAGGTTGTTTCTCACTTTTTTCTTTAATCACTCCTTGCTGCCTGTGCAAGTGTTCTTCCCTTTCTTAAATATGTTTTCACAGTGAGCCACCTCTGCAGCCCCCTGCTACCAAAACCTTGCCACTGACATGCAATACGTCACTGACTCTAACTCTATGTCAAATTACAGTCTGTGTTATGAGATTCTTTATCCTCACCCACTTCTTAAGAAAGGAATTATCCAAAGAATTAGCAATTTAGATGGTAAGAGTTGGAGGTTACAGCCATAATGAAGTTCTGGGGCCTGAGAGAGCATCTAGAGGAATAAATTTATGTTATTTTTACCTGGCAGAGCCAGGCATACGTGGCAGCAAAGAGTGAAGAAAAAAAGAAGTGTCTTGTAGATCAGATTAAATAACTCTGGAGAGGTTTCTCTACCTGGTTTTGTGTAAGTAGCAAAGTGATATTTTAGAACAAATAAATAGTGAAAATGACTGAACTTCTGGGACTTACAAACACTTCCGATTGTGAATTCAATTTATACTTTTTTTCTGGCTGACAAAGAAGTATTTCATTAGACTGATAGTCAATACCTTTCTAAAAGAAGACAAATTGCAAACTTTGTATCTGTTAGGTTTTGTCCACATTGGCAAGATCAATTGATACACTGTCCCCCAAATCACTTGAAATTTACCCTGTATCCACATGCAAAATTGCTTCATATGATTGATAGGGAGGCCAACACTGGCTAAAATTATGCTAACAGCTTTGGAAGGTAAAGCCTGAACTGACTGGAACTCAATCTTTGTGGTAGAAATCTGCCTTAGGGTTTTGTAGGCACAAATGAGGCTTCCAAAATGTGCATTTTATTATGTGAACTAAAACTGCTCCAGTGACTATTAGGATATTTCAAGATGATCACTATGACAAGCAACAGGAACTATAAAGTCATTCTCAATGCATCCAAAGCAGAGGCCTGTGACACCAATAAACTATAAGTGTATTAGACAGGATATAATTAATATATTTGGATTCAGGACAAACTAATAAGTGTACTAAAATAGTGTAACCAGTAACAGTAAACAAGTATTTCATAATATGGGTGGCATATCCAGACATGTTATTTACAGAAGCATGAACAATGTGACCACCATGACAGCAAAAAAATAGGAGACATAGGAGACATGCAAGTGATAAAGAATTACCAGACTAAGGAAAAGATGAGCATGAGGGACTGCAAAAGGACAGAACATTCTGCTCAACAGACAAGAAAGATGTCTGGTGAAACCAAAAAGCAAAATAATATGAGGAACAGCTGAGATTCCCCTTTCGGGGATTTGGGCAGAAGCACAAAAACATCACAAATATAACTCAGAAAACGCAGAGAAGAAATTAAAAAGACTCAAGTCAGTTTCATAGAATCATAGAATGGTTTGGGTTGGAAGGGACCTTAAAGATCATCTACAAACATGCAGTACTCACACACTTGTCCCACAGGTACCCCTCAGGTACCAGCACCTGCCTGATACTCCTGCCCCAATAGGAGGGCCCTACCCTCGCTAGTTGGTCAAGCTTGAAGTTTGCTGGTGAATATACACATGTGCACCCCATGCACACATGGTCTGGAGATTCCCCAAAAGCCAGTACCAGGCACATAGGCCATGACCTGCAGTCCCTCTCCAGCCACTGGTGCTGAGTCCCTCATTCCCTTCACTCACTCTGGTCCCCCCAACAGCTGCTTTTGGGGACTCACACCATTCCCACCCCTAGGGCTGGAGGTTAAAGACTCTCACTGGCTCCAGTAGCTGCACTGGGACCCCACTGGCTCCAGTGACTGACACCCCAGGCCAGGGGCACCTACATCCCTGGTCTGACTCCAGCAGCTGGCACCCAGTCCACTCCTGCTGGTCCTCCCAGTAGCTGGCACTTGGGCCCTGCAGCACACACACACACACTAGGTAAACCAGGAGATGCACAGAGAGATAGTTAAGAAAGGATTTAATAAGAAGATGTAAGATGACAGGACAGACTGTGGTGACCAGGCGCAGGGCTCAGCCAGACAAGCAGGCTGACCAGCCCCATTTCACACCCAACCAGCCCCTGTTACACCCCCTCCTGCCTACCCGCCTTGTTCTTCCCAGCTCCCCTTCCCCTGCACGTCCCTTCATTGGTTTGTTTGGTTCCACCTCACCTGACCCACCTCCCTCTGTCCCTGTGGGATGTATCTTTGCCCCCATCATACTCCACATGGGCTCAGGCTGCCCTGTGATTGGATGGCAGCCCAGGCTACTCCTTCCTGTTTGCCCCTGAAGTGCACCAAGACCAGGCAGCACCTCCCACTGTCCCTGGAGTTGTCCGCCGTTTTGTTGCAGCTGCCATTTTGTCCCTGTTGCACCTCAGGGGATTACAGGCTCTCGTGGGACTGGTTGTGCATATCCTTCAGACCAGGGAGCCTCATGCCAGTCTGGGTGGGAGGCTGGTGGCAGTGTGGTTTGCAGACTAGGATGCTAGCAGCCGGGACAAGGCAGTAAAAAAGGCCTTTGGGAGGAAAAAATCAATTTTGCAGAGGCTGACAATGAATGGCAGGAAGATTTTGTGGGTAACACTTTTCTAGACACAATGAGGGCATTAAGCACATCTGAATGGTGATAGGCATTTTACCCAAATGGACCTGGACCATGAGTCTGAAAGGCAATACACATCTTATTACACTGAGCTTTTAAAACCATTTTTTACCAGGAGTTGTATATCTCAAATTACAGATCAACCAGGGAAAATAATGTTTAAGCCAAGCTTTAAACAACCTGTGAAAGCACTAAAACATTCACCATTTTTTTACAAAGAACAAAGTGAAAGCTTCCATTGCAAAGCATTTTAACAGGTGTTCCAAACCATGTCTTCAATCACATCATCTCTTGCCTCACCCATTTGTTACCAGACTCCATGAAGAGCTGTAATCACAGCTCCTACAGGACTTCGAACTTGGAAGGTATTATAGAGAGAGATTTGGAGGTTTAAAGAGATCAGATAACCATGTATCACATAAATAGACCACAGTCACACAGCTGTCGAGGGGGTGTTTTTGAAGGGCTTCAAAATATGAACCAAAATTAAACAGATCCTCACTGTGAAAGGGAAAGAAAGAAAAAAACAGCTGTTAGTAAAATGGCAGGCCTGTCTCCTGAAATCTAACAGTTGGATGGAAGCCATCCCTCAGTGATACTTAATGTTTGGGGCTGGAGTAGATGAGAAAAGCATTTTACATCATACTGCCCAGTAACAACAGCACTAGGATTTTCCCACAAAAAACTATTCCCACACAGCTGGAATAAAATTAGTGAAGAGACAGCCTTTGAAATAGGTCTGCTGAGAAGGACTTTCCCCCCCCCCCCCGCAAGAAAATCTTTTGTTGAACAGCAGAATTAATCGCATATGCAGCAAAGATGGCTTTTGTTTGTAAACTGGTTATCATCTTCTACATCTCACTGCATGAAGTTGTTCATCATACCTTTTGACAGCCATATCAGCAACCAGGAAAACTTGTCTCTGACAAGACTGCCTAAGAGAAGTCTGAGCCCACTCATCCAAGACATCACTTATGTATCAATCTTATTAGCTAGAGTAGACCTGTGTCAGTAGACTTTGATAAAAGTCTATAGTTGGGCTAATTCTTTAACATACAGTTTCAAATGTCACTTCATTGATAAATGACTTCTCCTCCCTCTCCCCCGAAGAAATATATTGCATATATTGAAAATGTTCATTTGCCCAACTGGCTGCCATAAATAAATAATAAATAAATAAATTAAATAATTGTTTGTAACTGTAGCAGTACACACTCCCCCTCCCCCCCCCCCCCCCATCCCACCAGCAGGAAACGAAACTTCTCCAGGCAGGGAGAAGGGGAAGGAAGCCCTGGAGGCTGCAGGTTGAAATTTGAAATGGCCAATCAAGATGCGCCAGGTACACTGAGGTTAACTTCTTGGCCAATAGGGATTACCTGACCACAGGTCAGATTCGGCAGGGGTATAAATGGGGTCCCGCCGGAGGACATGTAGGCAGTCCTCCTTGGAGCAGTGGGTCTGCAGTCGGGGACTCCCCCTCGGGTCGGGACACTGCCCGAGGTAACTCCTGGAGGGAGAGAGCCCTCAGCTTTTAGGTGAGTGATATGTACATTTTGAGCCATCACTTTAAATCTTGGGGATTCTTAAGTTGTCCGTGTAGTATTAATTCTCTTTACTTCATTGAGCCTGTGGTTTCATAAAATATTACCAGACTTCTAACTAACTTTTGCTGAAGAATAAATCTGAGTTTTAACACCTGTTGGATTTCGTTAGCTGTGCATATGTAACATTTTAAATTGGCGCAGTTGGCAGGATGGTGTTAATAGAGGAATTATTATGGAAGCATGGCTGCAGCCCTTCTCCCCCAGGTCTGGAACGGGTGAAAGAGAAGTGGTCTGACCCAGCAGCTGTAGTGGAGAGAGTAGAACTATGTCATGGAAGTATTCGAGACGGCAAAGGTGGTGTGTGTGCCCTCCTGGGCGCCTGCTTGATTCAAGAAAAAAAAAAACCAAAAGAGTGATTCTGCTAAAAGTCAAGGGGACATAGATTATCTGAAGGTGGAATTGGAGGAAAGGGAGGTGTGATCCCTTATTAAAACAGAAAGGCAAACAGGTCCACATGGTGGGAGCCCCCGCAACACTATTTGCACAACCCCTTGGTTGGGACCCCAACTCAGTGAGTTACAAGCTAAGTTTTTGCACAAGCCAGGAAAAAATGAAACTGAGCATTTGTGGAGAGTTTCTTCAACAGGGTGGGGGTGGAGGGATTGGATACTGTTGAGTGATGATGAAGCGAGAGGTTACTGGAGTCCGGGAGTGTTTCTGAGTGCTGGACTGGCGGGTCATCAGTCGATAACATCCCAAGTAGTCTACTGGGCTGAGGGTGTGGACCCCAAGGAGAGAGGAGAATCTGTTACTATCCGGGTAAAAGGACTGTCAGAGTTAACGGAAGGCAGTAGAAAGGTCTGCCCAGCCAGTTGTAAACCCCGCCCCGAGCGGTCTCGAACTCGCGGGCGGGTGGGTGGGAACTACGATCCCGGAAGGAACACTCTCTGGCGGAAGGCACTGGTACTGGGGGCACCCTGAGCCGTGCTGCACGGGCAGTCCACTGACGACATCCGGGAATGGAATTGCTGTAGGGGAAAGCTAGAGACCAAAGGGAAGTGCCAGCAAGCCCGCCCCCTCGGGAAGAGAAACGGGACCCTTTCCTGGCACTGCAAGAGGAACAGGAAGGGCTAAAAACTAGGAGCTGCAGTTTGGGGTTCAGGCCGCCCAATCCACATGGTGAATAGCTGCTAATGGTCTGCTGATAAAGAGCCTTATATACACATTCCCCCCGCTATTGTCCACAATGCTTTAGCCAAGCCCCTTGATGCTGTGGAAGTACCATCAGGCGTTCACATGTATCAATATAGAGATGATATCCTAGTCAGTGCGGATAACAAGGAACAGGTAGGGCAAGTGGGTGAGGCCATCTGGAATCTCTTAGTCAAGAATGGGCCAGACGTCCCATTTTCTAAATATCAGGGTCCTGGACAAGAAGTCAAATTCCTGGGGTCATGGTGGATAGCTGGAGCAGTTGCAGTACCTGACAATACTCTATCAGCTATTGAAAAGGGACAGACTCCAGGCAATAAAATGCAACTACAACAGCTGTTAGGTACTTTGGGCTACTGGAGAAAACATATACTAGGGTTTTCAGTGATTGCCCACCCTCTCTATAACTTGCTCCAAAAGAATAGGAAATGGGATTGGACTCTGTAACATGCGGAAGCCCTTAACACTCTGAAAGATGAGCTTAAGGCTTATCAGAGACTAGGCCCATTGCACCCACGAGATCCGTTAAGGGTGGAATGGGGATTCACTGAATGTGTCTTACACTATGGTGTCTTTCAAAAGGGCCACAGGGACTAGCTAGGTCATTATTATTCTCTTCCACTTCATTTAAGGAGACTGAGCAACGATATTCAGATTGGGAGAAGGGGATTCTTTCCCTCACTAGAGCATTTAAGGAGGCTGAAAAGCTGTGTACCTCACAGGATGTTATAGTACAGGGTCCTTTCCCTCTCTTAAATTCAATCCTTAATAGGTCACCTTACCCAGAGGGAGTACCCCAAAAGGCCACAGTTAGGAAATGGTATGCATACCTAGAAGGGATAAGCCAATTGCTCCCACTAGAGGGTCCGACTAAGGTTGCTGTAGTTTGAAAACCTGTAAACCCTGACCCAGCCTTGCTGGGTCAACCATATAAACCTTCTCTGATTGAGGAGGCACCCGACTTCATGGCAGGCTCAGATATGCAGGGAGTGTGGTTCACTGATGCATCTGCCCATCGAGTGGGATCAAAATGGCAATATAAAGCAGTGGTACTGGAGTTTGGTACTGGGAACACAGTCAAGGAAGAGGGTGAAGGTAATGTACAAGTAGGAGAACTACGGGCTTTATTACTGGCTACCATCATCTATGCTGACTCTTACGCAACCTTTAAGGGTGCTACAGAGTGGATATGTCAGTGGGAATCTAGTAAGTGGGAAGTAGGTCATGCGAAAGTGTGGAGGAGAGAGGACTGGCAATGTCTCCTAGTAATAGGGAGATCCCGACCTTTAAAGGTGGGATCGGTGAAGGGACATGCTTGGGATGGAACCCCAGCTGCTAAATGGAATCAGCAGGTGGACCACCTGGCCCAAATCAGAATGGTCACCAGTGGGAAGGAGGATTGGGAGAGACTAGCAGAATGGTTGCATATCAAACGAGGCCACTCAGGGAAAGCAGATCTGTACTATGAATGCCAATCTTGGGGTTGGCCAGTGTCTATGAAAACCTGTGAAGCAATTCTTACAGCTTGCCCGCAATGCCAAATAAGGCTTAAGGCTAATCACCCAAACCAAGCTCCGGCTCAGCATATCAGATAAGGCAAGGCTTTTTGGAGCACGTGGCAGGTTGATTACATTGGTCTTCTGAGACCATCTCATGGGAGTGGAAAGACTCACCACATCAGTGCCCAGTGGGTAATATCGGACTTCTAACTGTGTGATGTGGTTTTAAGACCGAAGCCTAGTTTGTGCTTTCTTTTAGGACAATGAAGAAACGAGCCATTCCAGTGCTTCTACTGGCAGTGATGATGGTGGCAGGTGTGGATGGTGAAGATCTGGATGATAATGTCATGGCAAAAATGATGGACATCAATATATCATGAGTCCTTGAGCTCGCATGAAAGCAATGTAACAATTTTAGTTTCAGGTTCAGATTGGATGGGGAAGGAGGCTATACTCATGTTGTTCATAGTTGGTCACCAGGTGCAGTAAATGCTAGTTCAGTATGAAACACCAGATGTGACTGTATCCTCCAACTAACCCATGGGATCACGGGGTGGAGTTGGAATGGTACTATACTATGTCCTGAAATTCCATGGGGGCAACTGTGTATGGTACTCAAGGAACATCGACAGAGCATTCTAGAACTGAGTTTACAACTATCAACCTTAGCCAAAGTTACATCTGACAATTTGGGGACTCTTAAACTATCAGTTATAACATGTCGGTAAAATGACTATAAAAAATTGGGCTATATTGGATTAGGTGCCAAAGAAAGAAAAGTGTATATGTAAAGTTTTGAACATGTCAATGGACAACTGCTGTGTTCATTCTAAATGTGTCAATGTGGCTTCAAGACTAAATCAATGAGAGAATACAGCAAAAGACTCAGAGGCAATTGCTTCTGCACCAGGGACCAACTGGTTGGGAAAAGTTTAGATATGTTCGGATTTTCTTTCACGGGGTGGGCAACTAGCCTTCTCTAATTTTTAATAATGCTTGTAGTTATAATTACTGTAATCTATATTGCAATAAGTTCTAACAAACGCTTGGTAGTGAAGTCTCTACTAATGATTAAGTATAATCCCTTAAAACTGTCCACACACTGGATATTCCTGTGTTTGATATTCCACTTTAATTCTAGACCAGAAGGGAATGATGGGCCACAATGAGCATCAAATTCACCAAACTGCACCCCTTTTTAACTTTGGAGGCAAGAGGTGACTGTACCACCACTCCAGAGGAACCAGTTGAATCATGACTGTGGTCACAGGGTGGATTGTGGCAGTACACACTCCCCCCCATCCCACCAGCAGGAAACGAAACTAAGGGCAGAGCTACAGAAAGGGATGTAGGGGTGCTGGTGGGCAGCAGGCTCAAGAGGAGCCAGCAGTGTGCCGGGCAGCCAAGAGGGCAAACCGCATCAACCACATAACCAGCATACCCGCATAACCACATAACCAGCTGGTCAGAAGAGGTGATAATCCCACTGTATTGTGGCAGTACATCCCGCCCCCCCCCCCCCCCCCCCCCCAATTCTGCCAGCAGGAAACGAAACTTCTCCAGGCATGGAGAAGGGGAAGGAAACCCTGGAGGCCGCAGGTTGACATTTGAAATGGCCAATCGAGATGCACCAGGTACACTGAGGTGACCTTGGCCAATAGGGATTAACTGACCACAGGTCAGATTCAGCAGGGGTATAAACGGGTCCCGCCGGAGGACATGTGGGCAGTCCTCCTTGGAGCAGCGGGTCTGCAGTCGGGGACTCCCCCTCGGGTCGGGACACTGCCCGAGGTAACTCCTGGAGGGAGAGAGCCCTCAGCTTTTAGTTCAGCGATATGCACATTTTGAGCCATCACTTTAAATCTTGGGGATTCTGAAGTCAGCTGTGTAGTATTAATTCTCTTTACATCATTGAGCCTGTGGTTTCATAAAAAGTTACCAGACTTCTAACTAACTTTTGCTGAAGAATAAATCTGAGTTTTAACACCTGTTGGATTTGGTTAGTTGTGCATCCGTAACAGTAACATCACACAAAATTTTATTCCAACTTTTAGGGGCAAGAAATAAATATACAACCAGGTGGGTCGACCTGCTACTGTGTTTAGAAACAGGTTAATATATTAATTTCTAGTAATGATGAATTCTACATAACCTATAATCATTTTGCAAGGTCACTGACATCTAATCAACTCTGTTTTCTTAAACCAACAACACAGGATGTAGGTATTAAATATAAAATGCATGCATATGCACAAGACACATTAAGTATATATATAAAGTACGTATTTAATGAATATGTATGTATGTATGTATAGATGTGCATGGGCTCATAGAAGGAGGTCTTCCAAATATAAAAAAAGAACTGTCATATTTAGATTCCAAAAGAAATCACAAATATTTTAAGAACTCACTGCAGTTACATTCTCATGTAACATTGTACACTTTATAGTGTACTTACATATACCCTTTAGAGTCCCCTTTGTAACCATTTTCCATACCAGATATGTGCAAAGCCAGAACTTTAATTTTGGAACATATGTTTTTACTAACCTTCTAACAAAGATTTTTTTTGTTTAGAGAATCTTTTTAGAATTGTCAGTGAGTTTGTTACAAAATCCAACACATAAATGTCAACTGCTGTTAGAAACTAACGGGAGAAAATTGTATGCATGCCTGATTTACTTCTATGTAAGTCACATAGATCTTTAAAAGAGAAAAAATAAGAAAATAAAGATCATTGTGTGAACAGTCCAAGAAAAAATCCACTGAAGGCAGTAAAGAGTCTTGAATCTTAGAGAAGGAATGGGTCAGAGTATGAATAGTGGAAAGGAACAATCCTCAAACAGTACTAACAACTGAATGAGAACAGTTAAAGTTCATCCAGTATGCTAGAGAAAAAAGTTATTTTTCTGCCCTCTCCAGCTGTCACTGTCAAACTTATGCATAAGAATCATTGTGTACTATTAGTGTACAACTGTACGTGAGTGCCAAATGAAATGATTATGATTAGTTATACCTTCTGGACAACTTAAAAGGCAGTGACCTCACCAGTGACCTCTTTCTCCAGTAGCAGATCTGTTTTTTTTAGTGTCAAAATCAGGAGGTAGTAAGTGATATAAAGAAAACACAACTAATACAATTCCCAGGGTTTGGTTCTGAAAGTTTTAAGACTATTTGAATTTCATGCATTAGTTGTAATCATGCTTTAGGCAAACATTTTAATTTTGTAGAGTACTATATATTAGGAAATACAATATTTGAATCTGTGAGAAAGACCTATCTCTGAAATTAATACAGCCAGATTGTTTCACCATATGTTTCTCCTCAGTTTCCCCAAGTATTCCAGGAGTCAACCAAACTTTAGCATGTTTTAGCTTGTTTATCTGTAGATGCAAAACTAATCTGGAGAGCAAAAGATGTGTGTTGTTTAGTTAACTGAATATTGTGCAGTTCTCACATGAAATGTGCTATACAGCAGGATGGTATAATACTGTCTAGTATTATAGTATGATATCATTCCATTGAGAAGGCTTAGTTATTGGAATGTATTGTTTATAGATTATGCTAAATAGCATTTTGTTCATCACTGCTTCCCCATATAAACTCCCTGACATGCTGTCACCCTGAGATTTGTAAACTGTCAATTTTGAATTGACACTGGCATTGAAAAAGGACTTAATGAGTTTAAATTTGATATTGCAAGGGAAATCCATGAAGAGGAATAGGTAGAGAATTAATTTAACCAGGCTTTTAAACAATCAGCCTTGCAAACAACTGATCTGCAAGATGCCAGTATCATGCTTGCACAATGCTTTTAATTTAAATTCATAGCAGCAATTATTCTCTTTTAACTCCCAGCACTTTGGGAATCGATAGTTGCAGTATTAATTCATAGCAATTTCTTTTCCTTGTTAAGGAGGCAGAATTTGTGATACAGAATAACATAACATGACTTTGCAGTTCAGGTGACTGTATATTGTCTTTCAGAAGGGGGTTGCGCTTTAGCAATGAATGATTGCAATCAAACTTCATGAAGCTGGGTAAAAACAGAGACAGTAAAAATGTGTAATGCAACAATATGACTAGTTTCAGTTATCTCATATTTTGGATACATGAAACGGAGATAAAAGGGGGAAATATCAATTTATGGAGATTTTTTAAAAGTATCTGAAACTTGTAAAATCATACTCCATATTACCTTTCAATAATCATTAATTTGCCTGTAACTCCTCACCCAAACCAGTAGCTCTAAATAATATAAGCCCTTGAAATTCCACTAATATTGCTTGAAATAAATAAATAAAATGGAAAACAAGTAAACTCTAACTTATTTGACAGTCTAGCTGACTAGACTGAATAGCAGGATCATGTAAACTGCTACTTCTTTGCTCCAATTAAAGTGATTGATAGAGATTGAACAACTGAAAAAGCTTGAAAAAGCACAAGACCTAGCAAAACCTAATTAGCTAAAACCAGAAAAAGTATTACACAGAGAGCAGATCTGGGCAAATAAATGATTTAGTGGAAAAAATGTGTGTTGGGTGGAAGAATGAGGATGGGCTTTGATCAAAGTAAATATTTTGATGATTTCTAGTGAAAGTAAAGGTAAGAACTTGATTCACATAAAGCTGAAAATGATCTGACATTCTTTCAAGTAAATTTTTTCATGATTTTTACTTGCTTAAACCAAAGTATGTCATTCTGAAATAAGCTGAAAAGTTAATTTTGAAAATTTCATGAAAAAAATATTAAAGCCGATATTGTTCTATACGAACCATACAAACTGAGTACAATCTACTCTATGCCATCAGAACACTCGGCATTACTGTCTGCAAATTTCCATTTGGTTCCTCAGTTTTGTTTCTCCTCATTAACGTTACCTATTTTAAGCAGATAAAAAGATAAAATTACTTTATGCTAGCAGTTACTTTAAATGGTCCTTCCTGATCAAGGACAAAGGTTTTCTGTAACATACCTAAGTGTCTTTGAAACAGCTTCGCTTGAGATCTTGATTTTGCCTCTCACATCTTTTATGTTCAGTACCACTCTCATTTCAAAAGCTTGTTATGCAATATCTGAGAGATACTGTACTAAAGATAATGAGCTGCCTTCAGAACCAAGAGGAAATACTCCATTAATCAGAGATACTTACTTAAGCATGTCAGCATCATTATGAGAAATAAAATGAATTATCATTGTTCTGACTTCTAGTGCATATGACTACATGGTTCTGACAATTAAGCAAAACCTCAAATAACCAATCAAATAAAAAAGAACATACTTTCCTTATTGATATTAAGACATGGATATGTATATTTTAGGACACTAATAGTCTGGAAAAAGGTGTGATTATAAATCTAGTGACATACTGGGAAGGCTATCATTGATCAGGCTCTTCAAGAGAGGTCCAGCTATATAAGATATATTGTTATTTTAGATAGTTGTTTGTGTTTTTCACTAGAGCATTACAACCCAAAAGTTGTAAGGTTTTCAAGCTTCAGCAATTAATTTTGATAGTTACATTCCTCATACCTCAAAGGGAGCTCCAGTTTGAGCATGCAGGAATGGGGTTAGAAAAGCTAAAGCATACCTGGAGTTGAATCTGGAAAGAGATGTGAAGGGCAACTAGAAGGGCTCCTGAAGGTGTATTAGCAGCAAAATGAAGATTAGGAAAAATGTGGGTCCACTGGTCAGTGGGGCAAAGCACCATTCAGTGATTCTCAAAAAAACAAAGAAATAATTATTTTATTATTCCTTGAAAGGTGGTTTATTTTAATACTTATTTAGCAAACACTGGCCATGTATGAAATCACACCCAGGAACTAGGCAATGAGGTAAACTAGTTTGAAGCAACTTGTGTCTTATGGGAAAAGGTCCACGCTCAAGGGCCAGTTTGACATTTTATTGTCTACTACCAAACCTTTAAAATCCTAGCATCCTTAACACTGTCTTGATAATTGCTTGAACCTTACAAAAGGCAATTCCATTTCCACTTTTACCTTCTCTTAGCAAGAGCTTGTCTCATTTCCCCCATAACTTCCTTAGAGCCCAAGCTGTCAGAGTTAGTTTTCTGTGTCTCCAAGTAGTGTCCTGAGGACTGCAGGTCTGACAGGTCACCTGTGTAGCAGCTCTGCTGCTCAATGTCAGCACACATAGCAAAATCCACTGACAAAACTCAAACTGATAAGCATAAGAATAGCCCAGCTGTTAGTAGCCACTAAAAATGATAGTCTGAATAAAATTCAGATAATCAGTTGTATTAGTATCATATCCTATTGACTTCCAAAACACCTAGTTTTTATTTAAGCTACTGAAAATTAGATGAGCAGAAAACATGCAATTCAACAGGTCAGCACCTGTTTTTTTGTTGATGGTTTGTTTGGTTTTTCCTTTCCCAAGAGATCACACTGAGAAGAGTGGAAGGATGGAGAGGTCAGTGCCACAGTTAGAGGAATAACAACAAATAGTATTCCTTTTGCTATTACAGTGTTTTTCCATCCTTTTTTTCATCCTATGTAAATTGGTATTTCACAAACCTTTAACAGATTCAGAAATTCATCTTAAATAGCAACCCATAAGTTACAGTTTTAAGATTCCAGGCTCTTCAAATGTGAAAAATTGAATTGTAAGTGTTGTAAGGATAGTGTCTCCCCAGGATTTATGCTAACCAGTTCTGTCTCATCAGCTAGTTAGCTTGAAGAAAATCTTTGTAGTATATTGACATATATACTTCCTTTCCTTTCCTTTCCTTTCCTTTCCTTTCCTTTCCTTTCCTTTCCTTTCCTTTCCTTTCCTTTCCTTTCCTTTCCTTTCCTTTCCTTTCCTTTCCTTTCCTTTCCTTTCCTTTCCTTTCCTTTCCTTTCCTTTCCTTTCCTTTCCTTTCCTTTCCTTTCCTTTCCTTTCCTTTCCTTTCCTTTCCCTTCCCTTCCCTTCCCTTCCCTTCCCTTCCCTTCCCTTCCCTTCCCTTCCCTTCCCTTCCCTTCCATTGAAGAAAGACCAAGTAAAATGTAAAAATTTCTCAATGAAGTTATTCAGGGTTTAATACATTAGAAAGTTATTCTGTTTTCCACAGTACTTGTTCATGAAAGCAACGTGCATGTTTATTCCTCCCTTAGTGGAAAGTACATGTCATGTCTTGTGAATGGCCAGTTTTAGGCTTACTTTACAGCATGATGGTTTTTTCGTGTAAAACCATATGCTTTAAGTGTAAATCTGTTTAGTTTGTCAGTACCTTCACGTAAAGGAAGAATATTTTTAAACATGCAAGTGACAGCACCTCCACCCATTTGTTCAGGGAAGGTGAATCCAGGGGACTTTGGGATCCAGAGGAGAAGTCCTTCCCAGCTCACTAACCCAAAGTCCATGGGGCCTCAGACACACAGGTTGCTCCTGTCCCAGCCTGCTAGAGCAAGGCAGCAGTGGTTTCCTGACCCTATGTCCAAACAGGAGTGAGGATAAACACATAGCCCCAACGTAACCAACACACAGAAGAGCTGTACCTTTACAGGCACTGCATAGACAAAAGTAACATTCACCTAAACATGAACAGCACAAACGGACTGAGCCTGTTCTTACTTGTCAGCTAACCAGGCTTAAAGCATGCAAGCAGATCCCACACCTACATACTCTCCCACACAATTGGTCTCTCAGGTAACTGGTGTGCACCTGTGATTCCCCAGTAGTTAATTGGATACTGGTCCCAGCAGTATCCTACCCCTAGACCAGACATGGCCAAACGTGCACCAGTTCACTTGCTTGCACAAGCTTACTTGCACAAGTTTGGCCATGTTTACATGCACAAGTTGTTTACTTGCATCAACAAACCTTTATCACCCCTCCCCTCAGTTTTTCTATGTTCATTACACCCCAGTGCCTCCTTTCCCCTAACTCTGGCCCTTACACATCAGTTTTACCAGTTCCCACAATACCCTTGAAACATCCTTTAAGTTTGCTTTTTCCTATGAGACTTATGATGATCTTATTTTCCTTCTTCTAGTCAATTACCAAGTTCTGAGTGAGGCACTCCAAGGCTATGCATGAGCAGCTCCTTACATGGCCCATCCATCAGTGTCCTGTCCTGAGTCTTCATTGTCTCCCTTATCTACATCTTACCAGGGTTTATCCATCTCTGTGTTTACTCTGTTACTTTCCCAGTCTTGTGCCTTTGTCTTTTATGCTGAAAGTCATTAAACAGATATCCTTAAAAGCCAAACATCTGGCTGTCACACTCAGTGCCTGAATCTCCTTCCCTTGTGAAGCCTGCTCTTGCTGTTCTTGTGTATACAGTTAATCACAGGCGTTACATCCTGGTTTCAAGAGACAATAATTTCCCTTCTGACCCAAAATTAAGATCATCTTTTCTGCCTCATATCATCTAGTGTCTTTGCCAGAGCTCCCAAATGTTGTCGTTTTAACTTATTGGTACCTGTTTCTAATTTAGACTTCAAAGATCTCTGTGCATTCTGTGGGTTCTTCCCTGACTTACCAGAGTTATCAACACTAATGACTGTGTATGCTGACATGCAGAAAAAAAGGCAATGTCTTTTACTTTATTATACACTTATTCTAGATTCTAGCAACAGAGATCTCTTCATGCAAGTGGTTTTAGCACCTAAAGTCCAAATCTTCTGACTGTTGAGTAGATCCATAAAATTGGAAAAGTTCAGCTGGTTCTAAAATGCATGAGTGTGCAGGTCACCATTTTGTAAATGGCCATGCCTGCTTTAAGCTGAGAGCCCACTTCAAGTCAGAGCTCACAGACAAGAAACAGGCTGTTAACCACAATGCAGGTGAGATCTTCTGGTGCATTGAGTGAGGAGAAATTTCCCAAAATCTGCATAAATATCTGGGTGAAATACCAACCCCATAGTAATCAATGGCAATACATCTTTCCCCCCCATCCCTTTTTTTTTTTTTTCAGTGTAGGCAGCTTTTCAGGTGTGAATTTTTAGATGTGTATATAGATCTAATGCAGGTTTCCAATTCTTTCCACTCAGTTGGTCTCTCTGAATATCTAATGAATAATGCAACACAAGTTGATGACTGGATGTTGCAGTGGGGCTTACTGAGTGTTTCTTCAAGTGTACAGATATATGCATGTCTTGCAACTTTAGCTGCAGCAGCTCTGCATGATGTTAGAGGAAGACCAGGAGAAAAATTAACTCTATTTAAAAAAAAAGAAGCAAACTTTTGAAGTACAGTTAAAAAAGTAATTTTGACACCTCCCTCCCCCCAGTAATACTTTCTTAACTTCTCTTTCCATTATATCGTTTGCTATACTCCCTTCTGCTCAAGGGGATCTGCATTTTCTTTAAAATGATGCTGATTTATGTTAAAAATATTTTATTAATTCAGTAATCTTTATGCAACGCTTTCAAAATGCAAACAGAACTGTCCTCTGGGAAATACACTCAGCTGCCTTGGGGCTAAAATCGACTGCTTTATAATGTTAAAAGGTGGCATGAGGGTGAACTTCTTCCTGATCTGAGATGCACTGCATGGTAGTTTCATACCTACAGCCATAATTTTAATGATAATTTATTGTTACTGAGAAGGGGAAAAGGAGGTCAGATCTGTATATTGGTTCAGCGAGCATGTGCTGTTACTCATTCTCTTGCTCATTTTTTTCAGAGATGATGGAGAGGAAAAATAAAGCATAATGCATTCTCAAGGTTGCCAGGAGCAACTAATGCTTCCAAATTGGTATTCATGTTTTATTACATCTTAAATTTCAGCACCTTAAAAACAATAAAGGAAATTGCATTTTCACAAAGAATCTTCCTTCAGGGAATGTACTTCAAGTTTACTGTCTTTTTTCTGATGTTTTTGTCCATGTATTATGAACTCCTTGATTCAAAAGGAACATATATATGTTCACTTTATATATATGTGCAAAGACAAGTCTATATAATTCCATGTTCCTGAAGGCTTACAAATTTGATTCCTCTAAAGCACATACATAGAGTTCTAGTAAGTCTTTTAGAGGAACCATATTTGTAAGCTTTCAGGACATGGAATTATCTATTCACTTCATGCCCACATGAAATATGAGCTTGATCCAAGGACAACTGATTTGTAGAGGACTTCACTGAGGTAATGCTGAATCCCCGATCACTTTTCCTTTTTGAAAACCAAATGGTTCTACTTAGCACAGCATCTGAATGTCTTTACCTGGAATCTGCCTCTTTTTGTAAACATAACCTAATGCTTTCCACAGAGCAAGAGCCAGAGGGAGGGAAGAAAAAGCATTTGTCCCCCATTGTTATTAAACAGCTACACAAATATTATTAATGAAAAATGTCAATAGCAATGAATTGTTCCAATACAGTTTCTATCAAATGAAAATATTATAGGGCAAACTCTTAAATTCTAATTTGTTCATACTGTACATGTAGCTGTCACACTGGCACAGAGAATATTAGATCAAGTACAAAAGAAATGGAAATGAATGGCTGTAGAAAAAAGAAGTAATATCTTTGAAGTTCAGAATTTCTTATCATTCATGGGAGTTAATGCAATTTATATTGGCTGTGGTAAGTTATTAATAAAAAATACATTGGTCAGAAAACCTTTATATATTATGAACATTAGAATAATTTTACTTCACAGAGGTAACAACTTATTAAAAGGAAAGAGATCTTCATATGAAGTCTAAAGAAACCATTCCTGTTTTCTTACTACATGTTCTTACACCTCTCTATATAAAAAAGAAATAATAATAGTGAAAGATTTCTGAACTGGGTTTTGATTGTAGCAGGAAGACAAGAGTTCTGGCATCCAACTGCATTATATTACTCTACACAGAAATATTTTCATTGCAGTAGTACGGAAGTGAAGTGCAAAGAAACAAAACTTAAGTGCAGAAAAGGCTGATGGGTTATTTCTGCCAAATTCATTATCAGAAATCCAGACTAAGTCCATTAGCTCTCCTTTGAGTTGCTACCAGTTGCTATTTCCTTTCTAATAAAATTTGTCAGGAGAGTTGAATACCTGAATCACTAATTCCAATAATTATTTCAATTGCATTGATACTTCCATTTGTGACATTGGAAACTTTATGTCTGATTTGATGATTCACAAGAACTAATCCTTTTGTTCTACCTGAAGATCACTTCATGCCTTGTTTCCATCTACTCTATAAAGGAATTTTGTAAGACTGTTATACATTTTATTGTGTTTTATGCAGTATGCTATGAAAATTTTTTCTTCATGAAATTGGTAAAAATTAACGAAAAAGACTAAAACCTCTTAGGATATAAGGAGTTGTATCAGGAAGGAATAGAGTATTACTGTTCTGTTATCAATGAAAATGTTATTTGAGAACACTGAGAAGCCATTTATCATCTCTCAGAGCATTAAAAAATGCATAAAACACCTAGAGAACACTAGCTTTTAAAGAAATCTTAACTAGTCTTTGTTGACTGTGCAGAATTTTCCAGTACTTGACAAAATGTCTGTAAGACATAATCAAAGGGTGAGGACTGTAAATGTTCTATTAGAAAACAGATACAAAGTTTCTTTTACCTGTGAATTCATAAATTTTGCTATGGAAAAATTTAGAGTTTCAGAATTTTCTCTTTGAACTTTTACTATCATTGCCATTCAATTTACCTTAAATACTTGGGAGTAGTAATCTTCTTTTCCTATTGTTTCTCATTGTGTTTCCAGTGTACATTTCCTCAGCACTCTCCATCTTGAATGAAGCTATAGAATCTGCTAGTCATCTTCCAAACACCACTTAAATTTCAGGTTGCTTCTACACATATTTACAAAGACCCCAAATTCAGCAACACTTCTCTTCTGTTCTCCCAAGCACCAGTTTTGATGACGGGTGCAGTTAGTTTTTTCACCATTTGTCATTTTTTATATATTCCCATCCCATTCCCTCCACTTGGAAGGCCCCATGTGACATCTCCAGTAAAACTGCATCTGACAGACATGTTCAGAAAAGGATTTCAGTGATAACCTTTACATGCTGCTTTGGTAAACCTCAGGTTCTGCTCAGTATAAGTCTATTAATTCTTTCTTTCTTTTTCTTTTTCTTTTTTTTTTTTTTTTTTTTTTTTTTCTCCTGATACTTCTTTTGATCCATTGCTTTACTTCTGTGTTGTTTCCCATTTTTTTTGGGTCTGTGGTTTCTCCTCTTCTTCTGCACCCGAGCATCTTTTCCCTCCATTGTTTTCTTTCTCTGCCTTTCCATTCCTGTTTTGAGATTCTCAACACACCTGCCACCTACCAGTCAGGTAGGAGTGATGTTTTTGTGCACAATGTGCAACATGCTGAGAAGTGATGGATGCACACAAAGTTGCTGGATTAGACTGTGATCACTGAATCTGCCCAAGCGGGAATGAGCAATTGACACTACCAACTGAAAGAGTGGTCACAGAATAAAAAAGCTTTTAAAACACAGGTTTAGCAAGTGAGTATATTTGTATGCCTTCCCTCAGAAGAGCCTCCTGGCTTTTTCCTAATATCAGATTTTATTTTTTATTGTTAACATCCCAGATGTCTTAAGATCTGGAAGTCTCAGAATGACCATAAACTTTTTCTGTGACTGTAAATAGTTGTCGGTTCCTTTGTTGTTATTAATTTTCTAAAAAGTTGACATCATAGCACATTCCTCCCTTTCACTTTCTCTCTCAGTTGTTTGTACTGATATTTCTTCAAGACAGCTCTTACTCATCTCTATTCTAAAAAATAATAATAAATAGAAAGTAATGAAAAAAAGCTACTGGTATCAATTGTGATCTCTAAATGGTATAATAATCCATGCAATCTATTTAATCATTTATATTGTTTCCTAAACTCTATTAGGATGTCTAACTCATAAAAGTGAATAATTATGATATCAAAACCTAAGCAAACCATAACAAAATAAAAACGTTACTATACCCAGGTAACTTAAAATCAAACCTATTTTTATTTCTCCCTAAGTTTCACGTGGGATGTAGACAAATGTTTCAATTAATTAGAAGTAGTATTATCAACCCAGTGGGAAACCATTCTCACTCGCAAGAACTGACAGTATTTTGTAGTACATACCCAGTAGAAATAAGTATTAACAAAGATCACACAAACTAGTTGTAGTTTTCCAGAAATCTGTATCATTCCATAGCAAGATTCAAACTTTTGTGTTCTTTTCCTTAGGTGATCTATTTCCAAAATTGTTCTGCATTCTGTAATGAATCAACTACTTCCACAAAAGACTAGGTACCATATAGAAATAGAATAAAAAGGAATCATAAAATCTGATCAGATAAGCTTCATTTTATACTTCTTGTAGCTTAAGTGATTAAAGTGGAAACAAAAATATATGTAAGGCAAAGGAACAGTTCATTATTCTCAGGAAGTGACAGTACAACTAAATCTACACAGGGAATTTATTTAGTTGATAGGTGCTATGTCCCAGTTCTAATGCCTGCTTACTAATTACAAGAAAACCAGCTAACCCCCTGAGCCAATTAAAGTGATGTTGAAAGACTTGTTAGTGGACTTCCTTTCATTTTAATCCTATTTCTATTGTCTTCCACTTCTTATGAAAGTCAGAGAAAACTTTATGTAGGAGGCTTGAGTAAGAAGAAAATAAAACTTCTGTTAAGCAGTAAGGATCCAATTGACTTCAATATGATTAGGATTAGGTCTCGGGATCTCTTATTTTAGTCTTACAAATTCCCTCTAGCAAATTAGAAAGGGATTTATTAGGTAATATTAAAAACTCAGCTGGGCATTACCCTGAGGAACCTGATCTAATGTTGGAGGTGGTCCTGTTTTGAGCAGGTGGTTTGAACAGATGATTATTAGAGGCCTTAAAAAAAAAATCAAGAAAAAACTTAACACTCCAGAAAAAACCTCAATGACTCTTATAACTTGAACATGAAGTATTATTTTCCACATTTTCATAGGGAGAAAGAGAATTCAAGTCTTCTGAATGGCAGCTTCTAACCTAAATTTTATATTATGCCACCTTTCTCTTATTTTCTGACTTTGTACTAGCACTATTTCATGTTTCATGCTCATGACAATCAAAGCAGCATGATACAATAATTCTTGTCCTCATTATTTTCAGCTTAATTTTCTTTAAGAGCTACTACACTCATAAAAGTTTTAATTTGCCTATTAGCATGATGCAAAACTTAAATGTGATAGTAAAACAGATAACAACAGATGATTGGCATTAAATATGAAAAAAAGTCAAAGTGATTACCTTGGAGTCACTTGACCAATGAAGCCATTGGTGGCTTATGCCAACCATCCAAGTTAGAAAGCAAAAAAAAGTGAAAATACTATGGCTTGTGGGGAACATCTACTCATTGTAGTTTTATACCCCGTGGGAGTCCAAGCCTGCATTTGGACCATTACATACACAGGCCAGTCCACCAGCAAGGACTGGAGACATTTAGTGGTCAGATATGATTGCCCTGGTCCCCTGGGTCCGTGGTAGGGGTCCTGACTGGACCAGAGGGGCAAGACCTGTGTTGGTGTGAGTGTGTGCTCTGCTCAGGATGTGTGTGTGTCACTGAACAGGAATCTTAGAATAGGAATCACTATTCACCTTTTACACTCATCTTGGTTAATAAATAGATCTAAAATTTTATGTCACCGAGAATTGGCATTTTATTCTTGTGACTACCTAACTCCTAAATTCTATCGCTTTAAGTCTTGTAGAACAAATATTGCCAGTGATTCCAGCTGCTGCTCAGTCGACAGACTACTGAATTCATTCCTTTTTTCACTTTTAACTGACTATTAAGAACCTACCAGATAGCAGAAATGACCATATAAAACCTTAAGGTTTGTGTCTACATTGAAGAGCCAGATACACATATAACTGCACAATTCTGTGTGGCCTTTAGCAACATATGCCAAAATCTCTGCTCTTCTAGATATCTGGATCCCAAAGAGGACTCCAAAGCAACAGGATAGTACTGCCATTTGTTATTTTTATTCAGGTACACTCCTACAGTACTTAACAAATTGCAGTTAGATTTTACCATCAATTTTGCACTAATGAACATTGACAAACAGGAGATTACTCATCCTGTCAGATTTGACAAATGTAAGTCATATAATTACGTGAAAGAAGTGTTGGTAGTTGTTATCGGTCTGTTTTCTATGCTAGCAGTATAACTGTGGCTGTCCTAATTATAAGCTGATATCCACTGTCCCTTAACAAATTTTATCTTACCTGTCATTTGAACAGATGCACTTCCTGTAGCACACATGATTCTCACACTGATGGAATGGGAGAAAGACAATCCAGTGTCACTTTTTGAGGCACAGTCATACAATTGTCAGGACTTTTTAATTTGAGGCAAAACAGGTTAAGGAGTCAAACAAAACCCCATTGGAAGAATTTATTTTTTTGTTATTGTACCTTAGATGATAGGCTTAGATGATGCTTTTACTATTTCTCATTATAAATAGTATCATCTTCTTTCCAGAAATGCATGGATGCATTTAAATTTTGACTAGTAAAGAGAAGGTGTTCAAAATATCCACCTTAATCTGGTTTTATATGTCAGGATTTACAGAAAAACTGCTAACTATGTAATGAATAATACTTGTAACAACTACTTAGGAAGAATTTTTATTATTATTATTAATTGAAGCAGAGGTAATCAATATTTATTTCCCTCCCTATTTAGCACAGTGTCTCAATGCATTTTTTATGAAGACCCATATTTCATTTCCAGTAATTTTTCTATGTTGTCCAGTAGTCACTGACAAATTTGTCAGAAGAAATGCAAAAATAGGATGCTGGAAAAGTCTGCATATTTTTACTTGCCCCAGTAGAGATTTTGTTCTCACAGATTATACCCTGACCCCACCCTACCATTTCCCCATCCTCAAAGAACCATTTTATTGCAAAATCAGGTTAGGATAACTTTTTCTAAAAAGGCACTTTTGATAGCTCCAGCAGCAATAGCCTTTTTCTTTGAACATTATAGTGATAAATACTCAGCAGGTATAAATCAGTATTAAGTGAGCAGAACTAGGCCTACATATGTTATTGCTGAACACTTTCAAATTCTCAATCTGAATTCTAAGTAATTGGAAAAAATGACATAGGAATGAAGTCTTCTCCATTCTGCACCATTTTTCCAGTTTTCTCAACCCAGACTTGACATCAGTGTAGTATAGAGGAAAATTATCTCATAAGCAGTCAGTCCTGAGCCTCTCCGGAAGCATCCTGCTGACTTGGCTCCCACAATAGGTATTATAAGGGGGAATTCTGTATCATGCGCTTTTTTTCCCACCTTTTTTTTTTTTTTCTTTGGTTGGTTGTTTTTGGTTGTTTTTTTTTTTTAGCCAGGAAAGAAAGAAACAAGTAATTTAGATCTAGGTGGACATAAATTGTTGACATTAAAAAAAAGGTCTATGACCATGCTCAATTCTTTCAGTTAATCTAGTCTCCAGATGTTTTTATAGTCTGAACTTGGAATAAAAGTAACATATGTTTCTTAATTACTCTTTTCTAATGATAACATTTGTTCTCATAGTTTACATTAGGGAATGTTTATCAGATTAGTCCCAAAACCAGAGTTAAAACTTTTATAACCGATAGGGCAGAAATTGAAATAAAGAAGGTATTTTAACTAGATTGGCTCTCTACTAGAAGTTTGGAACTGCATTTATAGTCAGACTCCATGCCGCATGATATGTAGGGCATTTTGCACAGCAGATGGAATACAATCTAAATGTAACAGATGAGGAAGAAGGCAGATCTTTGCCACTCCAATTGTCCAAATCAGTTTTTCCAACAAGGCATTCTAATAAGTAACAGTGACTGAATCATTCATATTTTTCTCAAATTACCTAAGTAAAAACTAAGAATACAAGAAGCAGCTCTATGATTGCCTTAAGCTCTCCAAATAAAAACTGTAAGGAAAGAAGCTGCTGCTACTATCTAATTTCAGTGAGCCTTTTTCCCTGAACTAATGATTTGCATTTTTACATAAATCTGTAACCTTCCTTTCAGAGCCATGCAGAAAGGAAACACTGCATCATATTTACATTCTGGAAGCATACTCAGCTTTGGACAAGCCTATCTACACTGCTGAATGCATCCTGGACAGATGGATCCATGACTTTGTCCCCGACTGCTTACCTTAAGGAACAAGGTAGCAGATCTGCAGTCTGTATCCTTGCCTTTGAGTAATGAGCTGGCACAAGAGAGTATCTCAGCTTTTTATAGTTCAGTCTATGACCGTGTTGTGGTTTAATCCCAGTAGACAGCTCAGCCCCACACAGATGCTTGCTCACTCCCCCCCCGCAGCAGGATGGAGGGGAGAATCAGAAGGGGGAAAGTGCAAAAACTTGTGGGTTGAGATAAAGACAGTTTCATAGGTGAAGCAAAAGCTGTGCATGCAAGTAAAACAAAATAAGGAATTCATTCACTCCTTCCCATCAGCAGGCAGGTGTACAGACCACTAATCTGTAAACCTGCACCATAGGTTTTACACCTTGTCAGTAAAAAAGTTGCAGTGTTATTATTTGTCCTTTCTTGTGCCTCTGACTGCTATAATTCATGTCTCTGGTTGTTAACTCTGAACCTCAGAGCTGTTTATTATCACTGGTCAAGCAACTTTGCAAAAGTCGCAAGTATTATATGATTTTGCAGCTTTGATATTTTTTAAGTTTGAGGTTTTTGGTTGGTTTCTCAGTACAAATCATTGCAGTTTGCTACCTGCTATTTTTGGTTTTGTTGCACACTCATCCAGTTAATTAAAACAAGGTGTTTATTATTATCAGATTTTGTTGTTCTTAGAATGGATTTCTAACATTCTGTCTTATTGTTTTGCAATAATATTTAATTTTCTGTCCACCCCCATACAGTGTGCTTTAAAATTAGTAAAATGATGAAATGAAAGGAAACTGATGAAAGAAACACTTGATTTATGAAGTGTAAATCAGTCAGGAGTGACTTTTAAGTAAACACTGTTGTCAGTGCATAGAATTTTCTGCTACAGAAGGTTATCAAAAGTAAAAGGAAAGCACCAGAACATCCACAGTTATGACTGCTGCAACTTGACCAGAATAATAAACGTGCAGTATCAGTAGATCGTCCAAAGTAAGCTTGCAAAGAGTAGTCCTCTTACTTTGAAAAGTTACTTCAAGAAATAAAAATTTTCTTTATGAACACTAGTATTGTCAAGAACTCGGTGTGGTCATGTGAAGGTGGTGTGTTCAAGGCAATCGCACCTGTAAGTTTTCACAAGTTAAGCAAGGTCACATGCTCAGTACTTGAATAGAAGCCCTCTGTCAATGTCATTAGTAGCTGAGGAGGGGAACTCTATTCTGTAAGTCTTTCAATTCTAAAAGAGCTGTCATGCAATATATAAAGAACTTCTGCTGTTTCTGAGGGTCATCTTTCAGATGGAATGCAAAACCTATGTATTTATTGATGGTACACAGTAGTTAAATATCCCTTCGAGGAATTAGCTTATTAACCTTGTGTCTTGGCTAAATCCCAATTTCAGCAATTAAAAATTTGCTTTCTGAAATTCCCTCTGCAGATTTAGCACAGCACATGATTAATAAGCTCCTCTCTTAAACTGCGGTTCTCTTTTTACTGAGAAATGTTTAAGGGCAGTTGTGTTCCACTCTAGGGATGAAGAAATGGATTCAGATCTCCTTTTTCAGGAGGTACAACAGCTGCTATTTAAATAGAAGATACCAACATGAACATCATCTTCATACTGTAAGAATCAGAAAGAGCCTGCAAAGCTTTTAAAAAAACATTTACCATGTAAGCTCAAAGGAAAAACAACAAAAAGGTAATAGAAGCAACAATTTGATTAAAAATACTAGAATTTTAACTGCAAAATTGTCATAGCTGTTCCATTTCTAAAATCATACCTGCATTATCTTTACATCTTAGAACAATAAAACCCAGCAGAATCAAAAGGGTAACTTGAGAATAAGTAGTTCATTGACTTACACAAGAAGGATCAAACTGATTATGTTTTCTTTCTTTGCATCTACCTTTTTGTAATACAGTCAAAGGAAAAGAGAGGGAGGAGACATGAGCAGCTATGTCCCAGTCTAACAAGTTATGAAGTTATTTGAAAGAGCATACTGAAACATTCTTATTTATGAAATTTTTATTTATGTATTGGTTTCATTTGAGGAAAGAGTTCAGGTTATGTGACTGTCATATTTTATTAAGTACTACACTCTGAGTTTATTTCTAATTCCTCTCTGCATCAAATTAAAGAGGACACATAGTTATAACTTTGATTTCTTAATTGCAGGAAAATTACCCAACCAACATCTAGTTTCTCGAACAAATGAGTATGTAAATGGTTGATTGCAGATTAATGATATATTCTTTAAAAGTGTGGCAATTTCTATTAAAATTTGGTCCAGTAAAAATTTAGGATGTTTAGTTAAAAAATAGGAATATTGAATTTATTCTTTCAAACTTTCTTAGCACACATGGCTACTTCTTATTAAACATCCTGAGAATACTTAAAAACTCTTAGGAAAAAAAAAAAATATCTGTATTCTGGGTTACAGAATTGCTCCACTGCTGTGTATAGGCTGATCTTTCAAGCACAGCATGAAGTGACTGCTAATCAAATGTGCCTCAAGGCAGTAGACACTAAAATATTAAAGCTGGTTTATTCAGGGTCTCTCAACTTTTTAATTTAATTTTGTCTGGTACTAAATCAAACTGCCTTTAAAAGTATTATTTAAGCAACCCAAAGCATTAACAAAGCATCCATTTTGATCGGGATTTATATAATTAAAATATATTTGAAATTTTGGAAATAAATAGAATAATTTATCAAATCTAATCTGCATGATAATGCCACTGTATAAAAGGAATAAAGATGTATATGTCCTCTGTGTCTCTTGTGTGCTACTAGTGCTACTAGTGTCTAGAAGCCAGGAAGACTGTAGATACTAAGCTGGGAAAC
Source organism: Astur gentilis (assembly GCF_929443795.1). Classification (NCBI taxonomy): domain Eukaryota; kingdom Metazoa; phylum Chordata; class Aves; order Accipitriformes; family Accipitridae; genus Astur; species Astur gentilis. The sequence goes on from NC_064887.1 coordinate 29,945,781, forward strand.
ACAAAGAGTAACTCATCTTTATATTCAAGATGTTAAATGAGATTCTGACTAAATAGGTTTGCATACCTAGTAGATACAATCTTTAAGCACCAAAATAATCTTTGAGATGTGATTCTTGAAGCACATTGCACAACCTGAGACTCTACCATACAATGCCTCCTTTGAACTGCAAACTCTGACCTGCAAACTATCTCCAAAATAGATATTCTTTTCTCTGGTCCTTTCTACCCAGTCATTGATTCTAAGAAATTAATCAGTGGAAGAGTCCAGTATCCCTCACAACTCTTTCTAGTTAATTTTGCCTGTCTTAATCCCTTAGACGTTGCTTGTATTTCTGCTAAAAGATTATTCTACTATTATCAGATATCTCTTTCTCATGTAGGGATCTGTACATTATTCAGTTCACCTATTTGTCTTATCTTGAATAAGTTAGACTTCCCTAGATGTTTTTACTATAGCACATTTTCCAGAAACACTCTTTCTGGACCATTTTTCAACTATATTCTCGAACTGTAAACACCATAGCTAGGAACACAGTCTATGCACCTATCACTGTACCTAGGATTTTCATCTCAGTCCTACTCTTGCTGTTATCCTACAGTCTTCCAGGACCAAACTGACCTAAAGTCTTACGCTTGAAGCTTATGGTCAAACAGTTATACATCACAGTTTATACTTATATATCATTGCCTCTGCATTACAGGGTAGTCTCCCTTTTTCCCTGAACTTCACTCCCAAATGTGTTCTATACTTTCTCCTCAGATGTATAATTTTATGCTACATCTGGCAGCCTGAGGAGTCCCTTGAGCTCTGGCTTAACAGACAGATCACCATCATCGTTTTCATGAACACTAGTAAGTGTATATTTTGCACATACTGCTGCAATCAGATACTTGAATTACATTATTTTTAGTAGACTGGTCTTTTAATAGCCTGTAATGTAAAGATTATGGAAGTGGCTGTGCTAAAAAGTGTCTGAGAACTTCTAGTGTGGATTGCCAATTCAAAATCCTCTAAGCACTCATGAACATAATATTATCTCTTCATCCCAGTCAATTTTCTACCTGAATATTTACTGAATACTAAATGCATATGCAAGGAAGATGCAGGACATAATACATATTTTTTCCTCCTTGTCATTGGATTATTATATGACAGAGACAGCTGTAAAACTCACATAAGGATTGGGTTGATATAAATTGAATATATTCTTTTAATGATATCCTCATATAATTATACACAAAATTTCCAGTTGATTTTGGGGCACTTTGCATTAGAAACACACAGATATTAGATATTTGAAACGATTAGTCTCTTTCTTGGTATTTTAGATCACCAGTGAGCCAAATTTACAATAAAGGTGAGCTCTTCATTACTGAAAGATCATTTTTCCTTAGTTTCATAATACAATCCTATAAAATTTCCCAATCTTTCCTCAACAGAATATGTAGATTGAATGCACCATAATTAGTAAAAATAATAGTTGCTTGCTGCAGGTGAAGAAACCAGATTTTCTGTGTGTATGCATAAATACATTATTGATGATTGGTTGGCTCTATTATAGTTTAGGTAAAATGTTCCAAATTTCCCTAGTAAAACAATCTAGCCTTAAACCCTTGTAGCTCTATGTATCACAGATATTTCTGCTGTCACTTCTCCTGAATGAATTATCCTCTGTTGTTATTTTACAGATTAAATTGCGTTTGAGGCAAGGAAACACAGGATGGGATTTGTACTGTAAGCAGAAACTTTGTACACATACCAAGTAGAAAACTCAAGCAAATAAAAGAGAGACCAATCAAGATTTATAAAAACATTTTAGAGCCTTCCTAATTTTCTCATTGCAAAAGGTTTTATAAAGTTTATTTCTAAGAAATGAAATTCCCTTTTCATCCTTCTTTTCCCTTTCATTCTTTTCCCTCAAGCCAATATATCGATAGTGCATATTTCAGAGACATCAAATTTTACAACACTGCCAGTGTCTGAGATTTCACACCAAAGAATCAGTATAAAAAAGAAAACAGCAGCTAAAAAGACAGATAGATAGATAGATAGATAGTTAGATAGATAGATACTAAATCATCATTCTTCAACCTGTAAACTGAATCTGAAATAGCTTTGCCCACGAGTATTAGCAAAATAGCTTGAGGGACATGGGCGGTGTTGCTTCAGCTCTTTACCTCCAAATTTAATTTATCTTCTGCAGTATCCATCTCATCTCATTTTATTATGCTTTGTAGGATATTTACAATTACCTTGATTCCTCCCATCATAAACTGGATGAAGAATATTTCTCTGTACTTTTAACAGAGTGGTTCACAAAGTGAAGGCTATTGAATAAAAACAGGGGTGATATAATTAGGCTTGCTATTTTAATAAAAAAGCTGTCAAACTTGTAATGTGAAACTCTCATTTAGCAAAGCCACCTTCAAATCATTTCCTCTCTCAGTAATTTTTCTGATTCTAGTCCCACTCTGAGACTGAAGAAAGTTTCTATCCCTGAGACTTTTGCTGTGTTCCCTGAGTTGCAGTGTCTTGGTGTATGCTAGTGTCAATGGCACGTGTCAAGGAATGCCAGTGATTTCTGATTACAATTACTGCTTTATGCTGGCTAATAAACAGCCCTTTAGTTTAATGACTTCTAAAACTATCCTTTTCTTTTTCACAGTTATTTGACATTCTTCAATATACGTTGAATATAGATAATAATGTACCTTTCACTTGACTGTACATTCTATATCAATCTGCATAGTAAAAACACATATTGCACAAATATCTGAACAGGTTTATTTCTGGGTCTTACCTGAAAGCAAGCAGAGTAATTAAACACCTTGGAATGTCAGTTGGTTTAGGCTCTCTGATTCTCAACTTTTTCTTCTATAATATTAATTTGTACATCTAAATTATATGTTTCTATATACATCTGCACTTCTATACACATATTGTGTATGCTCATATCCACAGTTGAATAGGAATGTTTTATGCATAACTGAATTTCCTTCTGCATTGCATACTAACACTTTTTTTCAGCTCTCCTACCTCTCATATCACTATCACCAGGGCCATTTAAACTCTAAGATATCTGGAAGATGGAAATTGTCTTCATAATATACCTGTGGAAAGAACACATCAGTTATGTTAAAAACAAATGTTGAAAATCTTAGTACTTGCAGCACAAGCTATTCATTTACTGCTCTATTTTCCCATTATACTGAGGAATTCAACATAAGCCAAATTCTAAGCTGAAAAGTAAGACTTACTTGCTCTGAAAGAATAAAAAAAGTCTCTCAAATGTAACATAGAGTATATAATGCTATATAACAGAGATTATTATAGCTAGGCTGATGAAGTATCTGCCTCTCTAATACTGCTTGCTATAGCTTTCTTATAGTATTCCTGAAGCAGTAGAAGGCCTGCAGTTAAAGAGCAAATGTGTTAAATTTAAAATCTTGGTTATAGACAAAAAGGAAATAAACCTTCTATGTAAGGCCAGGAACTTATTATTGGTATAACTGAAATCTTAACAGGAATTTGAGTTGGACCAGTTCTATTACAGAGAAAGGAAGAACGGCAGAAAGGAAGAAAGGAAGAAAAGAAAGAAAGAAAGAAAGAATGAAAGGAAGGAAGGAAGGAAGGAAGGAAGAGGAAGAGGAAGGAGGGAAGAAAAGGAAGAAGGAAGGGAAATAGTAATGCAAAAGAAGTATAAACCATAATAATACAGTTTAAATTGTTGAACACATGCTTCCTAGTAGCTTCCCCCTTTTCCCTGATGCTGTCTATGTTCACTCTTCCACTGCACTTCTGTGTCCTAAGATTGATGACTTCAGACTGGCAGAAGACAAGTGTTACAAGTTGTCAGCATCCCCAGCTCCTTCATCGGGAGGAGTATGATATTCTTTCTCATTCTAAGAGCCACTAGCGGTCATTTTCAAGCATTTGCTAACATGGTCTATGACGTGGTCTTCCTTCATTCATCTGCAGTTCTCCATTACAACCAAATTTGTGATATGCAGAGTGCCTTAGGTATGTTAAGTATGTGTTCTTTGCCCACTTTGCGACCGCTAAAACTGGTTTTGCTCAACACGCAGGTCAGCATTTCTTTGTCTAACCTTTGGGTAATCTACTTATAGACCTAAGTACTCCAATGAGAGACTGTGTCCCATTTTTAATCACCCCATCCCTGTGCTCCTCTACATACCATGCTGTGTTCCCACTCTCAATGCTCCCTCAATTGTACTGTGTTTATATTCCTCTACACGACAGCACTATGTTAGTCATAAATATTCTGTTCAACATAGAATAACTACTTTTCACTACTATCTATATAGAAAATTATGGTTCTATGTATTGGGTCTGGCTGAGATGGAGTTAATTCTCCCCATAGCAGCCCTCATAGTGCTGTGCTCTGCATCGGTAGCTAGAAAGGTGTTGTTAACACCCCAGTGTTTTGGCTACTGCTGAGCAGTGCTGGCACAGCATCAAGGCTGTCTCTCCAACATTTTTGGCCCCCCTCAATGGCAGCCTGGGGCAGGGCAAGATCTTGGGAGGGGACATAACCAGGACAGCTGACCTCAACTAACCAAACAGATATTCCATACCATATGACGTCAGCTCAGATATAAAAGCTAAGTACAGGGAGACAGAAGGGGGGCATTTTTGTCTTCTGGAGCGACCACTACGTGTACTGAAGCCCTGCTTCCCAAGAAGAGGCTAGACATCCATCGCCTGCTGATGGGAAGTAGAGAATAACATCATTTGTTTTTCTTTGCTTTCATGTGCAAACTTTGCTTTCACTTTACTAAACTGTCCTTATCTTGACCCACGAGCCTTTTGTTATTTTTTCTCCCCCCTGTCCAGCTGAGGAGGGTGAGTGTTAGAGCGGCTTTGGTGGGCACCTGGCTTCCAACCAGGGTCAATCCACCACATTTTGCCAAAGAAGCATAAGCAAAACAAGAAAGGTAGAGCTAGATAGTCATTAGAAACATTGTTCAGCACTTTGAAATCGAGCTCCATGAAAATTAGGACAAGTTCAGACAAAGTAAGCCTGACAAGCCTCAGTCCAGAGTCCTTGGAAAATCAGTAAAAAAACCTGTGGCTTCTTACTGCCAATGACAATAAAATTGACTTGTCTACAGTGTACAAATATGGCCAGGAAACAGAAGCAGGAATGAGACAGTTAAGGAGTCATAATCCTTTGACACGTAGGAATATGCTGAATGTAAGAGCAGACACATAAACACTTGATGTTACAGTTTCTCAGTGGAAATGGCAGATCCCATTGGGTGATTACACAATAAAACTTACAGAAAAAGTTCTGTTCAAGGCAATAGATATTAACAGTATAATGGAACTGGAAAAACTAATTGAGTGCATGTGTGCATGTGGTTGTGTTTTTTTTTTATTTTCAGGATTCTATCTGTATTTTTCCATTAAGCTGGAAGGTGTTTCTCTCTTTTAATACAATCTTCTCTGATTAGTGCTGCAAGAATAAACTGGAATTTGCAACACCTCTGATTTTGTATGTGTAATGGTCTGTTGTTAGAAGGTTGGATGATTACACTATTAAGCATTTAGGTCTCCATTCATTTCCAGTACTAAAAGGACACTTTTTTTTCACAGTCTAGCTAAGGAATATTGGTTGATCTGCACTTGAGAAGAGACAACATCTTACTAATTAGAATTGTTTAAAAAAATTCCATTTCACTGAACAGGTGACCTGCACTTATTAAACATTTCTCTGTTGATTTGAAAAATAGCTATGATCATTTAAGCATGATTATACAGAGCTGTTTTCAACACTTTATTTTCCACAACTAGTGCTTATAAGGGCTAAAGAAAATTAAGAAAGGCCATTATCAAGGAAAGCTGGACAGACTGAGCAAATAGCTCTATACATTAATGAGTTCAAATACTTTTCACTGAGTAATCCACAACATGTTTGCAATCTAATACTTAGGGAGGAGGATGTGGAAGAAATCACACATACACATTCACTTTGAACACTCTTTCAGGAGTTAGGTAGTACATGTCATTAAAAAAAAATCCAATATCGGAGGAGAAACTTTAAAATATCAAAGAAATAGTATTCTTTTATTATGTGAATTCTTACGGTAATGCAAACATGTAGAAAGGTAACTCTTTTAAATAGGCGAAATGTGAGTAGCCTGACAGTCACCTGTAAATTACCTGTAGACAATAAACTGTTCAGCATTAGAGACTTTGACACAAATCATCCTATGGAAGCTATTTTAGTGCTGAGTGCTAGTATATTAGCTATACACCTTAGCATTCATTAGTATTGTGGTTTTTTTCCTCTGGTGCTTCATTTTACACTATGGGAACATTAACACTACAATTGATAAACAACTCCTGAGTGGACCAGAAAGTCTTATTCCAAGGCTCAGCAGCTGTAGTATGTTGTCATTGCCTCTTGTTATTTTACCCATGAAACTTTCAATTTCATCACCTTTGGGACCCAGAGAAGAGATATTTTTTATTCCTCCTTAGTATTCATTTTCTCAAACAACAATATGAATAGTACTATTAAACTATCTGGTGCAGCACCACTTCTGTTTGCAAACAGTTTCACATTTTAAGTAGTCACAATGAAAGCTTTCAAAGAGCAGGGTCAGCTCTTGCAAAATCAAACAATAACAATATATGCACAGTTCTCCAGAAATTAGCATCTATTTCTAATTCTGAATGTGTTCTTTTGACTTTCCTTTCAGCAAAAGATTGAGGTTAAAGTGCTTGCCTCATTTCAGTATTCTTTTTATTCTTTTATTTTTATTTTTATTTTCAGTTTAACAGGCTAAATACAAATATGATTTGGACTCCTTTCAGGGTGCTTTATTATTTTGACAGATCTCAAGCAGCATCTCAGATCAGCAGCAGCAAAGTCGTAGCGGTTACATGTTCACCACAGCAAACTGCTTAAACTCAAGCACAATACACTACAGCCCACTGCCTGACATTGCTGTGTCAAAGGTGTATCAAAGGGATACAACACAGACAATCAGATGTTTAGCTGCAATTTTTTTTCTTGGAAATCCATTTCATAAAAGAAATTGGGATAACAGTGTTAAGATAATACAGGGGTCATGTTTGTGGTGTTTGGGGTTTTTTTTCCCTCTAAACATGAACAGGTCTGTTCCTGTTTTACTGTGAAAGTGAACTTCCACATTGCTGACCTGAGTTCCTGACTTGGGCTTCTTCTGGCATAAAGATTGCAAACTTACACCATTTCAGTGTCCCTATTCAATTTGAAGTTTGTACAAGATATTTTGGGCCTTTCTTTTCCAAAACTAAGCTTTTAAAAAGGTATGATTCCTCACAGTATACACAGACCTATTTAATATTGGCTGAAGCACTGCTACTTTTTGAGAGGCCAGGAATAAAGCTGTATAGTACAAAGGAGGATGTACTACCTGAAAGTGATAGTTATTCAATCACATTCAATTGCTTCTTTATATCACTTCAATGAAAAAGCTTATTGTATCTTTTCACCATCCCAAATTAGGCTTGAATTAGAGATAAGCTAAGTTCTTTGAAATATAAAGTGTATCAGCATAGGTGAAAGAAGCAGCTCAATGTTGTTGGCTAATGTCTTTCTGAATAGTGTAACTAGTATATGCATGGAAAATCTACCTTGTATTTTTACCTTCATTATTCCCCACCTTGAGAAAATGAATCAGACATCTTAATGACTGTCACTCTTCTTTAGGGTGGGATAGGCAGCAAAGAAGTTGGAGGAAGAAAATGTGTTGCAGATGAAACATCCAAATAGCCAGAGCAATTCTGCTGCAACGTGATGAGTGTGCAAAATAGTTTGCTCACTACACAGACCTGGAAGCACCATGTCAAGCTGTGCTGTGCATCCCCACTCATTGTTTTAGGAGCAAAGAGTGGAATAACCAGCCACTGTCATAGTGTTTGGAAAAATCAGATTAGGCCAATTTAAAAGAGATGTTATTCCTCTATATGTTCCAATGGCTGAGCTCTATTTATTTATCATAAAATATCAGTAAGATTTTTTGCAAGTGATGTGAGTCATAATTGCCATTACTTCATTTTAGCAACCAATACATTTAGGAAACCAAGATGAAGTTGTCATGATTTTTAAAAATATTTTTTATAATAATAATGTTAAGTATGGATGTTATTTAAAAATAGTACAGAAACAGAAGTACCTTTTGCTACAAGTTTTATTTTACCAACTATAAAATGTGGGTCTAGTCTCTTAGATGTTTTCATTTAACAGAAAACATTGATCAAAGCCCCTTTTTCTTAGGACCTACAACAGCAAAACAAGAAATATCTCCAAGGAGGGAACTGCATCATATCCCAATCTGTCACTGAAGATACAAATTTGGTGTTGGCATGACTGATTTTTAAACCCAAAACTGGAGGGAAAAAAAGGAAATATTAAAATCAAAGATGGAAAGTTATTTTTAAGAAATGTTCAGCTTTCAAACAACACGGCTTGCTATGCCAGAAAAAAACATCCCAGGGAAAAATCCTGTAAATGGAGAGTGGGTCATCATCCAAAACTGCCTGTCATCTAATCTCTTATTTGAACATACTATGAGGGAAAGAATAACATGTTATAGACATACAGTTATATTATTAGTATCATATTGGTACCTGTCTGTCAGCAGCTATCCTAGAAAACTGGCATTTTAAAACAAATAGCAAGACAAGTTAAAGATAAAGGTGCAGCAGAGAGATGTTGGTTATTTTCCAGAGACTTATTATTGAGAGGAAATAACCCAACAAATTCTGAATTTGAATTTCTGCCAGCAATTGTAGGAGATAAATACTGGATAGACACCAAACAATTTCCAGCTAGGAAAAGTAATGCTGTCTACTGAGAGGAAAACTTCCTTTTAGCTCCTCAGATTGAACTGCTAGTTATAGCCTACAAGGATGTCCTCAAACCTCAGCTGAAGGGATCTGCAAAATCTTCAGATAGCAAGTCCAATCACTAGATGGCAGAATATTCTAATTAGTTGTGATTTGTTATTTAACCACCTCGGAACAAACCTGTTTCTTAGTTATGAGAGCAGTGCAGCAAGTCATTCTGATCTTCAGTTGTGCAGTAGACCACAAACCTTTGCTACTCAATCTGGTCACAAGCTTTTATCATTTACTAGTTTTTCCCAGCTATCCCTTAAGGGGAGAAAAATATTTTATGTTATGTAAATTACTTTCAAGCAAGCACAGAGTAATGCCATACTAGTATTCTGGCTCATATTTTCAAATGCCTCAGTAGGGGCTCAGAGGCCAAATTTTAAGTCTTTGTAAAAATCTTTCTACAATGCATACTCAAATTTGTTTGGTAGCATTTGACCTCATACCTTACAGAACTCATACAATTCCGAGGTGGGCAATGAAGGAATCTAAAAAAAAATTAAATCCATAAGAAAAACATGGGTCTTCTTATGGATTCATATTTTTGTAACAATGTGAAAGCAAAGCAGATCAGTCTCCCCAGATGGGTAGAAAGTAGGCAGAGCTCTACTCAGCTCAACATATAGTGGTATCAATTGTGAATGGTGGTAGGGGGGGACCTATCTGCTTCTGAGTTTCACTGTCTGTATGCCTGTTACATTTTTGCCTGTTGGTAAATACTGCTACTCCAGATTGTGAAGTCCTTTGTGCCTTAAGTGATGTGCCAAAGTCATGCAAGCAAACTCCAGGGGAGCAGAAACTTAACCTCAAATTTCCCCAGTGCCAGCTGCAGACACTCAGTTGGTTGAGGGGATGTTTACTCTTTTCCTTCCATTTTGGCCATGGAAAAAGTAGGTGAAGCTACAAATTGTGCAGAAGGTTGTATCATATTATACTAAACCTTTATGTAGACAACCTTTAAAAGATGAGGCCCAGAATTAATATGTGCATTCAAAAGACCCTCCTACAGTAAAGTTCAACTAAAAGCAAAAGTGGAGGAGCACTTAGCTAGGAGAGAGGGTGATGACACCAAGGAATCATAACTCTGATAACTAAGGAGAGAAAAGGGAGCAAAAAGGAACGAGCAAAAAAGCCCTAAATGATTGCTGCAGAAATTTCAGCAGAGTTCTATGTGGTATAGACAAGTACTGCCTAATGCAGCAGAAAGTCTATTGACTTTATTTATTCATTTTTTAATAAATGATGCAGAAGTGTTTACAATGCAATGAGCATTTTTAGATCATAGATACAATATTTATCAAGCTGCTATGAAATGTGTCACTTAGAAGCCTCACATAGCTTTTGCATCTCATCTAGTTATGACCTTTCTAAGTGGTTGACTAACAATTAATTGAAGAAGAGCTAGCATGGCTGAAATAATGGTATTTACAAACAGTTATGGATAATACTAATTACTTAAAATTGTTTTGCTACATGCTAGAATTTCTCTGACTGCTGACAAGCTATAGGTGTAACTTGGGACACTAAAGACTAAGTTGCCCATTACAGCTTTGTTGATCTAACAGCTTACTACTACTAAAAGAGGGCAGTTTCTTTCCTTCTCTTACTTTATCCACTATGTCAGCAATCATCAGGTCCTCTGCACAACCAGTACAACTTGCTGGGCTGGTAAAAAAAAAAAACCCAAAACCAAACTGACCTGGCAAAATTAAATCATTGGGTTAGCAAACTGAATGAGCTCCAAACAAAAGGTCAGAGAGGGAAGTCTCAGCCAAGAGACTGAGAGAAAGGTGAAAGGACTATCCATTCTGGAGTGAGAATTTGCTAGATTAGCTCAAATGTATTTTCACTGAAATGTCTATTTTACGTAAGTGAGTGAAAGAGACCCCAGACTCTGATTATACATGAACTCGTGAATCCACAGTTCCTGAATGTCTAAGTAGGACACTACTTCCACAGTCTTTCTGGGACACCCAAGTGACAAAACCCCCCAGTATTTTGATATTTGCATAGGTTTTGTAATATTCCTTGCAAGTTCAGATCAGGCTGCTAATCTTCTGCTTCTCAAAACACAGCAGAAATTCCAGAGTGTGGCATTACCATATCTAAGAAGCATTAAATGTAGCATTAGGTGATTTAGTGTCAGGGGACACAGATAAGGAAGTGATACTCAGTGCTTTCTTTGCCTTCAGTCATCACCAGTGAGGTCTCTCAGATCCCTGAGCTCAGTGAAGGAGTTCAAGGAGAAGAGCTGCCAGCAATGGATGAAGATAGAGTCAGGGTTTACTTGAGATAGCTTGATCCATGCAAGTCCATGGGACCCACAAGGCTGCATCTGAGGGTACTGAGAGGGCTGGAAGGTGTCCTTGCAATATCACTCACTATCATCTTTGATGGGTTGTGGAGATTGGGGGGTGGGGGTGGGCTCCCAATTACTGAAGAGAAGGAAAAGTTACAGTCACCTTTAAAATGGGTCAAAAGAATAATTCAGGGAACTATGAGATGGTCAGCCTCACTTTGTTCCCTGGAAAAATCAAGGCGCAAGTCCTTATGGAACTGTTTCTGGACACAAGACGGAGAAGAGGGTGAACTGGGAAGAGTCAGCGTGGATTTACCAAGTTTACCAAAGACAAATCATGCCTGATCAACCTGATTGCCTTATAGGATAAAATGATCGGGTCTGAGATTGCAGGGAGATCAGTGACTTTACCAAGGTTTTGTACACTATCTCCTACAATATGCTTTTATTCAAGCGGGGACATTACAGTCTGGATGGGTGGTAAGCCACATGGATAATGTGACAATGTGTGTGCTGGAGCTGCATATGTGTGTATACGACTGCATATGTGTATATGTTTACACATATATAGATATATATGAATCTACATATGTCCTGGTTTTGGCTGGGATAGAGTTAATTTTCTTCTTAGTAGGTGGGACAGTGTGGTTTAGATTTAGTGTGAGAATAATGTTGATAACACACTGATGTTTTAGTTGTTGCTAAGCAGTGCTTATCCCAAGTCAAGGATTTTTCAGTTTCCCATGCTCTGCCAGCGAGGAGGTGCACACAAAGCTGGGAGGGAGCATCATCAGGACGGCTGACTCAAACTAGCCAGTGGGATATTCCATGCCATAGAACATCATTCTCAGTATATAAACTGGGGGGAGTTGGCCGGGAGGGGCAGACGGCTGCTCAGGCATCAGTCAGTGGGTGGTGAGCAATCACATTGTGCATCAGTTGTCTTTTCTTGGGTTTGGTGGTTAGTATTTTTATTATTATTATATTCCTTTTCATTGCAATTATTATTATTATTATATGTTATTATTACTATTGTTTACATTTTATTTTACATTAGTTATTAAATCATTCTTATCTCAACCCATGAGTTTTACTGGTTTTTTTCAATTCTTCTCCCCATCCCACTGGGTGGGTGGGGGGAGTGAGCAAGTAGCTGCGTGGTGCCTAGTTGCTGGCTGGGCTTAAACCACGACAACATATTAGTAAATGGATTAGAGCACTATGGTGTGTTGAGAAAACCAAGGCCTCAGGCCAGCTTTAAACTTTAAACCTAAACGTTTTAAAATTAATTTATTTACAACACACTTTGTTTTAATGGTTAGTTCTTATTAATCAACAGAACTTAACAGTTATTAATCAACATCACTATGTATAGAAAACTGTTACTCTTTAACACTTATAACCTACATACCATAGAGCTAATGTTATGTAGACAGCACAGATGACTGCCAGTCCTTGTTGGTCTTAGTGGCTGAGGTCAAGATGATCAGGCTTGAGAGCTCTTTGATGAGTGGAGTCAGAATTGCAACAGGCTGTTTGGTTTCTTCTTCCTTGCTCCCTGATGGGTTTATGTTACATGTTTTTATGCGTCCCAAATGGGGGATCTCAACTAGTCCTGATACTTCTTATTTTGTATTTGCTTTCGGCAGTTCAGTTTCTTGTGTAATAGGTAAGATCTCCTGCATATTTGCAGTCTCTTCTGCTTATCTTGTTCTTTCTCTTGCAACTTTTTGTTTTCTGTATGCCTCTTATGTGCACCTACACACATCTTTGCTCCTCTGGTTGTTACATTAATCACATAATTATTTGAAATATTTATACATTGTGTCTGGCTATGTCATAACATTTACAAAATACTTGTATACTGTATTGGTCATACTGTTTTAGTATGCTAATATTTGGCTTCAGGGCAAAGTAATATAAATTATATCCTGATTGATGAACTTCTAATTTATACGTGGCCTCTACTTTGGCTACACATAGCATAGTGTTTGAAAATTACTGCATAGAAGCCCATCAGTGCAGAACAAATCCACCCTATTCTAAAAAGAAAGATGAATATTCACAAAATACTCTTAGACAAATATCATCTAGTGCTTGTTCAGATCCCTGTGTTTTGGTTGATAACATCAGCTACAGGATAGGGATCTTCAAACTTTGGTTACTGAAATTATGCATATATACTCTGGACCACAGTAGCGGATAGATTTAATTATAATACCTATTTCATTGGGAAACTCAAGTTGCATGAATATAGATAATTGGATAATATGGCATACTATTATAGATATTTAATAATATTAGATTTTGGATAATATAATGCTCCAGTTCTATTACCTTTATTGACTGAAACATTGGCAAGTCTCATTACTTTTATCACCAGTTTTCAAATCTGGTGTTTTATTCTTAAGTCACCAAAGAGTAAGTTAGATGATTACGTGGAAGACTTATGTCTTTTAAAAATAAAAATAAGAATGTCCAAGGTTCATGGTTCTGAAACTCAACCTGGAAGGAAATAAAAAGATCTCCAGACCTCCCTAAATCTTATTTTGGTTCCTTCAGTTCCTGGATCCGGCCACGGAAGTGTGTTGGGTGCCCATCTGCCGTTCTCCAAACTGTCAGTCAGTCTTTGAATCACAACAAAAGTAAATGCAAGGGGGAAAGTATCCATCAGCATAGAGATTTTCTCTCTCTTAACTGTACTTTGCCTTGGACACTTTTTTCAGCTAACAATTATGAGAATTATATGTCTTATGAATTTGCTTATCATGATATGCAATACCTCAATTCTTCTGATGACCTTAGTGAAGACCTTTTGTCAATATAAGGTGTTGCTTTTGGACATACATCTTTCTACTCCAACATTAATTAGATAAAAAAGGATAAATAAAACTTGTTTAATGCTTTTTACAGCACCAGAAATAACAATTTAAGGATCAGTAGATACGTGGATCATGGAGTAAAGCCTACCCAAAAGCATCACGCAGATATGTGAGACCTTGACTACATCTGTCCACTCTAACTGGCTAGATTTATCCAGTAATTGCTTCCAGAGAAGTAGCAGATTAATTTGCTGATTTAACAGTTTCCATATTCATGATATTTGTCGCACATTTGCAGACCAGAAGGTGATAGAAAACCCAGTGACAACTGCTAATTGGCCTTGGATATGGAGAACATAAAGGAGATTGGAATGGTTTTGTGATTAGCAAGGTGGCAAATGCTGACAGCCTGATATAGCAAGTAATACACAGTGAAAACACAAGCACCTCCGGGGAAACACATCCATGGGCATCCAGCACCACATTGGAGGGCAGAATGGCTGAGCTCCTGAGGGAACTACTGCACATGGAAGTTGAGCCACCAGTTCAGGACCCCAGATATGCAGCAGTCAAAGGGAATGTCTTCTTCCCTGAGACCATGGTGCTGGTCTGGCATGAGTGTGAAGTGTGTGTGTACTGCAGAATAGAGGTCTTCAATTAGAAATCACTGGCAATGTGCTATATCCACCCTGCTCAGGAAATAGATTTGAGATTCTATATAAAAGGGTTGTGTAATTTTGTTCTTGCATCCACCCGAGTCCTCATTTCCCTGTGACAAACTGCTACTCTAATCTGACAAGAAATGCTTAAGCAAAAACCGAGGAAATCTCCAAGTACTTGTATTTTTCCATTATTTTAAAGCATTCTGCCTATAATGTGACTTGGCTAATGTAAAATTCAACTTCTGTAGTGTGCTAGTGGGCATGTATTCCAGAAGTCTTTTTTGGCTAAATAGAGTGGAAGTTTCCAGGTAACAAAGAATTTGACAAAATCAAGTCCAAAGTAAGGGCATAAGATGCCTACATTTACCTTAAATAAAATCCATAGGCCATCAGAGGAATGCAGTCTTTATAAAAATGACCATAGATCTTATTCTGGAACAATGTTATTTGAACAATATCTAAACATTTCCCCCCATAAAATGCTTCTGCATTAACTTCAGACTGCACTTGCAGAAAAAAAACATTTCAGTGCTTGAATATTTAATATTCCAAAATTTGTTAAGTTAGCATTTTTCATTTATCGCTTTAGGGAAGACACTAAGTTTACTGGATATCACAAAGCAGAAGGAAAATCTGAAAAATTAAGACTACTGTGGCCCAAAGCTATAGCACTAAGAAATGCAAGTTTCCAAACTCAGACACAAACAAAATATGACGTTACTATGACATGTACTCAAGTATGGTGACAGACTAAGTTCAGGGTTTTCTTATTTAGTTTAAGGAACTAGTAGGAGAGATTTGAAAATGTGTGTAAGGAAATATTTGGACTTCAATTCAATTATAGCTGTTGAGGTAAATACAGTCAGAAGAAATTTATTAGTCAATAAGGTAAAAAATCTGAACGTGGGGAGGAGACAATGAAGCAAGGTAGAGAAGGCAGCCTCAGTAAGGTGAAGATAACTTAAGTAACAGCAATTGATACATCCTTCCTTTCCTGCAATTATTTGAACGCTTCGCTGAAGCTAACCTGAAAAACAAACAAAGAAACAAACAAACAAACAAGGGAAAAGCTTGTACTGGCCACCATGCATTGATACTGAAGATTCCCATTCTCCTAGGTATATTTCCATATTACTAAAAATTGAGACTTAGGTGCTAGTGAGATCTTCAGACAGAACAAACTTTCATTTTCTTCTTACAGTGCAGAAAAAGGAGTGAGATGAAGGTTTTCCCCATCTTCACAGAAAAAGAAATCTCTTCTTCCTTACATAGATTTTTGTTAGTCATTTTAAAAACATTTATGGGAAATAAGCCACCAAGTGAAAGATTACTAAATGTATATACAATTTATCGTAACTTCTGGAATACATTATTGCCTCCTGAATTGTTGAACTTACAGGTAACAAGAAGAAGAAAAACAGAAAAAAGGAGAAAGAAAAAACACGAAGAAAAACACAGTCTGTTTTAAGATATTAGGATGGAATAAATTGAACAGCCCCTGGTTATAAAAAGAATGTAGGTTTTGCACTGCTGTTACAGTCCTGCCACTTCTGTAGAAAAAATGCTTCTCTGTACCAAAAGCTCAGAAGGTGCTCAGCACATTGATAAAGTAGCTATAAAACAGCCGCAAATTGCAGCTGCCCAGGCCTCTGGGGAATACACATGCAGTCGGTTTGTTACAATTTGGCAATTACTTCTGTGGCCAAGCAGTTTGTTGTTCGGGATGTAGGAAAGTGCTTTTTCAGAGAACACGAAAGACATTAACAAAACCAGCACCGTGAAGCTGCAGGAACAGCACTTACCTACACCGCTTACCGTAAAAACAGGAAGAAAGCTCCTGATTGTGAGTGGCTGTGAAGCCCTCTGTGATTAGAAAGCAAAAGACCTCTGTTGGGAATGGAAGTCACATGAGTGTTGCGTGTAAGTAACTGTACAGGGGACCAGTGCCGACCTTTGGCAGTGATTGCACAAGGGAGCGCAGGCAGCCCACAGCCAGGAGCTGCTCCCCTTCGCCTCCCCAGCCCCGGTGGACTGGACGGGGGCAGAGAGGGGCAGAGGTACGCATTGCTGGGCGGGGGAAGGGTCTTTTTCAGCCACAGCACCCCGAGAAAACATGTACCGGGGGTGTTAGGAGAAAGAAAATTAGATACGCAGTAGTGGTGTTGCCTGTGATGCTCTGGGAGAATTGGGAGCGCAGGCTTTGTCCCTGCAACAGACGATTCCCTTGCTCTTTTAGGCAAAATAACAAAATATTTTGTTGGATTACGTTCACATAAACATATTGCTAACTATACACAAAGACACTGGGTCTAGCTTAATAAGCACTGGTGCTCTAATTGGCAGTTTCCAAAATACAGAAAACCCAATAGTGGCCACTGGAGGGCTCAAACACATCTTAAGAAATATTATCCCAGCCCATAGACTGTGCTTGGCCACCAAGCAAGGATGACACCTAAATGTCATTGCACAACTAGGAGGGAATATTTGAGGATCTAAATATCAAGCATTGTGGCTAGTGAGATGTAATTATGAGGTAGATATTAAGTTGTCCTGAATTTTAATTTGCATATTCCTCTTTCCAGCTACCTTTTGCTAAAGAATGTTAGCAGAAGGAGGATCTTCTGTTCCTAATGGCCACCATTATTATGCTCAGTGCTTTAGACATAAAGTATTATTTCTTGGAAGACTCACAATAAAAATCTTTTCCTTTATACAAAGGCCAAACTTGTGCAAATAAAAATAAAGGCAACTATATGGTAATTCTACTATTTGCACATTGCAGCAGGTTAAAGTGTAGTAATCAGAGAAGTATGATTTCTGCTAAACCAGATCATTACAAATTCATATTTTATTCATTTATTTCTGAAGAATTGTCAGAAAGTTTGGACAAACTCTGGATAAAGAGGAAGAGGTTAATGAACTAGATATTGTATAGACTTATGACATGAAGGAGGTATGTCTTGCCTAACTGTTACAGTAATTTCTCATGTATTTTTACGTGAAAAGAAGTGAAAGATCTTCACAGATTTTTCTGGGAATTACTGTCACCTGTGGGTTATTAATCATCTTTAAAATGCAGCACTCCAAATAAGTGTTTGGATGAAGTTAAACAAGATTTAGAAAGCACAACAACAGTATCAGTTAATAATATTGTAAACTACAGAGGCTGGTAATATCCTCAGTGCAAACTAGGTTATATTTAACACTGTGGAAACTAGAAGACCCTCACTCTGATGGGAATCCACCATGTTAAAAAAATACATTAATATGTAGTATGAGAGGGACGAAACTCTCCATGCCATGTTGAAATTTTAAATGGACTTCATTATAAGCAAAAAGAGTTAAGATGGAGTGCAATTGTCACTATTTTTCAGGTGAGTAAAAGAGACACACGTTAAGATTCACAGTACGCACCGGCCATATTTACAAAAGGGAACAGATTTTGAGTGATCTCAGCATGATCAATTCCTGTTAAAATATCATTAAGGGTGCCAGAATTGATAGATCTCCCGAAACTCTGATCCATGAGAAAACTCACTAAAAATCCATGAACACGCACCTGGTTTTTAGTACACATTTACTGGCTTGGCTAGGTGAAGCTGGAGCATCCAGCTGAAATAGCTGAGCACACAAATAGGTTGGTTCTCAAACACTTCTTGACATTGTCGGGAGCACTGACGGATGGATTTCCATTTCCATTTGCCCCCCGGACCACAAACCTGTTCAAGGTGGTCCATGTCCCCCCACCCTCTGTGGCACATTCCCTACTCTCTTCAACTCACTCCAGCCTAGACGGGTCAGAATTTGTTCAGTAAACTTGTAAAGCGCTGATTCCAAGCCTGCATTTTCTTTAATTTTCTTACTATTCACATTCAAACTTTTATCATGACCTTCATCATCAATTGTTAAGTAATTTTTATTCATGCACTTTTACAAATATATGCTTATATGTAAAACAGAGATATAAATCTGCATCCGTATGTGTAAGTAAAAATATTTTCTATTTATACACATTTGTAACCTTTTTAATATACAAATATATATATATATAAAGAGAGAAAGAGAGATGTTCAAGAGTCCTCTCTATGTGGGGCCCTTGAGGTACTTCTGGGCTAAAGAAGGTGGCAAGGCTTCAGCAGCCAACTAGTCCCAGGGAGTTTTGTGATCACCTGCGGCCCAGCCATGGCAAATAGCAGGACAGTGGCTCCCTTGGGGTTGCCACTATCTTCTGTCTGTTTCATTTTCATGTTATTAAGCAGTACAGATATTCTCTTTCTCAGCCTTTCATTTGTGCCTGCAGCCAACAATGTAAGTCAGGACAAATTAATCAAATGAGATGTTTAACAGACTTCTATGCTTCTTATTCCAATTAGAAACTAATTGGCCAGATACTTCTTTAAAGAGCAAGATCAAAGATGCTGAGTACTACATTCATGAAATCCATTCAATCAGCACAACTGACAAAGAGCCAAGGTGTTCCTTACCATACCAATCACACACTCACCCCCCTCAAACCAACCTATCCAAAGAAACAAACAGGAAAAAAAAACAAAACGAAACAAAACAAACCCAACCAAACCAGAATTTGACTATATAAAATATTGCAAAGGATTAATCTGATAGGAATCTTTCTGAAAACAAACAAAACAACAGTAGCAAAATGTCAATTGCTCAACAACAAAAAAAGTTATCAAGGAAGGAAAAATAGAAAAGGTCTTCAGGAATGAGTTTATTTAGATACCCACACTAAATGCATGGCCATGGTATATCTTTTAGTGCATACTAAAATAAAGGAACCTTGTCCTCATAAGACCCCATTTGTTCCTGCTAGTACCCTGCTTACCTGTAAAAGTTTCCCCAGAGAAGTTCTATGAATAACCTTTTATTTGAGTATAAATGTAAGCTGCAGGCTGATCCTATATCTCAAACCCATTACTGAGGGGGAATTACAGAGGAATTCTCTCCTTTGGACATTTCTGAATCTCATTATCACTAAACTTCAAAATTAAAATTTATGACTTCTAAGGCAATTGCCACTTGAAGGAAACATTTGTCAGCTATCTCTTCATTGTGGAATAGCCTGTTTCTCTTGAATTCAAGGAGAAACAAAAAGTGGGAGGTAGTTTCCTTGTCTAGCACTGGATACTGAATAAACTATTTCTGGTCTCAGTTTTTTGTATGGCAATACAAGTACAGTCTTTTTTGGTTGTTTTGTTCTTCATTCTACGTTAGCTGTATTTTTCATGGTTCTCCAAAATGAAAACCTACATTTTATGTACATTTTCCCCAAAACAAAGTTCCTTCATTTAAAACATTAGAGCAGACTCACATTTGTTTTGAGATAGTGACACGCAACTTTTTCCTGCATCTATCTTAAATGAAAAACAGTGGTTAAATCAACCACAGCTGTATCTATGAAAAAAAGTCACATTTTCAAAATATGCTTCAGTGTATAGTCAAAAAGCTAACAATAGTATACTCAAAGTATCTGGTACTAGATAAAGGTATATTTGAAATTATGATTTGGCTAAAGATTATAGCAAGATTAGTATAAATGGTTGTTCTTTATCCTGTATTTTGTTGGTCATATATTAGGAAGTTCCTGATAGCTACAGGTTTCCGCAAATGAAGTTATAGAAAATGACTCAGTTTGGTAATTTTCTTGTTTCACTATCAAACTTGAATTGTATCATTTCCTACACAATATGTACATGAAACACTACCTTGAAGTGTATTACTAAATCAAAGTTGATGCATAATTAAAACCAGTATTAACAACTGCTGCCACATAACTCAGACTATTACATTCTTTCCCAGAAAGAAAATAAAACTCATGTCATGCATTGCTTATTCTTGAAAGTGAAAAATTTATTATACTTCCCTTGTAATAGGTTTCAGAGCAAATCACTTTATTTTCATCTCAATTTTGTAGTACTCTTCAGTAGACAATCCTGGAAACTGAAGTTCCATATGTTTTTACAATAATAGTAATATCATTACCTTGAGGCCTTCTTGCTAGTCCTGTTTAGTGGTGTAGCACTACCTGGAGTTTAAATGAGTATGCCCAGTTTAGAATCAACTTAAAGTGGATAAATAAAGTACCAAGGCTCTAAGAAAAAAATTTTTTCTGGCTTAAGTAACTACTCTGTGTTGTAATTTGAGAGCTAAAATGGGAAGAATACCTTTCATTCTCACATACAGAAACCTTGTACCATTCACTATTAGGTAACTTTTTTGTATTACATTAATTATACAACATATTAAAAGGAATACTTGCAGTCTCCCCCCAAAGTTTGGATACTTTTCTTTTTCTTTCTTTCTTTCTTTTCTTCTTTCTTTCTTTCTTTCCTCCTATAAAGTTTAATTAGTGTATTTAATCCTGAGGATTTTACCTGTCAGTTTTAAAATATAGTTTAAAACCATATTAATAGCATTGTATTCACTAATAAAATTACATACTAGCTTTTTGTTTTCTGCTGAGACCACTTTTTAGGATAGCTGGGTGAGGAACTAGGACAGCAGTTTTTCAGGCCTGTGGTTCTCAAGTTTTGATTATGCTTCTGGAAAAATGAGGACATGCTGAAAAATTATCTTGATTTTGCATAGAATTAATTCCCATATAAACCAATTCTTCTGAAATCCCAAGATGGAGTCTCCCAGCAGGGGATGAGGAAGAAACTGTTTCTGAAAAGAATCTCTATTGAACTATGGATACACTAAACGTCAACAAAGCACAAGCTTTTGTATCCTTGCTCATTTTGGACTTAGGTTCTCATTACAAAATTCAAATATTACTTGTTTCTTATTATTTTATTGTTGAGTTAGGGTTTTTTAATGATATTTAATATATTTAATATTCATTATATGTATCATCCTTCACTGTCTACTTTGTTTGAAAAACAAGTAGCCATTTCCTGAAATACAGCTATGTGAACACTCTTCTGGCCATCATACACTTAGAAGTGTCACAAGGTTGAAGTCGAAAAGGTAATTTTCAGCAAGAAATGTGAACATGTATGAGCTTTCAAAAGCCAAACATGGTTCTGGTACTGCTGTTCACAAACATATTTTTAAAATGCAGAGTGACTTCTCAAGTACAAAATGAGAACTTAAAAGCTGGCAGGTAACAAATGAATGCTTAAATGCTGTAAAAGGTAACACTGTTTTCCCTCAGCTAAATCATCATCTTCTGGCTGTATTCACAGCAGCCAAGTCAAAGAAAATAGCACTCACCCTATCCACGGGCCAAGAACATCCTGTGTTTAAGCTCAGTGAAAAACATGCTGACCTTGACTAATGGGCTTTATCCTATCATAAAATACAAAATTAAAAAGAGAAAAAAATAGTCAGAGCAGCAATTTTTCCAAGTCAGAAAAACTCTGACTGGAACTCCTAAAAAAGCCTTGTAATGTCCTCCAGTGTTTGAAATCAAAGAAAAAAGATGTAGAGAAGGAGTTGAATTTTAAATGGATTGTATGAAAGATATACTAGCTATCTTAAAACCACACAAATGCAAAAGAGCCAAACAGTTAGGGCTTAGGAAAGAAGCAGCAGTGAAATCCATGTGCATGCCAGCATCTGAGTATTGCAGAAGGAGTAGGAGAATGTAAAGGCATGAAAAAAGCAATAGCTATCTTACTTCTAGGTATTTGTTCACAGCAACTTTAGAGGTTTTAGGTCTTTCTCTTCTATTAGCATTTTAGAAGCTATATGGAGTTGGTACAAATGGAAAGGTGAGAGGGAAAGCACTAGGTTAAATAAGGAAAAATAAATTAAATTTGTGTACAAAGACTTTGGTGGAACATTCTTTTCATTGTTGATTTGCCTTCTTTCACAATCTGGATGACTGTTCCCCAGTCAATTACAGATCATCAAATGAATTACCTAACTCATTTGCAGTTAAGGAACACTGAAAGGAAAAAAAAAATGAAACAGTCTCCTGCCGGACACTATTTCCTATTCAGTTAAAGACCCAGAAGAGGACGTACACAGAATAAAGTCTTCCAAGTTTAAAAAAGCACTCCTGAAAATCTCCACATGGCTCCTCCTTAATCAGTCACCTAAAGAAATAAATACATTGCTCATGGACACTGTATTTTTAAATTCTCCTTCATTAAACACGTATTTCTCCATTTCCATCTGGTGTGTTTCAGAGTGCTTGGTAGCTTGATGCGTGCCTTGTAAACATAGTACAGCAAGGGGTACTCTGGTGCTGTTTCCCCCAGGACTGTGTATGCATACTGGGCGATAAATGTTTCACGTAAACTTCATCAAGCAGCCTGAAACTGGAAGCTGCTAGATTCCTTCTTTTCTGAATTTCCACATTCCCACTTACTTGCTGTCTTTCCCACTCTGACCCAGTAACTCTGACATTGATTTCTACATAATGAACAGTCCAAAGTTTGTTATATGAACTGTCAAGACTGACAAAATTTGCTCCTACCCAAGAATAATTTATAGCCTGTCTCTTGGTCACTCCTCTTGAGGATTGTAGGTTGATCTCCTCAGGCAAGGGAAGATATGAACATAGTTCAGGAAAGCTACTGCAAATGAGTGAAATGGCTTCACTATCTGAATTTCCTTCAGTCATATTAAATAAGAACAATATTTTTCTAGTCTTTTTAAAAACAGGCAGAGTCCTAACCGCAGGCTGTGGATACCAAGTCAGCAATAGCCTTCTTGTTATCTTTTCACAGGTTGCAGGATGCATTTAAGTTATAACTGTGATACAAGAATGAATTTCAGGTTTGTGCTATAGTTATGACTGTGGTCTGCGTACACACATAATGCACTTAGCCACCAGCTCCCTGGGTGGTCCAGGGACTCCCCAGCGAGTCTCTGCATAAATGAGACCATGGGCTGATTTGAGACAATGAACAGATTTGACAGCATGGACAGCTTTGAGACAATGAACCGGTCTGAGACCAAGTGCTTGGCTGAACTCCTGCCACCCCCACAACAAAGCATTTGAGTAAATGTCCCAGGATCCCTCCAGGCTGGACTTTCAGAAAGTCCCAGAAGTTCTCCTGCCAGGTCCTGTACTACAGGGGTAGACTGATAGGCAATGTTTGTATGCTTAAATACACTGATTTACACCCTGGATGAAAAATTGCACAGGTCCAGTGACTCCCCCAGGCAGTTCCAGCTGTAGAATTGACCATGCTGAACAAAAATAGATAATATTTTTGTCAGTCAGTAGAGACCTTAATTGGAGTCCACACACTCTTTTCTCTTATTGCAAACTAACAGTTGTTAAATATTTTTTTTAAGTTGCAGCAAAACAATCCATGCATTTTTTTATTGCTGAAAAACTAAGAGTTAGTGTTTCTTCAGTTAAGCCATTCAATTGATCAAAAGTGCTTTAAGCAAAAACATTATATCTAGTAAGTATTCTGTTAGCTTCACATTGCAAGAAATATGATACTGAAAGCGTTTTGGATGACTTGCAAATTTATTATGTGTTACTTCATCCAGTGCTGAAGGTAACTATAATAGCTTTTCATATTCACCCTCACTAGAAACTCAGCTACATTCTGTACGTCAGAGCATGACTCATTCTTTTGAAATTAAAAGAGACTTTTACTGATTATTTTCACATTAAAAAGTACAGCGTTACTTTTCCCCATCTAATATTATTTCTAAAAATATTCTACTCCATGTAGCCCACTGATCAGGCTTTTTCCTCAGCAGACTACTTAAAACACAGGACAGAAATTAACAGCATTTCCAGCTATCTATTAGTAGAGAGGAATTAAAAAGTCCCTAAGCATAGACTAATCGAATTAAAAGGGTTATTTTTCAAATTTTCACCATGACAAAGACTGAGACATTTGTGTCAACAGCAGCACAAAATAATTCTGTAAACATGCCAAAGAATCACTTGCCAAATTTTCAGAATATTGGGTGCAAAGATATTTGGGGGACTATTTTTAACAAGTTATTTTGTGCAGGGGAGTTTGGGACAATACAAGGAGACTGTAAAAACCATGACTCAGCTTTTCTAATTTCATTTCAGCTGCCCTAAAGACAGCAGGACACAGATGCTTAGTTTCCTTACTCTCCCTGGCACTTTCTAAACTCCTACAAGGCAGCTACTCAGAGTCATATGGAAGACTGTAACACGAGCCAGATCGTCTGAACTCAAACCTCAGAAGACAACATTGAAAACACAGAGAGGCAAGCATTTTCAATAGCAGTTTTTCTAAACAAACAATCTCAATACAATTCATCTAGGCGTCCATCCTTATTTATTTTTGAGAGGTGTATACTGGAGTGTGAAATTAACTCAGGATTTAATCATGACAAGTATGGAGTAGACACTCTTTTGAAATGGCAAGACTATTGAGTAGCAAGAAATAGCAAAAGCCTGTGATGGATTTACAGCTGGTGGCAACACATGTCATGGCAAGGTCCTTTTCACTACCTCTCCCCACACTAGTCTGCAATGAGTGGGATAAAGTAAAAATTGCTTTCCTCTGGATAGCAGGGCTGGGACTGACTGGCTGGTTTTGTTTGGTAATCAGAGTATGTGTATATTGCATCTTTTTTTATCATGAATAATAGCAATGTAACTAAGGTAGGTCTTCCCTTTGGAGAGCATGGGATGTGTGCCATATTTTTAGACCAACTCATGTAAAACAGTGACTTTTTTGGAACTCTCTTATGAACTCTTGGGCAGAACAGCTGTTTAATCCCAATGATACATCATTGCTCCTATCAATGTAGCGACTCCTTGAGGCAGCAAAGGAACATCTACCATCCTTTAATCTGCTGAATCATATTTTTAATTTCTGTTTCTTTTAGGAAGCCAGGACATGGTGGAGTTTGTTTCTGTTTTTGTTTTATTCTTACCAGAACAAAATTAAAAGATTGTGAGGAAAAAACCTAGTTTTCTCCAAAATACCGTTTGGCACCTTGTTTACGACTTGCTTTTTTTTTTTTTTTCTTAGAAGAAAAAATCTTGACTTATATTAGCCGATGAGAATTTTATAAATTTTCCTTGACAAAACACATGTGAAGAAAACAAAAGGAAACACTCATGTCCAAGAAGCAAAAAGGAGATCCAGCTAACTACAGGCTTCTGTCCCTTTCCTTAGTTTCCTGGGAAGCTGGGGTTGGGGGGGACAGCTTTCCCTTCTACCCAGTCTTTGGCAGAGGCACTGTTCAGTCCCTGTACCTGGAGACCCACAGGGCCACGTTCCCACCCAGATCTGTGCCCCAGCCAAGGCCACCGATGTGCTGGTGAGGTTTCTCCTCACCAGTCTGGGGACTATGCCCTGTGGCATATCACCACCAGTTGCCAGCAGCTTCTAACAGTCCTTTAATTCAGACCAGAGCATCAGATCTTGATCTCTTTCAACATACAGAGTAAATGCTTTTCATGCAGAAAGAGGTATCGGAGTGCTTTGTTTATGTGTGTAGGACTGCAAAAAATTACATAACGTTTAAATCCCTTTTCAAATCATTGAAGCATAGTTACTTGGAGAAAGGATTCTTTCAGTAATCCCTCCCATCAAATATCTCATTGTTGTTTAAATAATTCAATGTAAATAATTCAATTTGCATAATTCAGGTTCAGTGAGGACCAGCTGCTGAACCTTGAACCATCAAATGACTTACTGATTTAATAATTGCTCCTTAGGCCCTCGTTCTTCAGTGTCAGGTTTTCAACGTCCTGTGAACTACCTGTGAATCTCATAAAGAATGGTTCAAGATGTTGACTATGCTTAATCCCTAATTTCAGACTTTATACAGAAAATTAATTAAATCCATAATTGAAGGCTCTCCCAAAGAAACAGTTGTACACAGGAAACAGATATCTTAACGGTCATTTAATGGACAATTTCTTGAGAAATTTTCAATCAGTAAATAAAAAGCACAGACTAAAAATTGATCAAGTACTTAAGACCAAAATGATGACAAAAGAGACTAAAATTGATCTAATTTTACAAGGATTTCTCAGTTAAAAACATCAACCCAAATTTACTGAAAGAATTCTGAACTAAGATCTTGAATGCTTAAGTCAAGTAGCTTACCTCTTCCGTCTGTATCTCCAGGAATTTCAAGAGGAACATGGCACTCACAATTATGGATGCAAAATGAACACAAATTAAGGAAGGAAATAAGGTATCCTTGCCTCAAAAATGCATCATGGTGCCAACTCAGCCAGATGAAAACTATAAATGAAGTACTATAGGAAATAGCACATGGTGCTGTTAACGTAAAATGAGTAAAAGAAAGCACAAGGGTACGCATCATTTATCATCCATTATTAAGAAAAAAGATCAACTTACAATAATTAATTTATCTAAGAAAGTGCCTTCAGAAACCATTCAACATAAAGCCTCAGAGGAAATCCTTGTGGTTTTGTTAACATACAGGCATAGACATTCATAACATCCCCTCAGCTCTCTTGGCTTGCAGGATAGGTCAGTCTTCAGACTCAGTTTGCTATTCTCAAGTAAATTAAATTTTTAAATAAGCTTGCAAACAATTTCCTGGTTTTCAGTCTTAAGGTTCAAAGATCCAGCACAATGACTTTTTTACAAGGAATGCACAGAGTCCCATATAGAAACTAATAAAAATCCCAAATGCTGAAGTCCAATATAAAGCCTTCATTCTTACTCTGCTTGCTCTCTGGATACAAACCAGTGATGTTTCTGACAAACCTAATTTCATGATGATTTGAATATGTAGGATCTTATCTTCTTTGTATCTGTGTAAAACAGATGCTTCCTTGCTGTGACGGCTACCTGAGACAATTCTCTGAGTTTAGACTTTATGGAGGATTTATACTCAATACCCAGCTTAACTGAAATGCAATTCATTCCATTTGCTTTCCTTTGAATCAATACTAGTCACAAGTTTCACAGCTACTCTGTACAGAAAGATAGTTTTGTGACATCAGTGGGTTTTCTGCACTTTCTGGCTTCTGTTTTTCCACTAATTTTGATGTTGTCTTTTCTTCATATGAACAGAGATCTTCTCTCAAAGCAGCAGCCAGTTGTCCTTTCATCCTCTGCTGTATTTCATGCCGTACAGTTTGCAGACCAATAAAAGTTGAGCCTGAAGTAGAGGATATGCCTGGCCTTATTTATTACTGAATTTATCTTTTCTTGTTACTTTTGCAGTGAGATTTCTCTTACATGTAAATAAGCACTGGGAGCAATTTGGGGAAATAAGACTTTAGGTAGATGAAGATGAAACACGTGAAAAAAATGGCAAAATCTAGTGACACCTAAGTGTAAGATAAATTACATCCTGAGACAGCAAAATGAGTTCCCTGACTACGCCGTCCATTTGCCATTATTAGCCACTCTGTATATGCAGGACTATTCACAGAATAAAAAAGAGTGGGTGAGGATAAATTGAATGTCTATGCAGCAGTAGGGAGTGCCAGAGCTCAGAAATAAGACACATTGGGGATCATCTATTTAATACTAAAATTCTAAAATATTAAAGGAATCTGACTTAAAGTTTATATTTATCATCTTAGAATCAGACATTGCCAATTATTCTCATGTGCTTTATTGAATTATTCCTCCATTAACAAGACAAAGAACGCTGAGTAAGGTGAACAAATTTTCACTTCCAAATTTCCATAAGGAACATTCGTTATTGCCACATCCCACAGGACTATAATGAAAGTTTTCTTCTCTTAAATGCATTTTGTGATAACAAGAAAACACCAACAGAACCAATCCTTACACAGCTAATTGAAATAAAGATACTGGGAAAATAAAAAAGGCGTATCAAGAGCAAGAGTACATGTGCTAAGCTACACATTTAGAGCAAATTTCATAGTTTCATAGAGTTTACATTCAGCATTTTTAGGCTTCTATAAAAGACCATATCTTAATAACTATGGATCATTTTCCTATATAACAGACATCTTCTCAAAATTTATTAAACCTTCTCTCCACTAACAACCCCCTTTTTTTTGCCTAAAGGAAAAAGGAAATCAGTAAAATTAAGCTTTTGCTATAATAATACAAAATTATATTTTAATGAGAAAATGTTATTATAATAACCATTTATGAAATTAAGTAATATACATTTGTTTGTAAGTTTCATTAAGGTTTTGATGGTTGAATGAAATGCAAAAATTAGTCTAAGTTATAATACATTTATATTGGTTATTTGAAATGTACGCAATATTAGCAGCAATAAAGTACTTTGAAGACAGAGAAAAAATTTCCACTATAAATATTAGAAGGTAAGCCACTGTCCTGAATCCTTAAAAATTTAGGTAACTTGCAGTGTCCTACAGAAAGATGCACATTGAGTATACTGTACATTACTGTACATCACACACTGTGATGACAATTGTGATCCACTATGAGGGAGTGCAACTTAAGCAATTTCCCTACTCTTTTGAAAGGTAAGTATGAGCAAGCACTGAACCACCCACCAGGTAAGTCATTCCAGAAGGATTATGGCAAGCATATCTCAAAATATTGAAAGCAAAGGCAGAGGAAAAAAATGCCAGAAATTCCTTGTAGATGGTAAGATTTTATTTGGCAGTCCTCTTTTTTTTTTTTTTTTTTTTTTTTAAAGTGATTTTAGGAAGAAAATAATTTTATTCCAATTAAAGTCTTAAATTGTCATCTTAGATTTTTTTGTTATTATTAAATATTATACATTAAATATGCTACATCAAGCACATTTGCAAAGTGAGAAAGATATGCATGCATCTGTCTACAAAACTAGAATAATCCCTCTCTGGACATACTTACGTGAATGTGCATTTTGCTTGAAGCACGAGCATTTTGAAAGCCATAGTTTTGCAATCTGTTGTAATAAGGAATTTTAAAACAGGTACCATAATGACTGTGGACCTGTCTGTGAAATAAAATATTTCATCATATTGTTGGGACTGCTGACTGTGTTTTTAGGCTGCAAATTTTGAAGTCTGAAGTTAGTGACATTGGAAGTCCTTCCATGTCAAAAAATCAGTCTAAATGGATATCAGTCTGTGAGGCCAGTAACCTCCCAGAAAAGGTACTCAAATTTGATATCCCCATAAACTTTTAGAGAGGAGTTCCCAGAGTGAAGCCATCCAGATTATAATCTCCAACAAATGCTCAGTGTGTGAATTTCCTGGTTCACTCGCATGCAATTGATACTGCTGTGGCCATTGGTTACCCAAATAATGTTATAATGAGTCCTTTAAACAGGTCTTACCAAATTCTATTCTTCCAGTTCCTCCTAGAAGTAGATATCCAGCTACTGGCATGCAACACTGAAGATACATTATCAAATAAATAATCTGTAGCTAGACACCCACCAAATCTATTAGCAGCAAAGATGGTTGTCGTGGTTTAACCCCAGCCAGCAACTAAGCACCACGCAGCTGCTCACTCACTCCCCACCATCCAGTGGGATGGGGGAGAAAATCAGGAAAAAAGAAGTAAAACTTGTGGGTTGAGATAAGAACGGTTTAATAGAACAGAAAAGAAGAAACTAATAATGATAATGATAACACTAATAAAATGACAACATCAATAATAAAAGGATTGGAATGTACAAATGATGCGCAGGGCAATTGCTCACCACTCGCCGACCGATACCCAGCCAGTCCGCAAGCGGTGATTCCCCGCCCCCACTTCCCAGTTCCTAGACTAGATGTGACGTCCCATGGTATGGAATACACCGTTGGCCAGTTTGGGTCAGGTGCCCCGGCTGTGTCCTGTGCCAGCTTCTTGTGCCCCTCTAGCCTTCGCGCTGGCTGGGCATGAGAAGCTGAAAAATCCTTGACTATAGTCTAAACACTACTGAGCAACAACTGAAAACATCAGTGTGTTATCAACATTCTTGGCATACTGAACTCAAAACATAGCACTGTACCAGCTACTAGGAAGACAGTTAACTCTATCCCAGCTGAAACCAGGACAATGGTAGCCATTAAAGCCACATAATGATATTATCTGTATATCTTTCTAAAATATAGAAATTGTTCTTCACTTGTCAGGCTTTACTAGTAAAAAATTCTGTGTACTTAATTTTTTTTTTTAATTTAACCTTTGTTATTGGTTAATAGGTAGCAGCTATGGCTTGTGAAGAAAATCCACAGAATTTTTTAGTCTACTGTTTTGCGATAGGTCTTCAAATGCCTAAAAAGCTTTTAATGGTAAGTAACCCTGAAACACTTAAGAAAAGTAAAATCTCATGTATAAACCCATATTTCACAGAAAGTGAATTGAAGACTTAATCCTAAAAATTAATTTGAGTATTGAATGGTATATTTCTGGAGTTAAAGATTTATTTATAATGCAAAAAGCAACATGATTGCTTTGTTAAATACTTTGGAGTTGGAAAATTATCCTCCATTCTTATAAAAACCAAAGAGTATTTCAGTGTATTTTGTCACCTGTAAGAAGGCTAAGAACATGATTTTCCTCTGGTCTGCAATTGCTGAGAAAGAAAATGTCCTTTAATATTTTTGCCACATAATCTGCTCTGTAGATTATGCTTGTAAATCCTGGAAAATATCCATATGAAATGGCTGAGCAGCCATGAACAGATTTAACATCTTTAAATCTATGTCAAATGCTGTTCTTTGGAGGCCTTCAGGACTGATGCTTTTCTCAGCTCTTCTGGGTGTATCTTCCTGACACTACCTCTTCTGAATTGCAAACCTATTACTTATTTCCTCTTATAAAATCCAGAGGTACTTTGTCTAGGTTTTAAGAAATAGGAACTGCTGCAGATCAGAAACATCAAATCCTCTGGGGGAAAAAAAAAAAGCTGTTAACACAAATTTTAAGAGTATCTTTGGTCCAGATTACAGGATTTTATCCCATGATAAGTAGGGCACAAGGGTCAAGCCCTTAACTTTGCTGAAATTGGTCTGCCTTAGAGGTTACTTTCAGACACTAGTCCCATGTCTGACATGAGTAACCTCTTCCACATTCACATCTCAGTTACCCAGCAACAAGGCTGGTCTATTAACAGAGCATGCAACCTCATTCTTGTAAGAATAATAATATTCTAGTAAGTATTATTAAGTAGCAAGATCTTTTCTGAATCTACCTTCTTCTGTGAAGCTATTCTTAACAGCAGTCTTCTTGTGTATCCTTTTGTCTTTATGTTTTGAGACATAAACAATATGACACATGATTCTTTAGGATGTGCTGAATAAGTAAAAATAAAATGCAGCAGATGATTTTCATATAATGATGTGCAGAAGCATGAGGATGTATTCCAGACACAGATGCTGCAGGTCACAAACAGCCCAAAGAAGCAGGGGTTAACCATCTCTAAATCCAGTACAAAGCCTTTCTCAAAGTCTAAAGGAGGACATTTCATTCTGAAATGAAACAACTACTTTAACCAGTTATTTGCTACACCATTGTGATAAAAAAAGTAGGATTAGTAGAGGTGTTAAGGGTTGTTACCACATGAGCAACAGGTGTAGAAAGGAGATATGATATCTTTATGTAGATGCTTAACCAAATTTCTGGTATCAAGAGGACAAAAATGTTAGCTTCCCAAGCTAAACTTAAAATGAGGAAATCATGTTGTATTGAACTCAGAGCACATCAAACAGGAATAGGATTGAAGGCAATGAGAGATCTTGCATAAGAAGGCATTAACACTTCGCAGTTAACCTGCAGTTCAACTTGATAGACTTGAGATCATGTAAAATTCTATTGTACTAAATCTTCACACACATCACTAAGAAAATACTAGCAAAAACCGTATTTTCATATAATTTGTTTCTCTTGCTGCCACACTAAATTGTTTTTTGTAACAGCTTCATAATCAAAATACAGTTGTTACAGTCTGACAAATTATAGTCAATGTCTCAAACATTCGTTAAAGAACTCTGTTGGAGAAGATGGTCTCTGTAAAAATGCTGGTGTTTTGTGAACAGGACAATGTGGCCAGAGGAGAGGACCTCACAGAGGGTGGGACTACTGTTCTATCTTAAGCGGTCATGCCAGCAGGGAGAGAGGGAACTCCCCAATAAACCCACCCGAAAACTAACTGGCTGATTCCAGAGAACCCCAGGAACATGAACTGCACGTCAAGACCATCAACTAGCACACTATAAAAGAAGGGAGAATGAGCTCTCAGCGTGCACCCTCTGGAACTGGATGTCTAAGCTGGCTGGACCAATGTTGGCTCCAAGGCTGGTGAAACCCCTTTCTTCTCTCTTTCTCTCTTTCTTTTCTTTCTTCCTTTCTCTCCCCCCCCCCCTTCTTCTCTCTTTTCCACATTCCCTATACCTGATCCTTTTAAACATAAACTGTTGACCAAGTCTGAGACTAGGAGTGGATCTAGCCGCCCCGGGCTCCTCATTGAGAGGGAGTCTAGAAAGCAAGGGGGTCTGCTCTGAACCTCGTGACTTAACAGGAGGGCTCTCCTTCTGACACAGTTTCATGTTCCTTTTTCCACTTCTTTTTCTACACCTCCCTTCTCTTTTCAAACACGGGCTTAATGACATGATGCAAGGTTCATATTGATAAGTTCACTTGTACTCGGGCAAGGTTAGCCAGGTTGAATAAAAGTTGATTGTTGTTTGAACTCCCCTGGTGTCATTTCACCTTAATTCTGACAAAGGAAATCCACAAACCTGAGTCGCTCCAACTTTGGGAAGTGACAACAATACTTGAGGCTGAAATTTTTGGAAATATATTCCAAAACACTCCTACCATTTTGAAGCCAATGTATATATTGGTGACATGGATTGATAGACTGGTTATCACAAGACACTGCGATATGGTATTGTTAATAGGTTTTATCATGCCTAGAGGTACTTTATATTTTATTTTTAACTTTTTAATTATTTTTTAGAATTGAAATAAAATTTCAATGTGAAGATGTGCAGAAAAGTATTATGAGAAATTGTGTAATATATTGAAATCTGTAACCAGAAGGAATTTGCTTATTTGTTTATTTTACTGTGATATTTTATAAAACATTGCACAAATATAATACGTTAAGCTTTGTTCAAAAACACATTTGCAAGCTGATTTTGCCTAGAGATTTATAGTGTTCATCTCTTCTGGTGTTCAGTGATTGTGATGGAAAGCAGAATAAACATATTCTAAGTAATGCTATAGCTTAGGTGAATTGCCTCCCCTCCATCTGTGAAGAGTAAAGAAAAGACTAAGTTATATTTTAATTCAGAAATGACATACCTTATGTGTATGCGTTCACATACATAACATATAAATAGGTCTGTACATAGACACAAAGAACACAAACAACTGCATTGTAAGAGAGGACAGACCTATCCGTATTGATTATATTAAGTGATGTAGTAATAAATACACACCAGTGCTCTGCTTTCAGAATCTTCCATGGGCCTTTCAGTCTCCCATCTTTAAAAAGTTACTGCTGCTTTTCCATTAAAGTATTTTTAAAAGAAACCTGGCAAAAAAAGAACCTTCACTGTTCTCCTATGTCAACATGTTTTGGTCTTAAGTATTACAATGAACGGTGATAACCATCAGATGTAAAACACATTAAAGATCCAAGAACATGTGACCTTATTTTAAATGCAAACCAGGGCTGGAGAAACTTGCACGGAGCTTGGCATTTTAGGTGTGGAAAATACAAATATTCATATGCTGGTCCAGATAATCAGAACTGCTGTGCACGATAGCTGAGAAACATTATATAAATTCCAATAAATAAGCTATGACTTTATTTAGCCTATTTTCTTAGTCCTTAAAGTATCCTCTGAGATCAGTCTCTACAGGGTGTAAAGAAACTTGTACAGGTGGGCACAGCTTTGTCCAACGGTGGGTCCGTTGCGGAGCCAGCTGGAACCAGCTGGGTCTGGGTTGGGGGCAGCCCCTTGTCTCTTCTCACGGAGTCCAGCCCAGCAGCCCATCCCCATCCTACTACCAAAACCTTGCCACATAAACCAGACAGTTTAACTTCAAATGGGATGCAAGAGTTGGTTGCACCACATGCATCCTGCCCGCTCATCAATCTGCCCATGTTCTGTTATTCATCAGTTTTGGGGAAAGCTGGAAAAACTCCATTATTTGCTGTACACTCAGTAATAACTTACACTGATTCCCACCCCCCCCCCCCCCCCCCGCCCAAAATGGCCACCTTCATCTATGAAAAGCACAAGGAGTCATTTTCAACCTACTTTCACTGACAGTCCCTGAGTGTCTGATCTGCCTGTGATTAGATACAACATGTATTCATCGAAGTTAATCTTTTTTTTTTACTATACAATATATTGTAGCCATAAATATAAAACCTTGATCACAAAGTTTGAAGAATAATACATTTGCCAAATACTACATTCTGTAATCCTACAAACATCAAAATCAACACCACCTAGTATTTTAAATTACAGTGAAAACTTCTAAATACACCTATCATGTTGTGGAAAATCCTAATAATAACTAAAATCTTTCAGGTACATAGGAACTAAAAAAATCAACTGCAAAATTGTTAAACACATTTCTGCTGTATCACTTTAAGCTTTTTCAATCTCTTCTGGAAACAGTAACAAGTGACCTAAGTCCATCTTAAGAACTTTCTTCTTTCTTAATGCAGGCCTCTTCTCTGCTGCTCCAATTTACTTCTCTAATAGTTCGAGGGAATACAAAGTCTACATTTCACACAAGGACCATGACAGAAAGTAGTTGTTCAAATCAGTTTTATCATCCATTTGGACAACTGTTTCTATGGAAAAGAGACTTTACCCAGTATGCAGGATGATTTAGTCTACAGTAAAGGGAAATCTAAAATTTCTCTTTTATTCAAGATTCTGGATTTGGAAAAGTACTGAAGTTACTTGATGCCAAGTCTTATAGGCCATCATCATGTAGTCATTTAAGCCAACTGCTGGATTATACCAGAATTGGCTTCACAGGTCAATAAAAGAATAGGCAAACCAGTGATCTGAAAGGATTATAATCACAGTACTTCTGAAAAACATTCTGGGCATGGTATACTTAGTGTGGAGACCACTGCTCCCTGCAATCTACCTCCCAAAGACTTGCTTCTAGTAATGGCATCTACACAGCTTTGTAAAGACTCAAGCAAAACAGCAACATATGCTTTGATTAGAAAGTAAGAATATTTATGTAAGGAATTACCTTTTTCTGTAATTAGTATATATGATTATTCTATCCTGCAACTGAATAAGCTCCAATTAGATGATTTTAAAATATTAAAACTTTCATATGAAAAAAAAAGACAACTAAAAATAAGTTTGTGGGGTTTTTAATCTTTTATGCATCAAACCTAATTTGTTAGTGCCACAAGAAGAAATGCAAGTGTTTTATTACATTCATTACAGAATTAAGGTGGATAAGACTAATAACCAGCCAAAAATAATTCTTCAAGCAATACTGATAACTGAATATGGCAATAGCTCACAGTTGTCATGGAAGAGCATGATTTCCATGATTTAGGACTGCAACAAATAAAATCCTGCTCTTACATCTATGCCAGGATTAACCTGCAATATCAAGCTACTAGACAACTAAAGAGCCCGTGAGAATGGTCAGACTTGAGCAATTTGGAGTTTCTTGTCCATCTAAGACTCATTTACACATTTGTGCAAGATAAATGCAAGTTATTGTGTTTATATTGTGAAATATGACCAGTTTTGCTGAAGTAAGCTGAATGGGCCAGATTCATCATACCATTTCAAATCTTGCTGAAAACAAGTCTTCAGTGAGCCTTTAATGAGTGGACAAGTCTTAAAGACTCTCACAAGAACAAGCTGCTGGTTTTTATTTCCAGCTAACTAAGGAAAACATCCCCGTTAGACAAGTAGAAAATGTCTCTACCAGAAATGAATCTGTTGATGCAAAAGGCATACTTTTACCATACTCATAGTTGAATATATTATAGAAGATTCGTTAAAAAAATAATTTCCTTGTCATTTGATTTAATGTAGTTACTCTTGGTAAACAAAACTTCAGGTGGGATTATTTCAGGCTTTTACTCTGCTCCCTCAGCATCCTCTGGGTGTTAAGCAGTCAGGAAGTCAATGACTGTACTAATATAAATACTGCCTTGCATTGTAAGTTCTGTATCGATGGGAGACTTATTTCAAGGTAGCATTTCAAATGACCTGCCGTACGTTATTCTGCCTACCCTGAGCATCACTTGAAGGGTATTTTCTAGTGAAGTTTTATGATCTGACTGAAACTCTTTCAGCATGCTTTCTAAAACTGAACCAAGGACATGGCTTGCAACAATGTGCTCAATAAGGTCAGATTTTTTGAATGGGACAAGGGTTAAATTGACTGGTTGGAGCTCTTCCAGCACAATCTGCTATTTTCTAACTTCTGTGCAACACACCAGGTAGCAAGACTTACGTTCACCTTTTGTGTCTCATCTTGTAACTAGGGTAGAAGGCTTTATTTTTAACAGTGCACTGCAACAATATGTCAGCTGCACAGCCCAACCAGTAACTCAATCAGACACAGAGGACTCAAATATACATAATTTATTTCTCAAGTCCCTTGTTTATGCATGTGTTTATAGATGTGCAGATATTTCTGCCTCCTGTTTCTGAAGTGGCCTGTCATAATCTAATCAGAGCTTCATCTTTAAAAGCACTCACTGCTGTTTCTCCCCATAAAAACTGCAACAAGCAAAATCATCTATCTCCAATAGTAGCCATAGACAAAAGAGACAATATTTGGCCTAGAAATGCTGAAATTCAGTTTGAGTTGCCAGGTCTATTTCTGACAAGAGCTGAGATTTGATTTTATGAGTTTCAAAATTAATCTCTCCTTAACCTTTTTATGAAGTCTCAGATGGGATTTACGACTTCAGTATTGTGCTTTTTTTTGGTCCTATATAAATCACAGTTATGGAAAAAAAAAAAATGTTGTATATAGACATGCTTATCTTACAACACTTTTTTCTTACAATTAGTTAAAGTCATTAATCTCTAATGCCAACTGTCAAAATCCAGACTATTTTTTTAGGTTGGGCCTTGACTAGTTATTCTGAATTTTTTGCAGGTATTTTTACAAAGTGCAGCAAGCCTAAGCAGCTAATGGATACCAAAGGATGAGCAGAAACAGAGGGCAGAAACTCTGCTGAAGGCAGCGTGGGACTGCTCAGCAACAGTGGTGAAGTGCCACAGGGCATGCTTCCCAGTACCCACAGGAGCAACAAACCCCGCACATCAGAGACCTCCACTAAGGCAGAGCCCTGGGTAGAGACATGGCCCCAAGAGTCTGCAATTACAGAGATTACCTGGTGCCTCTGCCAGAGACAGAGGAACAGGAGGTTGTGTCCTCTGAGAAGCTGGGTGAAGGAGCTGCAGGTTGAGGTGAGCAGAACGTGCAGCTTTCATGAGGTGTTTCTTTCAGGAGGCATTTCTACACTTCCACAAGAATCAGAGACGCTGCAGAGATGAATACCCAAACCTTGCTTTGCACCAAAAGAGGGAAAGCCAGAGGTTATGCCTGATCATGAGACAGATGGAGGAAATTATCAATTATCAAAGTCAGTCAATCAGTCCCAGCCCTGCTATCCA
This sequence comes from Astur gentilis, assembly GCF_929443795.1. NCBI lineage: Eukaryota > Metazoa > Chordata > Aves > Accipitriformes > Accipitridae > Astur > Astur gentilis. Next base: position 29,983,953 of record NC_064887.1, read on the forward strand.
GAGAAAGGCAATTTTGACTTTACCCCATACACTGCAGACTAATGCAGAGAGGGGTAGTAGAAAGGACCCTGGCATAATGCATACATTGCCAGCAGCTACAAGTCCTTCACACAGGATTTTGCTTGGTCTTGCTAGTTCAAATGAGTGTCCACTCCATACTTGTTATGGTTAAATCCCACATTAATTTCACACTCCAACATACAGCTCAAAAAGTAAGTATGGACTCCTTTGTGAATTGTACTTTGGTTAAACAAGTAAAAATGATAGTTAAGGAGATGAGAAGGATTGCTTAGGTCTTAATCCTCTTTATAAATGTTAGTTTTGTAAACATTTGAATAAGTCAATAGAAGTATTTATGCTAAAATTTAAGCACAAAGGGAGGTATTTCTATACTTGCAAGAGGGATGGGAGAGGTTAAACACCAGATATGTTGTTATTCAGGAACTTTATAATATTTCTAGACACCAGTTCTTCTCTTCCTCATGTCTGTTTTCTTTGTTGTTGACATCAAAGCCCTACATAGTTCCTCAATGAATTTATGCTCTGAGAGCAGTAAAACCACAGAAAACCATGTGGTGTGGAACCTAGTAGTCAGGTTTTTGCAAGGATGATGCAAGGCCCTTCAGGAGATTCTTCCTACCCTCTAAACCCACTGGCTGGGGAGCAGGGGTCATCAGGGAACAGCTGCTGGGTGTTTAATCTTTTGCTTTGCTGTATGAATGTAATGGACTCCGAAAATGAGATGCTCTTCTTTCATAAAACATTATTTTCTTGATGTAGTAGGAACAGCCAAGGGTACCTTCATTCTGTTTCCCTGAAGTTCTCAAGACAGCTTGCTGTTACCTGACAAAGAGGAGCTTAATAAAGCACTCGGCACAGCTGCAATGTTCAGTGAGTTGAAATCCAAAAGGAGCATATCATCATTTAGGATCAGCCAGCTACCTCACAGACTACACTTATGTGTCCTATTAAAAAAACTACAGTGGAGCACTACTGACTTTTCTGGAATCCTCAAGCTCATTATCCATTGAAAAACTTGTCCAAAGTTCGAAGTCAAGGCTTGCATTAAAGACTAATTAACAAAATGAATGCCCATTCGGACCACCTTGCAAAATAAAATCTACGTAAGAATTTGCCCTCTAAAGAAAGCATTGTCTAATTGACGTGCATTGTTTGTGTACCAACTTGATGCAAACTAATGAGAAGTCTGACTTTACACTTCTGCCCAACTTTACTGCTCTTTCAGGTGATATTTTTTAAGAAAATAATAGACTTGAATAAATTTAGTCTGAAGTCTTTACTTTACTATGCACATAATTGGAAAACAAAGAAGATTATTAAGGGAAAGCCCCAACTCAGTGGAGTGTAGAGTCAGAGGATTTCTCCCTTTGTTCTGCTAGATGCATCTGCTGTCATTCCTCTTTGTACTAGCCAGTAGTGAGGCCAAATGAAAATCCAAAAGACGCAGGCACACACACCTGCGCATAGCCAGCCACTGATATCAACACAATTCCCCCTTTGTCTCCATTTTTCCATGCTTGTTCTTCCCTCTTCCACATCAATCCCCCTCTTCTTCTGCCCTTGTCTCCTCCCAGATGAACAACCTGCCTCTAATTACTTCACCCCCCAAAAGTGGGACCACTTTTGCTACATCTGTACCCAGGGTGGGTAGTTCTCATAAGGTTACCTGAGTACTGTTGGCCTGGCAAGATGACCCCCAATACTCCCCATCAAATATCTGCAAGGCCTAGCTATTTCTCACACATCTCCTCCTTCAGCAACTGTGAAACACAGCCATTCCTCATGGTGCTGCCTCTAACTTCTAGTGTTCTCCCTCTGTCATTTCCTAGATCGAGAAGTTTCTCATGTCACATCCAATAGTTTCTCCTATTCAGCTAGCTAAACCACAGATCAGGGTCTAACCATCTAGTTGCATACCTTAACAAAGACAACTTGTTTTAAAGCATAATAAGCATTCTAATGTATTATTTTCAAAGTTTTTATTAATGTAACTATAGCCACTTTGACTTCTCCTTCTTCTTACTGTTAAGGTAAGAATAAGGAGTTGAAAATAATAAAAAAAAAAAAAAACAAAAAAAAACCAAAAAAACCAAGCTCCCTCATTTGTTATTTTTACATTATTTTTCCAGACTACAAGGAGAATTTACATTTAAATCACTCCACTATTCCTGAACTTAATGTCGTGCAGTGCAACAGACCAAAATTATATCTCCAGACTTTTTTATTTCCAGGAAGAGTGAATTCTCTATACTGTTGTACTACTGTGAATGTAGGAAGAATGAATTTACACTGTTTTAAAAGAACCTATAATCACTTTGCCAGTAGAGCTGGGTTCCCAGTATAATGCTTAATTTTTGAAACCATGGTGTCACAGAAACACTAGGCTGACAGCAATATGCTTCAAAAGTCAATCTTCTGTAATGATATCAAAATACAACGGTTAAATGGAACAGGAACGTTATGCGATATTGAAATACAACAGCCAGAGTGAACAGGAATACTGGGCTGCAAACGCTACGACAAACACAACTTACTGACGGTTGAGGACGTCAGCTGGGAAGCACCCCCACAGGGCCTGTAACCCGACCTAAGCTTAGAACGACGACTCCGAAGGCGCCGCTCGCTCGCTCGCCCCTCAGGCGAGGCACTCGAGCCCGCGGCCTTTCCTGAGGCGCCGAGCCCAGCGTCTCCCACCGCAGACCCGCCGCTCCGGGGGGGCACCAGCCCCTCGCGGTCTCCCGGCGGCTCCATCTGTATGTACGCCGGGTCGGGTCGGGGCTGGCGGTCACACAGGGCCGCGGGGGTCTGGAGCCTTCTCGCGGCCGCGGCCTTCCGCGGGTGAGGGGCTCTGGCGAGCCCCGCTCGCTGCCTGGCGCGGGGCACCCTGCGCACGTGACGCCGGTCACCGCACGGGTCGGGAGGCTCCACGCCCCACCCCCCTCAACGGTGGGTGATGGTTTAACCCTCTCCTGCCGGCGGGCGAGGAGATTCGGTCCGCCCCGGGGAGGGCGCACCTGCCACGGCGGGGGGAGGGGATCAACTAAGTGCAAAAAAACATTTGACAACCTAGGGCCGCGTCATATTCTGATGGCACTGTTTAAGATACTAGTTATAGGCTCTTATTTATTCCAGAGAGTATATTTCTCCTTTTAAAAGTCCATTTCACTAAAACCGCAAGGCCTCATGATAAAGTGAGATATTTTATGAATTTCTCCTTCTGTTTTGTTTTGTTTGTTTGTTTGGGTTTTTTTGTTTGAACACCAGTACTGACCAATCTAAAACTGTCAGAATATCACATTTGGAAGTTTTAAAGGTGAAAACTAAGTTTGGGGTTGGTTTTTCATTTGGTTTTTTATTTGTTTTTTAATAGGATGAATGTGCTAGGAAGTTAAACTATCGTATGCAAAGCAAGAGCTCTAAAGAGGGTGGGGACAGGAGGGATTTAATATAAATGCACTGCTTGATCTTTTACCATAGAGAATTAAGAAAACCAAAAAAATTTATGCAAGATTTTATCACTTAAAATAATAAGATTGTACACTCAACATCAACCAATACAATGTACAGTTAATACATGATCTCATGCTAGATCCTTAGTTGGTATTATTGAAACAAGGCCATTCCTCTACAAATACATAAACTTACATTACTCTGTGTTTAAAACTGACTGATCTACCAAAATAAATACATTTCCAAACTAGTCAAGCAGGAGGAATGCCCTATGTAGTAATCCATTCAAGCATTCAGATAACATCCATTACTTGATAGCAGTTTCTGGAACATTTCCCCAAAGAGAAGGCATGTACTAACAAGATAAATAAAGTACAAAATCACGAGCGTTAGTTCCCTGGAAAAAAAAAATTGTTTGAAATAAAAAGCTAATTTTCCTAAAGGTGACAAAAATAAGATTGCACCTTGTAATTCTGCAGAGACTCACGGCCATGACAGGAGAGTGTCAAGAGAAAAGAATGTGAAAAACTACAAATAACCTGCAAATTCAGTTCTTTATCTAATCTAAATTACACAATTTTTGTTCTTGATTTTGCCTGTAGGTATCTGTTAGTTTAAAATTCTTACATCTATTGCATTTTCTGTTCTACTGGAACCAAAACAATTAAAATTAAAACCTACAGTATCATACACAAGAAGTAATTATACTGCACAAGAAAACTGAAGTGCAGTATGCTTTGTAACAGATAACATGGAAATGATCGCCACAGGACAGCCTGAAAACTGTCAAATCTAGACCAATCACCTACATACTGTTATAAATCACCACGCTGTAAACTACCTACTGCTGAATCAGATATTTACAAAATCCTAATGGCTGTTAAACCTCTTGGATTTTAGAAACTGTATCTCTGGGTATTATAAATGCCTGTAAATATCCTAATTACAAAACTATTAATGAAATATGCAAGTCTGTTGCATATCAGCATATGTAATGAGCTAAATCTGGTTAGCTATGAGTGCTGTCACCAGTTATCAGTAACAAATAGAACAATAATGGGATTTTCTGAGTGTCGCACATCTCCCCAAATACCTCTTTTAGATTAAACAAGCCAAGTTCTTTTCTTCAATAACTCAAGCACATCTTAATTCAATGAGTCTCTTTTGTGTTCTCACTTCTGCTGAAGGAATTTTGGGAAGGGAAAACATTTAATGATTTCAAGGTGCAGAAGATGAATAGTTTTATTACATATTGATTTAACGCATATCTATGAACTATTTAAGTGTTAATTTCATTACTATGCAATTAGTAATAGCTCAGCAAATATTCCTTGCAAGATACTTCCTGGTGCAGAAAATGCCAATACCTGCAAAAAATTACATAGATACTATATTTTTTTATATTTGTATGGGTGCACAAGGGGATAAGGAATTTATGATCTCAGTTCAACTATTTTCCTTGGTCTAATGTAAGTTCTACTGTCTGAGGAGCAAATTCATGTTTTTCTTAAAACATGTGCTAACTATGGGCAGTAAAGAATGTCTTTTACAAAATCTAAGCATTCCACAAAAACAATTTCCAATATCCACATGGAAAATAAAAATGAGAGTACCTTGCCAGTAATGAGATTATCCTTATAGCAAAATGAACCCCCCCCCTTCAAAGAGTAGAAAATGCCTCACATGAAAAACAATGAACATTTTCTATTTTATTTGCCTTGATGAAAGTTGTTTGAAAATCTAATCTACAGAGGTCTTATCTCCATTTTCTATCACTTCAGGAAGAAATGTATACCCCTGACCCTAGAGTCAAAGACACAGAAGCCAATCGTAAAAAAAAAAAAAAAAAAAAAAAAAAAAAAAAAAAAAAAGTATTTTCTCCATAACAATACAAATTTAAAAAATTTGAGATCCCTCCCTTTGAGGGACAGGTCTTCAAAATGTCTCAGACATAACTCTAGCATATCACAGTCCTTTATGCCACACTGTCTCTGGGCCGCCAGCAGAAAGTCTTGCATTGAAGCCCAAGGAGAAGCAATGTGCTTAGATCAGGACAATGTCCCTAAGTATCTGGTCTTTTCCGACAAGAGACTCCTTCACTGCTTTTCAAACAACACTGCCTTTTTCAGCTGCAGATCCACCAGTGTCTGCAATGTTGAGACTGCACTCAAGAAACAAAACCTCACAATGTCAGAAAGGCTTTGTGATGATGTGGCAAGTGCAAAGTCTCAGGATTTGGGTGGGCTTGCCTTGGCCTGAACTGTTTTGAGAACTTTCTAGTATTCAAATGCCACTTGTCTAAACTCTCTTATCTTAAACTCGGGGAATAATGTATAGACAAATCACCACATAACACGAGCCCTTGACATCAATGAAGGGTGGAGAGGCTAGTCTTCAGTGGGGAAACAATGAGAAGGAAGTAGACTGTGCTGAGAGAATTTATAAAAATAATTTTGAGTATTGAGTACATGAGAAGGAAGCTCCTCTATAATGAACGTTGCATTCTTGCTGTCAGAAATATTGGGATGATGGTAAAGACTGACAACCTACCCTATCCCATTTTTCTGGAGGAAGATTGAAGCGTAAACCTTAGGACAGAGAAAAGTGTGAGCATAACAACAAAAAAAAAGAAGGTTTTTATATAGGAAGGCTTCCTATGTAATGATTTTCACTGTTACTAATGAGACTTTTCAGTACTGATTAGATCATTTGGACTATTAAAACATTTAGACTATTAAAACATTATTAGACTGTTAAAACATTAATCAGAGTAACCATAAATTTTTCACTCCATAGTGTGCATATGGTGTGTTCCTTTTGCCTGTAATAAGATTTTGAGTGCAAGAGGATCTTAATTCACCATGAACTTGGGAGAAAACAACAGAGGTGCTGCTATCAAAGTTTCTGTGTTTTTATAAATCACAAACAAGTCTTTCCCAAGGATAAGTAACTGTGAGGACCTTTGAAGATCCAAGTCAGTTACTAGAACAAAACCACAGCAGGTCTCCAGGGGAGTGGCAAGTCCGCATCCTTTATTATGTCTGTTTTCAGTGGCTGTTACCTTCACAAGTAATGTTACACAGAAAGCTGGGACAAAGCCCAGCTCAGAGTAATCTCTACTTCTGTTTGAAAAAAATTGTGAGGAATAGGGAGAGACTGCTGAATTCAATTCCTAAGATATTAAAAACCTGTAAGATTTTAGTGTGACACCTCCAATTTCAATGCACAGTTTATTTCTGATGTATCCAACTCACAGAAAAATACATCTCACATAAAGCATTTGCCATAAATGTTTATGAGTCACTGGGACCTTTACAATGTTAAAGCTGGCATAAATATCTCGATAAAATCACTTTTTGTGCCTTGCTGTTTTCTACATAAGCTCAGGAAGAAGAAACAATATAGAAAAATAAGGAAAGTGTTGAAGTCTCCTTAAGATACCGCAATGTTGAGAATACTAAAGACAATGGCCAGTTGTGAAGAACTGCAGGAAGCACTCATGATACTGAACATCTTGTCAAGTAAGACACAGATGAAACTAAGTTTAGAGAAATGTAAAGCAACACCCATGGAAAGAAAAATCCTCATTTTACCAATTACTGCTACTCAGGAAGAGGGTTTTTTTTTAAAAAAAAGAAAAAGACAGGATGTTGGGCTAGACTGGTCAGCTCCAGTATAACTATTTGTATGTAGCATATCAACACCAAAAGAAAATGAGAATTGTATCCTTTTACAAAAAAGCAATGTATGTCATTTTCATTGGTATGATCCCAAACTTGTCTCAATGCAGTGAACACTGTTCCAGCACTTCAGGCAGCAGTGCTGCACCATTACATTTCCCCCTGTGAAGGGTCAAGCCTCAAGAAACCCTGCTTCAAGCTTAATTTACTGTGATTGGACTTGCTGCAGGGAGCCTTAGGCTACCACGTGCCAGGTTCTCAGGCATGTCATATTCCCTTTTGTTGAGCTGAGACCCTTGCAGTCATAAATTTGGCAGCTGGAAGTTCTGTGCTCATTGTCACAAATTTCTGAACTGAAGAATTTCATTGAGAAAGTCTTGGAATAAAATTTCTAATTCATACAGAGTAATGAGAAACCAGAGCAGAATACAGTGATTATTTTTATAAACCAAAGCATTTTAATGACAAATTATTTGGTTTTACTATGTTCACAGAAGCCTGAAATTAAACAGTCAGAAAAAGTAACCTAGGCTCAAAATGAAAGAAAAACAACAATCAAAAATTCAGACACCTGAGTGCTCTTTCATCTTTGAAAGAGTATTGAGACCAGGATTATCTCATTAGAATTATTTTCATAATTTTATTTCTAAAGCTCTCTGCCTGAAAGTACTGTCTGGGTCTTTGTAATTTTAGGCAGTTGTGGTATCATTTTATCAAGACATAATGGTTTAACATACCATGCAACTATCTAAAAAGTCTTTCAGTCTTCATCATGTAAAGGAAAAAAATTCCATAGAGAGATTTTTCATAGAAATGTGTCTATTATTTAACTTTCCATTCTTAATCAGAAGACTATTTTATTAGATAATATATGGGATTTGGAGAATGACAGTTAGCAAAGAATAGGTTTACAAAAATGTTCATAAATATTACAGGCCAGGTGGCTGTTTCAATCAAATAACATGGAGAAAGTGCAGTCTAAACTTTCAGAGGGTTTTAGCAATTTTCAGTCTTATTAGGAGTCAGTAGAAAGTTACTTATTAGTAACTGCTGTTTTTAAAAAAATGTGCATGGAAATCACTAATCCAGAGTAGGTTTACTTGTGCTCAGTCACATAAGAACAGAAAGGTTTGTCTCATGCTAACCAGAGATGGTACATTTCTGCTTCTTTTTTTCATTTCATGCAGAGAATTAAACAATGCTCTTATTACAGTATTTTCAGCTTCTTTTCAGTTACTTCTGAAATACAACACTGATTCCTGGGGGGGGGGAGGGAATGAAGTAAAAGAGAGAGATCGGAAATGAGTGACTAAAACCCAGTGCCTACTGTTTACTGTAACTTTTCTTCTCTTTAACCTTCCTTTCAAGTGGATTATATGGATATTCTGTGGGTCACTCTAAGCAATCTGTGCTAACCAAAGATTCTATGTCAGGGGGTAAAACGAGCTGGTCAATGTGTAGTCAGCATTTGGTGAATGTATAGACAGAGATCCAAGTACCTACATGGTACTATATAAATTTTCCTTAACACAAGCCTGAAGTCATTCATTTGACAGAATGCCTCTGAGAACTATATGCCAGTATTCACCAGATACACTGCAGTAGGTCACCATTTACTTTATAAACAGTGATGCTTAGATATGGAGGTAATGAACCCCCTCCAGCAGGGTGCGGATACTGAAAACAAAGAGAAATTCTTACAAACATCAGGACTATGAAATACATGGTCTTAGAGGACACACATGAAAAAACCGTGGGAGACTAATATCCTAATTAAGAATAAAGTCTATCACTCTCATGAAACGTGGAGCAGGTCCAGATAGACACTTTCATAAAGAAAGAGGGAAAAAAAAAAAGATACATTAGCCACACAGGGCTGAAATGACCCATATTCCTATTAGTGGAAACAAGAGCGTGAAAAGGTGCCTCCATGAGCAAAACACGAGCTTCTAAGACCCCAGATGTTTAAGGCAACTAACTCATCAAAGCCAACAGCAAGAGAGTTACGAAGCATTGAGAAATGCTGACAGGGCAGTATGCTTTGAGTAGCCTTGTAAAAGATGGGTTGATCAGCTCATGATTGTTAGACATGACAGTGAAGCAGACCCTGAAAGACTCAGAAAAAGTCCAAATTCTTCCACTATGGTAAAAAACCCAAAATAACCAGGAGGACCACAGGGAAGCAGGTGGGGGTGGACAGAAGGTGCAAACTAAGCCTGTTCCTCATACCGGGAACTTTGCAGACTCTTTCACTGTTATTTCTAGCTGTTAGTTAGAGCTTTTCCCCTTGGAGAAGAGAAGCTCCCTAGCAAGCAAAAGGTGAACTGTGAATCCTTAAAAAAAATGGAGGAACTGATCAATAGAGACCTTTTAAAGGGCAAGTTCTGTGCAGACTGCATCTCTTTCAATACAACACATTACACATGGCAGAAATGGGAATTTACAGCACTTGTGAAACCTCAAGCCTGTCTTAAGCTGGGCTTCCAAAAGTCTGCTTTTTTTCCTATACAATAATTTGAAGTATTAAATTCTTTCCCCTTTGCAACAAGCTTATGAACAGAAGGAGAATATTTAGTGATGTATAGCAGCTTAAATAGTCATTCTCAGTGGGAGGGCAGAGATAATAAGAGAAGTATGAACAACCAGTTGGTCATAATGCCATGACATAGATGTCAACCAAGAGTAAAGAATCCTGCTCAGGATATTCCAAAGAAAGTGAAAATAAAATAAAATGAAATGAAATAAAATAAAATAAAATAAAATAATAGCAATACTATAGTTTAAAAACTAAGGGGATCTGTACATCAAATGCAGCAGAAGACAAAGCTCAAATTGCTTCTTCGTACTTGTTATTTAAGTAACAGACAACTGCATAATACTCAGAAAGGAAGCACCTACAGTGCCAAGGAACTAATGATGTTCCTTTAATTTTCCTTTCTCTGTACATCTTGAGATAATGTGATTTTCCATTGAACCTGAGACTGTGAATTTGTATTGGATACAGATATATTCCTTTTTAAGGGTTCTCATACATAATCTGTTTTCCCATGTTTCTAGCATATATAAACTGAAGTCCTAAATGATTTGGTTAAAATACATGAATTTAAATGAATGGTGTCAGCTTTTTGTGCATGTTTTATCAAGGTTCTTTGTTGGTTTTTCACAGCTTTTACACTGATAAAAATCACTCCCACTGGAGAATGCTGCAATATAATTTTTTATATACAATATCAGAAGTCTTCAAGCATTTCAAGTCTGGACATGACAATAGATTTCAGATTTCTGTTTTCCAACAAGGCTCTGACAAGGCATATTGACAAGAACGGAAAGAATGAAGAAAAACCTAGAAATTTGGCATTCATACATCATATTTCTGCTTCACTGTGTACAACTCCCTCTCTACCTTGGGACGTTAAAATGTGTTGCAACCTAATAAATGTATGTATACATATCAGTTAGGGAATTAAAGAACAGAAAGAAAGTTTTTGAAAAATTGCTATATCTGACAGGAAAATGGAAAGTAGAAATGAGATACCAAAATCTTCAGACTGTGTTTTCAGGTTTATTCCAATTATGAAGAAAAAAAGTGTTGTGTATGATTTACTCCTGTAAGCAAAAAACGTAAAGGGAACATCAGAGAAAAAGTTCAAGCTTCACAGATGAAGGCCCTGAGTCTGAGGGGGTGAAACAGAATGAATCAATACTGAAGCCTCTCAGTGGACACATTTGTTACACTATATAAGATCATAAAAATCATAATTCCTCCCAAAACAAAATGAACAATAATGAGTTAAAGGTGACAAACTGAAAATATTATTCTTTGTGCAATATCAAACATTCAAGGCCTTTTTTCGAGGAGAAGTTTGCACACGCCCCAGCAGAGCAAGGTGATTGAATGGTGTAAAAGAGTCCAATTGCTTAGACTAAATTGGAGAAGGGTCACCCAGGATCTGCCTAGAAACCACCAAGACCATCTGAGTTGGTCTTAACTGAATGGAGCAACCCAGAGGAGCGGGGATCACTCCAAGGGACAGTGCAGCAATGTGTCTGGCAGGGAGCAGACTGGGACCGCCGTGCAGCTGTAAGTAAGGAAAACCCAAGCTTTTGGGGACTGCATGAGCCTATGTCAGCACGTCTGCGAGTTTTTATGTATATTTTGTTTGTGTGAACCTTAAGGTTCAGGCTCAAGGTTGAGTTTATAGTGTCAAGCTTGTACTTCTAGTATAAGTGACCCCTTGCAATTTTACAGTTCTGCCATGCCTCCTCATGCACATTCATCAGAGTGAATTAATGGTTGCACATGTTGTAATTTTAATGGTGTGTCCAGAGTATGGGTTTCCCACCTTGAAACACAAACTGACACCAACCAACACCCTGGTGCATTTTACAAAGTCAACTGAAGCTAAACATTATGTACATGAAGTACTCTGACCTTATGAATGCCTATTGCACAGGAAAGTTTTAATGTAACAATATTTAAACTAACGGGTAACTTTATATGCATATGTATTTTCCTGAGGTCAAAGCAATTAACATGTTAAAAAAATAATATAGTGAATAATATTACTGGGACTTTGAAGAAGTTTAAGTTTTCTTGCCATTTTTAGCTTCAAATATACCTGTAACATTCAAAAACATTTTTATTACAAAAGAAATGCCATAGTATATCATTATAGCAATAAATAAATGTGACTATTAACTCCCAGAAATTTATGAATATCTGTAGTAGACATTTTTGTCTGATCTTATGCAGTTTTGTCTACTTAATGGAGCTCAGCTGACACAAATCAGAGAAGTGAGATAATTTTAAGATCTGATTCAGGGGAAACGGTCATCAATCAATCTGATTCCCGAAGATTTTTGAGGACAACTGTTAACAGAATGAACAATCTCAACATTTTCTTTATGTTGTTTTTATTCTGCCTGTTGATTTTGTGTCAGAGAAAGCATAGAAAAGACTTGTCCACATATAATAATGGTATTTCTGTCAGACATGGCAGATAGGCACAAATGCAGGATTCCACATGTGCAGGTCAAAGTACACATAGAACTGGGATCCTAATTATTGTTCATTTTAAATTACTCAGATATTTCAAGTTTGAGAGTCTTCTTGAAATTAGTATACTTTACTCAGAAGCATTGTAGGAGTTTCCCACATAAAGCAACACTAAAAGAAATGTTCCTGTTAGCTTTCTGCTTTGGACTTGAAAAGAAAACATGATAAAAGGAAAACCTTATGAGTCTAATTGGAAAACATTCATATTTGTGACACATATTTAATGACAGAGAGTTTTAAGAAAATGCTTCTCAAAAATATTTTTCTGAAGTTGGTAAGTGTTATCCTAGTTCTTTCTTTCAACTCAGAAGCTTACTCAGGAACTCATGTTCAAATCCTGGATTTAGCACTAGCAAGTTTGACATTTTCAATAACTACTTAATGTGTGACAAATCTGCCTGCAATTCTTCATACTGCTTCATTACAAAACTTTATCTTTGACAGGGATTGCTTCTCTAATTACATCAAACTTGATTTTTTTTCTTTTTGGACAGAAGCAGCAAACAATAAGGTCAACAGGTGGAATACCAAGATTTTATTACATTAAAATACCATTCAAGGCAGTCTGAAATTTACCGTCCTGCATATGTTTTTTTATTATTATTTTCTCCAAGAGGAGAAAAACCTTCAGCAAATGTTTATGCTGTCTCGGGAATAGAAATGGTTAATGCTGAAAAAGACTTCTCACTAATCAGACTTGGAAATTAGTGCCTCACTAATCATGAAAAGAAATCTATTAATTTAATGGAAAATGTGGAAAGAAAACATGCACCCAAAACCCAGCCAGACCTCTGTTCCAAAAACTTTCCAGAATTGTAGCAGGCCTTTTAATAACCCTTTGCCTCTTTGACCTGACCTGTGTTAGATCAACTGTGGCAGTATGAATGCTGAAATGGAGCTTTCTCAGGTGGCTATGAAGTAAAGGCATTTCCAAGTAATAAAACAATGAGGAGGCAATAGAAATAATATGGAGAATGGGATGAAGCTAATAAGCATGAGGTAGGTAAAAGAAATACATTGTGGGACCGGAGAATGCAATATTGATATCCTTTTTTTCAAGTGAGACCCATTGTTAGAACAAAAAGAGCTTAGAGGATCTAACTATTTTTATTTTTCCTTCATCTCTTAATCTCCAGCATACTAAAACATAGTTAAAATCTGTAACGGAATTCAGCTACAGCTAAAGATAGATTGACTCAGAGTATTGCAGTTTAATTTTATTACATGCTAAGGATGAAGTAAATATCTCTGTGTATTGGGTCTGGCTGAGATGGAGTTAATTCTCCCCATAGCAGCCCTCATAGCGCTGTGCTCTGCATCAGTAGCTAGAAAGGTGTTGTTAACACACCAGTGTTTTGGCTACTGCTGAGCAGTGCTGGCACAGCATCAAGGCTGTCTCTCCAACATTTTTGGCCCCCCTCAATGGCAGCCTGGGGCAGGGCAAGATCTTGGGAGGGGACATAACCAGGACAGCTGACCTAAACTAACCAAACAGATATTCCATACCATATGACGTCAGCTCAGATATAAAAGCTAAGTAAAGGGAGACGGAAGGGGGGCATTTTTAACATAATTTGTTTTTTCTTTGCTTTCGCGCGCGACCTTTGCTATCATTTTATTAAACTGTCCTTATCTTGACTCACGAGCCTTTTGTTATATTTTCTCTCCCCCGTCCAGCTGAGGAGGGGGAGTGATAGAGCGGCTTTGGTGGGCACCTGGCTTCCAACCAGGGTCAACCCATCACACTCTGTCTTGAGAGAGAAACAGAGTTCATCTCAAGACCCTTCTCTCAGCCCATTTTTACCCCATTCATGGATGATCATAGAGAGCTCAGGAACATCTGATTACTAATCCAGTGTTCATGCCATTTGAATATGGTTTATAAAAAAAATTAATCTCTGTGAAACCTGTACAAATTCATAAATTCATAGCACCACCAGCCAGGTCATTGTTAAGAAAATAAAACTGACTCATAGTAATGCAGCGCCAAAAATTCTTTTTCTGGCTAAGTGTTGTGAAATTGTGGTTAGTGCCCTGGGACATTTAAGGACATTTTAGATGTTAAATGTCTTGCTGGGATTAAGGGCTTAACAAAAATCATTTTTGCTCATTTACAGAGGGTTAAAATGATTGCCTTCTTCCCCTCTGCTGAGGCCCAGCTCTAGATTTACAAAGAGATATTGTATTAAGAGAGACCTTGGAAATTTATTGCTTTTTTGTATGAAGACCTATTAAAAACTCATCCTAGATTGCAGTGATGATCTATCAATGAAGATCGGTTTCCTCTGAGGATTGCAGGCAACTGCATACAGCTTTGTAAACTCTGGTATAGAACAAGCAAGTCTGAGGAACGTGAGCAATGCTTATGAAATTACAACACCAAAACACAGTAATTCTCTTTTATGCTTGGTACTAACCTTCAGAAGCAAAGGTGACACAAAAGATGACTTATAATTATGCTTGTTAATAGGGAACATATAAAGCTAAATTCAGGACTGAAAAAAATATGTATTAATTGAACGATGCTGTATATGGTTTACTGAAACAAAGCAGAGGACAAAACTAATCATCTAAAGCTGTTTCTATGACAAGTATAGATTAAAGCTAAACTGAGAACAGGGTGCTTCCTTTTCAGCTTCCACAGTCTTCTGACACTTTAAAATTCAAGTAGAATAGTTTCTCCCCCTTTTTCATGTGTTAGTAATGTTATAATTAGTAAACATATGGTATGGTTAACCATTAGAAATTAAGAACATTGGAAAGGTCACTAAGGTAGATAGTATCTGCTATTTATAGAGTATGATGAGTATTAATATTTCTGTGCATTTTCTATGACAATTTTAAAAAGATAAAATGAACTGCACATTAATTCCCCCTTATCATAAAATAAGGTAATAAGACTGAGAAAATAGTACTGAATTGCGCCACTTGTTACTAGTTTGACACTTCATCATTTTTTCTCCCTCTTCATCCTCTCTGGTTTATTTTTATTTACCATTCTTTCAATATGTGCCTGGAAACTTGGATCTGGTCTCCATTTTCTTTACTTATTTTTGTTTGTGCTACACAGGGTCAAAAAGTCAAATCCTGCCCTAGGACAGAATTTTCTTTTATTTGCTTTTGCAAGAGGTCATGCCCATCAGCCTACAACTTTGATCTGCAATGACTACAACTGTCTCAGGCACAAAAGACATCTGTAATAAGTATTTATTAGAAATACTGGGTTGACAAGTAACTTGAACAATTGTAATAGAAATAAATTTTGGTTTAGATGAGTAGACTGCTGCTAAAGCATTCAGTAAAGCATTGCCTGCTAAAGGTAGTAGTAGAAAAGAAGAAAGACGTCTATCAGATTTTGCTTTGAGCTTCTTCATGATCATTTAGAATGACAGTGTGGAATAAATAACTCATTTTACCTGACCTCTGAACTTACTTGTACTTCAGTAATGTCAATATTAGTTTTGAAATATTCATTCCACTTTTAGTATATACGTTTCATCCCACACAGTGTTCTGCTCAGCATTCACTTTTTCCTTCCTTACAATTACCTTTTACAATTACCTTACAATTACAATTACCTTTTACAACATCATATATATAGTGTCTGTATATGTTCTTTTAATCCAGTCTTTAAATTTTATTAAAAGTAGTCTTAGCATTGGGAAATGTTGATAACACAGGTAGAAGTTTTGAACTTTCTCAACATTTTAAAAAAAATTCTATATCTCAAGGAAACTTAATATGGGAATATGTATTGACTATATACATACGTATGTGAGTGGGAATATGTACTGAAATATGTGGGGGTTTTTCAATGTACTGGGGATGGCAGTTACTTCTAGAGGTTTTTCTTTAGATAAAACCAACTCCGTCTTTATCCATGCTAGAATAAGTTCATTACATCATGTGTCATTCACGCAGATTACTAATGCTGATTTTCTTTAGAGTTTCACAAACACTGAAGGGAAACAGCTTCAGAACACGATCAAACTTTTATTGACATCAATCTGCATGCATTTTTTCATATTTCAAAGTGGCTGAAATGATCAAGGCATGTAAGGGCATTTTTTGAACTAAAATGACCCAATAAAAATGTATTCAAATTTCATTATAATTCCATAATGCTTTTTACACCACAATGAGTGGCCAGGTTTAGGTTAGGAACATAGAACAAACAACTACAGCAGCTTTTGTCCCATAGTTCAGCTATTCTCCAACAAGTATGCATCACAGAAGGTTCATAGGATAATGGACTAGTCCATTTTCACCATTACTGTTTTTTCAGCATCATAAGTAACATGAACAGACTCCACTAAGAAAACTCTCTCAAGATGAGGATTCTTAGGCACTCATCCATGCAAACTTCCTAAAAAAAAAAACATTCTTTTTTGGAAAGACAACTTCCTAGGCATGTGTCTCCAAAGGCTTCTATGAAGTTGAGAACAGACGACCAACTTTTGGTATCCACGAGGAAGGTTTATAGCAGAGCTGTTTTTATGCTGCAGGCTCCCAAGAAA
The DNA here is from genome assembly GCF_929443795.1 of Astur gentilis. Taxonomy (NCBI): domain Eukaryota; kingdom Metazoa; phylum Chordata; class Aves; order Accipitriformes; family Accipitridae; genus Astur; species Astur gentilis. The sequence goes on from NC_064887.1 coordinate 30,000,677, forward strand.
TCTTTCAGGAAAACAAGTCATAACTCCAACACCATCTAGAAACAATTTACCTAAACATGCTTCTGGAAGATATTTTTGTTCCAGGAACTTGACATTGTCCCATTTAAATGTTATTAAAATAGAAATAAAATGCAGTCAACTCTAACTTCAGATGCCTTGTGCTTTGGTGAATTATTGGAGATGTGAGTAATATATGCTAGACCAAGCACCTGCAGCTTTCCTACTGAATATTAAAATTATTAAAGTAATAAAGAAAGGGTATCTGTGCTAATACCAATTGAAAAAATATATAGAACTTAATTTGTACTGCACTTGTTGTATTGGTTTTGTTTGGCAAGGTTTTGGTAGTGGGGGGGGTGGGGTTACAGGGGTGGCTTCTGTAAGAAGCTGCTGGAAGCTTCCCCTGTGTTCGAGAGAGAGCGAGCCCATATTAGCCGGCTGTGAGACGGACCCGCCGCCGGCCAAGGCCGAGCCAATCAGTGATAGTGGTAACGCCTCTGGGATAACATTTTTAAGAAGGAAAAAAAAGTTGGGACGGAGAAAAAAACAGCCGCCGGAGTGAGGAGTGAGAACACGTAAGAGAAACAAGCCTGCGGACACCAAGGTCAGTGAAGAAGGAGGGGGAGGAGATGCTCCAGGCGCCGGAGCGAAGATTCCCCTGCAGCCCGTGGGGAAGACCCTGGTGAGGCAGGCTGTCCCCCTGCAGTCCAGGGAGGTCCACGGTGGAGCAGATCTCCACCTGTAGCCCGTGGAGGACCCCACGCCGGAGCAGGTGGGTTCCCGAAGGAGGCTGTGACCCCGTGGGAACCCCACGCTGGAGCAGGCTCCTGGCAGGACCTGCGGATCTGTGGAGAGAGGAGCCCACGGAGCAGGCTTTCTGGCAGGACTTGTGACCCCGTGGGGGACCCGCGCTGGAGCAGTGTGCTCCTGAAGGACTGCACACCGTGGAATGGACCCATGCTGGAGCAGTTCATGAAGAACTGCAGCCCGTGGGAATGGCCCACGTTGGAGGAGTTCGTGGAGGACTGTCTCCCGTGGGTGGGACCCCACGCTGAAGCAGGGGAAGAGTGTGATCAGCCCTCCCCCTGAGAAGGATTAGTGGCAGAAAATAACGTGTGATGACCATAAACCCCATCCCTGTCCCCCTGTGCCGCTGGGGGGGCTTGGTGGTGAAATCCGGGAGGGTAGTTGTGCCTGGGAAGAAGGGAGGGGTGGTGGGAAGGTGTTCTGAGATTTCATTTTACTTCTCATTACCTTGCTCTGGTTGATTTGTAATAAATTGAGTATGTTTGCAAATTGAGTCTTTTTTGCCCGTGACGGTAATAGTGAATGATCTCTCCTGTCCTTATCTCGACCCGCGAGCCTTTTGTTATATTTTCTCTCCCCTATCCAGCTGAGGATGGGGGAGTGATAGAACGGCTTTGGTGGGCACCTGGTGTTCAGCCAGGGTCAACCCATCACACTTGTATATACACTCTCTTATGCTAATGCTATATTCATTGTGTTTAAAAGTGACAGAAAGCTCATCCAATTTAAAGTCTTCCTTTAAAATATTTTCCATTAATTCACTTTCTTCCTGAAGCTAATAATAACTGACACTTACTTTTTGCCTATTTTTACAATTGCATTTCCAGAGGAGCAAATGGTGGGTTTCATCTAACACAGGTAACTCAACTATTTTAGGTGATGTAGATATTGTGGACAAGTTAATGGCTTGTCTGTAATTGCCACTTTGTACAGACAAGAGTTTTCCATTGGTCCACTTCCATATCTGCCAACCCCTGAAGAGGTCTCAGACGTGCTGAGGAAACACACATGCTATCAGAAGTCGATGTTTAGGCTGCCAACTTTCCTAAAAGATCTGTATTATACACTTCTTTTCTGTAAACTCATTTGCAGAAACAGAATTACAGATTTTTGCAATAACAGCCTATGTAGTTTAAAATATTTTGCCTAATAAAAATGTGAATAACATATAGATTAACAATTCTTTATGATCCATACAAAAACTTGTGATATGATGCCTCACATGGATCAGGGGTTTGCTAAAACAGGGTTTTGTCTGTTCTTACTGTGACAGACCTAGTAGACAATTTTATGATGGTGCTTGGAAGTCTGTTAGTGCCATGGCTCAGAAAGGGGGGCACTAATACATGTGATAGCATACAGAACAAAGCAGAGATTTCAGCAAGGTTGCAAGTAGATGTTCACAGATTAAACTTTCATACTAGTTGAAATTGTGAGAAGGGATTTTACAGTGGCGGTGTTGAAAGACTGGGCAATTGACCAAAATTACTCCACGGACAATTTAAAACTTGTCTGGCAATTTGGCGTTCTGTGGTGGGTTTTTTTTCCTTAACAGGCTCTGGCCATAAAGCAGAATCAGTAATTTTTTATATATTTTACTATTTTGTCAGCTTCTGTGCTGGGTAGCCCAAAGCTTTTTTCGCTTCTGTAGTGCTATATTTTTATATAATCTGAGAAAAGGCTTTTATCCCTCTGTTCAAAATGTTAGACCACAGAGGTATCGCGGACCCAGTACCCCTTCTCCAGTTCAGTTGCAGGGAACACCAAGTGCCCCTGAGGCCTCCTCTATCACGGTGGGTGCAGAGAGCCTGGCAGGTTTCAGCACAAGGGTGGCAGAAGGGAAACATGAGTTTGCTGTTCACCCTAATGAAAAGCTTGTGTAAAACGTGCCTTTGACATGTGTCCTCTTTGACTTCGACAATCCCTGAATAGACTGCCAGCTGTAAAAATTCTCAAAAGTAACTCTGGAATGTCCAAGAAGGTAGTTTTATTTTTTTTGATGAAGGGATAGTGACTACTAGAATCACAGGCATTTATCCTCACTGAAAAGAGCATCTCTGAGGATCAGAGCTAAGAGGTCTAGGAGCTCCCCATCTGATTTTGCCATGATAGCCCATTCATGCTCCCATGTAGACCCGATATTAATGCCCACTCTCTTTATGTGGCCCATATTTTGTTGTGTTGTGAAACAGAAATACGTGAAGGTGGCCTCTGCCAGAGGGCTCCAGTGATTTTCACGGTGCCATCCAAACCAGCTCTGGGAAAGTTACCAATTACATTCAAAAGCTGCAACCTATGAATTACTACATAGCTGTCCAAGAAGCAGGCCCCCACTTTGTATTCACTGCCTCAGAACTGATGGCAGACTTCAGTATTCTTCCTTTTGGCCACATACGTAAGTCATTGAATAGAGGGGGTCAAATATCTTTTTTCCTCTGATGACAGCCACCCGATGGGAGGCATGACACAGTGGTTTAAGAACCATAAGTTGGTACATGGCCATGCAAGTCAAGCCCACTGCAGTAAACAGAAAGGGATTTATACAGTGATACACCTTTACAATTTCAACCCTCTCTTCATACAGTGTGCAATGAGTCATCACCATAATCTCATTCCTGTATGATCTGCAGGCCTCTTAAAATTTTCACATCTTCTTAGCAATAGTAAGTTCGTTCCTTCTGCAGGTCAAAATGTTCTGGTGAGCTGCATGCCATGCCAAGAGATGCCTTTTTCTACCCAAGTACTAGGTTGTCCACACCACAGCATTCCAGTTGTGGAAAAGGGCCTACATAATCTTGACTTTCAGTGGTGTTAGAAAAAATGGGGGAATTTGCCATTTGTGTATACTAGTGAGAATAAAATTTTGGCAAGTTAATTGATGACAGTCTACTTTAAATTTCAAAATCAAATTCACCTGATCCATTAGGCAGTCACCTCAGGAGAATGGCAAACTTAACTTATTCAGATAATATGGTGTTCCTGTAATGCATCTGGATTCTATGCTGTAATTACAGAGGAAAAATAAAACCCCAGATAAAATCTGTTCAGCAGATAAAAGTGGAGATTGCCTGTAAAAATCAGTATTTAACTTGCAATGGCATTGTGTTATCCTATAATGTAGAGGCTAACAGCTTAATCAAGTGTGAATTTGAAAGGATTCTTAGGAATAGTTTTTCTACAGAAAGGAGCTTTACGATTACACAATTTGTTTGTTTTGTTTTAGTAGCTTTCCAACTCAAACCTCTCTGCAGATACAAAATGCTCAGTTACATTACGCTACTCTGCTATAAAGTTTAACAAGACTTGCATAAATATTTTCATTTATGAATTTCTGTGTGTGAAGTGAGATTATTACTTTCACAACATACTTTTAATTTTTACCCTTCACTTTCATTTAATTTTAGAAAGCCCAAGGTTATAATTTCTCCAGTATGCTACAGCTTACAAATTCCCTCCCCAAAACAGCCTTTAGCCAATCCTGGCAACACTCTAATTAAATTCAGCAGAAGGAACAATGAGCAAATATAAATGATCATTTTAAAGGAAATCTGGATTACCATGCCAGCAAAAGAAATGCAGTTCCCTTCATAAAAATGTCGAAACAGTTTAAGGATTAGAATTTATTCTGCAGGAAATAAGATACAACTTTAAAGATCAGCTAATTAATGTTTCCACTTGCCTACGGTTCACATTACTTGGCATAATTTCGGCATATGGCTTAAATATATGTCATGGCCCTGAGTACTCCAACGGGCTGCAATTGCCATGTGCATCCTCTCCTGAGACCCCCACCTCTACTCCTTGTCTACCGTCTAGGGACTGTATTTTAGCTCAGACACATCATGAACTTAAAGTGTCAAAATTTACGTAATCAGTAGTTATTAAATAATTTCACCTGCAGCAAAATACATCCTAATCCTTGCAGAGACCAGTTATCTTACAATACATCAAGTGGTCAGAATGTGTCATAATTAGTTGGTAGTACTTGAAGAGAAAAGGCCAATATTATTCTCCCTTTAATGGGCATTTCCATTGGCAATGAGGTTGGAGGGAGGAAAGAAATTAAATACTTTGCTAATTGCAGGGGATTGAAGAATTACAAATGGATTATTTCTAAAGCCATTGGTTTTAGTCATTCAGATTTAACTACTGTATAGCAGCTCACCAGTGACACACATTTACAAACCATATTTGCACTTCCTTAAATAAAGAGGTTTTAAAAACTCAACCAGACAAAAAGAAACTGTATTATATGGATGCAGCGTAACATCTTGTAAACAAATATAAACCAGTAAAAGCTGAATCTCATGAAACACATCAAAATTAACACATAACAGTCCCATCACTGATTCATCACAGAGTCATAAGTATGCGTCTCTGAACCTTGTTATAGCATATAAGTGGAAAGTTCCTCATGTGGATATTTGAATTTTAAGAAGTTTGTTGCACTCAAAATTTCCTTATTGGCTAAATAGAGACAGCATGGTCTGCAAAGCCATGAATATATTAGTAGTGTAATTAAAATCATAACGCTCTATTCAAATTATAAAACATGGTAGTTGTTAGTCCAGTTAAAATTGTGTTCAGATTTACAGTCCAAATTAATACAAGAATACCTCAAAAATACCATTTAAGGTGTTATACAAACCGTCAATCTCCTAGGACCCATATTCTTGAATGTTATAATCCCTCAGAGGTCATCTGGGTCCTGAGGCTGATGGTTTCTACTCAGGTGGTATGGGGAGATTTCAGGACCCTGAGGCCTTGGCTGGGAGGAGTAGGATGTTCATGGCATCTTCCTCCTTTTTGCCAGGAGGAGGATGATGTTGATATTTCTTCCTCATCCCTCATTGGGATCCACTTGGTTCATTTATATACACTTTCCTACCACATGCTCCTTCTCTTAATTTGTTCCCTTCTGTTATCTCTGAAACTGTTTTTACCTGAATGTTATGAGCTTTTATCCCTGTAACGACTACTGATTGACCATCATAATTGGTATTAACAGTATGAGACTTCTGGGATCACCCTGTATATAAATCCTCCAAACCACATTTTATTCTGAATGGCATAGACAATTCAATCCACATAGAATAATTACTTTTCTTCTCTATAAACTAAAGTAAAATTAAAAAAAAATGAGGCAACAGTTATCTGATTGCTAAACAACTGTTATCAAACCTAATGAAGCTAAAATCCACTCAGCCTAAGACAAAACCAGAAAAGTCCTGAGATCCTGCATTGTGCAGTCTGTACAAAGCCTTGGGCTTTTTATTAGTAAAGGCAAATATATTTTCTGGGATGATAGACGTTATAAGGTTGTTGACAGAGCATTATTTAAGATTGTTGACAGAAGCATACCTTTTTCTTTTCATGCCAGAAAAAGCAGATTTTTTATTTTATTTTATTTTACATTGTTATTTATTATTATAATATAATTTTATTCTATTATATTGCAATGCAATAAGTACAGCCAACATTTGGAGCTTCACTGCAACAGATACTGTGAAAAGATGGACAGTTCCACATTACTTACAATTTTTATCAGAAAAAATAATGAATAATGTGGATAGGTGAAATGACATTTCACACTTCAGTGGCATAATGGGGAAGGAGTTGCTGGTTTAATTATTAGTCCAGTTTTTTAGACATTTCATTCTTTTGCCAAAGCAAATTCACTGTAAGGGTATTAGCCTATTCTTTCTTAATCATCATATTAACCAGCAACCAAGAAGTGCAGTGCCAGATACAATGACTTCTGGATGTAGAACTACTTCTATATCTTATGAGTGGATATTATTGTGATCTTGTACTTACTCTATTACATAAAACAATACTGATGAGTAGTAATGAAGAATAGAATCTGAATGGCAAACTTTTCACATAAAGATTTGTGCAAAAGACCCATAACTCTTAAGCCTTTCTTTCAGAGGGATTTATGATAGTCTGTAAGCGCAGCTTGTGAAGGAAATCCATCCTTTATAGGTGGGCTATTTTATTCACACTTAAAGGGTTCATTGCAGTGTTCTGTAAAATAAACTGCTATATTAGAAGCACTGCTTGAGCCTTGTCTTTCAAAAAGGATGCTAATGGAAAGCAAACAATATAGTTGCAAGTATCTGTATTTTAAGAACTGTCAGGAAGTGCTATGTAGGCTTAAAAGGATATTTTTTTTTTTGGTCTTGATTAAAAATTATTTTGGTAAACAATGCAGTTGCTTTCTAAATTATCATCCAGATGGTATCTGTAAGGAGATTGTTGTGGGCACAATAAATTGCATATCTCAACATTGCTGACTCTATGAAGGCAATGAACTCAGGAAGTTACTTCAGGTCTGTTTTAGTTTCCTAGAATGCATGCCAAAAAAAAAAAAAAAAAAAAAAAAAAAAAAGAGCCCCAAATACAACCCTAAATTTTTCTTCCAGATCAGTACAACAGAAAGAATCTATCTTTTAGACAATTGCATTTTGTTTTATAGAGGGGGAGAGGGATAAAAGCAAGGGTAAAAAGTTTCCACGTTTTCTAGCAAAATTATTTTGTCTTGTATTTTGGTAGAAAATGGCATTTCTTTCCCCTGACATTTATTCATAATTTCAGTCTCTTCAGTAGATTTCCTGGAACAGGAATTACTTCCATTTCAGAATGTATGAAAGACTGAAGACACTTTCAACTTCTTGCATGGGATGGATGCAATCCTTCTGTGTGAATATCTGGAGGGCAGAAGAAATCATTTTCTACCTATACCACAGACCATTAACTTTGACTTAATATTTCTTTGAGTCCAATATTCTGTGTTCTACTGAACCATATGTTCCTGTAAGTCTTATTCTGAAGACACTGTGAAATGAAAAATACCTAACTATTCTACTATTTTTCCTGATGGATTGTTTCCTTTATAAATCATTTTTGCTCTTACTTCCTCTCTCAACCCCCAACGCATTTCCAGTTTGAATCTGTCTGTGCTGAGCTTCCAGCTCTGGTTTTCACTGTGACTTTCTCTGCTAAATTAGCTCTCTAAAAGAAAGAATTTGGAAAAAATTTGACTTGTTGATCAAGTCACATTTCAGTCATCTTTTAGGTAAGCTGAATAGATCATACTGTTTAAATCTCTTATGTTAATGCAATTTTTTTATATTTCTGTAGTTCCTTTAAAGCTCCATTTTTTTTCCACATCCTTTTCTTTACATTGTAAAGAATGTATTTGTAGATGGTATTTCAACACCAAGGTAGCCAATACTACACTTTCAGGTAAAAATTACCCATTAAATACTATCTTCTCCCATTCACTCTCCTGTATGGACATATAGATAAAATTAGTTTACCTGTCAAGCCATTCAAAATTAGATTAGGAGGCTCACATTTACTTTCATACAAGGTCACCTACACCTCTTACCAGATTATGATTACCCATTTTCTAAGCTAGCCTCCATTTTTGCTCATAGTCATAGAAGTATATTTTCAGTGTATCAGTAAGAGAGATTATGTATATCTAGATATAAGACTACAAACCATGTTTGTTTTTTTATCTTTATCCTGCACAAAATGATAAAAAAAATCTCTTCAGTTGTAATGAGTTACTACTGTGGTCCTAGAACAAAGCATTTCTACAGGCTGTGTACCATCGATGGTGCAAACCGCCCTCAAAAAACTGTGCCAAGAGCCAGCCCACTTGAATGAACTGCTTTGTACTGATTGCCTCATATGCATAATTTTTTTGTCCGAGTAATCATTTCTAACTCTCCACTTGCCTCTCCCCACAATTAGAACTGCAGTGCTGGTTTAGCTGCTATCACTGTGTTTCACTGAAGCAAGGTCTTACTCATCCACTAAAAAAGGAAAAAACAAATTCATTAAACCACATACAAATAAGAACTGCACATGCCTGTGATGCAAGAATACTTACCTGAAGACAGTAGTCTTTCTAGTCCCATTAAAAATTGCTTATTTTAGCATGTCTAAAATAAACAAACAAGTCATTTGTCAACAAATAGAGTTTTAACCAAAATCATAGTTTACTAAGTTAATACCTAATAAAACGAGCATGAAATTCTCTCTAAAATATTTTAAGGTCACTGTGCATTCACTAACACAATGCTATACTACTTGAGTCAAGGTTCCCATGAACACTTGCCTGACTCAATGCTTCAGATTTAGAAAGGAAATAAAAAATTGCATGCAATATTATCTCTATTCCTTGAAGTGTATGAGATTCTGCATACTCAGACATCAGAAGATAAAACAAAATGAGGACTACTTTACTATGCCCTTTCAAATCATAGCATCACAGGGTGATAAAGATTGGGAAAAGCCTCTGGAAGTCACACATTCTAATTCCTGCTCCGCACAGGGCCAGCATAAATCAGGTTGCTCAAGGCTTTGCCCATTCAAATTTGGAATACCTCCAAGTCAGGAAATTCAATAGCCCCTCTGGCAACTTCTGCCAGTGTTTGAAGCCTTTTTCAGGCTTTTCAATATGTGAATTGCTGCAGAGGTTGTAACCATAAGGCATATTTTCTGTTTTGATACATAAGCACGCAAATAAAAATGACTCGATGTAGTATTAATTTATGTGCCACTGACACTGGTCCAAGCCAAAATCTCCCAAGCCAGTTAGCATTGCTTTGGTTTTTGGGTTTTTTTTCCAAGACCATCACAGAGAATTACAATCACAGAAAACAAAGCTAAAAGGGACTGCTACTAGTCATCTAGTCTGATTTTCTGTTGCAAGGCAATATCAGCTGTACGCAAGTTATTTCTAACAGACATTTCCCTAACATGCTTTTAAAAGTCTTCATAATGAAGTAATTCGTACTAAAATAAATTACCTGAAATCTGTCTGACTATGGAAATGTCTAACCTAAACCCTCAGTAAATTTACTGGTATCTCTCTTACTCACCATGTACTAAGAAGAAGAGGTTGCTCTCCTCTGCTTCACAAGGATCCCGTACCCAATTAGTTAAGTACTGCTTTCAATATTTGTTCACTATTTGCAACTACTTGGATAAATTAAAAAATTGCATAGTTAGGAACTGTAACAAACATGTCAGATTTGTTTCTGTGCAAATGATGTTCTCTCATATATTCAAAACCACAACCTTCTCTGCTTTCTGTCCAATTGGAACTTGCAAACACTTTTAAAAAACTCGCTGTCCAGTATGTTTCATGACTTGACTTGAACTTTTACAGAGTCACTTTTCTTACTGGAGTCTATATTAAACCATATTTGTTTAATAATTGCTTTCCTATCTCATTCAAGCCATCTGTATTACCATACTGCTATTATGGCCAAGGAAATCAAAAAGAGCTATAGTCTGTCCTGGTAAATAATATCTTGTACAAAAGGCAATGTCACAGCATGTTATTCTTGCCCACCATGTTTAAAGTTAAGCATATTTACTACTGTTCTGGGCTGTTGGAGGTATAAATAACAACATTTTCCCCACCCTATCCATCCAAGTAAATAAGATAATGCAATGTTAAAATAACTCCTTTGTGTAATGCTTCTTGAATATCTATATAAAAATACATATTTTTAGGCAAATGAATTTATCTGTGGAGCACAGTTGCATTCTTGACTTGGACCAGAGTAATTCTTCAGCTTTCTGTTTCTCCCTATAAAAAGTACATACCTGGTTCAGGTATATACAAAAGTGCACATCTATATTTGTAAGGATTCCACAAATTGTAGCGGCCCAAATTTAAAATTTCAGTCAATATTGCTAGAGCATACTCTGTTGAGACAGAAATGTCACACTGCACAAAGAAGGAGGGGTTTAGGAGCATACAATCAGTGTTTGCACTCAAGTGAAGTATGACCAAGTCAGGTTCTTTTCACCTCCCACTGGCATTTGTGTGCTTTTATTCTAGAGTTTGCTTATTCACACACGCTTATTTACATTATCAGGAAATACTCCGATTTCTACATATTTATAGAATTTCTAGAATTTTCCATCGTAAATAAACAGACAAGGAAACAAACTCAAACCCAGTGATTTGGAAATACCACCAAAGCCTGTCAGTCAGTGCCATGCACATTAGCATCTGGGATGCAATATCTACATTAGTATGTGTGTGTGCCACATAACTTGTACTATGATTCTTCAGTATCACAAATCAGTTACGGTTTCATAAGTTACTGTAGGCAAAATTATCTTTTTTTCCCATTAACATAACTCACAGAATTTCCCTGAGAAGGCTTACAATTATTGGGATACTCTTTAGTGTGTACACAATCTCGCCAGTGAAACCATAGTTTACAAACTTAATTACCACACCCCAACATTGATGACTATTGAGCTAGTGATGCTAAGGGTAGTAGTGTAGGATTTATCTACCCAGCACCTCTTCTGCCTCTACAAACTGATTGTACAGATAGCTTTCTCTTGAGATGACAGAAAGTGGAACCATATCAAAGTTAAGTTACTGTGTTTGACTACAAAATGTCTATGATATATTTGACTTCATACGTACCCCTAACAGAATAGATGACATGACCAAGGAAAAACCAATGACGTTAAGACTGACTGTAATTTTAAAAAATAGTCATGAGCTGAAAGTGCAATGAAACATCTATGTACTTTAATTCCAGAAATCTAGTTTCAGCTTTTGAACTTGAAAAAACCTGTAGCATAGTTTCCTTGTTACTGCTTCCTCCCTTTCCTCATCCCCCACCTCCAAATGCCACAAAGCTGTATTTACATCCTTCAACACCAAGACAAATGCTAATATTTATGAGTTGGTAGAATTTATGTATGTACAAGAAGGCATAATCTAATGACATAGAAAGACTTTATTCTGAAAAATCATTGGTAGGTTATTAAAGAAAAAAAAAGTACTTACATTTCCAGAGAAGCACAAGAAAGAAGAAAATCATCAATTTGTATTCATATTTAGGCTACATGAATCATAAAATGTGCTGTAATGTGCTGTATGTTATAAACATCTTGTTTAAGCAGTTTTCTTATTTGCAGTAGGATTTGTCATTACACAAGGAACACATTCATTTGAACAGACCTTCAGCTAATGTAAAACAAGTTTTAAAATTGATTTTAAAAAAATATTTTAACAGAGTAAATTTAAGTTTATCTTTGTGGTAAACTGTTAGCAAATAGTCATTCCTTGAGCTTCAGAACTGAACGCCAAGAGTCATTAGTCATTACGTACCTAGCTTTGATGACTATCTGACCTTTTACTTTATATCTTTTTCTGTGTTGAGAATATTCTTTCTTGAATATTGTATTTAACAATGAGGTTACTTCCTTTAAAAAATCAGTCAAAGCTAACATGATTCAATTCCTTTTAGGGACGAGCATTGATTAGGATTTTTCACCAGTAAGAAATTTGAGTTATCATCTTCAGAGTTCCATCCACCACCATTTATACAGCCTGTAGATGGAAGCTCTGCCAGGTGAACAGGCAATTGGAAAGGCCCAGTGGTCATGCCAAATTCATTCTGACCATCACTAAGGTGGTTCCCACTCGCACAAAACTGCTGTGTTACTGAATCTACATTATACCATTTGTTCAATCCATAAATGTATTAATTAATGAACTCCTTAACAATCGTTGAGGTTTTAATTCTAAATTTAATAGCTTCTACAAATTTTAATGCCATCTTGTTTTGTTTGATTTAGAATGAGTCTTATGTATCCAGATAACATTTTGCTTACCTAATGCAATAATTATTGTAACAACAACATTATTAATTTCTTTGGGTAGGTTTCGTTATAATCTCAAGCAGAATGTATATTCAAATGCAGAAAATGGTCTGATCACAATTGAGGTCCTTATGCTAGAACTATTCCAAATACCACAGATAGAGTAACATCCCAAATTTGTTCTACTTAAGATTTTAAGTCAGTAATCTGACATGTAAATGTGAATAGGTAGCTACTTTTGTGCACTATGTGTTCATCAAATACTCTACTGAGGTAAGGATATGATAGCAATCCATGGGAGCTGATGTTGCTCCTACTGGAGATCACTGATCAAGCCTAATGCTACTGCAGTCAATGAAAACATGCAGCACTCCTAAACTAATGAAGTTTTTGCCCACAGACTTAGGAGGCTGTGGTAAAATCTCCCTGCATAGACTGGTAACCTTCATGTAATCTCAAAACAAATGTAATTCAGGGCCATTTTATAGTCATAAAAGGTGAGAGTATTGCAAAGAAGAATGGCATAATAATAAATTCCATTCACATCACTCTCTTACTCCTCTAGTTCCTCCACCATGATACTCCCATCTTCTTCTGTACTGACAATGCTATAAAACTTGGTGTTCTATGAAAGCTGATTTCCAAGCAGTATTTTTTCCTACATCAATATTGATATATCAATATATCCATATAAAGATGTTATACCGGGGGGGGTTGACCTCGGCTGGCTGCCAGACACCTACCCAGCTGCTCTCTTGCCCTGCCTCCTCAACAGGGCAGGGAAGAAAATAAGATGAAAAATCTCATGGGTTGTGATAAAAACTAAAGACAGGGAGATCACTTACCAATTACAGTCATAAGTAAAACAGACTTGACTTGGGGAAAATTAATTTAAATTTAAATGATTGCCAACAAAAATATGTTTGGATAATGAGAAACAAAACTAAATTAAAACAACACCTTCTGCCACACACACACTTTCCCAGGCTCAACTTCACTCCTTCATTCCTAACTCCTCTACCTTCCCTGCTCCCAGGTGGTAGAGGGGGGAAGAGGAATGGGGTGTTGTGGTTAATCCATAAGAGCCCCTCTCTGCTGCTCCTTCCTCCTCACACTTTAGTAATTTTAGAAAAGATTAACAGTTGTACATGTTTACCAATAAGTACATTTAGAAATTGCATGGGAAACAATCCCTAACACAAGCCCATGGGCAATTAGCTGACACTTGTAAGAGTGATGCAGACCTCCTATTAATATACAATGCAGTCTTCAGGGCAATGCTGGTTCCTGAGCCCCATGTATTTCAGAGCAAGACGTACCTGAATTTTATAGCACAACTGAAAAAAAAAAAAAAAGAAAAAAAATTACTAAAACCAAAACCCAAATAGTGCAGATATGTTCAGCTTGTAGAGGACAGCAGTCAATCGTACTTGTGGGAAGAAAATTATTCTGGTGCATTTCAGGAACAGGAAAAGAACAGACACTAAATTAGTAAACGTGATTAGGATAAGAAAGCAGGATCTCTTAAGTTTCTGAAAACATTGTAAGAGCTGCTGGTTTGTTCCTTATTTTTCTGTTAAATTAGTCTTTGTAAAATAACAATACTGTTGTCATGAAATATCTGGGGACATTAAAAAAGAGCACTCTGCATCTATCTATTTCTTCTCACTGAAAGAATCTTGGATGCTTCCTCCAGCTGTGAATGCTGAATTACCTTTTGCTCTTCTCTTTGAAAGAACATTTCTGTAAATACTATGTACTTACCTACCACTCCCACTTCAAAAGTGCCAACTTATAGTACTGTCTGGCTCCTCTAAGGCATTTCATCATGTTTATGTCAAAGAAATCTGTTCCAGCATGGAGGAGAGGAAGGCTTTAGAAGGTTTCACTTGTCAGTGTACAACACTGCCATGATGGCCCATCCCAGTATGTACAAATTTTCCCCAAACATAACAGATAAGGCATTCTCAGGCCTAGTAGCCCTGCATTTGTCTTTCTCTTGTTTTAAAGTTGCTTAGACAAGCCTGCTAACCCTGCTGGGGTGTTACCATAGTAAACATCCTTAGCACGGAAAATTATCTTAGTTTTCACTCACTGGAAGATCAAGAAGGCACAATGACATGTCCAGGGGATCCTCTGTCATTGCTGCAAAGAGACAACTAGTACATATTTTCACTTACATGACAAGTGCCAGAAGAAGCAACAGCAAGCACACTGATATATATATATATATATGTTCTTTTTTTTCAGTTACACTCCAAACTACACAAAAATCAGTATTTTATTCAACACTGCCAAAAAGAAAACAAACAAACAAACAAACAAAACAGAGCAAGCCAACAACAACAACAAAACAAACAAACAAAAAGCAAAAAAGCTGTTTCTATTTTAATTTAAAAAAAAACAAAAACAAAAACAAAACCAAAAATCTATCTGGAGAAATGAATAAAAATTCATGTGTTCACACTAAACCTACCTCATGGTTTAGAGAAAACAGAAAATGCCTGTGGAGCTTTTAATTTGCACTAAAATTACAGTTGTGATATAGCAGTGTGTGAGGGCGCCAAGGTTGTGCCTGCACCTGTACCCATCACACATAGTCCTCAGTCCCTGGATCACGCACGAGCCCTGCAGGTAATCGCTGTGCAGATGAAACAAGGGACTGGCCTGAGACAAGGGACTGATGTGCAGCAAAGAGATTGACTGGACATCTGGCAGATTCACAAGAAGGTGATTGACTCCAGTCCGCAACAGCTCTGCAACAAGTCTTTGTGAGGAATCTGAGACGATATTGCCCGAGGTAGCTTCTCCTGTACTTAGAGGAGCTGAGAGGCACTATTTGCATACCAGGATATGTTGCTGAACTCCCTGGAGGGGGAAGGAGATGGGGAAAGTTAGGAGACACCATGCAGTTCCAGCTGCAGACTGAAGAAATGGCAAAACTCTATGCACATAATTTTAAATTGTTACTAGAATCTGTTCCTACACATCAGCAGAACAACAGCTTGGTGAGTCTAAACTAATCCAGCTGAAAATACCATTGCAAGGATGTTAGAGGTGGAGATTCCCATTGTTTCCCAGACAACACCTGGAAACCCTGTTCAAGGGATTATATTCACCATGTGAAGGTTAAGCCTATGCCAATGATCCCAATAAATTAGCTGTGTGGGTTTTTCTAGTCAACACTCTGTCCATGAGCATCTGTGCAATGAATCCCAGAACAGAAGCTGCACTCAATCAAGGAACAGGCCAGGAAACAGTCTGCACTAGCAGCTTTGCACAATGATCTTATACCTCCTTGGATCTTAAACCTCTGGGGATACTATCATTACACCTTATAGGTAATCGTCTCTATTATCTTGCCTCCACAAAAATTTCCAGCTGAGGGGCATAATTTAAATACCTAAAAATTGAATATGCTTAAATCTTTGCAGATTGAGTGCCTGAAATGCTTTTACCATTATGGAATCATTTTTGATAGAATTTCACCTTGTACAAAGGAGACAAAGAAATCTAAAACGTTCTCTCAGGTACATTTGAAGAGAAGTCTATGCATTATTTTAATGTTGAAATTAATAATCTGGAGTCTTAGACAAAATTTGCATGATTTTTTAAACTCCTAATATTTATATGCTCTGAAGATTAAAATGACTATGGTATAGACTATTTTAATGATCACTCAATCAAGAGAGGTCACTGACTTTTAAGTCAACCTTGGGAATGAAGAACAGAATATCACAGTCCTTGTTTTACATCTGCCTAGAAAATTAATGATGCATTAAAACTTAATGGCAGTAGAGTCCATCACCCCTCATAAATGGTCCATCTCAATATGTCTGTGTACATGAAAATGATGTGTCTTAGAGTAAATGAGAGAGTGATCAAAAATTAACCCAATCCTCAATGTAATTACTGTGAGGCGATGATTGGACTAACCACTCTAACTTCTGACAGTGATTGAAATGCTATTATGCTTCCCCACTACAGACCTCTATTCAGGAATGAGTTCCATATGGAGGACCAAAGTCACCCCACAAAGCTCCACTAGCATCAACAAAACATGAACCAGACCCCATTAGGATTTTATAAAACCTCATTATAAGGTCAATTAGAAGAGTGTCATGAGGTGGCAAAAAAATATTTTATATTCTGTTACTTATTCTATACATGACAAGTATTTATAATACTTCCATTCTTGAAGTAAGCAGCAGTAAATAAAAGGGTTAAGTGGTTTTCTTTGAAACGCATATGTCATACACAGACTGAACATATCATCTGTTACCTGAGGCCAGACAGCGTCTTTCACAATATAAAGGCATCTTCATCTCTGGCTCTCCCTTAGGGCCAGTGTTAGGATCTACAATGTGGAGCTGTCATGGTTTAACCCCAGCCAGCAACTTAAGCACCACACAGCCGCTCACTCACTTCCCCCTCACCCAGTGGGATGGGGGAGAAGAGAATCAGGGAAAAAAAAAAGTCAAACTCATCGGTTGAGATAAGAACAGTTTAATAGAACAGAAAAGAAGAAACTAATAATGATAATGACAACACCAACAAAATGACAATAGTAATAATAAAAGGATTGGTATATACAAATGATGCACAATGCAATTGCTCACTGCCTGCCAACCAATTCCCAGTTAGTCCCTGAGTGGTGATTCCCCCCACCCCCACTCCCCCCAGTTTATATACTAGACATGACATCACATGGTATGGAATACCCCATTGGCCACTTTGGGTCAGCTGCCCTGGCTGTGTCCCCTCCCAACTTCTTGTGTCCCTCCAGCCTTCTTGCTGGCTGGGCATGAGAAGCTGAAAAATCCTTGACTTCAGACTAAACATTACTTAGCAACACCTGAAAACATCAGTGTTATCAACATTCTTCTCACACCGAACTCAAAACATAGCGCTGTACAAGCTACTCGGAAGACAATTAACTCTATCCCAGCTGAAACCAGGACAGGAGCTCACAGATTTTAGTTTCAACCATAAAACAGACTAACCTCAAAAGACTTTAACAAAGAAAACCAATAAATAAATAAAGATTTCCTCTCAAGTGGTTAGGAAACCAAAATTACTGAGAAAATTTTTACTGCAGACTGACCAAGACACTTGTATGGAGGAAGCTGTTGAACATAACACTAAATTTGTTCCTGGGAACCACCAGAAAGCTACCCATAAGGATGAAAGCCCACACATCCTCAGAAGACTGCAGGACGTCAGCCAACACTGACACTGAGAAAAAATTTACAGTTCCCTTGCCTGTTCAGGCATACAGCTTTTTACAAGTAGAGCCTTTCACATTCGCAAATGTTCTTCCAGGAAGCAGGGTGTGCATTTGGGATACTCTGGACTCTTGGGACCTATAATTTTCTATGGATGTTTTCATTATAGGATGTCAAGAGCAAAACTTTTCAAAGAGAACTCATTAAATCAAAAAGGTTTAATAATGGACAGCAACACACCAGAGACAGAGGAGTAAGCTAGGGGGATAGTCCCAGATTTCATACAACATGAAACAGATTGTGGTATCAAACCTATCCTCAGGGATCAATAGTGGAACCAATATTCTTTAATGTTTCACATCCTGGGATAATGGGATGGAGTGCACTTTCAGCAAGCTTGTGGACGGCACCAAGTTTGGTGGAAGTCAATATGCTGGAGAGCTGCTATTCAGAGGGACCTGAATATGCTAGAAGCTGGAGAAATTGCTGTCACAAACACCATCAAGTCCAACAAAAGCAAATGCAAAATCTTACATCTGGGAAAAAATAACCCCATGCAGTAGAGGCTGGGAGTGACTATCCTGGAAGCAGCTCTGTAGAAAAGGATCTGGGGGTCATTCTGGACAATATGATAAACTTGAGTTAGCGCTGTGCCCTTGTAGCAAAGGTGGCTGTGGTGGGTTGACCTTGGCTGGATGCCAGGAGCCCACCAAGCCATTCTATCACTCCCCTCCTCATCAGGACAAGGCAGGGAGAAAATAAGATGGAAAAAACCTCGTGGGTCAAGATAAAGGCAGTATAATAAAGCAAAAGCGAAGGCCGCACATGGAAGCAAAGGAAAACAAAGGATTTATTTTCTACTTCCCATGAGGAGGCTATGTCCAGCCACTTCACAGGAAGTAGGGCTTCAGTACACGTAGTGGTTGCTCTGGAAGACAAACATAATAATGAATGTCCCCCCTCCTCCTCCTTTGTCTTAGCTTTTATTGCTGAGCAGAGATCACATGGCATGGAATATCCCTTTGGTCAGTTTGGGTCAGCTGTCCTGGCTATGTTCCCTCCCAAGATCTTGCCCACTCCCCAGACTACTGGTGAGGGGAGGATGTTGGAGAAACAACCTTGATGCTGCGTGAGCACTGCAAACACTGGTGTGTTATCAACACCTTTCTAGATACTGATAGAAAGCGCAGCACTATGAGGGCTGCTATGGGGAAAACTAACTCCATCACAGCCAGACCTAGTACAAAGGCCAAACATACCCAAGAGTGTATTATTAAAAGTGTAGTCAGAAGGTCAAATAAAATTATCTGGAATTCTGCGTCCAGTTTGGGACTTCCCATTACATGAAAATTATTGACATACTGGAGTGAGACCAGAGGAGGCCTCCAAGATGGTCAGGGGGCTGGAGCACAGGCCCACATGGAGCCCCATGGAGCACATGGATAGGTTGAGAGAGCTGAGCCAGTTCAGCATGGAGAAGAGAAGGCTTAGGGGAGAATTTTTGTTATTTACAGAGGATAAAGAGAAATGTAGCCAGATTTCTCAGAGGTGCACAGCAGTAGGATGAGAGGCAACAGGTATAGAACATGGGCAATTCTGATCAGGTATAAGGAAAAAAATAAATTTACCATGAGGTTGATCAAGTACTAAAAGATGTCCTGTATGAAGTCTCCGTTCTTGGAGGTGTTCAAGACTCAACTTGAGTCCCTGATCAACCTGATCTAATTTGATTTTCTTTAAGCAGCAGATTGGAGGGATGACCCTGGAAGGTTCTTGCAGCCTGAACTTTTTTATGAATCTCATTAGAGGAACACTGAACAAAGAATATGACCTGCTTTTGCAGATTTTGGAAGAGTAGGTTTGTTCATTGACAAATTCACACTCAAATAGATCCTTGTTCTGTAGGATTGACTTTACCAGGAATGTTCAGTCTATCTTGTGTAAGTGCTTGGATAAGTACTGGTATGGTCCATGGGAAGGCAAAAGTTAGAGCCAGGTTCTCTTCCCTGTGGTCTAGGAGGCAATTTCTGTTCATTGACTGCTTCCAAAAGACAATTACATTGAGTATGTGGGAAGTAAAGCTCTAGTGCCTTTGGCTGCCTAAGTACTTAACAGTTGAGGCTGTCAAGCTGACTACAAATGCTGATCAAGCTCAAGTACAAATCAGTATTCCATAGTAAAAAAGAAAAATCACTGTCAGATCTTCCTGTCCAAAGTCACACTATTTCCCCAAGGAAGTGAGCATTTGAAACTACTCCCCAATTCTTCCCTGTGGGTCAAATTGGCAACCTTTCCTTTCTTCCTCTGGTAACACCTTTTGAAAGAGGACATATACAGTACAGTTGTTCCTTCCATCATGTACATTTTCTTTCTTTTTCTTTAATATAATGAAGCTACTGTGGACACTCCTGTAAAAAGAACTTTTCAAAAACAAGAACTAAGTCAAAATATCACACATATATGTCATCAAAGCAATGGATTATTGATACTAAAGAGCACTGAGAATTCTGTGAGAATATATTATAGACCTGACAATGGGAAAATCCAACACATTTCTCAGAAATAATTTTGATAGAATTTAAGAGCTATGAGCACAGAAAAACAACAAATGGTGAAGTATTATGGATCTGAAGTAGACTATAATTTTGGAGAAAGTCACAGAAAAATAATACTCCATAGAAACATGTATTTTATAAGCAGAAAATCTTTGGGTACTGCAGGTTTGAATGTCAATGCTTCTGAGCAGTTGTCACTCCAGCAGCATTTAATGAAAGATATGCATTTTTAACAACTTTGGAATGGAAAAAGCAACAAAGCCTCAACTGTACTTTGTTCTAAGTGGTCTACTGTATGTGAAAAAAAATAAACTATGATTGAGAACCCAGTTTTCTTGATTATATCCTGCAGAAACTGTTTAATTTTTTAACTGATATTCCTACACAAATCCAACTTCATGAAACAAATCCTTAATAATGTAAAAGAGAAAATAATATTTATACCTTTTACCTTAGGAATTTAAACATAGAGAAAAAATATTTTCATAAAACCTCTAAATATTCTGGATACTTCTGTGTTGTTTTTTTTTAAACTTGTCATCAAACCCCTAACGATTGCAAAATTTGTCAGTCTCAAGCAGAGTATCATTATGATTCCTACTGAATGTATATGTAGATCTTCAAAAACCTATTACTCATATAAAACAGGTATGTAGCTTCAAAGTGAGGTCATTACATAGTTTGACAGATTTAAAAACTGTTTATATTTCCTATTGAAATATGAAAATTTTGGAAACTTAGAATCACTGAATCATTTAGGTTGGAAAAAAAACATGAAGTCCAACCGTAAACCTAACGCTGCCAAGTCCACCACTAAACCATGTCCCTAAGTGCCATGTCTACACATCTAGATGTCTTGTAAATACCTCCAGGGATGGTGACTCAACCACTTCCCTGTGTAGCCTGTTCCAATGCTTGACAACCCTGTCTGTGAAGAAATTTTTCCTCATATCCAATCTAAATCTCCCTTGACACAACTTGAGGCAGTTCCCTCTCGACTTGTCACTTGTTACTTGGGTTGAGAGACTGACCCCACCTCACTACAATCTCCTTTCAGGTAGTTGTAGAGAGCAATAAGGTCTCCCCTCAGCCTCTTTTTCTCCAGGCTAAACAGCCCCAGCTCCCTCAGCTGCTCCTCGTAAGACTTGTGCTCCAGGCCCCTCACCAGCTTTGCTGCTCTTCTTTGGACATGCTTACTACATGGAGAAGGGTGTGTATGTCAGTGTATCCAGGCATCTGAGAAATTCCAATTTGAAAACCAACTCCTTATATCACACAGTTGTTACCTCATATAACATAGGCAAAAAGTACTGAAAAAAAAATAATTGAAAACTAAAGTTCATGGACAGAGAATTTTCCTGAACATAAACATACAGAAATATAAAATTGACTGATTCATTAACAAAATAGGAGTTAAAGGAAACAAAGCAGAACATTCACAGAAATATCTCAGAAAACTAAAAAAATCATATTACTAGGAAAGATCTTTCTGTACTGGATTGTTAGTGTGTTTCAGCAGAAGTCTAGCAAAAAAAAACCCAACCAAAAACCCACAACCAAATGCAGGAACTTGTTCAGAGCAGCATATCTTAAAAAAAAAACCGACTAAACAAACAAACAAAAAAACCTCAAACCAAAAACAAGGAAGAAAAAGAAGTCTCCAAAGCAAACAACCACATACATTAAGACATACATCATTCCCCCTCCCTCCCCCCTCCCCCCCCCGCCAAATTTAAAAAAAACTGGGGGAGAGAGAAAAAAAAAAACAAAAAAACCCCAGAAGTTAATATTACTATGCAATTGTCTGTATCCAAGGTTTAATTGAATTAGAGGAAAAATAAGGTAGCTGCCCAATACAGTTTCAAATCAATTCAAGATGGTGTGATAAAATCTTGAACTTACTAAACACAAAAATGCAAACACAGTAGTAAAAGTAACTAATTCAAAACTTAGATCCACATCTTATGCAGAGTGTTGGTGCCATGCATATAAAACCCACCAACAGAAACTGTGACAGTAACATGACAGAAGTTACTAAAAATTTCTTTCAGATCTTTTTAAAGCACTTTTTTGAATGAGCAAAGAATGAAAAATACTTTGAAATAAGGCATTGTTTTATGTGTCTTATCTTTCATAGGAGTAGAAAATCTCTCCCAGAAGACTTTCAATAATACCTCTTGACCTCTTCAAATGTATTTCAGACTAGTAGTCCCAATCTATGGCTCTAAAATCCTTTGTTGATAGGGGGAATAGGAAAGCAATAACTTGCTCAGTATTATTGCCCATGGCCTGGTGAATATCAGGCTCTACTGTCTGGAACAATAAGAAAGTATCACTGGTGTAATTTAATTCATTAGAAAAAATTTATGGTTGATCATCCATCCCTTGCTTCTGCTTAAAAACATCCCTTACTGACTCTGCTAGACAATACTTGCAGTGAATTGACAGAAGAGAAACATGAGAATTATATTTCCAAGGAGTTTACATCCCTCCATGTGTCACACAAGATGGAGTGAGCATCAGAACTGTGATTCAGTATCTTCCACAGTACTCACTCCGTTCAATATAACTTAGGCAAAATTCCATTATAGCTAAATGGAAATCAATTGCACTTTTCATATGGTAACTGCAAGTCACCGGTTTTAAAGGATGAAAATCCAAAGTTTAGTACTAGTTTCTTATTAACAAAGATATCATTAAAAACCATCCTAAGTCCTGAATATTCTGTGAGTTAATCGTTTGAAAAAAAACTCAATACATTCTGTTAACAATTGTGGGTACAGAAGCTTAATTTATTATTTAAGCCAGAAGTTTCAGAGATTGAATTCTAGAGATAGACTTTAAATTAGAACCTTTTTTTCCCCCCCATATATATGTTCCACTGCAAATCGTGGAGGAGTCTTGCTACCAAAGTAAACAAAAAAGGAGTCATTCATTACTCTGAATATGACCTATACAGAAATTTTTACTGATAGCAGTTTGACACCTGAACACAGGGGTCATTCACAGGCTAGTTGTCTATGCGATGCACAGATATACCTGCCTCGTCATATGGCAATGCTCTGTAGGTCTCATCACCTTCCTTCATCTCAATATGTCTATTCAGCTTTAGTAGCAGATCATGCTCAACTGTAATTTTTATTTCATTGTGTTAGCTTTTAGGAACAACGTGGCATTACCTGCTAAGTGTCACTTTTTTTCTTTACCTTTGCAAATAAACGTGCTTGTGACCACTAAATGAATTGCTAAAACTAAAAACTAATCAGAAATTATTTCTCTCTTTGCAAAATGAAGTCTACTTCTAATGTAAAGGAATCTCTGGTAAAAAAAAAAAAAAAAAAAAAGAAAAAAAGCCTCTAGAGCTTAATTGTAGAAAATTTGTTTCAGTTAATATTGAATTATTGACCTTCTTGTATAAGTACTGCTAGTTCAGGCAATTTCTGTACCAGCAAGGAAGTTTAGAATTTTGAAAAAAAAAGATTGAAAATAGGTTGACTGCAGAAGTTTGCACATTTGTGATTTCCAGGTATAAGCATATATTTCATGTGCAAAAGCACACAGACAATCACATCAATCATTGCCTAGCAACAATTGCAGCTGTGCCTGCAACGTCCCACTAACTTAAAACCGATGTAAATGTGGGCTGCTGCCCGAAGGGGTGGTTTCTTCTGAGACTTGTACTCTGGTTCATTAGCTTTCAGATAGACCAGTTTCTTCGTACAGCTTCCCACATGAGCGTCAGCGCTGGCACAGTGGATGAGGACCATGCATGTGATCAGTGCTGAGAGGAAGAGAACTACCTTTCCCACTGAGAATAACCCACACATTGTTCACTTTAAATAAATCATGAAATCAAAGCATGAATCCTATGTTAATACTATATATTCAGATGTATATTATGAATAATTTACTGTAAGCAGCTAAATTCTTCTGTATCTTTTCTTCAAGAAAGTTACTTCAACTGGGAAAACAACTTGCCAGTTTCAAAATTAAGTTGGCCATGATTCTTTTAAAATGTATTCAGAAAAGCCAGATGTCAAATTTTGCCAGGGCCTTTAAATCTCAAATCAGGTTCCTTGTAAAACAGGTTATTTTCATCAGTATTTATTTTCTTTCCTGTAAATATCATTGCAGCTAATTTTTCTAGTAAGCTTTATCTTATGTCTTCCTTACAATGCTGCTTTAAATCATTGTCAAATTCTCATGCACACCCATATGGGATTTAAATCTAAATGGATATGTTTCTTATGTAGTTTTCAAAATAATATGATTGCCTGCAAAATAAAATATTAAAAGAATACATTATGCTTTTTTACTCACAAATCCCCAGTGGATCCTGGTTATATGCTATCTTCTACCTGAAAAACTCCATTCCAAAATTCCAAAAGAAATACCACCTGAATTTTGCACATTTTGGAAGCTTTAAGAAGTCTCTACTTACAAGTCTCTATCAAGCTGCCAAATTGCATAGATTTTTCTAAATTATTAAAAATATATTCAAGGTTATAGTAAGTGTGTATATTGATGTACCCTAACACTAGATCAAGGTCAGATGCTCTATGTAATTGTATGTAATATTCCTATAAATATCTGCCAGTTTTAGTGGTATGTTTAACTTTGGCATTTTTTTGATAAAAGGTTTATTAATCTGTTCCTTTAAATTTGATACGGGTTTAAATAATTACTGTGGCATATTCAACCTTTAACTTCTTAGCTGTACAAAACCATCAACAACATTTTTGTTAAAATATATTTTTTGCAAAAATAAAATTTTCAATGAATGACCATATACTGTCAAATAATATAATGCATAAGTAATATCTCAAAACAGTTTATGAATATTTTTCTGTATCCTTAAACAAAAAAAAAAAAAAAAAAAAAAAAGTTGTGCCATGAAACTCTTTCATTACTTCATCCTGGAAGTAAAAAAAAATAATAAAATCTTCTGCCACTTGAAAAGATGTATTAGTTGGACCTTGCAAATTATGCCAAGCTTTTTTTAGAGCATTATAATGTTTAACTGGATAGAATATTCAAACTAAAAAAGGAAGCAAAGAAAAAAGACAAAGTTGTGATAAACAGAGCAAAACAAAATGAGAACAAGATCAGAACAAAAAATTGGCACTAACTCAATGAAGTTTATACCAGAAATTAAAAGTTTATAACTTTTAAAGGAGAGAAGTTTTGAAATGGTTACTCAATAAGATAGCTTGCTAAATTATTCATGGAACTGCATGTTGTGGCTATGTGCACGGTAAGCAATTTTTATAATAAAACAGTGATATTGATGCAAATAATAGTAATAACAAGTAGTTCCCAAAGTATGATATTCCAAGTATATTATGATCGAGATATTAACATATATAGTATATTCTTGCTGATTGTTACTTTTGTGGAGTGAACTGTTCAAGATGTATGTGTCACTAAATTGTCCTATTAAAAATTAGCTTTGTGATTACAAAGAGACATCTTGAAGGCTGTTTTTAAAAAATAGGATCATTGCAGGGGACACCAGGAGTACAAGTGTAACATGATAGGAGAGGCCTTGAAAGTGCAGGTACAGGAAAACACTAAAGCCTCAAGAGTATTAACACAAATGATAGATCATAATTTCCTGGTCCTTACAGAATGCAAACATGACATCTGGGTAGAAGCAGCTTTAGGGCATAACCTAACAGTGTATAGAGGCATGTTTAGAGTCTCTTGTAGCTACCAAGATCAACAGCACAGGCAGAAAGAACTTCAGATTATACACAGGAGGACTGCAATGAACCTAGTTGTGCAGGACTTGCAGGCATCTGACTTCAAAACTAGGTACACAATTGATCATTCTGGTACCTTGTATTGCTACAGAAGTATTACTTTATGATGATTAAATTGAAATACACCTTCCCTCACTGTATTTGATCTTATGTTCTAGTATTATTTTTAGTCTATTATTCTGCTCTTGAGGATTGGCTCTGAATGGAACGTCTGTGATTGCATCAAAATATTGAATTCATTTAATCAAATGGGATTTTTTAGTCTTACAAAAAACCCAAATAAATATTATCTCCATATTCAGTGTTCATTCTCAGTGCTTTCTTCACTAAAACTGTCTTGGAGCTTGTCAAGATACATTTCATGTTCTGGTCAGTGTTGGAAAGCCACAACTTGCTATGAAAATTATCACAGAAAGAAAAACAAACAAACAAACAAAATTATCTTCAAACTATAAACTGTCTATCTTGCAAGGGGTATTGTGACAGGAGAAACTACAGTTACCACAGCTTCAGAAAACTACTGTCACGGATTTTAATGTTGGAAAGGACCATCAGGATCATATATCATAATATACCACCATGGATTCTTGCAGCAAATCTATTGCATCTCAAGCAGACAATAACGTTCAATCAGTCAGAAAACTATAAGACCACCATAACCTCAAGTCAGTTGTTCAAATATCCTTAGAAGTTTTCATCCATTTTCTCTATTGACTACTTTTAGTTTCGAGTCATTTAGTTCCATATGATTTCCCAACAGAAATCCCCTCCCCAAGCCAGTAACTGATCAAATAGTTCCTAAGACTACCTTAGATAAAGAAAGAAAGTCTATATGGTCTGCTCTTTTTTTCAGCTTCCAATTTTTTATTTTCTTACAAGATGGGAAAACAGTCTTAAAAAATGTTGGCAATGTAACAGAACAAGTAATCAATTTAATAATTTACAGATTGGTTAACAGTTATCTGAATAACAGTTCACCAAATAAAATTTCCTAAATCATAAGTATATTAAGAAAGATTATGAGTGGTTTTGTAATATTATTTAAACAAGACAGACTAACAAACATTATTTCTAAGATGACTGCTTTCATCATCTGTGCCCAGGCATTTAAGTGCATGGCTAAATAGTATTAATGTTAGGCTCTATGCTAAACATTAAGATTGTATGGTAATGTGTCTTTCACACTCTTTACAGAGTGCTTAGTGGGGAGAAGATGTAAATTAATCTCACTCTCTCTTCAGCTCACTTTCCATTTGTTCAAAACTTACAGAATCTTATTATTACAAGCAAGAGAATACAGATCGTCTTGTAAACTTTCATTTATGTCCTCATACCCACAGAAATAGATTTGATTTTAAAGCCACTCGGAACATAAACGCATTGTGCTCATTGCAATAAAATACTCATTTTCAATAAATAAATATAATTCCTATATCGTGGCTTACTATCCAATGTTCTTATCTGTAATCCTCTCTTAATGTCCAGGGCTAAAATGAATTTCTATGCAGACTAGAGAGGTTTGAGTTATAACTGAATTATAATTAATAAATAAAAAGTTTATATTAGAAGGAAAGGAAAAAAAGCAAGATGAATTCTTTTTTTAAAACCATAAAAAGTTTAACTTATGTGCAATAATAGTAAAAAAATTGTTAGTGGTAACTGGTGACTTATAGAAGAATTGCAACAAAATTTTATCTAAAGAGCATACAAACTGTCAATGCCTTCTTGATACTGAGAGTTCAGATTACGAGCATTGCATAATCTCAAAATTTCTCTCTCACTGCCATATCAATTGACATTATTTGCACTATACAAAAATTAAGGGAATTTTATACAAAGAACAAAGGTGGGTGTAACCTGACATTCAAAGCATTTATTTTCTTGTTATTCAGTTTATAATGAAAAAAACTTCATTGTTATCATAACAACTGCTTCCACAAAAATAGTCTATACAGTGTGCATTCCTGAGTATTGCGCTTCACACTGGTTTCATAAAAATGGCTTTAGAAGACTTTTGCTTCTCTTAAGTGGTAGATTCTGTATTTCTGAACTGCAACTCAATGCCAAGTCTTGAAGTTGGCATGCTACAAATCGTCATCATAATTTCAACATTTTGCACCAGAGATATTTTGTCCCTGGTGCTTGAAACTACCACAGGATCAGGGAAAGAGTACAGTAAGAACTTCAATCAGTCATGCATTAAATCATTATGTAAAGTCTAGGTATCTGACTGAAAATACTGAAACCTGGTGTCACGGTTTAAACCCACCCGGTAGCAAAGCACCATGAAGCTGCTCGCTCACTCCTCCCCCTGGCCCTGGTGGTATGAGGAGAAAATATAAAAAAATACTCATGGGTCGAGATAAGGACAGGGAGGGATCACTCACCACTTATGGTCACGGGCAAAAAAAAGGCTCAACTTGGGGAAGAAAAAAACCCAATTTACTACAAATCAAATCAAAACAAGGATATTAGGAAGTAAAACCAAACCTGAGAACACCTTCCCCCACCCCTCCCTCCTTCCCGCCTCACCCCCACTCCCGGTTCTCTCTCCCTCCTCCCCCGGGCGGCGCAGGGGAACAGGGGATGGGGGTTGGGGTCAGCTCCCCACACCTGGTCTCTGCCGCTCCTTCCTCCTCGGGGGGAGGAGGACTCCTCACTCGGCCCCTGCTCCACCGTGGGGTCCCTCCCACGGGAAACAGTCCTTCACAAACTTCTCTAACATGAGTCCTTCCCACAGGCTGCAGTTCTTCAAGAACTGCTCCAGCATGCGTCCTTCCCACAGGCTGCAGTTCTTCAGTCACAGACTGCTCCAGCACGGGCTTTCCCGTGGAGTCACGGCCATCTTCAGTGGCATCCCCCTGCTCTGGCCTGGGCTCCTCCCCAGGCTGCAGGTGGGCATCTGCTCTCCCGCTACCCTCTACGGGCTGCAGGGGGACACCGTGCTGTCCCACCACGGGCTGCAGGGGCATCACCTCCTCCCCTGCTCCTCCTCCCCCTCCTTCTTCACTGACCTCGGTATCTGCAGAGGGGTTCCTCTCACATTCCAGTCCCTTCTCCCACTGCACGTTCCCCTTCTGAAATCTATTCTCCCAGAGGCGCTACTACCGTTACTGATGGGCTCGGCCTGGGCCAGAGGCGGGTCCGGCTTGGAGCCAGGGAAGCTTCTAGCAGCTTCTTACAGAAGCAACCCCTGTAGCCCCCTCCCCCACTACCAAAACCCTGCCACACAACCCCAAAACACCTGGTCAAATGCCAGCTAGCCTTCGTTTTTTAGTTTATGCATGTTCTGAGCGCTCTGTGTGAGTACACACAGGAGTCCTCTCTTCAGAATTTTAACAGAAAAAAAAAAACCAGAGCAGATGACATGAAAACCAGAACTCCACCCAAACTTTGACAGGTTGAAAAGCTGTGTCAAAGGAAATCTTAAAGAATAAAATTCCAACTCTTCTGCTGATGTTAAATATTACAGTTTCACCTGTACACAGTCACAGCAAACATTCAGATTTCTATTTACATCTTGAAAGAAGTGGCTTTTCAGACGATATGCTAATCTTTTTACCAACTATTCAAACACACCAGTGAAGTCTGACTACCCTCTCTGTTTGAAATAGTCTCCCTTGAACAGTTGTTATAAGTATTGATGCAATCAGGATGCATTTTATATTTCTAGAAAAGGAAAAAAACACATGACTATGTGAACTAGTTGATCTACTGATCAACATCAGAGAAGGAGACACGTTCGAATTTTGTTGCTGTCTTTGGGGGGAGGAGAAGACAACAGACTTGCACAAAACTTTTGTATTTCTAATTTTTTATTTTTGTATTTCTACGGTGAAGACATCTTTCTACATGGCAATTAGTTAACTAACACACCACCTAAATTGTCCTGCACCATAACATTTATGGAAACATATACAGACTAGGTCTCTGGATATGTCACATACAAATTCCAAATCAAGCCACTGTAGTAATTTTTGCCAAAAGATGGACATTTTTTAATTATAAAGTCCTTCAGAAATTATGTTTTGAAATAGAAAGACTATCCTCTTCATATCCTTCAGGGTCCTATCAAAATTACAGCTCTATGAATTGCATAATCATAGTTTTAAGTTTTAATAGTTTCAGAATGATGCTGCTTGGAGCTCTAATATACTGCAAAGCTGTCTTACAGTTAAGGCAGGATTATTCTAAAAACAGGTCCTCTTAACAGAAAACTAAATTTAGTTACTCTCTTGGTTTCTTAGCCCAAAGCAAGCTTTGCCTCATATCAAAAAACATGCTAGGAGTCAAAGAGAAATGGAGCAGCTCAGTTATTTGAGGAAATAACTAATAAAAAAAGTTCACCTCCTACTGTGAAGGTATGAAAGTGCCAGAAATAGTCAACGTGGATGTAGGACCACTTAAAGGATTTAGGAGCCATTTTCTTCCTACGATATGGCTCTTCTGGTTTTGAAAACAACCAAGGTCTCAGCTGCGTGAAGATGAGCTGCCATATAGCCCATGGTAAGAATATACCCTGAAAGTACAG
This sequence comes from Astur gentilis, assembly GCF_929443795.1. Classification (NCBI taxonomy): domain Eukaryota; kingdom Metazoa; phylum Chordata; class Aves; order Accipitriformes; family Accipitridae; genus Astur; species Astur gentilis. Next base: position 30,031,215 of record NC_064887.1, read on the forward strand.
ATGTGTAGCTATAACTGTGCTAAGCTCTTTCTATTTCAACCTTTAGCCTCAAGGAAAAAAAAAGTCAGGAGGAATCAGAGGTGCCTCCCCAATATCTGTAAAGATAAATAAAGTCTTTATGCCTCTTTCAAGAGCCCAAGTCCATACTACTTCTTCCTCTTAAAGGAAGACTTTTCACAGATCTGACGGCACAGCCACAAAGATGTAAGCCAAACTGAAGCTTTCTTTCTACCCCTCACAACGATTAGCCTTTTCCCTCAGATCTCCAAAGGCAAGATGAAAGATCCCTAAAGATCAGAATTCCAGCAAGAGAGTGTGACCCACTCTATTAAGGGCTTTAAACATTAAGACTAAAACCTTGAACTCCATCAAAACGCCAACAAGCAGTTTGTGCACAGTAAAGCAGCAGGAAGTATCAAAAAACCTCCACCCAAACTTCATAGTAATTGCCCTACTGTATTCTGCACAAGCTGGAGGTAATTGCTAAGCTTTTTTGGCAGCATAGTTTAGAGTACGTTTGAAGTAGTTTGACCGTGATATAACAAAGACATGTAATAATGTTATGTCAAAGGAGAGGGAGTGCTGCAGTCCAGTGACACTGTAAGGCTAGTAAAGAAACCAGCCTGAGCAGGACTTGTCTTGCTTGCTCAGTGGTCCAGCAATGAGCTGCATGCCTTCTGCCAGAAAACCAAAGAGACCTGCTGAATGGTCTTTCTAATTTCCCACATTAATTTGCCTACAGTTGGTCATAAGCATTGTGGTTTAGGCCCTGCACAACTCTATTGGGATGAAAAACATTGCTCAGAGTAAGTTACAGCTGAAGGATATCATTATTATCCTGCCTTAAGGTTTATGAGATGATGGTTTTATTTGGCATTTAACCTGCATTATTGATAATATTAAAATGATAATTTTTTTTCAACTCTTGACATGATTCATGTTAATACCAGCAGAGACCAACTTTGTGAGCTGAAAACACCTGTACTTCTGGCATATTATAAGCAGACCACTTAAAATTAATGTATTATTCTTAGCATTGTGGAGAAGAAGAAATACAATATCACAGTCTAATGCTTGATAAAGCAGCAAAAATCAAGGATATTCCTGTACAACCTGTACAAGTCTAATACATATTTTACTGGATGATGAGTGCACTCATTTGGGGTGAAAAGCATATGTTATTTGCAAATGTATAGCACCCAGAGCAGAAATTTTATTCATGATGTAAGCATTTGAGCATTATCATGCTGCAAACAAGTATCAATATTATTTAAATGGTTGCTTTTGAAGTACCAGTATAAATTTTTAAAAATATTTCAGTGGTATCTGCTAATGCTATAACAGTCTTATTACTAATAGTCTCTATGCAAGATAAAAATTCAGGTAATATTGAATATAAGGAAAGCCTTAGTCCCTGAGAGGTGTACACAACAACAGCCAAAAAAATCTGTGGCAAAAAGTCTTCTAATCTGCCTAGAAAAGAGGACTTTGACATACAGTCTTTATAAAGTATTCCCAGGCTACTATATCTTCATGACCACTAGTTTCTACAAGCTATCTGGGAATGTTGCTATTCACATTAACAACATCCTTCAAAGCACAGCATTTTTTTCTAAATATGGAGCAAGAGAGATATATATTACATGATATACAGCATATATGCAGGAAAATTTAATGGTAGCCAGTATAAACTCAAAAATATTTTATGGATGTAAAGATTTTGTAAGTTTTAGCATTATTTGGCTTAACAGACATTTTAAAAACCTGACTGTATGGTAAGTGATATCTATCTATCTACCTATCAATCTATCTATCTAAATACAAGATAAAAGTTAAAGCTACATCTTGAGCATAAAATACAATTTCGTCTTCACACACAACCAACCATGTAGAAAGAATAGTTTACTTTCTGACTTTATTGCTAGGCTAATTCCTATGCAGGTGAAAGCATAACACTTGGGAACTGCAGATAATAGAATTTTCAGCTATGAAATGAATCAGTTTGCCATTGATTTATACAAAGATTAGCTCTGCAATGGTCATCATTACTAAGAAACCAAACATTAAAGAGCTACATCAACTGCAATATACAGTTTCCCTGGACAATGTATTGTATTCATGACTTCTGAAATAAATGCTGCTCAGGATCTTCATCTTTCACTAAGTTTAATTGTGAAATCCAAGTTTTAGTCAACTGACATCAGCTGAAAATATTTTTCAAGATAAAAATGGAAGTCAGTAGGGATCTTGCAACTATTCAAATGGGAAAAAAAAAGTCCATTTTTAAAGATTATTAATGAAGGATGGGATATTAATGAAAAGTAAAGACTTAAGATACCTTTATAAAAACTTTTCACTGTGACCCCCAAACTTAAAACACATGCCCATTTAGCTGTTTGCTGAATATCCATAGTTCTTTGCCCCAGAATTAAACCAAGCAATGAACCAACCTAACAAACAAACCAGAAAAGATAGTATATTCATTTTTAATATGACATATCTTTGCAAAGAGTGTTGGAGAGGAAGAAGTGCTTTTCTATAAACAAAAAATCCTCAACAATGTATATTTAAATATGTACTTTTTTCCCCATATTTAATAAATATACAGTGTCCTTTTGCTTAAAAGACCATTCTGATTGGAAGGACATCATACAGCTTTTAATAAGCTCAGTCTGAAGAAAACATGAATGATGAAAGCTGGAATAAGAACTTCAAAAACCAAAGATACCTGCAGTCATTCCCATAAAATCTATGCACTGCATCCTCTTTTATGTCTCCTTTTAGCCCCTGAAGGTAAATGGCACATGAACCCTGCTAATTTCACCATTGTCAAAACTGCCATGGAGTGAAAATTCTCCATGTGGCACAAGAGTTTTGCAGAATCTGTCTTCAAATGCCTCTTATAGGAAGGACAGAAAAGCCTGCTTACATCAATAAAGCAGTAGAAATTAGAAGCAAAACCTCAGCTTTTCCTATGTTTGCAGGAAAACATAGGAAGGAGATCACCAATGCCATTTTGTTTTTTCTTTCTTGTATGGATAAGAACCAGAAGAACTGTGTGTCCAATGGAGAGTCTTCTGTGCATCACACTCCTACTACTACACAAGAGCTAAGCCATGGTTCCTACAGCATTTCCATACTATTGCAGACCCTCATTTTGCTGAAGGAACATATATAATGCAATCATAAATGAAAGTTTGTTTAAAAGTGTAAATAAAATCAAGTACTCTCAAAAAAACAGTAAAAGAAAAAATCAAAAGAGAGCAAGAAAAGAGCATTGCACTCTATGGCAATTCTCATAAGGAAATTCTGTGCAACATGTTTTACACAGACAAAAGGAAAGAAAAAATTATGCTGAGGAGCCACACACTTTTGAAGCCTCAAAAACAACACACATGAGTTGTTGTAGTCTAATCACTAGGACATTTTAAGTAGTATTACTAAACTGAAAGAGGCTTTACTGCAAATAATGTTTATTAATTAACTCAAAGGCAGCTCTACTGTTCAGGATCTTACGCTGTCAAAAGGCACAAAACATCGAAGAAGACTCTACAAAATTATCCCCACCTACATAAACAATACTTTTCCAGACAACCTGAAAAATAGTTGTCCAGAGTAGTTTTATCCCAATTTAGCATTACAGGCTTTATAAATTCAAACATTTGGAGCTTTGGATTGTTACCAGTAAGCTAGAGAAAAAGCCAATACTCTTATTTCTGACTAATCTGTTTATTTCTTCACTTTAAAATCCAAAGAAAAAATGTCATATTTACTTTTTAAACACTTTGTCAGTGTTTTTCTCCACCAGAAAAGTCAAGGGAATTTTATGGCCTCACCTTAGCAACTCTGATAGGAAAATATCAGTATTGCATTTATTCTGTGTGAACTATCAAAGGTTATGTGAAATGATGGTGACTATTGCCATTTTCAATATTTTCAATTTTTCAAATTATTGATTTAATAAATTTTCATAGTGATTTTGAAACATTTTAAAAAGATTCCACACAAGCTTCTACTTTGCCTTCTGAACTGCAGTGCTACCTTTCAAACATAAGCAGTCAATGCAATGGTTTGCCAAAGACAACATCAGCAGGGTTATTTCTAAATTAATCACTAATCAAGGCAAACTTGACTTGCTTATTTTTTAGTTTTGGAAAAAAACCCTTTTTTTAAACAGACCTAGTTCCAAGCATTACAATCACACATTTCTTAAGCTTTTTCTCATGGGTCAAATGTGCATAATGAATTGAATGTTTCTTTCAAGATAGAGAGAAAAATGCTCCAAGGCAGGCAGAATTTGAACAAAGCATCAATCTGCTGCCGCAGTCAACCAAGCCTGACAAGAATTCGTCATTAATTTTAAAAGGAACTTGGACACATGGACTGACAGGTTGAAACTTCCATATATATTCTCTGTTAGTGGTTTTAGGCTGAAACTCTGTATTTTCTTCCAGGCCTTTGTTTTCCTTTTAATCAGGAACTGCTTGACAACCACTGTTGTCAAGCATGCTAACAATACTTTTGAACAACTAGTGTGCTTGTCACTACAATTTCTTAATCAATTTTTCTTTGTTTCATTAATTAGAACACCTATAGCTGATGACCTTAATACTAGTATTTTGAAGAAATAGTAGTTCTAAACAAATTAAAGAAACAGTTGAAAGGATATTGATATTACTATTGTTGAAAACTTCACTGTTCCAAACCCAGTAGCCACAAAGCAGCTATGTACAAAATAGTTCAATATGTTGAAAGGTGACTAAGAAAATAGTTTCCTGGGCAGTTTAAATGACACTAAGAAGAAAGTAATAAGACTGTAAGTCTTATTATAGAAAGCAGAAAAATAAGGCTTTTTATAAACTTTGAAGCTAAACTTTTTTATTATGAAGACAAAGCACCACCTGTGACCTTTTAGAGATTTATTTTGTTCCCTCACCCCTTCTCCTGTGCAAAGGATTAAAACATTATTCATTCCATAGCTATAAAAAAATCTGTCATCTACACTACTTTTTATTTTCTTCTCAGCACATCCATTATGTTTCAAATAAACATTTTTTCCCAACTCCTGGAGTTCTTAAATAACTTGTTCAAACAGTCAGGAGAAATGTTGACAAAACTGTGAATAATGTTCAGCTGAATCACATGTGTCACAAAGAAACACCTCACCTACAAGCACGCATTTCCCCTGAGACAATATGTTAAAGTAATGCAAACTTCAATTCTACAGCTTCCAAGGACACCCATCTTACCCAGGTATGGCAAGTATGATCACACCACAGTGCCCTTACAAATTAAAATATTCACAGCCTAGCAGTTATCTGGCCATTTCAGCGAAAGTGCTGAGTATTTTAATTGGAGCATGCTGGGATTCATTTAGCAAACATTTAGCATTTTATAGGTGTTTTTAATCAGTTTGACTCATCTAATGCTTATACCACCTTAAGTATCTATTAGTCATATTTTAACAGATTATATTAGATATATAATGCATAATTTCATAGTAAGCTTATTGCCATCTTAATAGTTTAACTGTCATTGCTGGATTGCTCCCTCATGATCTGATCTTTAAGTATACACTTACTTGCTTACTCATACTTCTGTCTTGGATGATTTCTGGAGGCTTCTTCAGTATTGGCACAGACATACTGACATGCTGCTGAATGTTGTATTTCCAGTAAATCTGCAAAGCATCTCTTGGTTGTTCACCCTCTGCAGTTAAAATGAGGAATGAAACACCCTTTCCTTTCTCCTGCAAAGATCTGCTCAGACATTAGGAACAGATAATTGTGAGTGAAATGGTGGCTAATATACATTTGGATGTACAGATTTAAGAGATAATGTCCTATTCCCATCTATGACCTCTCTACGTGCTTTTGCAGATTTTACCTGTTGAACCTCCTACTTTCTTCCATGGCTTCTGTTATTACGTTTGAGCAATACATACACATAGACCCTATTGCCATTCAAAAGAAACTAAGAATGGAAAGGTTCTTCTGTGCTCCACCAAGTGCAGAACTTATCAAAAGCAAAAGGAAAATGGTTTCCTACTCTTTGAATTAAAGAGACACAGACAACTTATGCCTCAGCCCATGTAAGAGCAAACAACCACAATGCTTTGATCTAGCTTCTCTCAGAAAGAGAAAACAGAATAGGCAAAACTAGCCTTTACACACTGGACAAAGGTTCCCAAATTGTTTTAAAAGCTAATGTCCCAGTGCTGGCCTGGCAGTCACTGAACAAATTCAATCTCAAAAATAAAATTCTAAGAAGAAAAGCAAAAACAAAAACAAAAGCCCCAAACAAATCAGAACAACAATAACAAACAGATAAACTAGCCATGTTGCTTTTAAGAACACAGAAAAGGAAGTTTCAGCCAGGGAAATGCATTGGAAATGAGGAATTTGCATGAAGTTCACTGTTTGAAAAACAAAACCTCCAAGCTAAAACACTGCTAACACAGTCTGTGAAAACATACTGTCTTCAAAGTCCTAAGAGTGATGATTACTTACCCAACAGTCTTACTGCCAGGGGAAATGGATAGCACACCAGTCAAACAACCAAAACAGTAAACAGCTTCTGGGAATATGTTCTTCCATTCTTTTAAAACAAACTCATTCAAAACAAACTCATTCAAAACAAACACAATCTGATGTATTTAGGCATCTCCAAAAATACATACTACTGTGAAAAAATCAGCAGCAAAAGGAAAGCAAACTGAAGACCAATATATCATGCAGAAAAAAACACTGATTCACACCTTTCCATAGCATTAAAGATAAAGCCAAGTACACTTTTTGAAATGTTAAGAGGTTTTTGTTTCCAATCTACAGAGTTAAAAGAGGCTAAAACACTGAACCAAGCAATGCTCCCAGCTGGAGGTGTACTTGCTAAATAATTGTGGTTTCGAGTGGGTAAGCTGTCTCCAAAGCAGGCAATTTACTGTCCTCACTGTGATGGTCGTGCTTTAAAATTCATAATAGTAGTAAGCTGTCTTCATTTTTCTGGTGTTTTGAAATACGAGCCATGTGATGTGCAAGAAAGAGTGAGAGATCAGCATCATTTTCATCAAGTGACTGAGCTATTCCCAAGTTACTCAAATCAATGTGGCAGAGTTGATGCAGGGGCCTGTTTCATGCATAAAGCAGGAGCAGCCTAAGCAAAAGGTGGTTAGTATTTGCTTGCCTTGCATCAAGGCATAAACACACTAAAATAGTGCAGGTAGCAATGTTACAAAAAATGTATTTTGCAACATTTTTTGTAAGAGTGTAACATTCTTCAGTCTTTTGTGATGCAGCTAAGCATAAATACATACATTTACATAAATAGATGCAACCACAAAGGGGTCATCAGAGACCTGTGGTACAGTTTTACAGAGAGGGTAGGGGAAAACACTTGGAAACAGTAAAATCAGCAAGATAACGCTACAGAATTGAGAACCGGGAGAAAGGCATGCTGGAACCAGATAATCCTACAGAATAAGCAAGAAAGGAGCCCAGTGAAACCAGAACAGGTCCTGGTCTCCAAAATAATTTAATGTATGTTAAGGACAGATGAGATCATCCCCTTGGGGGGGGGGGGGGGGCGCGGAGAAAAGCAGAAAACATCAACGATGGGAACGGAAAGCTAGAGAGGAAAGAAGACTTCAACTCCAGTTCTTATCTTCGGGGTGGCTCTGCCACAAGCATCCTGGCAGTATGTTCTGCTGGGCCAGCTCAGACTCACCAAACTGTTCTGCTGATTTCTTGTCATTTGTCCAGCCCATGGGCCTATGTTGCATGTGTTTCATCAGTGTGTATCAACTGGCATAGTCTATGCACAAAGCATACGTGAACTAGTTGCAAAAGACTCTTCTCGTGACCTATCCCATATGGACCTTATCCTTACAGCAACATCATAACTCATATCACAATTATAACTTGGATTGTGCCACACTATCTGCCAGAATGATGCACTCGCACAGTATCTTCCCACTTCCATATGACAGAAGAGAAATAACTGAAAAGGCATTTTCTTTTGGCTTGTTCTTCGGACAGGGTGTGCTGCATAGTGGGGTCCCTTTCAACTGACTGCTCCTTTTGAAAAATCAGCAGGCACAGAATATGACAAGATACTCCAATGACTTATAAAAACTCCAGAAAGACATAATGGTCTCTCTCAGGCAAGATGACTGATATCTATGTTCAAAGAAACAACTTACCATATAAGAGTAAAGTTTCATTAAATGGCTCCCAAGTCTCAGAGCCAGAAAACAGAGAAGTGAACTGGCCTTAGGCAATCAGCATTCCCAAAATTTACCTTTGCATTTGCCACAGGGAAATCAGTCCTGTATTTTTAGGAATATAAAAATATTACATTTGAATTAAATAAAACAGTCCTGACAGCATAAGCCAAATAATGTTTATTTTCCCATAATCAGGATAATGAGAAATGAACTATTTACACTAATAATCTCAGACTGTTAGGAGTAAGATTAATTTGTTTGCAGAGGCATTCCTAAATAACCCCAAGATACCATACTATATATGTATGCCACGCTTCTGAGATTTATGAATTAAGGGAGCTAAGAAAAACACTGTAAATGCTTTTAGATTCATTGGAACAGAAAAAGATAACAAAAAGTGAACCTCAAGATTTAATAGTAAATTTGTTCCCCACAGTCCAGTGCCAGAACTTGACTCAGATCTGTGAATTGCAGGGGCATGTCCTGAATCTTACTGCAATTTTCCATTTAGCAACCTACCCTTGAAATGCTATTATTAGCATTCCCCCAAAACATACATAGCAGAAACATGCTAAAGCATACATTTATCAGCAGATGCAATAATAGTAAATTTATTGCCCAGAGGAGGTAGCTTTTGTAGATTATATACATTTTTTGTACACAGACTTCTGAATGCTTTGGTAATTACTTTATTTATTTGCTTTATGAGAAATAAATGACCACTGCAACTATTAGCTGACTATTTGCCACCACTTTTTTTGTTCTTATTTCAAGACTTGAAGTATTTGCTCTTGGCTAATTGGCTAATATTTGGTCAAACTGATTTCTGCTTTAAATCACTTCCAAGAGTAAGAATTCTGGGCACAATGGGTTTGATGATTTATTTTTTAACAATATGTAAGAAACAAGCTACTAGATAAATTATGTTACTGATTTTCTTTTCTACAGGTTTCTCACTGGATTTCATTGTCCTTCTTGCCCACCTTTGCTTCTCTTGCCGAGATGCTATTTCTACAGTAAAGAACGTACAATTTTTGTGAATGATGTCAGCATGTGTTTAGATCACTGCTCTACATGGAGAATTAAACTATTCAGTGAATGCTGAAAAGATGCACAATCTTTAAATCCAGTCCCATTGAAATAAATCAATTTAATTTTAAAATTTGAGTATTATTAATACAAACTTCTCACAGGAATTAGTGGTTTTCCCAGCATATAATAAGATGATACTCAAGCATGTCTATAAAATGTTCCATGTTGGTCGACAAAATTTGACAATACTTTTTAAAAGAATGAGTTTTAACTCCCCACAGGAGGTGTCCTTCAGACAGGTGTCCCTCACTAGTTTTTTCTCCTCTCAATGTCAACAAGATTATAAGACCAGATCAAAAAAATACCCCGAATACTCATCACCTGCTTTCTGATGTACATCAGAGGGAGAGCAGGTGTTTACTGTAGCACAATTGTGAAGAGTTGCACGACTCATGCAATTCAAAATCTGAATTTCACCACAACTTATGGACTCATTCATTCAGCCTGCACTAGTTGCACTGCACAAACAGCCAACAAAAATTCTTTTTTTTTCTTGTATTTCTAGTTGAGATAGTTCGGTTTAAACACTAAAGATATTTTTTTAAAGTACTGAATGTTCTAGTTGTCTAGACCTTTTGTATGTCTTTTCTTTTTTTCTCTAAATGTGAACTAAGATTTTTGGAAAACTATTCCACTCACTATGAACATTAGGAAGGCCTGACCTAAGTGATAAATCTTTTTCCTTGGACCATTTGTATTTACTTGAAGCTTTTTTTTTTTTTTTTTTAAATACTGAGGTGGGTCTCATTTCATCACTGTGATATTGTTTGGGGTTTTTTAAGTGCAATAATGTATTATATATATACACATGTATAAATACAACTAATTTATTATATATGTATATGTGTACATACACATATATGTATGTGAGTATACTTTATTCTGATATATATAATATTACATATCTTATATAAATATACTTCTGTTTATGCATAATCAGGTGTTGTCCTGAGAAAGAGGTTGTTTGCTTGTTTGTTGAGGGTTTTTTTGTAGTCAGTTCTCTCAATTCTGGTAAGTCTGAGTATTCATGTAGGTAAAAAGTAACCAAAAATAAAAATTTCCCTGATCCAGTGAACATGCTAGAGCTCATTCAGTCTGGGGCCTGCATTCCAGTAAGTCTTGAAAATTCTGCTATTTATAAATTCAGAAGGTAAAATATATGAGATTGATTCAGTCCCCTTCCACCACTTAAGGTCCATTTCCTACAAATAAGTAATGTCCTGGTTTCAGCTGGGATAGAGTTAACTGTCTTCCTAGTAGCTGGTACAGTGCTATGTTTTGAGTTCAGTATGCGAAGAATGTTGATAACACTGATGTTTTCAGTTGTTGCTCAGTAGTGTTTAGACTAAAGTCAAGGATTTTTCAGCTTCTCAAGCCCAGCCAGCGAGAAAGCTGGAGGGGCACAAGAAGTTGGCACAGGACACAGCCGGGGCACCTGACCCAAACTGGCCAACGGTGTATTCCATACCAGGGGACGTCCCATCCAGTATAGGAACTGGGGGGAGTGGGAGGGTGGGATCGCCACTCAGGGACTAACTGGGGGTTGGTTGGCAGGTGGTGAGCAACTGCAATGTGCATCACTTGCGTATTACAATCCTTTTATTATTACTATTGTGATTTTATTAGTGTCATCATTATCATTATTAGTTTCTTCTTTCCTGTTCCATTAAACCGTTCTTATCTCAACCCATGGGTTTTACTTCTTTTTCTTGATTTTCTCCTCAATCCCACTGGGTGGTGGTGGGAAGTGAGTGAGCGGCTGCGTGGTGCTTAGTTGCTGGCTGGGGTTAAACCATGACAATGTATCATCAGGGTTGCCTTTCTATCTAATACTATATTTCAGCAACACACTGAAGAAGATCTACTTCACAGAACATGGAAGGAGTAAACAGATAATCATAGTTTTGGGTCACATACTCTTCTTCCCCCCAAAAAACTCTTTTGACTTTAGTAAGTTCCTTTAAAGCTTACACATAGTGTCTAAATGGCAATATGTAGTAAGAAAACAATATTTGTAACTCTTCTAACAAATGAAAATACATTGTTTGAAAGTTTTCATTATACATCAATCCTGCTGTAATATTAGGTTATCTATGCTTTATGGGGCCTTTAATTCATTTGCTCCAGGTGGCAATTACCAAGAAGAACTCATAGCTATTATTTTTTAATCTAATCAGATATAGTCTAGTTTACTTCCAGATGTATCCTATTTACTAAAAAAAGAAAACTAATATTTCACAGTTTCTCTAGGATTAGTTTGTCATCATTTGATTAATTCCCTCCTCCTCTTCTTGCTTTCTAATGTAATAAATCAACCTAATAAAATTATTGTCACTTTCTTCATATCAGACAGAAAAAAAAGAGTTTTTCTTTACTGTCAGCAGTTGGCAGAATTCTAACATATGAAGTTCTTTAAAACATATGAACGAGTGAAAAATACAGACTACAAAAATGACAGCTTCTTTCCAGAGCTAAACAGATAGGTCTTAAATTAATCATTCATGAAATTTCATCTCCTTCCTATCTTCTGTCCTACCTAAATGCAGACATTTTGAATCAAATTTTTCATTGTAAATAACCAGAATGGGGGGAGAAGAAGAGGACATTTTTGCAAAAGCAATGATTCATGAGGGAAACTTTGATTTTGCTCTATTTGTCATGTCTGAAATTCTTTGAAATTGCTTGGTCTGGAGGAGGTATTTCATTTTGTTTGCTATTTAGTCTGGAACAGCCCACAGTGCTTCTACTGTGTAGAAAACATGGAATGCCAATGTTTCTTCCCCAGAATCAAAGGCAGTTTTTCCATGGTAAATGATGCCTTCTCTGATGTGCCTTTGGCTCTTATAATATTTCACGTGTAATTTATTCTGAGAATCATATCGTCCCTCATTTTATAACCTCAAACTACTCTAGTGATTAATCTGGTTAATTTAAGTTTGGAAGAACATGCTTAGGTAGAGCTTTTGATTTTACTGAGTGTGCATATGACTTTTCTAAGGAGCAAATACAACTAATTAAGAATCTTTTTGCTGCCAATATTACATGATGAAACTAAATCATGAAATTATATCATAACTGGGAATATACTGATTCTGCTAATGTCATGGTTTACTTCCCTGAAGATGAGTGGAGTACTAGGGAATAAGGGACAGAAACCTCACCTGGAATTTTTTGCTATTTATAATTCATGTTGGAGATGACAAAATAAGACTGGAACAGGTTGTACAAAAGACAAGGAAAATACTTTAGAGTTTTATGCAAGTGTAGTTATACTTGGCTTAAATCTCACACAAAACAAAAATGAGAGGAATTTCAATCAATGTCATCAAATTAAAAAAATGGACTGATACAATGTTCCTGATGAAAGAGTTGAGATTGATGTGAAGTGGGAAACTTTTTCACAGAATGAGAAGAAACTTTGTGCACAAAAAGCAAATAACATAGGAATAAAACACTACAAGTATTGTTAATTTGGGGGGAGGCGGGGGTAGGAAATTGCTATCTATTACTTCCAGAAATTGGATCTGTGAACAGCAGTTCTTCAGATTAGTCATTAGACAACTGCTTACAAATTCACATAATCAAATCAAGTATTTTTTAAGTCTTGCCTCTGATTAAGTATAGTTTGCCTGCAAACTTTTACATTACTTGTTCATTCAATTTAATTACAAGAACATATTTGATTATGTCTTTTCTGCAGATGTAGTTCTTGCACTGATATTTTACAATTCTGAACATAGCATTAAGAAAACTGTCAAACTTGCCAAGCTATTAGACTATAAAACTTTTATTCTCCCATTAAACAGATGGAAGATGAGCCTAGACCAGACTGTCCAATACTAAGTGCTATAGAAAGGGATAAATCCAGGTAAATATAGTTGCTCCAATACATAATTGCAGCATTATAGATTTTCTTCTGTTCTGCTTTGCTGCAAAGGGACTCCAGAAAGGTGAATTTACTCTCTTCTGTTTATCATGGTATGATGTATATTTACATAGCAGCACAGCATTGGAAAGCAAAAGGCAGATCAACAGGTTCTTGAACTCTTATCCTCACCAGATATATCCTCTGTTGTGACCATAATGAACACTGGTGAAGAATTAGCCATCAATGAAAGAATTAACAAAGATATTATTAGTCTCCCTCTTTTCTCCTTGGAGATGGAACTGAAAGTTTGAGCAAACATTCTTTGACAATTTGCTAACTAATTTCAGAGATGTGCCTACCTGGATTTTTTAATCTTGAAAGCTCACACCCTAAATTCTACAAAAAATAATTGTGTGAAGGATTCCAAAGGCTTACTCATGTTGAGTAACACCATATTCACTTTATTTGAATGGAGCTATTAATGGATGTAAATATTTTATACAAATGTTTTAAACAAAGTCCCTGATAACAATAGAAAGCATTGGAGAGTGAGGTGGTAAGATCAGAAGAAACTTAGCAGTGGAAGCTAAATTTAACTCCTTGTGGTGAATATTTTCTCCATCATATTCCCCACAAATATATTTTTTTACAAGTCTCTTCTGAAAAATTCAGGTAATTCAATGGGAAAACCATAATTCTGAAACAACCAGCATTACATATTTGAACCACTGAAGTGCCACTCTGTGCACACCACGAAGTGTATTTCTCTAAGAAACATGAATCTGTTGCAGCAAAGCAAGTTTGTAAAAGTGCATATTGCTGATTATAAAATGATTCCATGGAAAGAAGATGATTCTATTAAAGCAGAATTCATCTTTTAAAAAAAATTAAAAGAAAAAAAGTAACAATTCATAGCAACTCATCTTGACTACTGACACTTAAAAATTCAAACACATCTAGTCTAAGTCAGAGAAAGGGTGACCTAGACATGAAATGACAGCCTAGTCATGAAATGAGACTCAGGTGACCTAATTAATATTCCCACTTTCAGAAAAGAGCAGAATACCACACTGTAGTTGTGGATGGTCCTTGTATTCTGTACGGAGTAGATTCTGTTACTGTTTGATTGTTGTTTAAACAGTACACGCCTAACAGGCTTCATGTTACACATACCTCTCAGCAAAAAACACAGGGCGTTTGACAAGAAAAGGGTGCAGGCCAATTGTAGAACAGCATTATGAGAACCAGCTGAGAAAGCATTTTTTCTATCAATCAAATGTATTTCTTCTACATCTTGTATAAGGATGTCTACACTCCAGTTGCTAGCTAGACTAGCAGAATCTAGTCTGTTTCTCCTAGGTTTCAAACATTACTTTAAGTCATATCTTAGCGCTTTTACTGGCTAGTTACCAATCAATGAAAGAATGTGTGCTGAAGGAAAAGCAAGACCCAATTTCCAAAAAGAGGATTTTTTTTGCAATATTATTAAATAAAAGTCATTAAAAGCAAATTATTAGTAAAATAATTGAACTTCTGTGGATAAAATTAGAAAATTACTTCAGCACATCTCAGTACACAATAAAACAAGGAAGTAGGAAGTTATACTCCTTTGAAAAGCTCAGAGAAGTGATAATTTTAAGCAAATCAATGAAAAACAGTGGCAAACAGCTGTCTCATTTTCAGACCTTTCAAATGGCAACCAGCCTTGTCATGTCAGTCAGAATGTTTCCCTTCTAATGGTCTTTGTGGTTCAGAAGTGTGATCTGTTGCATCTATGCTGGCCAATTTTAAGCTCTAAACCCAAACTTCACCGGATTCATGTGTTCATTCACAACACACTTCATGCTAACAGCTAATTGTTACACATTATTAACATCATCACAAGTGCAAAACTATTAGCTTTCAACACTCATATTCTGAACTAGCTCTGAGTATACAATATTATGGAGCCAATGCTGTAGAGCTGGTGATGATTTTACAAAATATTGTATGAAAAAACAACAAATAGAAGAAAATAAAACCCAGGACAAACAAGCGTCACAAAAGAAACCGATTGCTCACCACCAACTGACAAATGCCGAGCCAGTCCCTGAGCAATGGCAGACCCACCAACCTCGGTCCCCCCCAGTTTTGTTGCTGAGCATGATGTCACATGGTCTGGGATATCCCTTGGGTCAGTTGGGGTCAGCTGTCCCAGCTGTGTCCCCTCCCAGCTCCTTGTGCACACCCAGCCTACTCACTGGTGGGCAGTGTGAGAAGCAGAAAAAGCTGTGTAAGCACTGCTCAGCAACAACTAAAACATCAGTGTGTTATCAACACTATTTTCAGCACAAATCCCTACAGGACCCATACAAGCTACCATGAAGAAATTTAACTCTATCCCAGATAAAACCAGTACATGGCTATAGTCCTTGGCATTTTTTAGTCATGGGGTCAAGATGGTCATGCTGGAGATCTCTCTGACAAGAGAAGTGAGAACCACAGTATGCTAATCTTCTTCCTTCTCCAGTCTTCCTCGCTTGTGCTTGATATCCTTATTCCTCCCCTCCTGAAAAGGAAAATCTTGTCTTCTCCTGATATTGTTGGCATTTTTAGTTATTTTTCTTGCTGGTCATCTTTTTAGGTATTCAGCAGGATTCAAGTTGTAATCCCTTGTGATCGTCTTTTCCTTAGTAAAATGCATATACACAGTGTCTGGCTACACCACCACAGTATTACCAATGCTACCAGTGGTGTACACTGTAGCTGCTGATTACACTATTAATTATAACCTCATTAATAAACTTTAAGGTGTTATTCTGCTTTAGTGGCAAACAGAAGTCATGTGATACTTGTTGTGGTAGATGTGTACCACAGCCTGTTGTTTGTAAACAGCCCTGTTTCAGGGTGATCTGTGCTACTGATTGTCCTGGGTTCAGCTGGGATAGAGTTAATTTTCACAGGAACCTGGGAGGGGGCACAGCCGGGGCAGCTGACCTGAACTAGCCGAGGAGCTATTCCATACCATGTGCCATCATGCTCAGTATATAAATGGGGAGCGGGCTGGTGGGAGCTTTCTTGACTTTCGGTGGGGGAAGTGGTGGAGCATTGGGTTCCGGGTGGCGAGCAGTTGCACTGTGTATCACTCGTTTTGTATATTCTTTTATTACTACCATTGTTGTAACTTCTTTTTTTTGTCCTGTCCCAGTAAATTGTCCTTATCTCAACCCTCGAGGTTCCGCTTTTGTTTTTTTTTTTTTTCTCTTCTCTGTTCTGCTTCTCCTCCCCATCCCACAGGAGAAGGGGTGGGAGGAGTGAGCGAGTGGCTGCGTGGTCTTTTGTTACTGGCTGGGCTGAAACCACGACACTGATGCAGGCATATTTTCTATTCCTTTTGAATATCATGTTATGTCTTTTGAATTCGCCTCACAACTTCATCTCAATATGATAATATATCAGCAGCAAAAATTCTAATAAATCTTCCTGTATGTTAGTCTGACTAATGAGCAGAGTTCACTCAAGAGAAAAATGTGGCAGAATTTCTACTGTGCTGTACTACAGATGTATCACGAGAGTAAAGGTTCTCTTGTTCATTGTTTTTCTTGTTTCTTTTTGAGGAAAGTAACTTTAAAACAAATATATTTTATATTTTTGCTTACTTCCTGACCATCTGTTTTTTTTTCTTTGTGATACAAAACTGTTCTCAGAGCTGCATTGCTGTTGCAGTTGCTGTAACTGCTGTTGTAGTTATTGGGTGAACTTCCCTCCCATTGAAGCAAATGGCTATGATGCTTTCATGAGGAATATTGGATCAAGCAAGGCAGTAGCTGGGTGTTTGTTTTCATCAAATTAAGTCAGAGAGAAGTGAAGGGAAGCTGCTACCTAAGGGACAGGGAGTCAGGTGGGATAACATCTGGCAAAGTGGGGTCCTTGCCACAGGTCAGGGGCAGGATCAGGTCTACTGAAAGTACCCAGTCAGACCCATCCCTGTGATCACCAGTCAGATCTGGGTCAGCAAGCTCTCTGCCAGGCCTGGGAATGGCTGTGGCTGAACTGGAGACTCCTACAACATATCTTGGGCAGGCACCCCATGGGCATGGAGTGAATGGAAGCCCCAGTTGTGGTTCATCAGGACCATTAAAGCCTACAAAGGCACATCAGGGCCATGACACTGATGAATTTATGCTGTTAGACTCATTTTCTATCTATCATGACGAATCTCTGAAATAGTTTAGCACAATTCAGTGCAGACTACTGGAACTTTTACTCCAACATCAGGTATTATTTCCTATTGAGCACAGAGTTTGTTTGGAGAGAAGATAACAACATGTCTATAGTGTTTTGGAACCACATTTCACCCCATTTCAGAAGAGTGCTATGGTTTCACATATTTAAGATGGAATTTTCTGTGTGAAATTTCTTACACAAAGTACAGTGACATGGCAAATATATATAAAACAATAATATAAAGAAGCTACTTTCTTACAATCCAAGCTGTAGAAACATGACTCTTCCTTTCCTTTATTCCAATACAGACACTAGTTTCTCCCCTCAAAAAACCTGAAAAAAATCTGTTGATCTTCCTACTAAGCTGGGACATGAAAACATTAAGTAGGATTGCTTTCTAAATCCAAGAAATAGGAAACCATTTCTTGCACCATTAGGAATGATATTTCAAAGACATACAATCAAATCATTACAAAGACTACATGCAAATCTGGTTGTTCACTGTAAAAAGCAATGAAAATTCAACTGTTTACCCTGTTTAAAAGACTTACTAGGTATTTCTTCAGTTAGCATTTAAGAAGCCCCCAAAAGAAAAGCTTAGACTAAACTATCTACTGTAATGAGCTCCCTTCAGCCTCTCATTTGATAATCTCCAGTTTTGCTAGCACACTGGTCAGCAGGCTGGTTTTAGGTTTAGGGTTAGTATTAGGAAAACTATGCATGCTTCTGGTCATTTGCACTTCACTTTATTTCTACAAGGACAACAGTTTAGATAAATAGTCATACAGCATATAGTTGTGAGCAATAGGCAACTGTTTGCAACATATGCTATGAAATTCAGTTACTTTATGGACTTAAAAAAATCCCCAAAACTGTTTCACACAACTGAAGACTCTTACCTGTACACTGATCTAGCTATTCCAGGTACATACTAAGGCCTTGGCTTTGATATTATATTAGCAAAACTAAGACAGAGAGAAATAAAATAACCTGCTGAAGGTTGCACCGTGTCTGTGACAGGAGACAAAGTGCAAAAAGTATCAGTGAGAAATAAAACTCTGATTATATATTAAATTTGTGGTCTATGAAATACTAGTGATAAACGGAGAACACTACTTCTTTGTTTCCTTACAGTCCATGTCTTTGCAGCTGGAAGGAATAATAGATGATATAATGATTCCTCAGCAAATTTAACCTATGAAAGTCAGAAAATTCTACACCTGCCTGAAGTCAGAGTTTCATACTGTTTGAGTACAGAAAGAAGATGCACAGTCTGGTTGATCCCAGTTAAGCCTGATTGAACTCAAACATGAATGATATTAATATCCAACTGAAATAGTCTGTTCTATTCTATTCTGCCCTCTTTCAATCTCAAGCTTCACTCACTCTCATAGCTTTTGAGTCATGTCCATGACAGTCTTCCTTCTGCTTAGTAAGACTGATGAAAAGCCCATCTGCATGCAGCATGACTGGGAAACTACTTCCTTACGCTTAAAGAAATGTTTGCATGATTGAAATGGAGTGATTATTTTAGCATATAACAAATGAAGCCAGAGAGAAACACTGAGTCCTTTCTCCTCTATAGAAGGAATTTCTTATTGCTAAGGGTTTTCAGTACTTTAGTTTGTATTTCCCAGCTACATGACCATCATTTAACACTGTAAATGAACAGCTAGAACAGCACTGCTTTTTGGATAAGTATTGATAATCCTGTGCCCTGTTTCATGACATTCATCCATACAAATGTGTGCAAATGTCTTCCAGCTCTGAAATCTAATAGCTTAATTGAAGGCCAGATCTAAGGCCCAGGACAGGTTCACTTTTCCTAAGCTTACCCATTTTCAAACCTGTGCCTTCTTCCCCCTTCACAGATCTCTTTTCATCAGACTAATAATTTCTTAATTCCTGCATTCCTTCACCTGAATTTTCCTCCAGGCTTTTTTCCAAGTCTTAGAAAGGTTATGGTACAATGGTCCCAGATGATAGAAAGAAAGAAGCTGCTTCTTGCTGGTCAGCAGTTCTAGACTTCTCACTGCTCCCACTGTGTAGGACTTCTGTGAGCAATCAGGTAGATGTATTTCTGGTGTTTTCCTCCAAGGATGTCTGCTTTACTTTGTTTCTCAAGGAACATCTCCCAGAGAGAGGATTTTGTATACTTGCTCCCAGCTGTCCTGCTACTATTACAATCCTTCAGTTTGCTCTGCAGGCTGTTTCAGCAGACCATTTTCCCTCTACAGATGGAACTATTTTGCATGTCTGCCAAAGAAAAGGCAAAAAAAAATTATCACAATTAATGTAACTTTATCAAAGCCAGGACCAAACCTGTTTGTAATGCATTAGCACACGCAAAAATGTTAGCAGCTTAAGTAAGTGGCAGACAGAACATTACTTTATTGCTGTAGCTAAGCATGCTTCTCTGCAACTCAATATACCTTAATAAATTACAGCTAAATATTGTTGAACTATGTTTAATTGTAGTTGAATGCTGAGCAATTGTGTTAGACTATGAACACCTGTTGATATAGACTTGGAAATTAATGGAACATTTCTAGACGTCTTTTGTAACCGATGATATATGTGCAATGCAGCTTTGCTGTTGCTGCATGGCACACCACAGTAGGAAACACAGCTCTTCCAAAACTTGAAAAATTATTGCAAAAGTTCTTGGGACATGGAAGACTTCACAACGTAGCTTTCCCATGTCATAGTCTCTGTACATGTCCTGCCTTATATTTTAAAGTAAGTTTGCATGAAAAGTATCTTTGCTACAAATAACTCTTAGATTCCTGCTGCTTAACTCTCTCCCAGAGCCATAATGCTTTTTCTGTGGTATCAAAATTGCTTCCAAAGTAAACAATTATGATGGCTAAACCAGGAGTTTGTGAATATAAGTAAAGAATAAGCAGCAGACGTCAAACTCTTAGGCAACAGAGATCACATTTTCATGCAAATGTACCAAGTGTTAAAGGAATCAAAGATGCTTGGAGGGGAAAAATAACACAAGCAAGGTTCAATATATCACAGAAAGAGACGCCTGGCAATGTCTATGATACAATTTCTTTAGTTTATATCAAAATTACAGAGTGTATCCCCAAGTTTAAATCTTTACTTGATTATCTGTCATGTATGGTAAGAATTGTTTTGGCACAATCTGAGAAATACTCCCAAAACTTACATCACAGGTATGAAAAATATGTACGACACCTCTAATAAATGACTGGCTATATTATGCAGTCATAGCTATGAAGTCAGTTCTTAAGCTTTCCTACCCTGTTATGCTAAATTATTTACTTGTTAAAATTAATCTATAACCTACTTTAAATTTGGCCTGAATGGCCTAGAGATTAAGCATGATCTACTGGAACCTACAGCTCTGTGTGACCCAGAAAACAAACAAACAAAGAAACAAACAAATTCAAGTACCTTAAAAAGTGTGAAGACAGTCTTTCCTCTTGCATAAGAATTCAGAAAGTGATGACAATAATAGTTATTTCCCTAACATGAATAAACCTTAATTTTCTCTACTACAACTGAAGATGAACAAACAAATCTATTAAACTGAAATTATCCATCCTCCCTGTACTGTTATAACAGAGATGACTGGGAGGTGAGGCAGGGAATATATATGTAATATATTAAAAACCAGACACTAAATATTAAAAGATGAAGAAACCCCCTACCAGTTGTTATTTTCCAGCTGCTTCTCTCATTTACCCTTTTTGTCTCATTTAACCTCATTTTATAGATTCTACATTGAAACAAAGGTTCTCTGCTCTGCATCTGCTCTATTATTCTGATTCGTTACCTTTTTCACACCTAGGAATTTAATTCCCACCAGCACTTCAGAAAGCACAATCTTGCTAACATAATTCCATCAAATGGAAAAATAAGCAAAGAAATTCATAGCAGCTAGAATACCTTGAATCTATGTATAAATAAGAGAACTATTTAAGTCATAAAAAATTTCCCATGTAGCTTCTTAAAATAACAATTTGACTTTATGAAAAAACAAATGAAATTGTGTGATTGTCATATCCCCCATATTTAGCAGATCCTGAAGGATATTTAGGTGATGCAGATTGTTTGAAAATAAAATGTTTTACATTAGGTGCTCATTTCAGTCTGACAGGGAAGAAATAGCAATTGCAAGTGTTTCACATACATGAAAGTACACAAATTATTGCAGGCAGGAGGGTGTCTGCAGGGTTACATCCTTTAAAATCTGTGTGACAGTTTTGTCTCAGAAACATGAAGGTTATTAGGTTGTATTTTCACTGGACTGGTGTGCATTAATAAAAGTCAGGAGGAAAGTAAGAAAAGTGCACCTTTATCAATAGATGTACCTGCTAGCATGATGTTAGGATGGTAGAAGGATGTTGATATCATCAGGCCTGGAAGAGGCACTGACACATTGAAACAGGGATGCTCAATGTAGAATATATGTGGAACAATGGCCGTGGTTCATTGTCCAGTTCAACGTTAGGGTTGATCAAATGCATAGTTGCCTAGCAGGTACCTCTTAACAGTTTGGATTGCATTATTACGTGCCTTATTATTCTTTCTAATATTTCTTGATCCTTCTTTTTTCCACCCCAATTCCCAAATAAAAAACTGCCCCTAACTACTTTTCCTTCAGTAGTCCAGTTTTGCTACATCTTATCCAAATTTGATATTTCCAATACCTTTATCTAGGTCATCTCAGTCTTAAATGATATTAATGACATTGGTACTATTACCCTTGTGAGACTGTACTGCTCAGAAGGTCCTTCTCCAGTTATTTGTGAAGTCTGGCCACCTCTCACATAATGCCCCATACTTAACCAGCTACAAATTTAGCCATCCTTCTTGGCACATCTGTATCTTCTGTCATTTTATCTGTCATGTCCAGCAGTTTTCTCATGTCATGTCCAGTAGTTTCTACATTCTGTTCCCTTAGCTCAGCTTCAAGCCAGGGCATAGTTATCTGCCTGCAACCTTAACAGTATCACCATGGGCAACTGCTTAACTCTGCTCATCCAATTTTTCATTTTCTATATTTTAGTGAGAACCAGTATTTTCTACACCTATACAGAGGAATGCATTCCCTGGTTTTAACAATTCATGAAGACTTGGATTCCTCCTTAATCATAGGATCACTGAATCATTTAGGTTGGAAAAGACCCTTAAGATCATCAAGTCCAAGTGTAAACACAGTACTGCCAAGTCCACCACTAAACTGTGTCCCTGAGTGCCACGTCTACACACCACCTCCAGGGATGGTGACTCAACCACTTCCCTGGGCAGCTTGTTCCAATGCTCGATAACATTTTTGGTGAAGAAATTCTTCCCAATATCCAATCTAAACCTCCCTTGCCACAACTTGAGGCTGGTTCCTTTTGTCCCATCACTTGTTACTTGGGAAAAAGAGACCGACACCCACCTCACTACAACCTCCTTTCAGGTAGTTGTAGGAAGTGATAAGGTCCCCCCTCAGCCTCCTTTTCTCTAGACTAAACAGCCCCAGCTCCCTCAGCAGCTCCTCACAGGACTTGTGCTCCAGGCCCCTCACCAACTTGGTTGCCCTTCTCTGGCCATGCTCCAGCACCTCAATGTCTTTATTGTAGTGAGGGGCCCAAAACTGAACACAGGACTCGAGGTGCGGCCTCACCAGTGCCCAGTACAGGGGAACAACCACCTCCCTGCTCCTGCTGGCCACACTATTTCTAATGCAGGCCAGGATGCCGTTGGCCTTCTTGGCCACCTGGGCACACTGCTGGCTCGTATTCAGCTGGCTGTCAACCAGCACCCCCAGGTCTTTTTCCACTGGGCAGCTTTCCAGCCACTCTTCCCCAAGCCTGCAGCATTGGATGGGGGTGTTGTGACCCAAGTGCAGGACCTGGTACTGAGCCTTCTTGAACCTCATACAATTGGCCTCAGCCCATCGATCCAGCCTTTCCAGATCAATCACCTGCTTTAATGTAAATAAATGTTGCATAGTTTAATGAATTAATTGCAAGTCTGTATATAAAAAGACAGAATATAAAGCAGCAGGCGCCCTTCTCTTTTTTTTTTTTTTTTTTTTTTTGAGAGAGAGAGTGGAAGGCATGGTTCTGACCTTCCCTGTTTTGATGACTATTTAACTATTTTACACAAATCCATGGAATCTGATGGGATACACCCACAAGTGTTGAGGGAGTTGGCCAATACTACTGTGGGGCCACTCTTGATTACCTTTGAAAGGTCATAGGGATCAGGGATCTGAGGACTGGGAGAAACCAGATATCACTGCTGTCTTCAAGAAGGTCAGGAAGGAAGATCCAGGGAGCTACAGGCTGCTCAATTTTACCTAACTCCCTAGGAAATTGAGGGACCAAATAATCCAGAAACTATTTCCAAACAGAACGTGATTGGGAGTGGTCAGAATGTATTTATGAATGGGAATTCATGCTTAGAAAATCCAATAACATTCTGTGATGAGATGACTAGGTTGGTGGGTGAGGGGAGAGAATGGTCAAGTAAAGGCTGCAGGCCAGCTGGCTGGAAGGCAGCTCTGCAGAGAAGGTCATGGGGGTCCTGTTGGAGACAAGATTGAATGTGAGCCAGAGATGTGCTTGCAGCAAGGAAGGACAGTTGTAACTGAGCTGCATTAGGAAGAGAGTTCCCAGCAGGTTGAGGGAGGTGACCTTTCCCCTATACTCAGCAGTGGTGAGACACAGCTGGAGTGCTGTGTCCAGTTTCGTGCTCCTTGTGAGAGACGTGAGCATATTTGAGCAAGTCCACTAAGGAGTTACAAAGATGATTAAATGACTGGAGCATCTTTTGTAAGAGGAGAGGCATAGAGAGCTGCAGCTGTTCAGATTCAGAAGAGAAGGGTTTGGGAAATCTTATCTGTGTGTATAAACGCCTGATGGCAGGGAGTAAAGAAGACATATTCAGACTTTTCTCACTGGTATCCAGTGAAAGGGCAATGTTAAGGGAGAGCATTCACACACCATTCAAGGGGGCAGACACACACCACCTGAGACTTTAACTGCTAGGACCAGAGTCCCTTTGCAGCGGGTGGCTCCAATGAGCTTACGGGTGCCCCTTCTGACTCCTTGCACACGCACACTTACTCTTGGGCACTTCATATTTCCTCAAGCTCGACCCTGGGTTTCCTAAAGCAGAGTCTGTGACACGACGTACACCAGGCAAATTTATTGAGTGGTACAGCAGTACAGAAGAGCTTGAGCTGGGTGCCTCTGGAGAGGGACCTCGAAGAAAGATTTCTGTGGGCAATCACACCCTTACAATCTAAGTTCCCCTCCCCTCACATGACAGTTTGGTCCAATAGTAATATTTGGGTCTAGGGTCTTCTTATTCCTCATTTGATCCTTTCTCTGTCTCCAGGCGGGCTGTTTCTTTTCTTGTCTCAAGGATGGAGCTTCTGCTAATGGATGTGGCTACCTTATTTTTCTGGTTTGCACCTGTTTCAGGGCCTTCCTTCATGTAACTAAGCAAAAGTTCAGCATAAGTTCAGCAGCATCTAGGTGAAAAGTTCACATCTTGCAGTCTAAGGCTTTAACAAGTCTTTCTACTAATGCTATACAATGGATTCCGTTTAAGCGAGAAATTTAATTCCACAACAGCAATGGGCACAAACTGAAATAAAGGAAATTCCACTTAAACTTAAGGGAAAGGTTTTTTTTTCTGTAAGAGTTATCAAACACTAGCACAGATTGCCCAAAAAGGTTGTAGAATCTTTACCCCTGGAGGTATTCAAAAGCCTGGACATGGTCCTGGGCAACCTGCTCTACCTGACGCTGTTTGAACAGGGGGGTTGGGCTAGATCATCTTGAGAGCTGCCTTCCAAAATCAACTGTTCTGTGATTCTATGGTGCTAAGAACAATACATGAAATTGTAAATTAAAGCTATCCCCTACTGCTCAGCACCATCGTAACTGATTCTAAATGTTAACGCTCTATCAACCAACTCCCCAGTAACTGTGTTTAGAGCAGAAGGATGCAGTGTCCAAGTTACAGGCTGAAATCTGATTGTCCCCCACATGTAATGCAGCAGTAACTAGAACTAGTTACTTACACCTTGAATGATAATAGCACTTCAAACATGTTTTATCCACTTTTCTTAAAAAGGTCTCTTAGAACTTGTCCAAGCTCTAGTAGATGATTTTTCCACTTCAACCAGCAGAGATCTGGGAAACAAAATATAGCATTAGTGTTGTTCATTCCTGAAACGGTCATGATATTATCATATTTCTAACTTGACAGAAACTACATTTTCTATTTTATAGACTGTTTTAATTTTTCAAAAAGGTTTCTTCAATTTAGGAGAAACATTTGTGGCAAAGAAGTTCTCGGGAACTACATTTTTGAAATAGTGATGAGAAATCTTTGACATTTTGACTCAAACAGTTCTAAAAAATCCCTTTTCCTAAAGGTAACCAGAAGTGGGGAAAGGATGGTTCAGTGAGAATGTCAGAGGCTGTGTTCTCCTGGAGGCCTGTCTGAATGCTGACAAAGTCCTTTTCCAATTTCCTTTAAAATGGATTTGGGAAACGTTTATTAGTTCTTCCTGAAGTGCTTGTAATTACTTTTTCTTTGCTGTTCAGTGTATGCCTTCAGGCTGTTTTGCAGACACTATCTATTGCCATTTTGTGCAATGTGCTTTGACAGTAGATATTAAGTCTCCAATATAAAAAAGCTTAGATGTACTTTGTGATCCTAATCCATACAAAGTTGCTACTGCTGATTTTGAAAATTCCTTCAGATCAAATTTTACAGAAGTAGTAACTGATGTTCAGTGTTAATATGGCTTTACTTATTTTGCTTATAATTATAATTTTACTTATACTATACTACATAGTGCTTAAGGACTAGGTTCTGGTAGCCTTAAATTATGTGGGATAGCTCTTTAGGCAAAACCTCACTCTTTAGTGGTGCTGGCTGGCTTTCATAGAGTATATCTACACTGACTTTGAGTTTGATCAGGAGAGTACTTCTGAAGTAACTCTTCCTCATCCCCAGTTCATGTTTTTAAGTCTAGGAGCACAAGGATTCCATTCTTTTTAGAAAAAATCTAAATCAGAAAATGTTCTCCATGAGTGTATCTAAGGCACTCCAGGCACTAACAGGCATTCAATCCATGGTATCAGATTAGAGCCAGTCTAAACCAAAATCCTCAAATTTCTGAGTGCTCATTATTAATCTGCATTGCTTTGCTGTACAGATCTGTTCCTATTTTACTGTACTATTTGGTAGGATAGACATAACCCTACACCTAAACCAGGTATTCCATGTTGTATCACTCCAGTTTGAAATAAAACTACATCCGAAGGTTTATGGGGGAGAAACCCCATCTGGCATTCAGAGACTTTATTAACATTTTTCCAGTATCCATGTTAAAGTAACAGTTAGAGGCCAAATTTCAAAAATAAAGTCTGTGATTGTATTTACTTCACTGATGTTTTTGAGGTGTTCCATTTCTTTCCATGTCTGTATAAAACTATTCAGAAAATCTTTTTAGGAAGACAGCTAATTTCTTAAAATTAAACAGTTTCCTTCCAAATATTCATTCATTTTAGAATTCTCCTTCAGCTTCTGATCTGCATTGTCAATATAAGAAAGAACTCTGCAAAAAGTTACACTGTAATCAGTTTTCTTCGAAAAAAGGCATTGCAAGAAATTTTCAACTTCAAGTCCTGGGCTCTATTAGTTTTCTCTCAGCAAATAAAACTATTTTCAAGAGGAGAATTTAATCAATATAGTATGATAACTATTTAGAGCTGTCATTCAAATGTTTACCACACATTATCTTTGTGACACGGTACAGGTAATTGCAGAGCAGATAAAGTAGCTATCTTTGCTTCTGATACCTACAGCCCAGTATCCTAAGAGTATAACCCAGTCGAGCCTTCAGCTTTAAGCAAAAGCTACTTTGTGAATTTACTTTGTGATTCCTTTTTAATGTTATCCCTAATATAAAAAATGAATACTTACAGATATTGAGCATTAATTTATTTGTTTAGGAAGCTAATAAACTTTGGTATATTTATTCTCCTTGTAATTGTATTAAATAACTACAACTTTCATTTCTAAACATAAAATCAACATGAACTGAATGAAAACATTAGAAGAAATGGGAATTTTCTGTCAAAACTGCTTGAAAATTACTATTTTATTATTTTGGATGAGTTCAAATAAGACAACAAGGTATTTAAAATACTAGTGCAAGGGGTGCAAAAAAATGCATAATCAAAAAAAACACAGCTTCAATTCTTCTTGAGCACTT
Source organism: Astur gentilis (assembly GCF_929443795.1). Lineage (NCBI taxonomy): Eukaryota > Metazoa > Chordata > Aves > Accipitriformes > Accipitridae > Astur > Astur gentilis. Next base: position 30,058,869 of record NC_064887.1, read on the forward strand.
AAAAAAACCCCAAACATTGGTCAAAGTTATAAAACTTTGTAATATTTTTATTTTGTATTCCACAATAACTTTGAGCTATCTTCTGAAATGAAACTTGAAAGCACAGCTCTGATAATGTTTTAGAAATTTTGCATTCCCAGAATTATTAAACTGGAAACAAAAGCAAAAATTATTTCAGCAGAGATCAGCTTTTACATGTTTTTTAAACATGAGTTGAGTTAACTGTTCATGGTCAGAATGAATGGAATGAAATACTCCAATTTTTCTAGTTTTTTTACAAATTTTCTCATTATGTCTATTACTAGCCTTTGTCCGTTCTCATCTAATTACTTAGGCAGTTTGGCAACACAGAAACTAAAGGAAAGCCAGGTTATCAATAGATTATTTTAGTTCTAATACTGTAGAGTATATAAGATAAGAGAGAATTAAAAAAAGAGACCTCAGAGAACCAAGTTTATTGTCTTCTATCAAGGCAACCCCAGAAAAATACTGAAAGTACAGTTTACAAACATGAAAAGAAAGACCAGCTGTTCCTTTGTTTGCCATTTTGTTTGCAACTTATTTTTGCAGATCTCAGCCTAATTACTTTTGTGAAGAAATGTTATTCTTTTTCAGGAAATAGTTCTTTTAACAGGGAAATTACACTCAGCCATAAGACTCACCTAAAATCATCCATAAAAATTTTGGAAGACTTCAGTGATTGAGAATTTATCTGTTTACTTGACTTTAGTGGCCTGGAAATCATCAAGCCGCCACCTATCCCCAGGGAAAGGGTCTTGCAGTATAGCAGTTTGAATTCTGGGCTATTTTTTAAATTTATCTATTATTTTAAATATCTTTTTAGACTACAGAAATGTGCTAGTTCAAGTATATCTCCAATATCACCATCTAATGTTACCTAGTAATAATTAAAGAAAACATTCTCTAGGAAGAAAAAGTCAAGTATACGGATGATTGTTGGATGCCTCTGAGGTATTTTTTGAAAGTTTAGGCAATTGAGGAAGATTTTTATGCATAAAAATGAGGGGTTTTTCTGTGTATCAGAAAACATTAAAAAGAAGAGGTTTATATAATCTAATTTCACTGCTTTCATTCTGAACCTGGATTATTTTTAAAATTTATCTAATAAAGCTCCTTTTCATTAAGATTTTCCAGACTGATTTCTATTCCTTCCCAATTGTAACATAAAAGAAAAATTGTAAACAGGATAGTATGTCATAATCATTACATCATTCTAGTGGAGTCATGGCAAATTACATGAATTTAGAGTCTTCAATAAGAATATTTTGCTATCAAACAGTAATTGCCTGCAAGAGGAATAATATCAGAAAATAATTTTAATTGCAGTATTGGTAGAAGGCACAATGTAGACTTCTATTTTATCCAATTCACCATCCCTTTTGTCTGCTAAGAAAATCTGAATAACCATATTGGTTCAGATCAACCATCTATCCACATCAATCCTCTGCCTCTGAGATTCAGAACAGGAGTTCTGACTTAGCAGTATTTTGGTACACTTATTGTTATCAAGTATTTAGCAGGAGATGCCCTGAAAAATTTCCTGAAGATATGAAAGCAGCTAAGTTAGCAGGAGGACAAAGAGGGACAAAAGACCTTTGTTGTTCATTTTTCATTTCAAATAGGTCTGGCAAAACACGTTCATCAATAATTAAAAATTGTTGTATTGAGAAAAAAAAGAAAATTACAGTTATCAAGGAATTTAAACTGAGAGATACCAGTTTAAAACTTCTGAATGACTGAACTCAATCAGTTGTCCAGTCATTCCAGTGTCTTCTAATTTGAGTTTGCCATGAAGTTTGATCATGGAAATTCATTAGCTATGTCTCCCAGTTTCCCAATACATTTATCTGGAATTTTTAATGAGCTAGCAGATACTGTCATAAATTGAATATACAGGGAACTGGAAAAAGAGGAAAAATGAATCAGTTTAGTCCTTTAGGAGGTATCATCATTTTTTTCTCTAAAGGTCACATAATACTTTAAGATTATGCTTAGGCTGTGCTAGCCTTATAAAGATCTAAAAGATCTTGTCTTGGCAGGAATCACACAGTAAGGTCTGTTAAAAATGCCCATTCCTCAGCTCTGAACGGCCAAAGGAAGTTTCTTCGTGCAAGAGGCAAGCACATGCTGTAACTAGTAATTGTGCATTAATTCTCCTTTCACACAGAAGAGAATTTCTACAGGAATTTCTGCAGCATAACATGGACAGTTTCTTAACGCTTATTGTCTTCCATGTAGTCAGATTTTGAGCTTACAATATATATCTCACAAAGATAAAAGAAATAAATCCATGATTTAAGAAAAAATAACATTCTATCCAAAGAGACAACTAAAAATAAACAGAAAGTCCTTAATACAAGGAAAGAAAAATGATACTGGAAAAAAAAAGACATTCTTTGATCAGAGAGGTCATTTAAAATACTGTGGCATGCAGTTATTTTTAATGAAGTTTAAAAGTATAAATGATGTTTAGCGTTATAGAGAATAAAAAATTAGCACTAGACTAAGTCATGTATTTTCTTTAACTTTTGGAATAAAATTCTTTCAAATGTCGGTAGTATCATTAGCATTTAAAATATAGGTCAGCTTTTCCACAGATGGTAGATGAGAATCTAACTGGGTCCTACCAGTTTTAAAATTAACAATGTATTTAAAATTGTCAGTTTTCTATTTTTAAAGAAAACTACCAAATTAATTTTATTTTAAAATATTACAGGAAGCTTAATAATTAATTATATAGATGAAAATATTAAAATATAAAATAATCAATTCCAAATGAACTTTTAACACTCATTGCAGCAATTCTTGCCTTTGTCCAATAATTAAAATACAGCTTATGGAAAGGACCTACTCCAGCTTCATCTCAGATGGTTTCAAATCTGAGGGGATTTTTTCCTATTTATTTTTAAGTAAACAGAGAATTGTTATTTCCAAGATACTTAAAGGACATTTTCTTTTTAATCTGCCAGCTTTTGGGGGAATAAAATGCCTCTCTATTTTATTTAGCCCCTCATCCTGCAACAGACTGGCATCACATGCAGCTTTTTTAGAACAACCTATGCCACCAATTGGTTTGTCTTCTACACAGAGTTTTGGTGACTAATATCTAGGTCACTTGTAGGAGGATTTTGTGATTATTCCTTTACAATCACAAAGAATTTTAAGTTTGTTTGTGTCCTTATATTAGACAACTGGTTCTGTTGCAACTTCTCCTAGGACACTGCGTTCAAATTTCATTTTTCTTTGCTTGTTTCTTCTCCATAAAAGGATACGACACCTCCTTTCTTCTGGATTTGCCCCTTACTATTAGTCCAAACAGGAAACTGAATACGAAATGTAAACAGCGCCAAGGTATGGAAAAACCCTGATCCTTGCTTTTGTCTCTACATGACTACATATACCTGAAAGATATAACATATAAATAAAAATAGGACATTGAAAAAGTTTCTCTTTAAGTAAACGTACTTGTAGCTCTCAAGTGTGTTGTATTTTCTAAGTTATTCTCCATTTAATGATACACTACCACATTAGACAGAGAAAATCACACAGTCAGTCTACGGATTATGTAAAGTAAATGAGACTAGTGAACAAAAATGTCCCCTGAAGTGTCTTGTCCCATGAATCCTTAAAATCCTACGCACTAAGTAGTGGCATAGATGAAAACTATTCTCACTAGAATTGGAAAAAGTACTTGAACTCAGACTTTATTTCAGCTGAAGTGGAAAGCCATTCAGAATTGAGGGAAATATTCATTGATAGCTTCCTATGCTGTTAATACTTCCATTCTCATTTCTTGCAATAAATAATTTATATAAGTATTTACTAATTTTTTTTCTTTTTAAAAAAGCTGCTTTTTCACAGTTCCTCATTTTAGGTAATATCTATGTTACCACACACACTTTTTTTCTCATTATCTCTTGTTGCTGATTCATATTCATCATTTCAACTCAGATCCTGAGACATACATTGATAGGATTCAGTCAGGAACTGCAATGTTATAAGACATAAAATGGAAGATATGCTGAAACTGGCTTCAGTCCTTCAGTACAGAGAATCAGCTCTGCAACTTCTTTTGCCACTTCCTTACATGATGTGATTGTTTGTGGACACATATTTAGCTAACGGTCACAAGAGCATTCCAGACGCTTTTAGAAGGCCTTGAACAGAATAAACAAGAAGACAAAAAAAGAAAGATGCCAATTAGAAGAACACAGGTACGAATTCCACATAAAGGGAACTTGGCACAAAGAACCTCAATTCGGCAGTTTATCTTGACCAATTAGACTGAGACAAGTTTCACATGTTTAAGTTGATATAACCAATTATATCCTATGTTTATGCACGTGTACAGAGTTAGTATAACCAATTATATCTTATATTTATGCGTGTGTACAGTGTCGATATAACCAATCATATTTTATGCTTGTGTGCGTGTACAGTGACTTTGCAGAATTTGTGACTATAAGTATGTGTGTGTTTTAGCAATAAAGGGTCGTCTGTCGTCTGCTTTCAAGATTACAGGCATCCGTCTACTTCAATCTCCTCAATTATTGTTCTAGCAGTTTGGGTGCTCCTCATGACAGCAGTTCAAGCCAGCTTTTTTTTCCAGCTTCCATCATTACTTTAAATGCTAATGATTTAGACTTTTTCCTGAAGTAACAACATACTATCTTTTAGTAGCAAAGGACAGTAGTCTCTGACATAATTTAGAGATTTCTGTTAGGGAGCAGCAGGAATGGAAATGTGAGCCCGGGATAATGAGAAGGTCAGCAGGTCAGTGTCCTCACCGATCAAGGGTGCCATCCCACTGAACCCAAGCAAGGTGAATAGAGGGGTCTGGGGACAGGAATGAGGTCCAAATGATGCTGTGAAAAGCTGAAATCAGCCAAGAAAAACCAAGACTCCTGGGATCAGCATATAATTCTGTGAGAAGTCAAGCTTTGAAATCAAGCCAGCAAGGCAAGGCCAGAAGTGATGACATGCAAGACCAGGCACAGTATTTCTAAAATATTGCTTGGATAGGAATCAAGGACAAGGGCTTGAGTTTAAGCAGCTTCCAAACCAATAGGTGGATGCTGCATAGATGGAGACCTCCTAAGAAGTGCCTCACAGCTCCCTCTCATAACTTAGCTGTGTTCACAGAAGGGCGCTCAAGGTGACACAGATGCACCCTATACTACAGCAGACTAAACAGCTACCCCCAGAGGCAATGGGGAAGAGGTTGCAGGGGAGGATAACAAAGATGGCTATATAGGCTGGTCAAGGCAATTACAATGATGAATGCAGGTTCCTGATGCTTTCAATAGTAAAAGCTTATGTCTTTACATTAGGCTAGTCCTTTGGACTGCAGTAACCCGGGAATGTATGAATTTTCTCTGGATCTGCAAATGCTAAGGAGTTCTACAGTGGACAGCTGAGGACTGTTCTTAAGGGAACCTTTTCCAGAACTGTATGTTGGCTGCAAGCAATGATGTAAATAAGTGGTTTGTTTCTTCTACTCTGAGAACATTAACAAATACAATTGTAGAAAAATTTAGGTTGGAAGAGCCTCTGGAGTTTTTGCACCAACCTACTGCTAAAAGCAGTGGTAACTTCAAAGCTAGGTTAAGTTTCTCAGGATTTGTTGAACTGACTTTTGGAAGTCTCCAAGAATGATAAATACATCTCTCTTAGCAATCTGCCACAGTGCTTAGTAATGCTTTTTATGTGCAATCACAAATTCCTTTATTGCAACTTGTGCCTATTGCTTCTTGTGCTTTCACTGTTTTCCTGGCCCTGCCTTCTCTAGAACCCTCCGTTACAAAGTCAGGGACAGTAATTAGACTCTCCCCATCCAAGTTAAGCCAGGTTAATCAAAGCGAGCTCCTTCAGCCCTTTCCAATGTATTACACTTTCCCACCTAATGACTTGACCTTCTTCAGCTGGGAAAATCTCCCTTGTGCAGCAGGAGACCCAAATCTGGATGCTATATTCCATGTAAAATCTCACAAATGCCAAACAAATGGTATTATTTACTTCACTCATCTTGCTTTTGATAGTACAGCACAGAACAGACTTTGCCTTCATTGCTAGAAGGATACGGTGCTGATCACATTCAAAGATTATGTATCTGGGTGTTTTAAAACATTAGTTCCTCTAAGGAAGCTATTCGGTTCAAAAAGCAGTTCCATGTTTCACAACTGAGCAGAGCCTCCAACAGATTCTTGTTTTCATTTGAAAAGTATGTATGTCACTAAAGATGGTCAAAGCTAGTTTACTAATTTCAAGTATTCCTGTCTATCATAGACATGGAAGTCCACTTCAAATTCTGGACCAAGAAATGTTGGATTTATACCATGAAAAGAGAACAAAAAATTGAAGAATTAAATTTAACTATAAATGGCTGGAACTTGCTGTTCTTTCCCCTGATATTTCAGATACGTTGATATAGCTGTCTTTAATACACTTCAGCTAATTTAAAGCAGGATAAAAAGAACAAGAATCAGACACTATACAGCTAGTGCATTACTACACAATTTTTACAAAGAAATAAGAGAACTTCAGATATTTAGTATTGAGTTTTAGGTGATTTTTCTTTTTCTTTCCCTGTTCACCACTGTGCAAAGTACTCACCTAACCAACCAACATCGCTACAATGGCTATACCTAAGGTACTGGGATAAGGTAAGGCTGTAGCTCAGAGAACTCAATGGACTATGCCAATGAGGTTTTCATTCCACTTGTACACTTACACATTTCTCTAATGCATAATTTAACAATAAAATCTCTACTAATTTAAAGAGGAGATGAATTTTTACATATAAATGTCATGTAACATTAATATGCTAACTATCATGCCATCTGGAAACCTTAGAACAGGAAGCTTTAAAAGCGGTGCAAATATCTCTATAGTTTCCCCCATCCCCACCATTTCCATGTTTAAATCAATTTCAATCTTTGCTCAGTTACCTTCTCCCTAGCCCACAAATACGTTTCTTCAAAACATATGATACCATCTTCAAATCTTTGGCTGCTTACCAAAAAAAAAAAAAAAAAATTCTGCTTCAATTTGCACTTTTTCTATCTATTCTAATGACTTCTAAAGCCTACCTACATTTTGGAAAATTAATTGTAACAGGGAAAATATGTTATTTCAGTTCTTCCTAGAGTACAGTAATGTTAGATTTAAGCTGTTTAAGCAATTAGCAAATTTTTATTTAAAAATAAGGGAAAACACAGATTTTTATGAGTCTAATCCTAATTCATTATTAGCTTCGTCTGAAAAAAGTGGAAAAACACTTTATAGCTTATAGTTTGGTCTTCTCATCCTGACATGGTACTTCTTGAGCTGTTTTTAAAAATACTAAAGTAATTAAACAACTCAAAACCTGAAAACATAAATTAGGGTAAAATTCTTTATTTAAGGATCAGCAAAACATGTAAATTTACCTAAAAGTATCTCGATGTAATGTGAAATGAAAGAAAAAGTGAATTAAAATGTAGTAAGTTTCCACCTATATTATTCCAAACAAAGTTTTTGGTTTTCTTTTCCATATGAATTATTTTACTTTGGTGAGCCTATTATGAACATCTGTAGAATCACAGTAAAGTTTAGTTTAGAAAGGACCTCAGGGAGTCATCTAATCCAATCCGGTGCTGCAGGTAGGTCCAGTTAGATGAGATTGCCCAGGACCACATCCAGCTGAGTTTTCAATAGCCCTGGGGCAGCTGTACAGCCTATTCTATATCTGATCATCTTGGGAAAAAACAATTTCCTTATATGTAACTAAAATTCCCCATGTTCCAAGTTGTGCCTGTTTCCCCTTATGCTGTCCCTGTGAACCTTCAAGAGGAGTCTGGCTCCACCTTCTCTATTTCCTCCTATTAAGTAGTTGTAGAAAGCAATAATGTCTCTTTCCCTTTAGTCTTTACTTCTTTAGGCTAAAATGGCCTAGGTCTTTCAGCCTCTTTGTACACCACAGGCTCCAGGCACCTAACCAGCTTGGTATCTCACCGCTGGACTCACTCCAGGACCATTCTTGTACTGGGGACCCCAAAGCTGGAAGCAGGACTCCCAGTGTGGTCTCACAACTACTGAATAGAGAGAAATGATCTCTCCTCCCTGGGCCTGCTGGTTATTCTTGCTAATACAGCCCAGGATGCTGCTGGTCCACCTTACCACAAGGACACACTGCTGACTCATGTTCCATTTGTCCCCCAGGACCCTTTAAAGCTCCCTTTCTGTAAAACTTTTTTATGACCAGGCAGCCCCCAGAGTATGCTGTTGCACAGGCTTTGTGTTTATCTTTCTTGAACATCATAAGGCTACTGAGAGCCCATTTCTCCAACCTGTCAAGGATTTGCAGCTATAGCAATGTATTGACTACTCTTCACCAGTTTGGTGTGAGAAGTGACCTTGCTAAGAGAGTATTCTATCCCATCATCCAGGTCATTAATAAGGACATTAAACAGTACTGGCCACGGTATTGATCTCAGAGGGATATCACTGGTAACCAGCCATTGTAACAAAATTTTCATAACCATACCTTGTGTCTGGCATTCCAGGCAATTTTTCACCCACCTCATGGCCTATTTAGCCAGTACACATCGCTCCGAATTGGCTTTAAATATCCTATGGGAGCCTGTGTTGATGACCTTGCTAAAGACAAGGCTTACAACACCCACTGCTCTACTTCATCCACAGAGGAAGTCGTCTCATCTTAGAAGGCTGTCAGGTTGGTCAGTTAGTGCTGGCCATTCCCAATGAATTCTGCTCTTTGTCTTCACACTTCTCTCACAGTCCCATGACTACTACTGCCAGCAATGCCATCCGCTCATCTGAAGTGTTGTTCTTCCCTGTTCGTGAGTAGAAGGAACAGCAGAACACCTCCTCTAGTTGTCTTACCTACTACCTGCACCAAGAAAGATACACCTTTGGTCCTAGTGCTGTTATTTTTGACACTTGAAGCTGTAAGAATTGCCTCACTGAGAACTAAAGAAAGTCTAAACAGGGTCTTAGCAACAAGCATTCAGCTCCAAATGGTTGCTACACAAGTCCTCAAGATTTCTGTCCTTCCCCTTCTCCTCTTTCTGTTTCATTTCCAAAGAGTAAATAGTAGAAGAGTTGATGTTTGTGGTTACTCTTTATCATGAGCCCCCAGCTACAAGTCCTTAACTCCTGGTCTTAATGCTTTGTCCTATCTCATTAGCCCTTTTCCAGACTTTTTTTTTTTTTTTTTTTTTTTTAAGAAAGATTGAATAAATTGGGATTGTTCAACATGGAGAAGAAAAGAGAGAACACTGTAATCTTCAAGCACATAAAGTTTCTGCAAAAAGGAGAGAAACAATATATTCTGAAAATAGAAATAATGATGAACTAGGATTGATTCTTGGGATCTTTAGAGCTCTCTACTGACAGAAAATTGCATTTGTTTGAAGATTATTACAGTACAGATGCTTCTGTTGGAAAAGAAATTTCCAGAATATTCAGAAATATTCAGAAAAATTCAGAAATATTCAGAAATGTTTCTGAATAAAAGTCCAGTGATAAATTATCTAGAGCTAAGGATCTTGTGAAAAAATGTGGATTTTGACTCTGTGTCCATTCAGAAACATACTTTTTACATAATAGCCTATCACTTAAGCCAGATGAGCATCTTGAATTGCAGATGTTTTCTACCTTTCAGCTCACAGAGTCAAAATTTGTTTCTCAGTGCTAAGAAGTCAAACATCCAGGATAAAGCAGTGTAATTATCTGCACTGTCCCTGGCAGTGCTGGCAGTATTCAAGTTGTAAATATAGGATGTACAACAAAAGAGCAACTGCCCTCTGAACTCATTTAAACTGGTGAAAACTGTGTATTGCTGTATTTATCCAGAGCTCTGGAATATTATTCTTAAAATGAGCAGGTGCAAGCTTTTTAATTTTTTTTTTTCCTTCTGCAAATCATTTTGCTTACTTATTACACCCTTTCTACAGCTGCAATAGGATTTAAAGGACCTAATTACTAATTTGACTGCTTTTGTCAGAAGTTGTTAGAGTCATAATAAAGCATTATCAAAATATACACTTTATGTTTTCCTATTTCATTCTATGCAAACATTATCCATAACAACATTTACTTTAATAATTTGTTTTCTCTCAACATTTTAGAGTTCAGGTGTTGAGACAGCAGAAGTGTTAGCAAGAGGGCTGCATGGTCTTCATTACTTTCGCCCTATAAGCAGCAACATGTTGCTCATCAGGGGACAGGGAACTACTGGCTGGCTGTCACTTTGGAATCCAAGCTTCATACATAATCATGCTTTAAAACTAAATTACTCATTGTCAAATGTTTAAAGCATGATGAGATTCAGATCCCTTTGGTTTTCCAAGTCAAATTTATTTCTTCCCCTAATCTTCATGCTACTTTAACCTAAATTAACTGGTTTAGTTGGCTAAGCAAAATTGAGAACTAAACTGCTTTTTTAATTCCATTGTGGACCAGCTTTCTAAATCTGAATGAAAACTTGTTCTTAGTACGTGTATGATACACATGGGACTGCATTTGAACCATCTGTCCCAGTGTTTTAGAGTTCAACATCTGTGTTATGAAGATGGATTCTACCTTAACTGTAAAGAGCCTGGAATGGAAAGAAGTCTGAGAGAAAATTTTCAATACAATTTGGAGACTTTCACATAGTAGGATATAGAGGAAAGCTGCCAGATGTTTAGGTATGCTTGGGACAGGCCGTAAAATTAGCAGGTGCTAGGAATGGGGTGAAAAGCCAAGAAAAAGAAATTAATGCTGAACCATTTGTTCCCAGAGGCACCTGCAATTAAACAAAATGTTGAACTACCATCAATCCAAGCAAAAGCAGGGCTGTAACTCATTCAGCTTATTTAATAATAATTGCTGTGGAAACAAAAAGCTTGGGGGGAAATAGTCAAGAGTAGAATACTTGCAGTGGAATACTTAGCTTTGGGAGTCCAGTTACAGCTCTGCCAAAATTTGAGGTGATTTTCAATCAGTCTCTTTTTTGAAGGGTTCTACAAATCCCTTCCAGACAACTCCATCCTAAGGCATTGTTTTTTAAGAATCAGTATTTAACATATGGAATAATTCTGTCTCAGGAAGCATGTTCTAAACAACATCCTCACAGAGGGTATACACAGCAGTCACAATGAATCCTTCTCTCAAATTATACAGCCAAAAGGCTTTTAATTTTGCAAAACCTAAGATATCAAGGAAAACTTGAGCATTTTCTAAAATAATTAATCTCTTGGGACAGGTTATTATCCAGGATCAGATAAATCTGCTGCCCAGTACAAAGGATCACCTCCCTAGTGTATGTCTCCTTGTACTGGGTCTGGCTGGGATGGAGCTAATTTTCTTCGTAGCAGCTTGTATGGTGCTGTGTTTTTAGATTTGTGAGCAAAACAATGCTGGTAACGCCCTAAAGTTTTAGCTATTGCTGAACAGTGCACAGTGTCAAGGCCTTCTCTGCTTCTCACTCTGCCCCGCAAGTGAATAGACTGTGGGGTACACAAGAGATTTGGAGGGGACACAACCAGGCAGATGACCTGAACAAACCAAAGAGATATTCCAGCCATATAATATCATGCTCAGAAATAAAACAGAAAGGAGGAGGTTTAGGGAGGTTAGTCATCTTCTGCTCAGGAACTGGCTGGATATCAGTCTACCTGTGGAAGGTGGTGAGTGATTGCCTTTGCATCACTTGTTTCAATTTGTTTTCTTTCACTCTTCTTCTACTTCTCATTCACTTATTAAACAGTTTTTATCTCAGCTCACACATTTTCTTGCTTTTACTCTTCTTTTCTTCTTCCCCCATCCCACTGGGCATGCGGAGGGGAAGGGAGCAAGTGGCTGGGTGGTCCCTACTGGGGTTAACCCACAACACTGCTCCATGTCTAAGTAAAATAACTGTCATTAGACACAAAACAGAGGTGAAGAGCAGCCCTGTCTCCCAGGTCTTCTAGTCCAGCATCACCTGTCAGCCTCCTGGAAAAAAAATCCTATTTGAATTTATTATAAATATAGAGAACATAGTCTTCCAGTGTTCATTATGGATTATAAAGTCTTTTTTTATAGCTAAATCTGTAAGAATATGATGCATTTCTTCAAAGAATTCTTGCAATGAATAATCTGGAACTGCCTGACATAATAGTCATGATAGACCTTCCCCTAAATTTCCTTTAATACAAGCAAGGTTGTCAAATGCAATTGCCTTATTCCTTCTTTACATCTGTGACTGAGTGATTTGGGCTAGCCAAAGAAATGTTCATATTGTGCTGGTGTTACTAGTTTGCTGCATCAACTAAACAGAATGCATTGCATGAATTTCCACTAGTTTGCTGCACTCAGAAATCTCACTGTAGGCAAGAGAAATGCATCATATATGCAAAAGCAAGAATTGTTATTCCAATTAACAACTTAACAGCCTAATCAAAGAATTATTATTAATTTAATTATTCTATTTTTTTATACTTCAGGTCTCTTAACAGTAAAAAAAAAAAGATATATAAATATATACAAAAACTCTAGTATCTGCCCCTGTTTCTGATGTTATGTTTGCCTTTCCCCTGTCCTACCATCTCCTGGGACCAATTACTTCAAACGGGGTGTGGAGTACAGAGAGTCATCAGCATTCCAAGTCTTTCCCTAGGAGGCAGATGATGATGATGATGAAGTTGCTAACTTCTTTCTCCTCACTTTAGGGTCATATTTTTATGATTGCTAACACACTACACCTTGATTTTTCTTATTGGTCTGCAAGTGCGCATTACTTCTGAATTTACAATATACGTGTCAGAGCTCCAAGTGCACTGATAGACCTTAGCAGCCCTAACATAGCCTGACCGGGGGCCCCCACTGGCACCCTCTGTCCATTGCCCAAGAGCCCCAGTTAAGCTCAGGCCTTCAGTCCCTGCCTGGGTCATGTATGTTGTAGGTGTACCTGCCTGTGGCCCTGCCTCTTCAGTGGACTTGGACCTACGGTGCAGGTAGCTTGTCTCCTGGGTGGACCCCTGGAATGTATATTGCAGCTAGCTAGTCTCCAGCCTTGTCTCCAGACTCATCCCCTGCACCTCCTGCCTGGACACTGCACCTGGTTTGTCATGTCAATGGACCTTGTCACCAACACCTGTCTCTGCCCTCTCTGTTCAGGCCCTGTGAGCCTGGGCAGTAAGGGCACAGTGGATACTGGGTCACCCTCAGCTCTTGGCTCGACCTCCCTTCTGGAGCCTCCCTGCTTCTGCAGCTACCTGATAATACAATATACTTATATATACATTGAATACCTGTCATTTATTCTCTCTGTTACCCCTAAGATTGGTCTTGCCCATTTCCCAGGGCTGCAACCCTTTGGTGACCAATAAATGACTGCAGACATACTGTTTATAGCCCTGGGGCCTCCAGAGTGGTTCTGTGTCTGTACTTTCAAGGATCCTATTATCCTCTATGCCTGTACTCCTCTACACTGTTTTTTTCTGGGATCACTGTTGTTTCTACACAGAATAATTATTACTGTCTATTAATTACAAGATATGTATAGGAATAGTTTCTACACCACACAATTGTACAAAACTAAACCAGAGCTAGAGCTGTATATGTAACAGATACATAGTTATCAGTCAATTACTGTTACAGATAAACAAGCTAAAACAAATCTCCAAGCAGACCAAGACAAATCCAAACAAAGCCTGACATGTCCTGAGAACCGTTTTTTTAGTTTGACATAAAGCTTGTGGCATGCTAAAAGCTACAGCAATACTGTATTTACTGGGCTATGAAAGCTATGCTGGGTTTAGCAGTCTAAAAAAGATACTCCATGGGAAATTGTGAGGAAAATGTACATACAAGACTTGTATCAGCCATGGACATATTTCAAGCAAAAGAAATCAGGAAACTGCAAGCTGATAAGGAATATCTCCAGCCTGAAACCATAAGCAAGGACAGTTAATCCTGTGCATAACACAAGAAAAAGAAACTAAGACGAAGCTGAGTCTATTTTAAGAAGATGAAGCAATGTGCCAGCCCTCTTCGTAAGAACATTTAACTTCCAAGTTAATCTAGGTAGTGATGGGATGATCTGAACTGCTGAAAAGACTGCTGAAAAATAATTATCATTAAGCAAATGTAACAAAAGAAATTCTTCTAAATGCTTTTTCAATAGATTCACATAAGAACATAAATATCCTACTAGAATTATGGAGGATGAAACTGCTGTTCATCCCAGCAGATCAGGATAATGGATGATGATCAAGTGTAAATATGATTGTGAAAACACAGGTATTTAATGGTCATTATGGCACTGGTAAAGGAGGAATGAAGCATAAGCCAATCTAAAGTCCTTCTCTACTCAAAAAAGCTTTCAGGCACATGTGATGTTCTTTTGACTTGAATGGCAGCTATATGTATTTTTAGGTTTGAAAATATACCAAAACCTATTTTTCCTTTTTTTAAAAATGATTTTGAATAAAAAAATACTTGATAGTTAAAATTTATAAAAATTTAATCTTACAATCTAAAGCAAGATCAACCCTATGGCACTTCTGTGGCCACCTATTCCTCCTGCATTAGACCTTCTGGGTTGAACAGAACAGTACTGAAGCATGAAACATTTCACTGAACATAGTCACATGAAATTCAACTATATTGAACACAGAAATTGCTCACTGCATTTGAAAAAGTAATTGGGTCTCATTAAATACAGATAATTTTCTGTCCAACTTAAAGTTCTGCATGCCAACCAGAAACACAGATTCTAAAAAAGTCTCTAAATAGCTGATCAGTCAATGGTACATACAACTCTAGTTTCCAGTATCCTTTAACACAAAGCAGGACAAAAAGTCCCAAAGAAAGAAAAAAGACAGCAAGAATATAAATATTTAGTCTATGAACAGCCAAAGTAATACCTAAGAAATAACCTGCCAGAAACAATTAGGATATTATTTTTAATAAAAAGGAATCAGGACAACAGTAAATTTGTGTTATCTATTAAAATAGCGTCCATTGTAAACCCATCAGTGGATTTAATCAGACAATGAGATGCTCTGCAATGTCTCCTGTGTTCTGCTCTGCCTTGTATAAGCACATTTCAGTAATTGTTTCCACTGCCCTTTGTACCTACTAAATGAATGATGAATAGTTATTAAAAGTATGGCTCAGTAGGATTATTTATGTGACATATTTCACAAAATACATGTTTAATTAAAAATCAGCAATGCGATTATGCACATCATAAAGGAAATAACAAAAGCAATATTAAACAGTTAATTAGGTGTTTTTTTCTCTTAGAAATGAAGTCAAGGCACTCCATGTGCATACATAAAATCCTTCATTGAAGGTATTTCACTTCTGTAGGTATTAGCAAAAATATTAATTGAAATGTGTGAGAAAAACAAGTTTCACTGAACATCACTTTTGGGAATGAAGAATATTCAACTCAAATGAACACAGCCAGTCTTCTCCCTCAGCTTCTCACAATATGACAGAAAAACGTGCCATTTCCAGGAAAGCAATCTGTCCTCCTCGCCCATCTGCATTTCAGCCTCCTCCAGGAAGAGCTGCCCAAAGTGGCCAGGTGTGTACCCCACTGCCA
Source organism: Astur gentilis (assembly GCF_929443795.1). Taxonomy (NCBI): domain Eukaryota; kingdom Metazoa; phylum Chordata; class Aves; order Accipitriformes; family Accipitridae; genus Astur; species Astur gentilis. The sequence continues at coordinate 30,074,470 of NC_064887.1, forward strand.
GGCTGGGCCAAGTCACCTCACAGCCACCTGCTCTGCTGGACGTGGAAGCCCCTCCCCCATCCTGATCGCATGAAGAGTTTCCCACCTCCTTTTGCCCCTGGAGGATGCCTTCTCTGCCATTGTCATAATCCATGTGTTCTCAGGCTGCCCTGTGATTGGATGGCAGCGTCTTCCTGTTCAACCTGGAAGCCCATCACAGCCAGAAAGCCTCCACCCACATCCCCTCTTAGGGACTGCCATTTTCCTTCAGCTGCCATTTTGGGGTGCCCATTTGAGGCAGCTGTCTTGTCACTGGGGTTGTCATTTCTCAACAATGTCATACCCCAGGTGATCTTAGAACATCCATGGATTGCCTGGCTGCTTTTCAGGCCCAGAAAGCATGTCCCTTTCCTAAAAGGGGCCATTTTGTCACAGGGGCTACAATTTTGTTACTATCATACTCTTATGTGATCTCATTCTCTATGAAAGTTGTCTTTCAGACACTCTCTATTTACTGTGTGTGACTGCTGTGCAGTAAAATGTGAATTTAAACCTCCTTCAGTGTCTACTATAATCAGTCTCATTTCACTAAATCTGTAATTAGCCTAGTCAAAAATCAGGTATCCAACAATACAGGCACAAAGGACTTTACCAGCTGCTGAGGGAAAAGGTTAGGGTTATGACTTTCTTTATGGGCCTGTTGTGAGAGGACAAGGGGTAATGTGGTTTTAAACTAAGAGAGGGTAGATTTAGGCTAGAGATAAGGAAGAAGTTTTTTACAATGAGGGTGGTGAAACACTGGAAGAGGTTGCCCAGAGAGATTGTAGATGCCCCATCCCTGGAAATGTTCAAGGCCAGGTTGGACAGGGCTCTGAGCAACCTGATCTAGTTGAACGTGTCCCTGCTCTTTGCAGAGGGGGGTGGACTAGATGATCGGTTTAGGTTTGGCAGGGTTTTTGGTAGCAGAGGAGAAGCTGCAGGGGTGGCTCCTTTGAGAAGCTGCTAGGAGGTTCCCCGGCTCCAAGTCGGATGCAATGACCTTTAAAGGTCCCTTCCAACCCAAACTTTTCTATGATTCTATGCCATCATTCATTTTTCAGAGAGAGTTGTGTAGCTTGTAGAAGTGTATGTTTTGTAAAGCGATTATGTACAATATAAAGGATCCTAAAAGGGAAAAGCAGGAAGTTCTTAGCATATCTCTCTATCCCTTAACCCACATCACTGCAACTTTTATTCAAAGCATCATATAATTTCTCTCTAATTTGGATTTCTTCTCTTATACCTGCTCTTCCCATGTAGCATGTAATATAAGCTATGATGTGCCTTTTGAAGTGTTACAAAAAATAACATTTTGACTTTCCACATGTATTTCTTTACAGTGAAATCACTCATCATCTATGGGCTAAAAGAATAATTCTGAAATAGCTTTTCATATGATCAATATTTCTCAGATTAACCGCCCTCTAAAATGCAAATCAAGAAGTAGTAAAAATTCATTTCAAAATTAAAAGATTCAGACAAATGCAACATAATTGGTGAATCAGTAATTTTTTTTTTTTAATTTTTAAAATTAAATTATTTTTTTTTCTTTTTTTTTTTTTTTCCAGCCACAAAAAACACACAACTCGTTAGGTGTCTTTGAGCTCACCAACTCCCCTAATTCCAGTTATTGTGAGTACTATACTTCATGTTTTTATATAATTACATTGTTTTTAATTCCACTTACATTTAACTCTGGGTTTCTTGTCCCATCTCATCATAAAGACATACCTGTTCAAGTATTTATGCAAAGCTGGTAAGCTGCATGAATTTTTGAAGAACCATTTTCTGCACCCGTTAACAGCAATAACACACTGTCAATGCAACAGTGATATTCCTTACACAAAAATGCACACTAATCATCAGAAAAAAGAACTGATTTCTATAGTTAAATATGCAAACAAGAATCTACAGATCTGTACGCACCAAAGCCGCTTTCAGAAGTGAACCTTGCAGCACTATGTATATTTGAAGTCACATTTCCATCGTGCTCCAAGCACTGACAGTGCAGATGCACCAAACTCAGCCCTGCAGCAGGCAGTACACTGCATTGGCAGTCTCTACCGCTGGACCACAAGCTACTGCAACCCATGTTACAAGGGTGCTAGTTAGGAGGAAGATATTAAAGCTGCTGAAAAAATGTTGTTAGCTGAAGATAGGCTAGGTCAGGTAACGATAGTGTCTCCTTATACAGTAGTTTCTTTTCGTTTTTCACTAATAGGGCTATGGATTAAAGCCAGTAAAAATAACTGGCAGTGCTTTAAGAAGTTGCAACTAAATATGCATATACATATCAGCTAGAGGTCCCTGTGATGGGAGTATTTAGATTCACCGGGCCAGTCCTAATCTTTTAATAAAAAAAAACCCAACCCAAAACTTTATTAAATTCAATGATTAGCAACATAGACTGTGCTAATGTCTAGTTCTTAATTATCATCCCTACAAACACAAAAATGTCCATTTTTGACACTCATATTCTAACTTAGCCATGTGTTTACAGTACAGTGAATGCTGTATAATTAGCACTAACAGCTACAGTTTTTGCTGGGTCTTAGTTCTGCCCGTGAAGGTGATTGGAGAAGTTGGAAGAGAAATGGGTTGTCTTTCTACTCCATCCCTCCTTGCTTATGCTTGATTTTCTGTGCTGCTTGTCCCTCTCTCAAAAGGGGATCTTTCCTGCTGTGGATACTGTTTATCTTGGGTTCGTTTGTGTTAGTCATCATTCTCACACATCTGGCATGATGCTCTGCCTAGCCTGATACTTATGGGGTTCCTTGTTCTTTATCTTGCAACTTTCTGTCATTTAGATGCAACTGCACCTTTCCTTTGTTTGCCTCTCTGGAGTCAAATTGCTCACATACTTATGTAAAATGTTTTTGCATTGTGTCTGGCTATGCCATCATGGTATTGCAAAATACTTACATGCTGTTACACTATTTTAATAAGCTAATGTTTGTGTTGGAGGCAAGCTAACATTGCTTAATCATTATTAGTGTACTTGGAGTTTATAGGTGTCACAGACTTCTGCTTTAACTACAGAAGGTGCTGGAGAAACAATGACAGAAGACTTGGAACTGAGATGTTCCTGGAGGTCTGAATTGTGGGCAAGCCATACACCTGTTTTGGTGGGCTGGGTTCAGTAAAGATACAGCCTGAAGAGATTTTTCAGATGATTCTGGGTCACTAGAGGAAATTGAGTAGAACTCACCCATTGTGCGTGGGAAGTGTTGAAGGTGGCTCCTGTTCCTTTTTAAAAATATTTTATAGAAAGCCCTATATGAGTAATCAAAGTATGGCTTACCTCCATTTAAGTCTCTTACACTAACATTTCCTTCTCATGAAGGTAAAAGAAGATTCAGACCTTGTTCACAAAAGAAGACGCAGGAGTGCTTGTTCTTTCTCCATCTTCATGTGCCGGATGAATGTGAAAACTGAGCATCCTGTATCCACATAGTAATCAGTGAACCTGAAACTTGCACCTGGGGCCTTGAGGAAGGACATCTTATTTGTCATATTAATGGTAGATTACATTACCTGCCATCACTGCCGGGGTAATATTAGGCATGCCTCCCCTAGTACCGTGGAATCACCAGGCAAAATACCCCTGACACTCCAGTTTTGCTGTTACAGCTATCACTAATGAAAGGAGCATACTTATTAAGAATAGCAGGCTTCCAAAGCAGATTCACTTTCTCTTTCATCTGTGCTTGCTTATGGCACAAAAAGGGAGGGGAAGAAAGTGAAGGAAAAGCTTCTTCAGAATGACACATTTTGGATATGTTGATATGGTACTCTAAGTCTTAAAACATAATAACACTTCATAGAATTTTATTTAACAACAGAAAAAAATGATGAGTTTTGCATTTCTTTACTTTATCAAAAGGCTTTTTTAATTGGTGGAAAGTGACTGGGGTCCAGAAAAATAATGTAATACCTCTACTAACAGCTTGCTTTCTCTCTGGCACTTGCAGTGTTGAAAAGCAATAGCTGTGTGAGTCATCAAAAGCCTATAGAATCGGTTTCTTCACTGTGGTTATGAGATATTGGATATTGGATGGTGCCTGAAAATTGGAAAGAAGAAATTTTATACATTGTTAAAATGAGATGAAATAAACTTATTGGGTAACATTTGCAGAACAAGGATTCCATTTGAAAAAATAAAGAATATACCAAAACTAATATTTTCAGCTCATATATTTCAGCGTTTAAAAATCTTGTGCAATGTTGCTAAAGACAAAAATACTCTACTTTTATTGTGACTTGTGGTAGCATGTCCTTGATATAATTTAACTGAGTTACACACAGTAATGGGCAAACTTCTCAGTTAAAATGTGGAAGAGAACTCACAGAGAGGGTTTTTTAATTTGTTTTCATTACTTATTGTATCCAACCGTATTTGAACAGTTAATAGAAGAAAGTTCATAAAGTCTTCATCATTCGGCTTTGAACCAGAGTCTGTTCTTTGATTCTTGTGTTCAATGGACCCATATCCTCTACAGTGGTTTTAGAGACTAAAGGTTTCAAAAAATCATTTTAACATCAGAGTACAAATACAGAGATTTTACAGATACAGAGTACCAGTGATGTGGTGTTCTATAGCACCGCAAAAGGGCCAAGAGGACTTCTTTCCTATTAAAAAAATCTTTTCTGTAGGGCAGATTCTCAGATTCTTTTCCAGGCAGTGGTATCCTTCTTTAGCATAAGCATTCAACTCAAACTAATATTGTCTTGCAAGAATACACTGACTCATCTTGGTGAGAAGAGAGAGATTTGGTACAAATGTTTATAGGTAGATAAAATAAGGAATAGACTTCAAACTATGTTAGGCTGAGGTGAAGAGAAAAACATTTAGAAGGTGAAGTATAAAACACAGAGTAAGTGAGAAGTTCAGAAAAGTCTAACCAAAGGATAGGAGGGCTTCTACTAGAGCCCACTCCAGTAGAGTTATTGAACAGGCCAGTTCATGTATCCGTTTCATTAGTCTCTGATCTCAGGTTTCTTCTAAAGGAAACACCAAGGATTAGCAGCTCAGGAGAAGCTGCCTAAGGAAAGGGAAGCTGCTATAAAAATGCATTCTCTTGGAGGTCACAGTCTCTCAAAGCATCCATCAAAGCCCAGGCTTAGGTTTTTGAACAGGTTCCATGCAAGACGTACAAGGGCAGCAGGACAAAGAAGACACTTCTAGTGGGAAGGTAAGTCTGATACCTGACACAGATTTCTAGCAGTGTTTGCTCTAGGTAATTCATGTGTCCCATGGCATTTGTCACATATTAGGCTCAGGTGCTTGAGAAGGCATTAAGCAGAAGCCCTTGAGATGGGCTCAGTATAATCTGTCCAAGGAATGTGTTGAACTGCTACTAGAACTACTCCTCGGAAGTGGTGTCTTCAAAGACACTAGACTAGCAAAGGCTTAGGTGAGTGACGGGGAGGGATCTGAAATGCTCAGTGAGAATGCATACACTCAGAAGAGGCTTGAAGAGTTAAGGGAGAACTGCTTGAGCTCCCCCCAAGTTGTGTTTTGCCCGGACATCTCTGTAAGGTCAGGTTTCTGAGGAGACATCTGAGACGTTCAGCAATGGAGGGGCTGAGAAGACATTGCCTATGGAAAGAAAGGGCTGTTTCTAGAGCTCCCTTTCAATCAATGTTTCCAGCTGACCAACTGGAGTGTCACATGTCTTCAAGCACTTTATACGATTTAGAGATGGAATTCATGCCAGGAAGTGGGAAGGTCAGAACAACAAAGGGTGAACTGTAGATAAAAGCTGAAGCCTGCTAGTAGTTTGCATCCTCAACCAGTGAGGATCTGTGTGTCCCATGGCATTAGCCTTTGCCGAGGGTTAGGATTCTCAACACGCACTGAAAGAGATCTCAGAAAATATTCCCAAAGTAAAGAGAGATATATTAATAATATTCATGTTTGTCGTGGTTTAACCCCAGCCAGCAACTAAGCACTACACAGCTGCTCATTCACTGGGATGGGGGAGAGAATCAGGAAAAAAAGTAAAACTTGTGGGTTGAGATAAGAACGGTTTAATAGAACAGAAAAGAAGAAACTAATAATGATAATAACAACAATAATGAAATTACAATAATAATAATAAAAGGATTGTAATATACAAATGATGCACAATGCAATTGCTCACCACCCCACCGATCAACGCCTAGTTAGTCCCCAAGTGGCAATCCCCCCACCCCCACTCTCCCCAGTTTATGTACTAGACATGATGTCACAATGGTTTGGAATACCCCATTGGCCAGTTTGGGTCAGCTGCCCTGGCTGTGTCCCCCTCCCAACTTCTTGTGCCCCTCCAGCCTTCTTGCTGGCTGAGCATGAGAAGCTGAAAAATCCTTGACTTTAGTCTAAACACTACTTAGCAACACCTGAAAACATCAGTGTTCTCAACATTCTTCTCATACTGAACTCAAAACAGCACTGTACCAGCTGCTAGGAAAACAATTAACTCTATCCCAGCTGAAAGCAGGTCAATGTTACACTGAAATAATGTGTTGGCTAATAAAATAGCTCTACCTTAACTAATCTACACCTGGTTAACAGCTAGAGGACTTGCCAAAAGCTCAGTGTAAGGGCTAAGAACAATAGAATGACCGCTTTTGCAATCAACGTAGTCTGGAAAGGGTCTGCCAAAGGGAGCTACAGAAGTAAGTTCTTCCATGAGGAGTTTAATTTGGGCAACAGTTGGAGTTCTTGGCTAAGCCTTAGATGTGAATAAGGGTTAGGTTTACTGTTGAAGGAGAGAGAAAGCCTAGCGCTTCAGTTGGAATCAATCTGGAAAATGACTGCCAAATATAGGTGCCCACTGTAGAAAGAGTTGTTCCCCGAGGAACTTTTTATCTGGGAAATGACTGGGGGGTTACAGCAAAGGCTATCTGAAAGATTAAGGTTAAGGTTACAGTCATGGAGAGAGCAAGAGAAAACCCAGAGCTCCAGTTAGACTTAGTCCAGAGGCATACTCACAGAGATTGCATGGGCTGCAGGAAGAATTAGCCCTGCAGAATTTCTTTCTTTGGTCAATGGCTCGGGGTCATTGGCAATGGCTAATCTGAACAGTAAAGTTGAGTTTGAGAACAGGAAAAAATCTCAAGTTCCAGTCAGAGGTGGTCTTCAAGGGGGTTGCCAAAGGAAGGTGAGGCTGCGAATTCTCCTGAGAACATTTTTATCTGGATAACGCCTGAGGGATCTTGTCTATAGTGTGGCCAATGGTAAGGGTTAGGTTTAGAGCTTTGGTAAACCCTTAATTGTGGGAGCAAGAAGTAACTAGAACTCAGGTCACACCAGGACTGCCAGAGGCAGATGTAAGCTACAATAAAAAAACCTCCCCTGAGAAATCCTTCATCTAGGCTATGGCTGAGTTCTCTGGTAAAGGCTTAGGCAAGCATTGGTGTAAGGGCTAGGGATAGGTTTATGGATCAGCTTGAGTGGGAAAAACCCCAACCTTTAGCTTCAATTGAAGTAAGATTGGAAGACGATGACAAGGGTACTTGCAAACTGCAAAAAGATTATTCCCCTGAGAAGTTATTCATCTGGGCAATGACCTGAGTGCCTTGTTTAAAACTCAACTGAGTGTTCAGGCAGGGTCAAGAGAAAGGAAAAACCTTGAACTCCAGTAGCAGTGTCTCTGCTGGAGTGAAGCTGGCAAGATTCCTTCCATTTTTTCTTCCAAAGTAGGTAATAATAACAAAATTGTGTATGCCAAGCTAATTCTTATAAAATAAATTGATTCCCTTCTCTGATTCAAATTTTCAAGATGAGCTAAGGCATTAAGACCCTTTTCTGAAATAAGCTGTGTGTCCCTTTGCCATATTTAATGATATAACCTATATAAAATCTGAGGCACAGGGAAGAATCAATGCTCCTGACAGTTCAACTAAGCGCATTTTTTTCACCAAGGATCCACTGCATACTATGGGATAGAAGAATAATGTAGTTGTGAGAGAGAGAGTAGCAGTTCTGCACTCTTAATATATTCCTTGAGTAGTCCATCTGCCACACATCGTGGGCACTTTCAATATTTGGAAGTAATAAATGCAATCAATCTTTTTTAAAGGGTGTACAAAAAGCTTAAGCAGGACTTCAGGATATGAAATATATTCAGTACATACAAAATTTAGGCATCTAAGTGCCTCTCACCATCTGCCATGAAGCTTGCCTCTATCTTTTGTACCCAATGGGTATAGCTAGCTACCTGTGCTACCCTGACTATGAAATGAAGGAAAACTCATTCCCTCTGCAAAGAAAGAAGCTTCACAGTGACTGCAGTTTTGATCATTGAATTAGTCAGTCTGTCTATATTTTGCAGTAGTTTCTTTCTTAACAAGAACACTTTCTCCCTTTCCAATACATGATATATTTGAGATATTCCTCTGTTGATAACTACATCTTCTACATTTGTGATAAAATATCACAATTGTTTGGTAACTGAAGGTAATTTGCTTTGTAATTTATTTACTTTCCCTTGTAATGTATAGTGTATACTAGTCCCTACAATGAATCACACCCATAAATATAACTTACTACACAAATATTTACATAATAAGAATGAGTCTTACTCTTAATGTGTAAAGAATAAGGGAGGTAGAAATACAGAGAGATTACCTGACTTGCTTCAGGACATGTAACTAGTAAAGGCTACTGGTGGGAAACCAACTGATGAATCCTAAATCAGTCTGATTCATTAGGATACATTGCTATTTTCCACAAAGAGAATTACTTACTTTTCTTTTTTTTTTTTTCCCCAAAGCAAGTTCAATGACAAGAATTCAGTGAGGGACATTAACAAGCAAGCAACAATTAGAAAGTTCAGATAATTTTGTATCCCTCTTTAATTCAGTGAGAAGTGAGAGAACTGTCATTAGACAATTTAGGAAAAAAACATCTTTTGATCAAGCAATCCTAAATCAAGAGTCCTTGCAGTATCAGTAAATATCCACAGTGCTTGCAAACCTTTAAATATCTTCTTCCCTACTCTGAACCTGACACATAACAGCTATCCAAATTTCAACTCATTTTTCAGAGGTTATTTTTTCAAGTGTCTGAGGCAACTTGCAGCAAATATTTCTTTCTCAATATTTTGGCATAAATATTTTTTGATTAAAACTCTTCATCTTTGTTATGAATGTTCATTGAAAGAAAAAGACTGTCAGAAGAAGCTGTTTATAAAAAGTGCTGCAAATGGGGTTGAGTTACAGAACAATGTTCCAACTTTTTCCATTATATTGTCACTGGCATACTCAAAAATGAGCTTCTCAAGGGAAAATGCATGATCATCAGGTCATGATGAATTAGAGTAACAACTGTTGTTTCTTTGTTTCATTAACTGTTCATTATTATTTTAATTAAATGAAATTCAAATCAAAGTTCATATTGGATACCATTTTAAATCCAGCAAATAAAATTTTCTGTGTCATACTGTTAAAAATGTTTGTATAAATTATTTAGTCCCAAAATATATTTCACAAAATCAAACAAAAAAAACCCGCAAAACAAAAAAAAAAATTAATTAGTATAACAAAGCGTATCCGTGTTTGTCATGGAAAATAAAAGCTTTTTCTCATACATTTATGATGTTTGATCTGCCAATCTTATGTTACATTGTTACTACTTAGTGTACACCTTCACTGATTTATATACTTACAGTCACTTAAGAAACAGTTATTTGGAAAACCAAAACCTGTCCCCTAGCATTTTGTTCATGTGTTGCTCACTCACTTGTGAATAGAAATTCTGATATACTTCTTACAAAGTTAGTAATGACTTATTAACCATTATACAAATAAAGTAATTATGGAAGTCACTGTTTTTTGAACAGGCTCTGAAGGCCATTATAGTTTTACTTTGCAGCTTGAAGAGTTATGATATTTTTCTGATGTTTATTATGTCTTTGACATATGTAAACTAGAAAGCAATTACAAAACAGTGTCTAGAGCTGAGGATTTCCTTTCACTATGTGTAATTATTATAGAAGATTCTACTAATGCAACTAAGTGCAACACTACAGTTTGGTCTCTAATGTTTGCTGCATACCATATATATATGTGGGTTATGTAAATCAGTTAAGCGACAACTGGTATGTCTTTGGAAGGCCATAATGAAAACCCACTTTAATTCTATTTCTCTCTTACAGTTTCACTGACTTGGGAAGATTTCTTCCTTTCTGTCCACATACTTTAGCAACAGAAAAGAGCATTTATGATATTGTTCACCCCTTTATGCAGAAACCACTAGCTGGTCAAATACTCAGGAGGACCTCAGATCTCTGATTACTAGCTACAATCTGCAAATTTTGTCCATATTAAATAGGACTGTAGTGTCCTGTAGACCTGTATAAGATTATTTCACCAAGCTCAGTTATGTAGCTAAATGTCTTCTTCTGTCTGAAGATGTTCCAGTTCTAGATTAGGCTGCACTGTTATTCCTGTCTACAAGTCTGACCTCTGATCTAGGTATTTCTTATTGTGGCTTATTTGACTCTAACAGAGTCAAAACCTGGAGATCAGAGAGAGTAAAAAGCCCTGGTAGATAAGTGGCAATAAGCTCCTTGCAGCAGATTATGGGTGCTATGGTGGCTAATAAAATGGCTTATTAGCCTATAAGTGTACCCTAAGCTCCATATTACTGTAGCTGATTATTTGTTTGTTACTGATTTTCAGGTGAGTGTACCATTTCCATAACTAAGAGGTTGGACCTTAGTGAGACCTTGCAGGGGATTGAACTGCTAGCCTAAACACTGATTGAAGAACATTTAAAATAAACTCTGATATATCTATGCAGTGCTCTGAATGTCCCCTAAAAAACCAAACTGCTTTGATGATGTCGGACAGGGGAGTATAGTTTGGAAGATATACTATGGGGAAAAAGGAATTTCAATAGCATTCAGCCTTTGTTCATTACATAGAGTGCCTAGCATCTCATTTTTCCCATCTAATAAAGATAGAAGAAGTTTCTAAGGGTTGATCCTGCAAACTCTGTTGTGCATGCATCTTAACTTTATGGCAATGACTTAAAAAAAAAAAAAAAGGAAAAAAAAGAAAGAAAAAAAAAAAGAAAGAAAATTTAGCATTTAAGCAGGTGTTTTAAAGTGGTCTGTAAACCATCAGCCCTTTAAGATACCTTTCCATACTTGAGAGGACTGCACTCTTCCTGATAATTTGTCCAAGCAACTGTTATCATGTACTTTCATAATTTAAATTTATGTTCATTAGTTTATTGCAATGGAAAGTTTTTGGTTTTCTTCTAAAACTTTTTCTTGAACATCCAAAAACTAAATGGGGTGGGGGGGGAGAAAAACAGACTTTTTGTCATACTTGCACTTACAGAATTGATCTGTTTCCTTCTGCTAAAAACCCCAATCAAACAAAAAAAGACAAATAAAGCCCAACCACACTATTCTGAAGCATTTTTTTCCTCCCTTTTTAAAAAGCGAGTCCAGTACTGGGTTGGTGCTGCTCAATGCTTTTCTAATGAAGCATCAGAAGCTGACCTCTTTCTTCCAAGGAGAAAGACCATGTGATTGCCTAGGACAGTAAAATATTTACTGAATTTTATTTGTGTGAATGGCTGAGGGATCTTGCACATTTTCTAGTCTGCCTCTGGAAATGCCTAATTCTGACCATAATGAAATACATTGCCTTTCTAATTTAACAATATGTTGCAGCAGAACTATCATTCGAAAATTTGTAGTAAGTTTGCTCCTGAACTTGAATAATGTGTAGTCTTAAGAGCAACTGTTACTCAGCACAATATTGGATATGTATGCAAGGGATTCAAATGACAATGGTCTGATAAAGCTATACTACACAAAATGAAATTAACTGCTATTACAAACAGGCTGACCAGTTGTTAAGGCAACAAAGTTGTGTGGCAGAAGAGTTATACCCATCTAGTAGATGCCATATGGAAACAAGATTTCTTTTTTTCATATAACAGTAGCTATATACCAATACTTTAGTAAACTAGGTCCCTTTCAAAAAGTTCCTTTGTAATAGAATGTGCCTTTTAGATTACCCAATTAAAAAGGAAGTATATAAATATGGAAGAAATAATATTTTTCTGCTTAAAATATTAATTTACCCTATGTAGTGATATGTAGATAAATAAATAAAAATACATAGATCTATAGATCACACGTGCATTTAGATACAAATACAGTGAGGTCCTAGAGGACATGTTTTTCTCCATTTCCTTCACATTACATCAAAATTATTTGCTGGCAAAATTACTTCTAGACTGAAGATGTTGAGGCACCATGAAATTCATTTTCTATTCTGTTGAAGGCTGTTTATAATTTTTTTTCTTTTGTCTTAGTTTCAGCTGGCATAGAGTTAACTGTCTTCCTAGTAGCTGGTACAGTGCTATGTTTTGAGTTCAGTATGCGAAGAATGTTGATAACACTGATGTTTTGAGTTGTTGCTAAATTATGTTTAGTCTAAAGTCAAGGATTTTTCAGCTTCTCATGCCCAGCCAGCAAGAAGGCTGGAGGGGCACAAGAAGTTGGCACAGGACACAGCCAGGGCAGCTGACCCAAACTGGCCAACGGTGTATTCCATACCATGGGACGTCCCATCTAGTATAGGAACTGGGAAGTGGGGGCAGGAAATCGCCACTGAGGGACTGGCTGGGTGTTGGTCGGCGGGTGGTGAGCAATTGCCCTGTGCATCATTTGTACATTCCAATCCTTTTATTACTACTGTTGTAATTTTATTAGTGTTCTCATTATCATTATTAGTTTCTTCTTTTCTGTTCTATTAAACCGTTCTTATCTCAACCTGCGTGTTTTGCTTCTTTTTCTTGATTTTCTGCCCCATCCCACTGGGTGGGTGGGGAGGGAGTGAGCGGCTGCGTGGTGCTTAGTTGCTGGCTGGGGTTAAACCACGACATCTTTATAATGTGCTAATCATATCCCAAATCTGTTACATCACAAAGAAACTCAGGGCCCATTAGAGAAAATAACTCAGCAACAGCCAGAAATAATCAAGAGAATATTCAAGTGTTCCTTTTTTTGTTTGCCAGACAGTATGATTATGGAAATTATGGTAAAGCTGATAGTTTCAGAAAACATCAGCCAGGCTGAGTAATTCTGTTATAATCATAGTAATTTGTCACATCAAAAAAAGGCTACTGAGTGGTGTTAGAGGTTGCTGAGTCTAGCAGTTAACTGATAGATGCAAGGCTACTGGGGCTGCCTGTCTCTGGTTCAGCTGAGCGCATGCTCCCAGTAGGCTCACACATACGTACACAGTATATATCTATACATGCCCAGACACACAGAACCATTCAGGCAGAAAATGGTGCCTTTACCAGCATCCACCTAAACACACAGCACTCAGATGAACATGAACAACACAGGTGGTCCAATCCAGTTCCTATTCTTGAGGTGATCAGAATTTTACTCTGCTAGTGAAAATATTATATATGTGTGTATGAGTGTGTTTGTATGTGTGTACGCTCACTAGAGGTCCCTCCAACAGCTTATCCAAGATCCCCTGTTCTCGCTGGATCTACAGCCCCTGATAGTCATGGTCCCACTCCAGCTGCTGGGTCTAGTTCAGCCTGAGGTTTGCCAGCATGTACCCATACCCACTCGGAGACCATACGCACACAGATGGCAGAGATAGTATTTACTGAGAATATACAATAGACTGCCATGACCAAGGTGCAGGGCTTAGTAGGACAAGCAAACTGACCTGTTCACATTCAGCTGGTCCCTTTTAACCCCTTATCCCTCTATTTTCCCATCTTTGTTCCTGCCAAACCAACTTGATCCCTCCCTTTCCCCACCTTTGCTCCTTCTCCTGAATGTCTCATATTAAGTTCCACACATGTCCACAACCCCACAGTGAGTTTTGCACACTCCCCAAATGTTCTGCCCTTGCATCTCATAAGTCCCATACCCTGTAGGTCATACCTTACTTCAGGTGCTCGTGGAGAGTTTATCTCCTGTCTCATCTGGGAGGAATCCTTTTGCTTGGAAGGGCTAATCTTGCCCTGCCCTGGAATTGGATCAGTTGGGAGCACTGGTTTTCACTGGTTAGATTCCCAGCATTCCCCCACTAGTCCCTGTTCCTCTCATCCTTGTGGCTTTTGTGTGTAAGGGATATTAGTCTTTGACAGCACACCCTAACTACAGGCCCTTCATCCAAGCAACACTGATCTTTGTCTTTTATGTTGAGAGACTTTCAAAGAAATTTCTGCCATCTTCAGTTAGCAAAGAGCAGTTGTTACCTTCCAATAGTGTGTAAAATAGCTTGACATGTCTCTTAGTCGTGGACAGAATTACAGTCCAGGTCAGAAGAGGATTTTAAGAAAATTCCAGCAGTCCAAATGGGAGGATGTAACATTTTGTCACTGAGCTAACATTGAAGATGAAACACTGACAATGAAGTTAAAATGGCATTATACATTGTGAGACTAATGCCTGTCATCTGTAAAGTAATATAGAATCTTTTAAATCAGTAGAAATTAAGGGAGAATAATGGCATGTCTAAAAAATGAAAAGAATTTAGTATTGTCTTTCAAAACCTACAATGATGAAAAAATACAACAAGCCCCTTCACAAAAATAACTTGGAAAAAAAAATATGTATGGCATACAATGATTTTCTTTATTTATAGTCAGGTTTCTAACACACTAATTTAATTTTTGTGAATAATGGAAATAGTTAACTTAGACAAGAGCATTTATAAAACTCCAAAGAACTATTTTTGTCTCAAGTTAGAACTCTATTAGCTTTGCATGATAAATTAGCACAGGAGATTATTTTTTAAATGGATCTCTAATTAGACTTCATTAATGGCAATGTTATCTCTTGCAAATCCCTTTCCGTCATTAAGGAGATGTTTCCTACTTTTCATATGAAATATTCAAATTAATTATTTTAAAATGAATACAACTGTAAAATAATATACCCTGAAGATGGATGGTATTTTCAAAGGCAGAATAAGAATTGGGTTTGCACTTTCATTAACAAATGACCTGACTGATTGTTTTGTCTTTAGCAATAGCCTCTTTATCTCATTTAGTATCAAGTAAATAGTGCCTAATTCACTAAGATAAATTTCTAGGTATGCCTCGACTCTGCAGGTTCTAATAAGGACAGAGGCTATGGTGTAGCCTTTATGGTAGAAGTTTGGCAGGGTCTCTCTCTTTGAAACCTCTAGTAACCCATTGTGATACCTTTACATTTTTGTCTAATTTGGACAAAAGATTCAAAATTGAGCAGTAGTTCTGGGGATGCACAGAAAGTCAGGCATACGTGCCCAGGCAGCCACTGATTCTTTGAGACTTGTTGCCTTTACAAAAACAAGCTAAAAATCAAATTAACTTAATTTGTAACAAATGTTGTAACAAACTCTGTGATAATGCTACTAGCTCATCCAGAGCAACAAGATTCCACCTTTGATGCCAGATGGATGGTTTTTCCTTCTGCTCTGTGAAGCATGGCAAAAACCTGTGTAGGTCTATAATATCTCCCCCATTTTGCTCATTAAGTGATGACACAGCAGATCAATGAGCAATTGCATGTTCTTGAAGAAATCTAAGAACTGCAACAAAATTATTTTTGTTTTTTTTTTTTGTTTTTTTTGTTTTTTTTTTAATAGAAGAGACAGGGCAGGGGGAGAGGGTGGGGAGGAGAAGGAAAAGAGGTATTAATGTTGTTTGTTTCCTGGTGATAATTCCCACGGAGATTTTAGTAAAATAGAATATATGCTTCCCTTGAAAAAGCATATTTTTTCAATTTCTTTTTTCAGTGTACAAAATGTAACAAGATTTTGTATAATCTATTGAAATAAGCTGTGCAAAATGCTATTATTATGTGAAGGAATAAAGGTGGAGAGACAAAAGAATTTAATGCTAGAGTACAGTTGTCCTTCAGTGCTCCACAGGCCTCAGAAATTCCTTTCAGAATATCCAGTTTAACCAATTTCACCCATCACCAGTTTATAATTCTTCTTTCATGTGGTTTGGATTTATCAAAGAATTTGTCCAATTTCTTTGTAGGTAATGCTGGTGCCTCTCAATTTGGGAAGAGTAACCTATTTTTCAGTTAAATATTTAGTTATGGACATTATTTACCTCAAAAAGTTAGTATGTATAGAACCTTCACAGATTATAATACTGTGAACCGTTCCAACTTTTTGAGCTAAAATTACAGTATAAATGGCATTCACATGTATTAAGTTCTATAGTTTCTTGTGTGAGACAACACTTAGTAACTGGTAAAAATCTAGAAATTTTCGACAACAGAGCTAGGCACATTCCTCATTTGCTGCAATTGTATAGAATAAGGGAGAGGTTTTATTAATATCAGAATTATCACCTAGTAATAACACAATCCATTGTTTTTTGTAATGAAAACTTAGTAAGCTTCTCTCTTTAGTTACTCAAGGATTTGTACACATTTGTAATTTTCAAATCCAGAATTTATTCAGATGACTTTTAAAAAATTAGTTTGCTATGGTTTGTTTACAAAATGGAATAAATAACAAACTGAGAGGAGGGCATGGAAGAAAAATGCTCTCTAGAACGCAAACATAAAGCTACTGTCATCAGAGAGAGATTTAGACACAAGCTTTCTTGAACAAATTTTAAAGATGAGCCAAGAAACAACATTACACATTTTTGGCTGAACAAGGGGAACAAACTGTACATGTCAGCAGAAAATTAAGTCTTAAACCACAAGATATTAATAGGAAAGAACAATAATTTCTTATGTTGGCTCAGGCACCTGTTGCAGATCAGACTGAAAAGGAACTGGATTCTGTTCTCCTGCTGTCTGACTAAGAACTCCTGATTTTATTAGTTGCTAGAAGTTAGTTGGTCATAAAAATGGCCACATTGGATCAAAATCACAGTTGAATCTCCTCCTAGATCTTGTCTTCCACAGTGACCAAAACTGATGCCTGAGGAAGCTACAAGATAAGCATGAGTACCAAGTGATGTTCTACTGATGCCCCCCTCAGATTCCTGAGCCAAAAGAGGACCATGTAAAGTTATGTGGAAGGAGAGTGCCTGCTCCTTTAAGAGCATCACATCAAGGACCTTTTTCAATGCAAAAAGGGATAATAAGAAAAGGAAGAAGCCATAAACAAGAACATGCCAGAGACACAAACATGAGACAAACTGGTAAGGGAAGCAGAACAAAACTTGTTCAGTCACACTAATACATGAGGGTAAGTGAGGGTGTGAGAATGTTTATTCCAGTGAGGTTATCTGATAAGAGACATTGTCAGTTGGGAAACTAGGGGGAAAAGGGGGAAACAGAAACAAATTATTCAGAGACATAGACCTGACAAAACAAGCATGGAGGCAATGACAAAAAAGAAGCCTCATCAGTCACACTGATGGGCTATCAGGAAACTACAGGTGTATCATGTTGATGTCCTCTGTGTGTCTGTGTCTGTGCCTGTGCGTCTGTGTGTGTGGGTCTAGGATATGTATTCAGCTTTGTTACTGGTCAAACCTGCAAACCAGCAAGCGGCAGCTATGTCCCTCAGCCTGTCACTGCACCATTCATTCTCCATTCTAGTTTATTTATGAATATGCTGAAAAACACAGGTAACAGCAGTTAACACCTTGCATTGTGAAAACTGACCTTCTGTTTGATTCTAACTATTTTTAATGGATCTTATCTTCTTGTCCATCTTCGTGATGATTGAGATTGTAAGAATTTCAAAAATCTTTAATTTGAGACCTTGCTTGCAGAAAACCCTTGAAAGTCCTGGTAGACTGTATCTGTTCAGTCTACTTCATCCAGACCTTTTTGTTTTATTCATTAAAGTCATCCAACCATTTCATAGTAATCCTACCTTTTCTGTGACAAGTCAGAAAACTATGAAAAGCTTTGACTGTGGTTACAAGAAAATAATCACAGGACCATAAAAAATCTTGTCTTTCTGTTTATTCTGTGTGAAAACCTGACTTTATCCAGAGCCATCTATTTTTGATAAAATTTTATTGACAAGGTTTGGTTATTTCCTCTCCCTTCATCTCCTCCAAATTAAAAGTGATGTTACTTCAAAAAACATTATAATTCCACCTAATAGGACCTCCTTATCTCTTTATCAGTCTCTTCTCTAACGTGTTAAAGATAATAATTTTTTATCAGGTGGTTGTGCTTCTCTAAGTTACTTTTGAATGCTGGGAGGTAATTAGTCATTTAAAACCTAGATTAGTCTCAGATTGTTGGGGTTTTTTTCATTGGACAGCTTTGAGGTGGTGTCCTTATCCAATATCGGGGAGGGTTCTTAAATGATCCCAAGAGTGAGATTAAGACACAAACGAGGTCAGAGACCGTACAACCTTATAAGTTTTATTTCCTATAACAACTGATAATAGCGACGGGACAGAGGGAAGAAGAAAGGAAAAAGAGGCAGACCTGAGCAAGAAAACAGAAGAGATGCAGCAAGACTAGTTACCACCACCACAAAGCCAGCAATGTCCCGTTGTATCGGTCTCGGTGCAGCTGATGGAGGGTCCAAGCTCCAGGTTCCAGTAGACAGGTTCTGCCAAAGTCACAGTTCCAAGTGCTGCAGTCCCTTTTCAGTCCTTTCAGTTCCCTTTTTGTTTCTGTCCCTTTTTTTTTCTTCCCAAGGGAGGAGTACACAGTTTCTTTTATTGTCCTGGTCCCCACGATTTCTCCGAAGAGTCCACCCATTTCCACGGAGCTCATTAGCATACGTGCCGCCCCATGTTCCTTCATGGGCGCATGCCCAGGTGTTCACAGTGGTTTCTTCACCTTGCTTGTGGGCAAGCACAGCTCGGTAGGCACTGCTAGCTTCAGGCGGATATGGTGGTTTCTTCAGGGACATTTTGTTTCCTTCAGCACATACTCCCCCACAGCAACAGGATGTTCAGGCTAGCAAATGGTAACTGTGCAGCAGCAATGTCGAGACAAACATAGTCCAACACAGTCTCTTACAGGTGGTATCTGACATGGTATTAGAGTTCCCAACAGTGTACCATAAAAGATCATAACAATCCATTGTAGAGGCATCCCTCCTTTGGTACATTTGTTGACTTTTTGAAATTTAGCAGAATTTATCAATGAAAATAGTGTATGAAGGTATCTGTGAAAACATGTGTAGTGATACACAGCTGAGTGATCAAAGATGCAAAGATAGAAAAAGAAGAATAAATACAAGATGGTAGTGCAAAATTATGCTTGTTTTGTGCACTTTCATACCCATGGAGGACTTCTTGCATATTTTACAGGAATAAAATTTTGTTGTACAGCGAAACAAATATTACATGTGAAAGGTGACAGATATTTTGTCAATGAATTTTTTTTTTTTTTAATTGACACTGAAAAACAATTGAGTACCATCACAAAGCCCCTTTGTTTCTTAAAAAAGCTACTTAGGTTTGTAGTGGGTTGACCCTGGTTGGAAGCCAGGTGCCCACCAAAGCCGCTCTATCACTCCCCCTCCTCAGCTGGACAGGGGGGAGAAAAAATAACAAAAGGCTCGTGGGTCAAGATAAGGGCAGTTTAATAAAATGATAGCAAAGGTCGCGCGCGAAAGCAAAGAAAAAAAACAAATGATGTTACTCTCTACTTCCCATCAGCAGGCGATGTCTGGCCACTTCTCGGGAAGCAGGGCTCCAGTACGCGTAGTGCTTGCTCCGGAAGACAAAAATGTCCCCCTTCCGTCTCCCTTCACTTAGCTTTTATATCTGAGCTGACATCATATGGTATGGAATATGTTTGGTTAGTTTAGGTCAGCTGTCCTGGTGATGTCCCGTCCCAAGATCTTGCCCTGCCCCAGCCTGCCATTGAGGGGAGGGCAAAAATGTTGGAGAGACAGCCTTGATGCTGTGCCAGCAGTAGCCAAAACACTGGTGTGTTAACACCTTTCTAGCTACTGATGCAGAGCACAGTGCTAAGAGGGCTGCTATAGGGAGTACTAACTCCATCTCAGCCAGACCCAATACAAGGTTGTTCACAAAAAATGCTGGGTTTGAAATTTTCTCTTTTTTAATAAACTATTTTTTAGCACATTTATATTTTGGCACATTTTAGCTAAATAACCCAGAAGTTCTTAAATGACTCCTGCTTAGGAGACCTGTCTCTAGCAAACTCTTAAAATAAAAATGCTAAATGTCATTGAAGCTGTGGTAGCTATATACAAAAAGAATATTTATTGTTCTACAGAATATTAGATCAACTTTTTATTTCATAAATTTATTTTTTGATAGACACATAAGTCTACTAGAAAGATCATGGAATGTAGAACAAAACCTGCTTTTTTTCTCACATAGAATAATGCTAAAAAATGCAGATGTACATTATTTTGTTTAGGACAGTATAACATCAGAAGAGAATGAATGTTTCTGGAAACTTAAGGTGGAGTTTTGATATCTTCTACTCTAGGCTATTTAATTTGACTTAGAGTATCATTCATAATGAACTGTTAATATATTACATCCATTGTCAAAATTGAGAGAGTAAAAATTACTACCTTGGGAAATAATGTCTTAATACACTGTTGGCAAAAAGGGGACAGAAAGGCCATAAAAACTGAATTTCTATCTCATTGTAGAGATAGTCTTCAACAAAAGGATGCTAGCTGTCAAGATTCAAAGCTGCTGAAGTCTAGACTGTCACTTCCAAAGTTGTCCCAGAAGACAGGACTTAAATCTCAAGTGAACCTGACATCCATAAGAACATAAAAATATGAACACTGTATATGCAAAAAACTCTTGCACAGCTTGCTGCACTACAGTGTGGTTTCCATCACAAAGCTGTCCTTTGCAAACAGCACTCTATCATCACAGTAAACTGAACCAAGCATCCTAAGAAAAATCTGCGAAGATTTTCTGCTGTGGACCGTAGGGTTGATTCATACAAAACTCATTTCTCAGCTGCTACTAGAGACACAAACCATGCATTAATTAAAGCTTTACACATTAAAGGCACAGAGGCATTCCTGCAGAACATGTTAATAAGGAAGGTGTTTCCTGACAATATCTGCCTTTTCCGTAGGCTGGTGATGTCTTATTAAAAAGAGATAAAACATGTCAGAACTTGAGTTAATTAGTTTCCCAGAAAGGAGCAGAACTGTTTTCACTCTAAGCCAGGAAAGCACAACTACAGTCAAGCTATCATTAATGATGTTCTGCTGAACCCTTTTGCCTCCCTCATGGTCAGATCACAGCCAGTGTCTGCACATGAACAACCACAAGAACCTTTCCCTCCCTCTGCATGCAGGAACCATCCAAGGTTGCATACATTCACTGTTCTGCCCAGATCTTCCTCTTTGCATTGTCTTGAAAAGCTGCATAGGCTTGCAAAGGTATAGGCTTGCTCCCTCCCAGGAACTTCTAAGTCATCTTTGCCTTCTCAGTATACATTTTGTCTCACTATTTCTGCAAGGGCAGGATGATGGTCCATGATGAGAGTGCAAGAGAAAATCGACATAAATTGAAAGCCCTTTTTCTCTGTGGGGCAGTCTAGCACAGTAGCACATTGCCCAGAGAGGTCATGCCATCCCCACCCTTGGAGGTTTGCAAGACTTAAGCAACTCGGTCTGACCCTAGAGCTGATCTGTTTGGGACAGGAGGTTGGACTACGAAGCTCCTGAGGTGTCTTTCAATCTGACTTATCGTAAAAGCCTATGATTTGATAGTTATGTTTTTTCAATATCATTTTTATATTTATCACATTGCAATATAGGATTGCTTCAGGGTTTTTTTTTTAATGTAATCACTTTATTGTATGCCAAATTGATTAATATAAGGATTTCTGAATATAGTTGCTTATTAAAAGCACTCTGTAGGTTCTGTAAAATTGCAAGAGCTTGTACAAAGTTTCTCCACATTCAAATCTATGAATATAATTTGAAGTTGAAAATTCAGTTGACAGCCTCATCTTTGGAGAGAATTTCATGGATTAGCTTTTCCCTGTTTACAGTTCAGCCAGATGTTAGATAAAAACATTCAGTAAACCCCTCACTGTCTTTCCCTCAATACATTTCCATTTAATTTTCAGATTGAAACAGGATTCTGTTGGTTCCCTGACACTGTTCATACTGCTGAAAAGTGGAGACATCCACCCAGTTCTATGTTCTGACCAATAAAGATCTGTGTAAATGTTATTGTTATGAGAAGGAAGGCCAAAAGATTTGATTCACTAAACCATGTAATCTGAAGCAATCTTATTCATTCCAGAAGAGAGAATTTGGAAAGTCTGGACTGTGGACTGGCCTTCATACATTTAGCCCTGATATTCATAGTCGTGGAGCTCACTGCACTATTAGCATAATGCTCTTAGTACAGATGAGATTCTGCCACCTTTACCAACATAATCAATGCAACTGTGCTTGGGGAATATCACAGTTCCAAATGAGCTGGCAGAATCCAGCCCCAAGCAAATTAAATGTTAGACAATGAATTCATGAAGACATTAGAAAAACAGAGGGTATCTTACAATATGCCTTGAGTGAGCAATCTTTTTCTGAGCAGCTTCAAAGTAACTGTAAAAGTAATAGGTATCAGATCTTCTCCACCCCCCTCAGGAGCACAGAGAGTTTCCACTATAAAGATAACGCAGTCTCCAGCTATATTATCCAGCTACTTGCTGAAGCAGCATTTGTCCAAACAGAGCCATAACTCATAGCCATTCCCTTTTCTCCTCCATTTTTAGGCTATACATTCCATGCTGCAAATCAGTTCCCTCCGTAGATTTTCCTGCCACTGAGACACACTGTTTTCCTTTCAGTCCAGAAGGTGATCCTACTGGTGAGGCTTTGTGTCTCCTGTGATACTCAGGTACTGCTGTTCTGGAAGAAGCCAGTAACGTATGCTAGAAAAAATGCTGTATAATCAGCATGGCTGCTTTTGACGCTGAGTGAGGTAGTTTCATGAACAGATGTAAACTGTCATGCAGTTACATTCATATGTTAAGCATTTTGCTGATTTATTTAGCGCTACTACAAGCTGGTGAAGTGCTCATACGGTGGATACACTAATAGAGGCAATACCACTATGGGACTTGGAAAGGTTATAGAAAGCAGGCATGATTACTTTACCTTGGGAGGTTTGTGCAAGCACCACCAATTCTCTTTGTTCACTTGATGCCCTTTCTATTGTGAGAAATCTATCCCTTTGCAGGCAATTCTCTCATTGACTTCAGGAGTAGTCCAAATGGAACAGTTTAAAATTATTTCTCCACAATAAAAAACCTTTACTGTTTGGCTGAAGTCATTGAACAAAGGGAGCAGATAATGACTTCATATTTATTGTCTCTGTCAGATTAATTTCCATGGGGCAGGCTAATTATGGAAGCTTAAAACCTCATTGCTATTGACTTTTCCTTTTCTGTCAGACTTGTTTATATCTTTATATTTGAGATATTTCAGAATATACCAAAAATCTGCAAACTTACAGAAATGTGGAGAAAATAAAATAATGTGATAAGTGTTTTCTCTTTTTTCATCAAGCGTGACATACAAGGATTAAAAAAAATACAGCAAAAGCTTTCTGTGAGAGAACACAAATGAGTACAGTTAGTGTTGGCCCACGTGTATTGCAAACTACACACTGCATTTGTTTATAAAAACATGTCAGATATAGCTTTACTGTGTTAAAAATAGTGTTTTCTTGTTTTGAGTGAGAGTGAACTGTATGAAATGAGTTAGCTCCAAATGCTGGGAGAAATGTATGTGTTGAAACTGATACCTGGAAAAGAAGTAACTTCTGAAATCATTACAGGTTGCCTGAAGTTTCAATAGTTCCAGATATTAATTATCAAAAGGGGAGAATATTTTTTTTGTTCTCTTGTATAGATAATCTTCTATTAAAGAAGGAAGGAAGATCCTTTTTTTTATTTCTTCTCCAGGCATAAGAAAGAAGAAATGGAAGACAAGACTATATATATTGCCATTATATAATGCCGGGTTAGATTTTTCAGAAATAATAAGACATAAAATTGTTAGCACATGCTATAAAATATCTAAGGGAGTTGTTCTTTTATGCCTAGTTTTATTATTATAATAAACAGAAACAATTTCAAAGAACAATTTTATGTAGATAAACCAATCATATTAATTACATTTTTATTCATAATTTGAAGCTCTCACAAAATCTAATGTTAGTAAGTCTTACATCTCTAAGTAAGTAAACCTGTACTTATTGTGACAAATATTCATTAAGATAATATGGAACCTATGTTGTTATTTAATCAGCTGCTGGACTGAGGAGAGCTGTACTACAGAACCCATCTACTGTACAAGAACTCTTCTGGTGATTTTGAGAAATTCTATATTTGCTGAATGGAAAAAAGAAAAAAAAACAACACCAAAAAACCCCCCTATATTGGTTTTGTGTGGCAAGGTTTTGGTAGCAGGGGGGGTTACAGGGGTGGCTTCTGTAAGAAGCTGCTGGAAGTTTCCCCTGTGTCCAACAGAGCCCATGCCAGCCGGCTCTGAGATGGATCCACCGCCGGCCAAGGCCGAGCCAATCAGCAATAGTGGTAACGCCTCTGGGATAACATTTTTAAGAAGGAAAAAAAGTTGGGACAGAGAGAAACAGCCACTGGAGAAAGGAGAGAGAAAATGTAAGAGAAACAACCCTGCAGACCCCCAGGTCAGTGAAGAAGGAGGGGGAGGAGATGCTCCAGGCGCCAGAGCAGAGATTCCCCTGCAGCCCGTGGTGAAGACCCTGGTGAGGCAGGCTGTCCCCCTGCAGTCCAGGGAGGTCCACGGTGGAGCAGATATCCACCTGCAGCCCAGGGAGAGAGGACCCCACGCCGGAGCAGGTGGGTGCACGAAGGAGGCTGCGACCCCGTGGGAACCCCACGCTGGAGCAGGCTCCTGGCAGGACCTGTGGACCTGTGGAGAGAGGAGCCCACCCTGGAGCAGGTTTTCTGGCAGGACTTGTGACCCGGTGGGGGACCCGCGCTGGAGCAGTGTGCTCCTGAAGGACTGCACGCCGTGGAAAGGACCCATGTTGGAGCAGTGTGTGAAGAGCTGCAGCCCGTGGGAATGGCCCATGTTGGGAGAAGTTCGTGGAGGACTGTCTCCCGTGGGTGGGACCCCACGCTGGAGCAGGGGAAGAGTGTGATAAGCCCTCCCCCTGAGAAGGATTAGTGGCAGAAAATAACGTGTGATGACCGTAAACCCCATCCCTGTCCCCCTGTGCCACTGGGGGGGTTGGTAGAGAATACAGGAGTGAAGTTGTGCCTGGGAAGAAGGGAGGTGTGGAGGGAAGGTGTTCTGAGATTTGGGTTTATTTCTCATTACCTTACTCTGGTTGATTGGTAATAAATTGAGTTAATTTTCCCCAAACAGAGTCTGTTTTGCCCATGATGGTAGTTGGTGAATGATCTCTTGTGTCCTTATCACAACCTGCAAGCTCTTTGTTATATTTTTCTCTCCCCTGTCCAGCTGAGGAGGGAGAGTGATAGAACGGCTTTGGTGGGCACCTGGTGTCCAGCCAGGGTCAACCCATCACAACCCCAAAACCCCCAACCAACAAAAAACCCTGGGAAACTAAGGAGACTTCAGTATTTCCCTTTCTTTCTTCAATGGACAAAAGCAAAATAAAGTTCCTACTGTATTCATATCTCTGAAATGCAGTCAGTCTACTAATAAACATGATATTAATGTGTATTCTGAATAGACTGTTTCATCTGCAAAATAAATTTAATCTTCTTTTCTCTAGAGACTAGAATTCATTCTGAAAGCAACTGGGAAGGGTCAAACAGTTGTCTTTTCATCATTACCTTACTTCCAATCCAATTAATACACTATACAAATATTTCATTTACCTTCAAATCCATCTAGCATCGCACAACGGATATTTAGAACATGTTTGGTAATTTATAGTAGTTTAAGGAATGTTAATAGAAATCTTTCCGTAGCATTCACACAGTAATAGAAGTGCTTTCTGCCTTTTCTCCTCTAGCTCCTTTCAGCTGTTCTAGTCCTAGCTTCTCTAAAAAAAATAGAAAACAAAACACTGTACAGAAAAATAAAGTGCAGTCATACAAGGAACATGCAGAAAGTACTACATTCTGAAATCATGAGGAGCAGGATGGAAATTAGCAAGAAGTTTTCCCAGTATTGTCCTTAATTTAACTATTTTGTACAATTTGTTCTTTAAAGCTTCACGTAGATGGATCTTTCCTTGTTTCAGCAGTGTGACTAGTGTTACGGCATGAACAGTAATTTTTTTTTTTTTTGGACAGTGAAGAATAAATGCAGTCCCTATGTCATAATCTGAGTATTTTGTGGGTTTTAAACCAATCTGTAATCTCAGACATCTCAAACCAGAACTAATAACTGCTTTCAGATGTTACACCATGTCTCTCATGTTCTAGGTGCCATACTAAGGTCACCCTGTAACCTTACCGCTACACTTTTTATGCATTGTGAACGAGGCAGTAACTGCACATGTGATATTATGTCAGTCAGTCTTTTTTCTTCCCCTTCCCTCATCAGTCCATGAATACAATTCAAAAAGCTTTGTTCCCTCTGGTGGTTTAAGTGCATTAATTTTCCTGCAGTGGTGGTGTGGACTGTACACTAATCTTAGAACAGTACATGCACTTTTCCCCTACCCATTGTTCAGCAATCAAGTCAGAGAAAAGCTTTAATTATCAAGCTTCCACAGAGCATTAGGTGGATTCACAAGGACGCTAATGGTCTGTGCTCTGATCTCACATTTCACCACAAAAAACAGGATCTGGCAATGAACCCAAGGGCACAAAAACTATATTCGCCTTTGTAGATTCATATATGAGAATTGACTTTAAGAAATCAGAGGCAAATTGCATGCTAGGAGAAGTGTCTTCAAATGTCCAAACCTTTTTCAGTTTAATCCTATCTATTACCTAGGATTAAAAAATAAAAAGTTAAGACAAGTACTCATGCTTTCTTGAAACACAGGAAGTTTATGTATGAATATGCAGAGGAGAGTAAAAAAAAAAAAAAAAAGAAAAAACAAAGAAAAACTCCACACCCACAGAGAAAAAAGAAAGTGAACTCATCTGCTTCTGACAAAGTTCATCGTATTTTTAGGACCAAAGCTTGTTCGGCTTTTACTGGGCATCCTGCTTCCTTCTTCCTTGGGTTATTCTGGTTCTGGTTTTACCTGCTTTTTTTCTATGTCCCTTGTTTACTAGTTATATTTGATTTCCTGCACCTTGTTTGTGCAACTCTACCACAATTTCATTTGCACCTTTGTGGTTACTTATCTTATATGTATTTATGCTCAGGTGTGTTATAAAAAAGCTTGTCTGTTTATGCTATTACTGGTGTCACAATGCTACAAAAAGCTTACACAGTGTCACCAGTTATACTATTTTAGTGTGCTTATGTTTTAGTTACAAGACATGCAAATATTAATTGTA
This sequence comes from Astur gentilis, assembly GCF_929443795.1. Lineage (NCBI taxonomy): Eukaryota > Metazoa > Chordata > Aves > Accipitriformes > Accipitridae > Astur > Astur gentilis. Next base: position 30,101,850 of record NC_064887.1, read on the forward strand.
TTTTGCTTAGGCTGCTTCTGCTTTATGGGTGTAACAGGCCTCTGCTTTGGCTACATGGGGTTCTCATAATTTCATAAGGCACAAAAATGGAAGGCAGTAATCAGCTTTCTAAATAAACAAGAAAGCCATAATCACTTTTTTCTTCTCTAAAAGGTGAGAAATAATATGTCCCCTACAGGGACACAATAGTGAGTTTGTAGGCATATTTCTTTTTAGGCACAGTGCAACCCTTAATATCAGTTTGGTTATTTGCTGCAGTGCTTTTAGAGTTCATAATAATATTAACCCTTTCAAGGCTAATCAGAAGGGTATATTAATTCCAAACTGTCACAAAAGACAGCCACACTTAAACCCAATTATATGATCATTTCCACACTATATATGCTCTTATTCTAAAATTTGCCACCTGCAGACTCACATATCAGGTACATGTTGGGATTTGTTTGGGATTTCCTTACTAAGGAAATAACTACTATAAGCAGTCCCTTGATATAGAATACTTTGAGCTCTTCTGTTAAATTCTTCTTCCTACAAATACATGTTAGCAAATTAATTCATTAATTATTTAATGAAATTTTATTTAGGGTAGCTATAAATAATAAATTATGGTTGTTAGGAAAATAAGTACAAGAAGCAGATTTCTAAATGCATGTAAATATAGACTGCGATGCTCAGATTTCAGTTCAGATGGAGAAATGTAGCAAATATGATGCTGTCCCATTGGTAGCTGCAGAAGTAGCTGCAAAAATGTTTGTGTTCAAGGCAACAAGTGATTGCAGAGTTGAGATTGCACAAAATGAACCTGCCTACTCACAAACTGGTATCATGTATAAAATATAAAGTTATAGTCATAGGGAAAAAAAGAAGTTTCATATGTATTAGTTACTTGTAAGTACACAACAATAAATGCACTTTTGATATCAAAGCTTAATTTCAGATGATTTCTAAAGCAGAAAAATTTCAGTGAACAGGGAAAGAGAGGGAAAAGGTTAACAGGGAGAGTAAGTTATTGTAGATGAATGTGTCTTCATCACAGTAAGAATGCATATGGAGATGGTAGAGATCATCCCACTAAGAAAAAAAAAAAGTCAAATTGATCAGTAATTGAACTTAAAAAAAATAATTGTCAAATGCTTATTTTAAATATTACGGATACCTATAAAGTATGTATAAGTATTTATACATACAAAAGATTACATTTTAACCATTAGTATGTAGAGAAAAAAATCTATTTATGCATTAAAAGAGAATATAAATTGCAGAAATTCAAATTACACTTGTTAACATGAAAACATGACTGTTTTCCATTGGATATTCTTGATCCATGTCAGATACCTCATAAAATTCAATGTGTGCAATAAGAACCTTTTATTCAGGCTCAAACAAAGCAGGATAGGTACAAAAATGAGTCCTGATGTCATTTCAAGGCCCAGAACTACTGTCATCCTCTCAGCATATCCCATGGCTGCAGGGAATTTGCTGAAATCTCAGTTTCCTGACAGCATAGTTCCTGCTGATCTTTCCTTGCCATCCATGTAGTGTACATGTGTCATGGTTTCAGCCCAGTCGGTAACAAATGACCACGCAGCCACTCACTCACTCCTCCCACCCCGCTCCGGTGGGATGGGGAGGAGAAGCAGAAAACAGAAAAGAAAAAAAAAAAACAAACGGAACCTCGAGGGTTGAGATAAGGACAATTTACTGGGACAGGACAAAAAAAAGAAGTTACAACAACGGTGGTAATAAAAGAATATACAAAACGAGTGATGCACAGTGCAACTGCTCACCACTCGGAACCCGACGCTCCGCCACTTCCCCCACCGAAAGTTGAGAGTGCTACCCCCAGCCCGCTCCCCATTTATATAGTGAGCATGATGGCACATGGTATGGAATAGTGCCTTGGCTAGTTCAGGTCATCTGTTCCTGCTGTGCCCCTTCCCAGGTTCCTGTGAAAATTAACTCTATCCCAGCTGAATCCAGGACAACATGAAAACTCAGTAGAAGGGCAGATCTCTGGAGGCGACCCCACAATTATGTTTCTGCAGACTGACCCTTCATATCTTTGCTATATTGTCTAGGATTGTAACTAAGACCAGAAGGAAGCAGGACTCTGAAGTGATTCCTGTTCTGGAATGTCAGTCCTGACATCATCACAACTCAATTGAATCAGCCTTCCCAACCATATCATGCTGTCCTCTGTACTATGCTTCTTACTCCTGAAGTACCAGAGTGAATGTTAATTTGTCCTTTTTTAAAAGTGTCAAACTGAAAAATTAATGTGGCCTTTCTGGAAGATATATGTCAGGGAACTTGGGAGTGAAAGCTCTAAGGTTTCTAAACTTGGGTTGGGTAGCTTGTTGGGTAATCACATGGCATATAAAGTAGTTTTCATAGCATGCCATACATAAATATCTACACCAGGAGCCATTCTGGTTCCTGCTGGCATTTTGTCAAATTTGAAAATTTCCAAATATGTTGAGACATTCCCGACATTTACATTTGGACTGATCAACTTTTTCCAATGGGAAAATATTTAACCAAACTATGTCCTGTTGCAGGACTGAGACAGAAAATTCATAGCAGTAACAACAAGGCAGGCAAGAGAAAATAATATATAAATAACTGCTACCTTGCTCAATGACATGTTTGAGGAGAGAAACTTGACAAACAGTGAAGCTCAGCAATAGAATATGTTGTCAGTGCTTTGCCACATTAAGAAGCAGCTGCTTTGTTGTATTCTATCACATCATAACAACCTGTTTGCGAAAATCCAGAGATATTAGGAAAAATCCCATCCAGTCTTAGGTGCATTATAAGCCTGTGTTTTATATTTCTTTATATCCTTTATGTACTTTATATCCTTTCCTTATAAATGCATGCTTTGTATACTTTCTAAGCAGTAATATTTCCAAGAATCAAAAATCCTCCAAGGCCTGGCCTTGCCTTGCCTTTCTTTTCCCTTTGTGTTCAGCAGAAACCTCCTCTGTTTCAATTTACATCTATTGGCTGTTGTGACTCCCACCATGTACCTCTGTGACGTGAAGAGGTTGGCTCCATCTTCTCGATCCCTTCGCTGCAGGCAGGGTGGCTGCTGCGAGTCCTTCCCAAGCCTTCCCTGCCCCAGGCCGACCAAGCTCTGCTCCTGTGGCCTCTCCTTCCAGGGCAAGTGCTCCAGCCCCAACTGCCCTGGGGATCTCATGGACCTCACCCCAGTTTGTTGATGGGGTATTTAGATATCATCTAACAAGAGCTGAGCAGAGGGGGCTAATTCCCCTCAATCTCCTGGCCATGCCTCTGTTCATGCCGCCCATGATGCTGCTGCCCTCAGTGCTGCCAGGGCAGTGCAGCCTCCATTCCACTTCCCGCTACCAGGTTCCAGGGCCTTTCCGGCAGAGCTGCTCCTGGCCGGACAGGTCCAGCCTGGATGGCTGCTGGGGCTCTGCCTGCCCAGAGCAGGGCTTTGCATTTGTCCCCATTGAACTTCAGCAGGTTCTTGTTGTCCCATTCCTCCAGCTTGTCCTTGTTCTTCCCTTTGGGAAGAAGCCCTACCCTCAACTACCAACTGGCCCGCCCCCAATTTTGTATCGTCTATAAACTTCATGAGGGTGCATTTCAGTACCTGGAGGAGGTTCTCTGACCTTTCAAGCCATAGTTGAGGCATAGTCCTCTAACTTCACTTTAGAAAAGTTGATAGAAATTGCCGATGGCAGAGGGAAATTTTGATGTTTCTGGTACTGCAGTTAGTGTACATGGGATGGGAAATCCAGGCCTCTACCTGGTCTGTATCCTTTCTCATGGCCATCTTATGGAAGGAAATAAAGGATAATATTTAGCTACCCAGTGTGTCTTCATAACCACCTGAAAGATACAATGGGTCATGTAAGGATCAAATAGAATTCCTAGTTGTCATTACTCTTCTGTAGAATCATGAAATATATATTATAAACTAGCCCTCGTTATTTTTACACAAAGGTTTATTATGGAGCTGTAACTACTGGGTTGTCCTTTTAAACAAAATGAACAATTATAAATCAAATTGCAGAGGTTAGGAAAGCAAATTAATAATTTCCAAGCTTTCATCTCCTATGAATTATGGTAGTCCACTTTGTCATGCAGTGTTTCAGTCAGCAACTGTTGCCAAGAAAATCTGCATCTTATTCTACAATTCCAAGAAAGATGACAACCTCTTTCTGTAAATGATCAAGGTTATAAAGTATATTTCAAATCTTTTTGCTTCCTGTGTTTTGCTGACTCAGAAATAACCCCAATATGTTATCAGATTGTTTTATGTACTTTTTTTTTACTACCTATCACAAATAGGTCATCCAGAAATTACTCATTTAAGGATGCAAGCTGTAAACAATGGATTTTTCTTTGTGATAATGAAAAAATAGGCACCATTTTAGAACGGTAAAGTGTCAAGTACTCATGCTCACAGTTTCTCGTACTTTAGCAAGTTTTCCAGTACTTTTCTGGATTATTCCACACACAAGGGAAGTGTACTATGTATATTTTCAGAAGGTAATGTTTTCTTGTTTTGGTTTGGTTTGGTTTTTTTTACTTCCCTGAGTCCAGTGAAAGATACAACACATAAAATTTGGTTTGGCTCATGTTTTCTGACAGTAACACATTCTTAACAAATACCTTAACCAGCCTCATTAAATTGGGCTATCCATTGACTCTGAAATCCATAGGAGTAATTGTTGACTAGATGCAATGCAGTGATCCTTAAAACTAGCAGTATTTAGAAAGTTGGGGACAGTTGATGTAATTCATACAATATGTATGGTATCTATAAAAGACAGCAAACAATAGAGGCTACTACAGATTACTGTGTATTTAATAGTATATTAACAAAACATTTTACAATCTATGTAGTAAAGGTTGCAAAATATTACAAGCCGAAATTTACAAAAGAACAGTGATGGTGGAAAAGCACCTCTGAGAAGTCCTGTCCAGGATGTAGAGTGGTGCTGGATAAGATCTTCCTTCAGTTCATTTCATCCAAGGGTTTAGATTACATCTCAGAAAGAATATCAGAAAGTTTAATTTAGTCATACTTGCCTCTTCTGTAATTTTATTTGCAGATCTAAAAACATGTTCTTGATTTTTTCCTTCGACAAAATAGAACACAAGTAATATTTTACTTTAATTTTGTCTAGTGTTGACAGTGACCTTGGTTGAAACAGGTGAACATAGGTATATTGCTTTTCTGAAGATATTCTTATAAACTAATGTAGGCAAAGAAAGGTATCCATGGGACCTCAAACCCAATGTGGATATCAGAAGATGGATTTCTAGAATGGATTTCAGATTTCTAAATCAAGCAAGAGTCCTAAGAAGCTGCAAGAGTCTCTTTTAAAGTAAACATTACTGGATGTGGGACTCTCAAAAGCAATATCCTCTGGGAAAAGGCAAGTGACAAATCTGTGCTCTTTTAGCAAAACAGCAAATGTGTTAAGATAAAGAAGGGGTGGATGGAAAGCAGTAATATGAACTCAGTATGGATTCTCCAACTGCTACTATTCCTTTTCAGAGATACAGTTTGTAATATGCCTCTTCCTACTCTTTCCAGGGGAGCAACATCCCTGTTAATAGAACATTTAAACATAAATGTTTTGGTTTAGTAGTACCCAGATAAGGTGTGCACTCCATTATGTACTATTTGGCTGGCTGCAGAGTCAGGGTTAAAATGAGCAGTCTGTTGGTGAAGTCATCTGTTGCAAATCACATACATAATATATTATTATATATAAATTATATTATTATATATTATTATTAATATATAAAATATATTATTATATTTAAAATAAATATATTAATTATAATAAAATACATTCATCCAAAAAGTCTTCATAAGATGTGATTCCTTCTAACCCAAAACCAGGGATTATAACAACAAATTCTGAGGAATAGTACAATAAATTATAAAGTAGGAATACAATTTTAAAGCTCACCATTGCAGAGTATCAGATTTCTTTCTGTTAATGTAATCTCAAAAAGTCAGCATTGGTGTGCTTTGCTAGTACATTGTTAATAACTTCCAAGACTTGTCTATGTGGTTTTCACCAAAATTAATGAGAGAATATAATATACATCATGTTACAGCTACAGACCACCTGTAGTAAGACTGTAAACCTATATATTTTATGGAGTAGTGTTCTATATATTATATTTAGTCCATAGGTACAATTTTGATAAACATGAGAGAAAATATTTGAACTGCTGGATCCTATTTTATGACCCATATGACCCAATTCATGAGCCCATTCAACTTCACGCTCTCATCCATTGCTGCCATGTGGTGGCAAATTTGATTGAAAATCATTGAAAATTCAATGCCCTTTTAAAATGGCAAATGAAAGCTAGCTGGGATGCTCAAAGATACTCCAAAGAAAACTTGAGATCCTTTTGAAAGTGGTATGGTGATACATGTGGGAAGTTAATTACATATTAGCCTTTGTTGGATTGACTTCTAGAGATAAAAAGCCATCTGGTAAATTTTCATTACTTATCATAATATCTTTGCTTAAAAAATAATAAAAACTCATTATGGAGTACATTCTGTAATATTAAAATCTAAATTGCAGAAAACACAAGAAATTAAAAAGTGTAATGAATATAGCACATTGTGCAGTTAAAGATTAAATTAAATGTGAATCAGCTGTTAAAATGACTAAGTAATAGAGCACATTGTTGTATTTAAATTTTGGGGTAAAAGTTACTGTAAAAAACATTGTATCAACCATATAATTATCTACAGATTGGACAAGTAGTGAAAATAATCAAAGTTTAATATTTTGTATTGCATATGTACACAGTAGAATAAGAAAATTATATTATTCTACTATGAGATAGAATAATAGCCTAATGGGGTTCCTTATGAGTTTTTACAGTTACTTTTAAGAACTTTCATTTAGGTCCCCAATCATTTATCAAACAACTAAGTGTTGCTTGAGAAGTCAGGTTAAAAAAAAATTTGCTTGCAGTCATGGACTAATTTGTTAAAATTGCTGAAGGAAGTCACATCTGGAGCTGACAAGATGCAAAGGTGCTATTCTTCCCTGTTCCTATATCTAGCCAGCACTAAGGCTGAGCATGCGTGCCCACTGTACATTACAAGGGACACTGTATGCACAAAAACCAAATAAACAAACAATAAAAAATTCCGATGTTAATTCATCCTATAAGAAGATAGGTGACAAAGACATCAGCAACTATTTCTTTGTGTACAATTTATTAGTGTTTAAGAAGTTATTCATATAAACTATTTGACTTTTTGATGGAGGTTAATTCTATTAACCTTGAATGCTTTATTTAAAGTATGCCCCCAATGTTTTTGTAAGATGAACCTTCTTATTGTTTCATAAGGTCTCAGTTGATGTGATACAGTATGTTTTTAATACAATATATATGCCCTCTGGCAATGTTTCCTTTAATCTGAAAATGTTTTAACATTATATCATTTTGCAAAGATTAAAAATAAAAAAAGGATTTTTTAAAAAGAGACTCTGAGGAACAGAAGAATAAAGAAAATAACTGGCTAGTACTAGGTTTGATTTGCCATCAACCAGTTGAAAAAAGTGGCTGACTTGAACAAAAAATGTAAGAGCCGTCATTAAAATAATCTTTTGCACTGAAGAACACTAAGGTAGTAACTACATTCTAAAATCATACTTGTGAGCCAGTTCAGTATACTCCGGTACAGCATAAATTAAATGCAATAAAAATTTATGCCATGTTATACAAGAAAGTTATGTAAATTGTGTGATAAGAAGAAACCAGAATGGTCTCTGTGAAGGAAAACTGTGTACCAATAAACAGCTGCTAAAAGAACAGGAATGGTTAAATGAGATTCTGAAGAAGTCTCTTGCTTAACACTGTCTCAGGCATAAGGCTTCCATTTAAGCAAAACACTTCTTTGGTTTTGGTGGACTAAAAGTGATTCTTTTAAGAGTCTAAAACCTAAGGGCTTAATGAAAATAGGTTTGGGGGAGGGTGACAGGGGATGGGGCAGCCTTTCCCCCTATACCCTCAAAACCAACAAACCTCATAATAGAGTTTATATTAGAATGCATGTTTATAGATTACCAGTACAGATGTTATACTAGAGAATACAGGTTCTCTTGTAAAATGTTACAGAGAGTTCATCCTTATCCATGCTTATATGTTCCCTGTTTTCATTGTACGATTCACTGATATATGCTACACCAGTAGTGTACAGTACTGTAGTATACACCACAGTATATTAATCTAGGCAAATATGTGATCTAATCCTGCGTGTTTAAGAAAAAAACCAGAATGCAGAAACTTGAAATGTGGTCTTGCTGTATGTAATTATCAATGATATTTTCAGAGTATTAAAATCCAGCCTTGGAGGTTAATCATGTAATTGAGAGTTGCATATTTCTCTTTTTAGATGAGAAAAGCTCTTGTATTTTGTGAAGTAGGAAGGATTAAGAATAAAAGTAAATAGTTCCTGTGAGGAAATCTTGAAGGAGCTGAAAATTGTTTTTCAGTTTTTTTGCTCTTTGCTAGCATATTCTGAAAAAAAAAAAAAAAAAAGTAATTTTAGAATATTGTTTTTTCCTTACTGTTATTTTCATTCATATTTTCTAAATAAGTGATTACAATAGTAATAGAACTGTGAAATTCTTTTACTTAGAGGCACATATATTAAATTTTTAGAAAGCTCCATGAACTGCATATGTGAACTTCTATATATTAACATCTGTACTTAAATATAAGTGTATAGGACTTTTAACAGAAATTTCACTACAGTAAAATAAACAGAGCACTAGGAATTAAACTCAAATGTAGCTTTCCCTAAATGCTAATGAAATCACTCGTGTCTTGGCTGCATAGCTTGAGCAATGCTAAAGAAGGTACATTTCTCCAGAAATACATAAACCCTAGACATTTTGCCTAAATGGAGAAATCCATCTTGTAAGTGCCATCAGGACAGTTCCTGAATGTCCTAGGATATTGTCTGAGCTGCAAATAGACCAAATGTCAGTCAGGGTCCCAGAAAGTTTATTGATTGATAACAATATTACATACTGGAAAGGCATAAGAAGTACACAGATTAGTAGCATTGCAAGCACAGCTGAGTTTCATTTAAAGTTTGATCTTTATCATGTTGAAGGTATCATTTCTAGATGAAGATGTTCTTGAATGTGGCGGTCAGCAGTTTGCTCAGATGTGATTTCATGTCTGCATTGACACTCTCCAGGTGATTAAGTTTTTACTAATTTGAGTGATGCATTAATGGAGATTACTTCAAAATAAGCAAACAAAAAGTCAGTGGCATGGATCAAATATATTCCCATTCTATAAGTAAATGAAGGAACCAAGATACTTTAATTTTGCAGGCCCAGCCCTTGGAAAAGCCATATGGAGCTGTACTCAAACCAGTGGATTTGCATCATTAATTCTAAGCAGTACCTTCCCTGGCTTCAGTAATAAGTTCAGATGCAGAATGTGTTTATTGCAAATAATTTCTGTAAGGCCTGCTTTTGACATACTTTCTGATCTTCTAGTTGTAGGCATGTCCATAGACCCTAGATATTTGGTCACCTTTTGAAATTATAGACAGCTGTAAGCCTAGGAGCAACTCTCAAAAATGTGTATAGTTTTGTAGTTTCTCTAGGTAAGGGATAATTCATTATAATAATACCCACAGCTGTCTTCAGGCCATGCAAACCCTCCTAGCAGGAGGCTGCAGGGAAAGATAACATTTCACTAGCTGTCTTTAAATCATATTTTCAGAACAGCAGCATAACTCAAATTTACAGTATCAAGTAACTTTCATCCATAAAGATCCCAATGTGCTACGTAAAGAAATTACCTCACCTCTAAGATAGAATATGGAATCCTTTTAAAGGTGTGCCCCAACACCAAACATAGACAGAAAATGAAGAAAATGATCATACCTCATTCAAAGACTTTAGGACATTCTAAGTAAACCAAATACAATTGCTTGAAATGGAATATGGCTGAAATCTGGACTTATACTTCTTCCTCTTGAAAAAAATTATCCCAGAGTCTTTAATAATGGGAGATAGTCAAAACTTGAAATAGCATCCTTTCATATCAGTCAGGCATATTGGTTACACTGTGACTGAGAAAGTACTGGACATTACTTTCTGCTCTATTTGTTTAAGGTACTCTGTAATATTATCTTCATAACTGTAGTGTCCGAGTCCTTTTTGGAAGTGCATTTAAGCAGTGTGACCAGCATGTAGTTGTGTGATTTGTTCCTATCTAGTAATTACTAATATGGTAGCAACAATTAATATCAATAATAGATGTTTCTTGGAGGAATACTCCTTCCTGCAGCCACTTTTGAACCCCTAAAGCCTTCTAAGGGTACTGTCTAGCATGGGAATGGAAAAGGCTTCAGTGAGAGGACTTGTCAGCAGTGAAGGAATCTTTCAAAATCATCCTTACTTTCATTTTCCCTATTTTTAATGCTGTAAAGGTTTTTATAGATTGCAGAATACCTGCAGAAGTGTTAACTGAAATTCTGCAATGAATTGCATATGCCATCTACTGCAGAAAAGTAGTTAATACTTAATAAACTTAAATGCAGAACACAAGGGGAATTAATCCTATTAAGTGTGAATAGTTAAAAAGGGCATTGGATACCAGTGTGGTTAAGTAGTAATAGAAAAGGTTGTCAAAACTATAATCCTCTGGAAAACAGAAGTATGGGAATAGATGTTGAACAAAATAAACTAATACAGGTTAAGAAAAATAATTAAAGGGGCAAAAACATACACAGGATGCCAAAATTGCTACAGATTGTTCAGCTGACCCAATGAAGGGATTTGCACATGTCTGCAAGGTGAAAAATAACCAAAGAAGGCACTGAATAAGAAAACATGAGGAAAAATGACTGCAAGGTAAGTAAGCATGGTGAACAGTAGAATTCTTTGCTGTGCCAAAAACCCCTCACATCAAATCCTCAGGTTTTCTTTAAAAAAGGTTCAGCATAATGAGACATTGGGATTACCCAGCAGCCCTCCCTCTAATCCACTATTTCACAAGAGAAAGGAGTTCAAAGAATATCTTTTTTGGCCAAGCCCTCATCTGGGAAAGGAAGGAAATCTGGTTCTAGAGTTCTACATGCCAAAGTCTGACCAACTACAGAAATACATGGGGCAGAAATGTCCCTTGCATACATGTGCATGTCTTTGATGTGATCACTCACTGGTTGGAAGCCTTAGCCTGATATGTTATCTTTATTGGTGAAGCACAGGTCTTACTCTGTATTACTGGATTACATTTTTGTTGTGTCTAAATTAAAACTGTTATGTACAATGAAGGTATTTGAAAGCCTTGGAGTGTCAGTCTGCATTTCCTGATTCTCCTTTGTTATTCCATAGAGCAATTTCCTTTAGAAAGTATCAGTAACCTCAATCTTCTGTTTGTCTGGAGTTTAATTTGGAAAGTAGAAACTAATTTTTTTTTTTTTTTTTAGAACATACTGTCTGTCATCTCCTCCATTATCCCCATGTGGCCTTGGCAGCAGCAAGAGGAGGACTCTGCATATACTTGTTGCCATCTCCCTTCCTTGTGCTTAAATCTCAACTAAATCTAAAAATTTCAATTTTAAGATGCTAAGGAGCCTTGTCCTGAGGCTGCTGTACAGTCTTCTCATTTGCAACAGAGCTGGATCCAGCAAGGGCCAAAGTTTTACTTGCATTTCCATTTTTGAAGAAAGCAAATGCTGATTAATGGGGTGTTTAGAATGTGTAGAATCAATAAGTATGTAACTTGCTTTTTCATATTCTCCTAATTTAGGACCATGTAAAGACTGCAGTCCCAGCATACTCTGTGTGTTCCATAATGGACTGAAGATTGAAAAGTTTCCAAGTGTCAGGAAGAGAAAGAGAGAGAGGAAAAAAAGGGAGTAACACCAAATACTTAATAAAAGAAAGGCATTAGAGAATAAAAAATCACAAATTATTGATTATTTAAGTAACAGATCTGCTGAAAGTACTAGTGCAAGTAATTAATTAATCCAATGAGCAGACTAAGCAGATAATTTTATCTCTACCTCTGTGCTTTCCACATCTTTTGCACATTTGGCTGTAGATAAGTGGCAATGATAAATATTCTGCTGAAAACAGTTAAGTCAAGGGAAGGCATAGGTGGCGATGAATTCAGGATTCTTTTATCTGTGACACTGAGTTGCTCAGTGTGAAAATATTTATACTTGAGAAGTGTGTTGCTTTTAAGTAATTTTTCCATCATTTTCTATGGATCTTATAATTCACAACATTTCTTAGCTAAATATGTATTACAAGACCTAAATTCCATAGTGCTTGCTACATTAGCAAGTTCTTTTCTACATCATTGACTAGTATAATTAAATGACAAATGTTTTGCTATAACAGTGCAAAATATCTTTCTTTGAGGAGCTCAGAAACTACTCTTGTGCCTTCTGCCTAGTGAAGATACAGCCTTGTGAAGATATGCTTTGTGAAGATACAGCTTTTACAAAAGATGTTAACCACTGATAGAAATTAAACTGCCCCTTCTGCTCTTAAGATGACATGTCAGTGTTCACACAAGTTATTCAAAAGGCATAATATAAGCTGTTGTGACTATCGTATATTTTTTCTTCACACTTTTATTGAAAACCTAATTCCTTGTCTTTATGTGTATGGAATCTGTCAAAAATGCCATTTCAGGTAGATCAAATTATTTGCTAATTCATATTAAATTTATCAAGTTGGTTTAGTAATAAAATAGCACAGAAAAAAAAAAAATCAGTTTACTTGTTTTGATATTGACATAATGTCCCACTAGAATTTCTACAAGCTCAGTTGATCTAAAATAGATTTTAAACAATAAAAGAATTCAATTTTTGTTCCACATAGATCATTTAAACTGTTGTTTTCTCATTAAATTGAATAATCTATTGTTTGGACAGGTCCAACAAGCACTTGTTGATGCCTACCTTTTAACCGCTGTCAGGGTCTCTGACGCATATTCCATATTCACATGCCCAGATGGCTTGAGCTGAACTATAAAATCATCTCGTCACCTCTGCCTTTACCCTCCGTTGCTCAGATTGTTACTGGGTATCATGAAGAAGAACAGAGCAGAGACAGCACCTGCTGTGGACAAGAATGGAAGTGATCAGGTTTTCAGGTTATTCTATATGCAAGAACCTTCACCTGAGTTGTTTTTCCATGGTCAAAACCATCTGCTCTTGATCACTAATGTGGGTCCTTAATCACCATCTACATTCCCAGCTTACTGAACCATGCTGGGTCATCTCTGGCAATATAACCCTATAACTTCTGATAAGCTCTTAGGAGCTGATTGTCTCATCTTTTTTTTTTCTTTTTGTTTTTTTTTCTGATCTTGAATAATTGACAAGACAGTCTGGAAAAACAATAGTATAAACAAGCTCACAAGTAAATGTTCACTTATAATCCTGACCTTAATAAATGAGTAGAGAAAATGTATATATAAATCCTTGAAAGAATTTTAAAGGCATTTTGAACTGTATTCTACAAGTTTCTCTTCACTGCCCAATGATATTTTTGAGAAGATATATAGATTCTTTTTTCAGCATAGTCAACTTGCTACATGTCTCGTTCAGTGATAAAATAATTTGTTCTACTTGCCATTGTGACTGATTTCCTACACCAATATGAAACACAACAGAGATTTTAATTCACTGACAATTCCAAATAATGGGAAGGTTAAAGAGTAATGAGAGGTAAGCTATATTCTTTAAGATATGCCTAATTTTCTTCTCAAACCAGGATGTTAGAGGTAGTGGTTGTCTCTCAAGGATATCTCAGTAAGTAGATGATGTGAAAACTGCAATTTTTACAGGAGATATGAAAAACTAGATTTTTAAGTACAAGAAACAGGAAATACTAAATATTCTTCTATGTAGTATGAACCTTTTCAAATCATTCCATTTTTTGTATCAAATTTCAAGTGTGTATCATGTTTAAACTAAGATAAAGCTTTCTACTCTTCAAACTAATATGTACCCTTCTGCATGCACAAACAAACTTTACACCAAATTATTTAGAGTTTAATGCCTGCATAGACATTAATAGAAAAGACGATGCCAAGTCTTCTTAAATAAACATTAACATGTGCATCACCTACTGAGACAATGGAATAGATGTACACAATTACTGTAGTTATACAACAATAAGGGGTTTTAAGCCATTGAAAGACATATTTGTTTTTCTTGATATTATATTTTTGCTTCTTGATTTTAACTACTTCCTATCAGAAAGTCTGTCTTCCCAGAGTCCCATGGTTAAGCAAGAACTACAGAAGTAGAAGCATCTAGATCCTAACTAATGTCATTATGGTTCTTCCTTACAAAGGCACAGAAAGAGAATATTTTTCTTGCACATATTCCTATCTGTAATGTGACAACAATTACATGTTTCCAAAATACACAGCTATTTCAAAGGCAAATCAAGCCATAACAAAGAAGAGCTGAATGGTAATTTAAAAACAAATTGACATACTGTCAACAAAATAATAAAAAACACATTAGCTCCATTGCTGTCTGTAGCTGTCAAGAGCTGTTTATATTTCAGATACTATTCTGAAAAAAACAAACAAACAAACAAACAAACAAAACCCAAAGAAAAATGTTTCATGTTGTTCCTTTCACTTTATTCTATATCATTCAGGTAGCTGGTAAAAACCATCTTTTTTTTTTTCCTTCTTTTTTTTTTCTTTTTTTTTCCTTTACACCTTCCTTCTTAATTGCTTTTCAAATTATTTTGAGTTGACAGGAAATACTGGGATCTTGTTCAAATTTTTTTTCATGACCCGTGACATAATGAAAAGAACAGTGAGCTGCTGATGGCATAACAAATGCAGAAATAAAGCAAGAGCATTTTCAAGATCTTCACAACAGAAACTCATTAGAAGTCTAAATACAGTGTATGAATGGCACAGTTATTTCTTAGTGTCCTTGTGGATTTTAAAACTAAATTGCTGTTATTGAAAAGCAAAATAGAAAATCTCTGAGATGGGATTGATAATTAAGTCTGAACTGTAGGTCAACTTTTCAATAAAGGCTAATTTATTTGCCTATAAATTGTCTATTCCACTTGTTTTAAGTCAAGAGGCTTTGAAAGCTAGACACTGAATAATATGTCTATATTGTGGTCACAGGTATGCTTGCAGCTTTTATGTATGTAAGTATATACATTTGCACCACTCTTCCGTTCAGTTAACTACGTGAAGTACTAATACCTGTGAAAGTGTGAGGGACTGTGGTCTGCAAAGACTGCCCTGGGTACATGTCAAATATGCTCAAGCTGCCCTCTCAACATGGGTGCTCAATCTGTATCTAGTATCTGTGCATAACCAGCTGTCACACCTTTGACCAAGCTAGAAACAGTTACATGTACAGTGATTTATAGCTTTATTCAGGGATTATGTATGATAGGTGTCTGTGTAATAGTCTCTTAATCTTCTAAAACATAATCCTTCTTTCTCTTGCTTCAGTTTTACACCCCTGTGATAACGTTGGCTTTGCTTGGTTTATGTCTGATTTACACTGTAGCTAAGGACAATCAGATAGGTATTAGCAAAATCCTTCTAAGTCCTGGGATGGTAAAATACTGTAAAGAGCTAAACACAAGATTGTGGAAAATCTTGCACGGGAGGTTTTTAAGATGAATGGAAGACAAAGAGTAGCTATCAAGAATAGCTAAACCATGCAATGCCAGAGGGAAGGGCCAGCTGATCTTGAGATCCTTTCCTACTCCTACATTTCTATTATCTTGTGAGATATTAGGGTGAGTCAGGGGCCTGCCTTTATGCAGATGTAATCAACTTTTTTTTTTTTTTTTTTTTTCTCATTAGCAACTTCTATTGACTTATTTTGGGCCTTTAATTTTGACCTCTCTCTTTCTCAAGATTCTCCACAGTAAGCATGTTATAACTCTATTACACTGCCATCCCATGAAGAGACCTCTTTCCATTCTAGAGAAACAAACTTTTCTCTTATGTGTCTGTCCCTGATTTGGCAGAACCGCCATCTACATATTCTTTTGTGTGGGCTACAACCCAATGTTTTAAAAGCCTTGATGTTGCTGTATATTCAGGTTGTTCCAATGAACAAACCTGCTATTGCTAAGTTTGTGCTGGTTTTCTTTTGCATTTTCTTTTATTTCTGCTTGTTTTGAATGCTGTTTCAATGACACTCCATTACCTCATCACTTTTGAAATGAATTATTGCATGCACTCAGCATGAAAAAGAGAAAGAAAAACAAAAATGTTCACAGCGTTACCATAGTGCTGAAATTCATCAACAGGTAAGACTTCTTTTATCCTATACTATATATATATAGACTATAAATGTAATTTGGTGGCGGAAAGGGGAGCTGGAAAGAAAAATTCCAGTTTATATGAGTTGTCTTCATCCTGGATATAGTCCACCGGACTTAGCAGCCTATCTGTGAGTTTGCAGAAGTCTGCAGATAAAATGCATCTCTCACTAAATTACATCCTCACTCAAACAAAAAAAAAAACATTTACTGAACTACAGATATTAGGTGTGGGATTTTGAATATTAATTTGAAAACTTTCTATTGCTGTGATTCTTCTGCATGAGTTACAAAGCAAAAAATACTACCTACTGTTGAAGCAACACCTAGTAAAATACCTTAAGGTGTGAACTTTATCTCCTATTTACCATTTTTTTTCTCATTACAAGTTCCAAAATTCTGTATCCAATAAAAAAATTCCACTGCACTTAGTGCATACTATAAAATACTCAGATTTTGTTTCACTTCCATGTTACAGTCAAATTTACTGTTTTAATTTGGCAAAATGCAATGTGTTGATTATGATTAAGGAGCTACACAGTGAGGTAAAAACTACAATAAGTGAGTGATGCCTTGAACAAAGGCAGGAGAAAGAAAATTTTACTGTATTGATGTACTAGCGAACTTTTGCTTGCTTGAAAACTTCAAAATTTTGGTATGTACTACTTAGATAAGAAAAACCTTGAGCTTTGTCAATGGTATGCGCTAAAGGCACCAACAGACAGGAGGCCTCGGACCTGATGTGCCTTGGGCACTGATAATCAGCTTTGAGTTCTGCTGAGTTTTTGTAATTAAAACTTGCGAAGGCCAGTTAACTAGGAGAAAGAAATGACCCACAATGAGTGTGACCAAAGGGTGGACACTATGTAAATGATAATATGAATATGTATGACTGGAATAATATAAATTTCTGCTTGTTGTAGATAACAGGGTGCATGATAGGTGAAGTGATACCCTGTGCACCCAGAGCTGCAATAAAGAACGCCTGCTTTCTAAAACTCCAAAATCGAGTCTTAGAGAGTTTCTTTGACCGGCTTTTTTGGTAACGTGAGATAGTACAAGTGTGGTATAACTGCAGTACTATTAATGTATCATTTAACAAATTAAATCTTTAAATGATGTAGATTTACTAGAATTCTCTTTGATGAATGTCAACATTAGGAAGCTACCTTTCTTCTGGCTGTACATTGGAACACCTTCCTGGCATAAATACACTAACATCTGGTAATGGGCTTTAAATCTGCTCTCAGATACAGAATTTCAGATGAACCATGGTTAAAGTAGGATAGGATTAAATCAGCTGCACATTTCCTTGTATTGTTTCACCCATGCTACTTCCGTTCTGTGTATATCTTCTAATAAATTGTTTCCAGTACTATCAAAAGAGTACTGCTCAAGAGTGCACAATTCATTTCAGGAGAAAAAGAGTGAGTACATTTCCTGGAAATATCTTTTAATGAGTGGATAGTAGAAATGCAAGTGTCTTGCTTGAGTTAACATTATTTTTCACGGGTAGATAAAACACAATGTTAACTGTGGTCATACTTGTTATTGGAAAAGAAAAAAAAGCCAAACCTTTTTCATTTTATTTCATAATCTAAGTATTACTCTAGAAGCTATGCTCATACATACTAAAATATTTATCAAAATGTCTGTGAAAAGATGTTCTTTTCTATGTGCAGCATGCTGTAAAGGTAAAATATAATGACCTATTTATTAGTGCCAGGAATTTATTTTAAAGTTTTCTTTTACTTCTGATTCCTTTGCCACACTTTAAACCATATTATTGCTGTTTCTAATCACACCGGACTATAAAAATATGGAATGTTCTTAAATGGATTTTTCAACATAAGGCCTACAGGCTAGATACCTCTAATTTTCTGATAATGCAAACCTGACATTCTAATTAGAAAATATGTATGTTTTATGAAGTACCACTGCAATATCTGACTTTCTTTTCCTCCTTGTATCAATCTGCATTTTAAGATAAAATGAAAGGGTGACAGCTTGACAAGAACTTTATGTTGCTTCCTGTCCTGGTTGATACATACTGACAAAGATGTGCTGCCTGCAAGACAGTCACTAGGAGGGATTCCAGTGATTTTCTGAAGCATGAGTTTAGTAAGTAAGAACAGGACATAGTTAGAATATTTCTGTGTGTCTGAGCTGATAATGAGAAAGAGAAAATAATCCAAAAAAGGTATTTAAGCTCCATTACCTTGTTGCTAAGTTAATTTATTTATGTGCAGCTAACATACAGAAAAAGGGCAAACAAGTTTCATTTACTGGAACTTCAAAATACTGGACCTAAACTTTGAGTATCCTTGAATGTTCTTGGTGTACCAAAGTCTTTGTTCTTTCTGGAAGTTCCAAAATTCCAAGGAGTAATTAATCAAGAAAGTGATTTGTTCTCCTTTTTCAGGGGAAATAACTGTCCATCTGGCAAAATGTAACTTGCAACTGGATCTACACTTCATGTGTGAGTAAAGCAAAGTCATGTCACTTAAAATTTATAATAAAATTGAAAAGTAGCTGAACTTTGTTAATACTCTTAATTTTTAATTACTCTGTTCCTTCTCTGGCAAATAATTAATTTCCTACACTTAACTCTTATGAAGCTACTAAACATATTTTTTTATGTTTGCTGAATATCTTACATGTGCGTGCCACAAAGATTTTGAAACAGAGCAAAATCCCAAATGACTAAGAATTCTAGAAAATATTTTGGCTTATTTGAAGTAATGCACAAATTACCTTACAAACAATGCCAAATAATTAACTTGTGGATTTTTCTAGACATTTACAGGTTTTTTGTCATCCCTTTGAAGAATGTCTTGATACTATCTATACATCAACTGCTCCCATGCAAGATTTTTGTTACTTATAATGTTTTTTTTCAAGAATTTTTTAATATAGACACTTATAATAAAGCAGGGAGTATAATTAGCTGAAAATAGTCCTTTGAAAGGAAGGACAAGGCCAAGCAGCTGTCACAGAAAGGCAGAATTCCAGTGACTAATGCGAAAACATAAGGAAAATCAGTTATGAAGCAGAGCCAGCAAAAGGGAAAGTTTACTTAGATTACAGAATATATCAAGAAATCAACATGGTGTAAACATATGGGCTGAATTTAAAATTTCGTGGCACATCTCAGATTCCACAAAGTCAAGGGAGGACAAATCAAGTCATGCAAAACATCTAGTCTGTAATGGCTTTGGTGAAGAGAATGCAGTTTCAAAAAAGAGTTTGTGATGGAGATTCTTTCATAAATGTGTTTTCATAAAAATAATTTCGTTTGACAAAAATAATTAAGGACTTTCCAGGTAATGTCAGTGGAAGTAATACTGGGGCAAAGAACACACAGTGGTTCTGTGCTTCCACATTATGTGATTTCTAAGTCTGTTTCGAAAGACAACTTATATTTTCAGAAACATCACAGTACAACATGAAGAAGTTGACAAGATCATGATAAAAGGGTTGTTGTGTAGATTTGCAGCTAATGAGAAAAAACTTGAGAACTGAGAACTTTGGTTGTATTCATGAAGAAAAGCTCAGCAATGTTCAAATGCAGTCACATATTCCATAACTGCCTGCTTAGCAAGTGGAGAATCCTTGGCGCAGGTGAAGGAAGTTTTAGCTGTAAAGTTGCGTGACAGAGGGTGAACAAAGTTTTTAAAAAGCTGTAGTAAGCCTCAAGGTTTTAAATTGTGAGAAAATATACAAAATATAAAGAATATAAAACTATTGAGCAGCAAAATCAGGATCAACTAGGTACCAAGACATTGTTTTGTAAGGTCTTTTTCATCCTTTCCAATGAAATCTAGATTAGGAAGAACACATTCATCTCAGCATAAATGACGCCTGAGAATGATGGTCCAACAAAGAGGCATTGTAAAGTTCTGTGCAGGATACAGCAGAGAAAGATGCATATAAAGTGGTTTAAGAGGTCTTTTACTGTCTTTCTTTCCAGGAAAGAGTTGCTATTTCTCCCTGTGGATTGATATGGAATTAATCAGCATTGGCAGTTTGGAGACTGTAGTTCAACTTCGGATAATCAGACTTAGAGACATGCCTTTTTTTGCAGCTGACAGAGAAACATTTAAAATGTGAGGACTGGGTTGCTCTTCCAGCTGTTTCTGGTTTAGAGTTTCCAGATTTTCCATGCCAACTTGACTCTTTTTCTGCTTGTTTGAGGGGCACTGAGGAACTTTCCATCAGAGCCTAAAATGGACAACTGTGGCATAATAAATCCTGGATTTCTTTCTGAAATTTCCTAACTGGTTTAAAACACTTTTTTTCCCCAGTAATTTTCACTGCATCTCTTGCATGTTTGAACTCAACAGGACTCTGCAAAGGTCTCTGTCATTACACCAGAGAGTTTAGTGTCTTGAGTTCACAGCTGAAGAATTAAGAGCTACAAACATAACTCAGTGAGCTTTCTTTTTAGAAAATAGACATGGCACATGAGAAAAGCCTGATATTCTTCCTACAACTAAGCTAGTTCAACCTTTCATGCTGCAGTGCCCTAATATTCTTGTCAGGAAGAAACTGTGAGTTTTTCTTTCAAGGAAATGAATGAGTTGAGATTTGGATTCTTAAAAATACATCACCAAGATAATTCTTTATATACTGCATAGTGGAATAAACCTGATGTCAGATATAGAAAATCCTGTTTTAAATTAAGTTAGTTAATAATTGTCAACTTCAAAAAAATTTAGTAATATCTGGAGTAGCAGCCGAGATCATTCTGATCCTCTCTATTCTGATTGATGATGCATCCCTCTTGGCAGGAAAATGAACCATTGACCCAATACAAAGCGACTTAGTTGTCAAAGTGAGGAGGGGATACCTCCCCAAACAACCACCGAAAACCACCTGAGACCCCTGTGCATGTGGAGAAGGCATTTGATTCATCATGGTTATATAATGCAATGCATATGCATTAGATAGTTTGAATGTATACTAGGTAGGAGTAGTTTAATAAATTAGATGCAATTGTTACTGTATAAAAGGGACACACCTGATGAATCTGGTGTGCTTGATTTGTGGAAAGTCCACCGAGCACCCAGGCCTGAATAAAAAGCAATATCTCTCCCAAGTGTGTAAGATTGGTCTATTGCACACTGGGTAACGAATCCGCTTTTAGGACAACAAACCTTTTCCTATCATTTTTATATGTGCTTTCTAGAGACAGTTTGTTACGTGCATTGAAAACATAAAAAATCCCAGCAGCAGAGCACATTACAGTGTTAAAAGTGTTCACCACTGCAACAGCAACAACAACAACAAAAGCTATTCCATTTCTTATTTTGACTTTTTCTGCAAGAAAATTCTCTTCTTGTTGTCAAAAATACAGTTTGGAATCTTACTATGCATATCTCCATGCCATGCATTAAAACAATATCTTTTGTGGCTTTTTATTAGGCTGCAGGAAGTGCTAACATAAACTTTTCTTTGTAATGTTGTAATTTCAGATTTTGTCCTCTAGTGCAGCTTGAATAGGGCTTATGATTAACTCTTATTGTTTAATGTATTAGTCTTCCTAAAAGCCTTGCATGCAGAAATTCAGCAAATGTTAGCTTTTCTGGAGACGCCCTACAGTAAACAGTAAAACTGTTGAAGTAGTACCTATCTCCATCAGATACTTTTCTTTTTCCAGTTAAAAGCACTTTAGAGCTCCTTTTATGAAAAAGATACTATGTGCAATGCAAGTTAAGAGCCAAGAATAATTGTCATTCATCCTGTGAAACACAAAAGAATTGAAAAGTACGTCAGTCAGTCCAAGGGCTTTGCATCAAGGAGCATAAAGCTAAAAAAGGCTTCACAAAAAGGAGTGTTTCCTCCAGCTTATGAGGGAAGAAAAGCCCTGGGGGAACCTGACATTCAAGTCTGTCCTGGGAGCAGTAACTTTTAAAAACTAGGATGAGCAGCTGTGTAAAGTGTCTGTGTTATTCATGGTGAATAGCTTGAGGTCTACTATAAAAGACCAGGTAAAAGCCCTTGCAGACTTAGCCAAGACAGAGTGGGGTTGATACAAAGTGGAATGCCAATAATTCTCTGAAGCAGATATTTGGCCTTCTGGGTGAACTTGTGAGGGTACTGCTTTTCTGCAAGCCCATGGCTCAATTGCATATTTATCTGTACACTCCAAAACAGTAGTCCTCTGTCCTGCAGAGCATACTCTGGTGTTTAGCATCCCTAGACCTGTACACACAGAGCTGGTAGCAGCCATGGTCACTCACATAGTTAGGGTTATTTTGGAAAAATGTATTGCTCTGGATCCAACAGCCAAAGAGAGAAGAGGCTGCTGCAGCTCTGTGCCCCAGACCCAACCAGAAAAAAGTCTGAAGATGTGTTCCCAGTACGTAAATACAGCGTACATATGCACACCACATCTTTACATACATACGTGGCTGGCCACATATATCACAGAGGGGTAAACAGAGCACTCACACAAACACAGACAGCACCAATAGCCTCATCCTTCTCCCCTCTCTGGCTGAGCAGAATGAAGGTCTGATAGAGAGAATATCTACATATACCTATGTGCAATGTGGTTTCCTCCAGTAGCTGAGTCAGAACAGCAAACTCCCCAGTAGCTGCCCCTGGACATGCAAGCCCCATGGCTGCAGCTGCTGGTACAGACCATCACAAACACATACACACACACACACAGACACAAACAGAGATGACCAGAACTCCCCTGGTCCGAATTAGCCAAGCTCCCCATGGTCTCACCCTTAGAGACACACACAAATACAGATCTCATTCCAAGCGACCCCCAGGCTCCACACTCTTTCCAGGAGATGACTGGGACTCCCCTGATCCCCAGTTGCCAACCCTCCCATGGCTTTGCCATTAGAGACATCCCTGGTTCCCAGGCCACTTCACCTGAGAGCTTGTTTGGCTTGATCTTCACTGGTGCTCACACTCTCTCTCTCTGGCACACCCGCGCTCGCTTCAGTCGCTGCCCCAGGGACACAGGAGCCCTCCGCCCCGTGCTCTGACCCCAGCTGCTGCGCTCACAGCCCCCCCGCACACGCACGTGCACACAGGACAGACAGCCCTCCCCCAGGACAGAGCCAGGAAGGAATTTCGTAGGGAGACGGGGCAGACTGCGCTGACCAGGCGCAGGGCATGGCCAGGCAAGCACACTGACCGGCCAACTGTCGACACGCGACTGCCCCTAATTTTTATCCCCTTGCCCCTCTGTTTTTCCCTACTCCTGTTCCTCCCCAAACCACCCACACCTCTCTCTTGTCCCGCCTTTGGTTCCTCCCCTAAACATCCCCAAAGAAGTCCTGTGCCACCCGCAACCGCTTTTCCCGTGCAGCCCAGAATGTGTCCCACTGTTTGGCAGCAACTGCCTCAGTCTGAGAGATGGTCCGGAGAGCTGCTCCCCGTGGCTCACGGTGGTGGGTGTGTCGCCTGGACGCTGGGGCTGAAGGCTCTGCCGGGACAGCCCTGGCAGGAGCCCGAACAAGGTGCTTGTGCCCTCCTTATGTATTAAAAGGCTGCAGTAAGGTCTCCCTGGAGCCTTGTCTTCGCCAGGCTGTACAACCGCAACTCTCTCAGGCGTTCTCCATAGGAGAGCAGTTCCAGCCCTCTGAGCATCTTTGTGGCCCTTCGCTGGACCGGCTGGGACAGGTCCTTGTCTTTCTTGTACTGGGGACCCCAGAGCTGGATGCAGTACTCCAGGCGGGGTCTCACCAGAACAGAGCGGAGGGGGAGAATCACCTCCCTCAACCTGCTGGCCACGCTTCTTTTGTTGCGGCCCAGGACACGATTGCCTTTCTGGGTTGCGAGTGCGCATTGCCAGCTCACGTCCCATTTGCCACCCACCAGTACCCCCACGCCCTTCTCCGCAGGGCTGCTCTCAATCCCTTCATCCCCCAGCCCATATTGACATAGGGGATTGGCCCTGCCCGGGTGCGGGACCTTGCACTCAGCCAGCTGAACCTCGTGAGGTTCGCACGGGCCCATCCAGCGTGCACGGGCAGCACGGGCAGTCCCACAGACGGCACCGTAGGGAGGGCATTCCTCTGTGCCGCCGGGCCCAGGAGAGACTGCGCCCAGGCACAGTGTCCAGGCTTGGGGTGGCCAGGTCCAGGCTGACATGGGCCACCTAGAGCGTGTTAAAATGGGTTCTTTGCCAACCGAGGAGAGAGACAAGGATACTCAACACAGAATTGGACGTGGCACAGAGGAAAAAGCTTCCCAAGCTTTTATGTAGAGCAGAAGGCGGCCACAGACAGGCTGAGGCCGGCAGCAGGACGTCCCTGGGGCAGCTGACTGCCTTAGGCACCCTCCATCCATCGCGTGCCTCCCCGCGCCGTGCCCTCTGGGAACTGTGCATCCTCAGGGCCAGCAGCCATCTCTGGGGACCCGCTTGGTTCTGGCAGCTGGGCCCTGCTGCTCTCCCTGTCCCGTGAGGCAGCTCCAGGAGAAAGCCCAGCGCAGAGCCCGCCGGGCCGTCCTGATGACGGAGTGCCATCGCCGGCGAGGCGGGGGGTGCGGGAGGGCACAGGTGGCCGTGGGGGAAGGACAGTTGTAGGCGACGGGCTGGGCAGGCACCGGGCAAGCCCCTGCCAGCCCCCAAGCCACTGAGGGCTTTTGCTGGGGAGTGGTGGCCTGGGCATGGCTAGCCTCCGCGCATGCTGCGTCGGCCTCCTCCATGGGGTCTGCAGGCAAGGCAGAAGCCGACAGCTTTGCATCTTCTGGCACTGCTGCAGGGATAGGTGCTCTGTGCCCCTCGTCCCAGGAATCTCCGGCCAGGCCAGAAGCTGCTGGCTCTGCCTCTTCATCTTTTAATGGGGCAACAGATGCAATCCACGGGTCGCTGTCTCCTTCTCCTGCAGCCTCTCTCTCAGAGACCTCTTCCTCTTCCGACTCTTGCCACAGGTCCTCCAGAAGAGCATACAAGGCCATGAGGCCATCAGAGGCAGACCCTTGGCCTTCAGCCCTTGCTGCAAAGTCCTGGTCATTCAGGATGCCCCGAGCAGTGCCAGCGGTTTCGGCACCATCATCTGCCACATGGGGCACGGCCACAGGCGTGGGAGGAGCCAATGACTCTGCATCTTCGGGTGCTGATGCAGGGAGACTCGCACGTTGACTCTCCTCACAGGAGCTTCCCAGCGATGGAGAAGTTGAGAAGCCGGTGTCCTCGGGCGCTGATGTGGGGAGAGGCTCACTGTGCTCCTGGTCCCTAGCAACTCCGGCCAGGGGACAAGCTGCTGGCTCTGCATCTGAGTCTTCTGACAGGGCAGGAGACACAGGCTCTGAGTAGCCATCTGCCTCTCCTGCCGCATCTCTGGCCATGCTACCGGGTGAGCTGGGCGCCTTCTGGGGGCCTGCATCAGAGTCTTCTGACAGGGCAGGAGACACACACTCCAGGAAGCCATCTTCCTCTCCTGTGGCGTCTCTGGCCATGCTGCCGGGCCAGCTGGGCCCCTGCTGGGGGCCTGCACCTGACTCCTGGCTGAGTCTTGGCAGAAGTGGGATGCCACAGATGGTGCGGAAGAAGATGTCTTCCTCCAGGTAGGAGAGAACCTCTCCTGACATGTCTTCATACATTTCAGAATCACTGTCTTCCTCCACCTCCTCCAGATCCTCTATCTTGATTTGCATGACCGCACAGCGCTTCGGAGCATCCTCAGGCCCTGTGCGCAGCGGCTTGCCATGTGGAAGTTGCAGGGGTGGCAGACGGCCCTGCCTTGCCATCGACCATTCCCAGAGCCCTTCGGTGCACCTCTGCAGGGCAACTGGTTCACAGGCCTTGCCAGCAGCCCTGCTGCCCCATTGTGCAGGGGGATCAGGCCCTGTCTGAGCTGCCGGGGCCTTGCAACCCCACGCGGCCTGCACCTGGGTTGTTCTTGCCGCTGACTCCAGACCAGCGGTGTGTGCAAGGTGCCCCCGTGCTGCCAGCTGCTGGCCGGGTTCCCGGCTTGCAGCTATGGCGTGACTCGGGACCCCTGACACAAATGCCTGGACTGAGGACTCCAGAGCAACGTCATGGGCTGTGGGGCTGTGTGGGGCAGCCCCCCACCTCTCAGCCCTCACTGGCATGCTCCGCTCATCAAGGATCCTGCTCCAAGCAGGTGGCACAAGCTCTCGGTGGCTGCCGGCCGCGAGGCCCACGGCATGTGCTCTGCTTGTCAGAGAAGACCTGGGGGCTCCTCCTGTCAGAGCAGGCAGCTTGGTGACATTTGCAGAGCCTGCTGCTGTTGGAGCTGCAAGTGCATGCCAGGGTGCAGCTGCCTGCGTCGCTTCAAGCCTTGGGAGAGACGACGGGTCTGACATGGGCGCTCTTTCTCGCCCTGTGACCCTGCTGCAGGGCAGTGCCTGCCCGCCCTCCAGCCTGTCCGTCTGCAAGAGAGGATGTGGAGGAAGGCCGTGTGACTGTAGTCCTTTTCCCCTGCATCCCAGCAGGAAACCCCCTGCACCCAGGCCGTCCTGCCAGCTACGAGGGCAGTGCTGAGCCCTGTGGGTGGCTGCTGCCCTGCTCCCAGAGCCAGCTTAGGAGAGGGCTGGACCCCACGTGGCCCTCACCAGCTCCAGGGAGCACCCCTGACATACCTGGGCAGCCTGCCAGGCACAGCATGGTGCCCCTCAGCTTGCTGGGGGGCCGGTCCCACCTGTCCCCTCCGGTACCTCCCGCCTTCCCAGGGTCGGAAAGGCGTTCGGCCAAGTATCCCTCGAGGCTCCCTACCTGTGTGCAGAGGCTCCGAGTGCTCTGTGAGCTCGCTGGGCTGGGGAGCTGTGGCAGCCTGTCCCCATGGAGGGACGAGACCGTGGTCCAGCTGGCAGCCGGTGGCGGCTGCCTCTGGCGCACCTGTGGGGTGAAGGACGAGGCGTGGGATGGAGGTGGCTGCGCTGGCACAAAGGCCCCCGCAGTGCTGCCAAGCCCGGCCCTGGCATCGAGGCAGCTCCTGGCCACGACAGCCAGGCTGAGCTCAGTTCCGAGCTGCTCTCTGCCTCTGGGGCATCGCTGCGGGGCCGCGCGGGCCTCGGCCATCCCAGCGCCGGCTCTGCCCCAGAGAAACCCCCGGAGCCGGGCATGGCCGGCCACCTTCCCCCCCAGCCCTCCCCCACCCCCCCACTGCCAGGCTCTCCCTCCCGCCAGCCCCAGCCCTCACCTGGCGGCGCTTGTGCAGGCGTGGCAGCCCCTCATGGGGCTGGGAGCGGGCATTCGCCTCCTGCTTCTTGGGCATCTTCGGGGCCCTCTGCCGGACACCTGCCACGGGCACCCAGGGGAGACACTGGCTCCTGATGGGGCCGCTCTCCTGGGAGTGGGCACCCTAGGGCTCTGGCCCTATAAGAGGCCCCACGGCCGCTGTGTGGACCCTGTGTCACAATGGCCTCTGGGCAAGATGCCGCCCCTGGTCACAAAGGCCTGGCGGTCACCACGGAGATGGCCCGCCCGTTTGCTGGCAGCCCCCTGGGGACAGGGACTCACAGGCCCACAGACTTGCTGACAGGCGGAGCTGGGGCTGTGCTGGGGCCGCTGCAGAGCCGGCTGGCACCGGCTGGCACCGGCTGGCACTGGCTGTGGCAGGTACACCTGCCCAACAGGAAGTGAAACTTCTCCAGGCAGGGAGGAGAGGAAAAAACAACCAAACCCTAGAGGCCGCAGGGTGAAAGCCGAACTGACCGGTCCGACACACGCCAGGTACACGGAAGTGTGGACCTTTTGGCCAATGGGGATGAACAGGACCACAGATCAGATTCGACGAGGCTATAAACGGGGCCCCGCCGGAGGATGTTTTGAGTCAGTCCTCCTCGGAGCAGCGGGTCTGCAGTGGGGGACTCTCCCTTTGGGTCGGGACGCCGCCCTAGGTAACTCCTCAAGGTTGAGAGCCCTCATCTTTTAGGTGGGTGATATGCGCATTTTGAGTCATCATTTCTAAACCTTAAGAATTCTTAAGTCGGCTGTGTAGTACCAATTGCCCTTACATCGTCGAGCCTCTGGTTCACTAATGCTACTGGAGTTTTAACTAACTTTTTCTACTGAAGGATAAATCTGATTTTTAACACCTGTTGGATTCGATTGTGTGAGCCTCTGTAACGCCGGCACGGGGCAGCCCCCGGTCTCCTCGCACAGAGGCCACCCCTGCAGCCCCCCACTGCCAGCACCTCACCACATACACCCCGTCCCAGTGGCCCCCCCAGGCTACAGTCCTCTGTTCATTTAGCAACTCCCAGTGTCACCACGAGGGCCTTTATTCCCAGAAGGCCACTAGTGAGACTGAACGTACACACATGGGCAAGGCGGAGCCCTCCAGCAGCTGGGCTCAGGCTCTCAGCCTGCCCAGTAGCTGGCCCCCAGGTCCCAGTCTCCCCAGTTGCTGGCCCCTGCGTGTAGGAGCCCCCGAGGCCGCAGGCCCTGTCCTGCTGCTGGTACAGACCGTCCCACACCCCCCTGAGCCGGACGGGACTCCCCTGGTCCCATAGCCGACCCACCGTGCTCTCACCACTAGAGACACCCAGGGCCTCGCACAGCCAGGGCTGGCCGGCAGACACCCGCTCACCCCCTTGCTCCCAGGCCACGTCACCTGCTCAGCGGCCCGTGCGGCTTGATCTTCACTGGTGCTCACACTCTCTCTCTCTGGCACACCCGCACTCGCTTCAGTCGCTGCCCCAGGGACACAGGAGCCCTCCGCCCCGTGCTCTGACCCCAGCTGCTGCGCTCACAGCCCCCCCGCACACGCACGTGCACACAGGACAGACAGCCCTCCCCCAGGACAGAGCCAGGAAGGAATTTCGTAGGGAGACGGGGCAGACTGCGCTGACCAGGCGCAGGGCATGGCCAGGCAAGCACACTGACCGGCCAACTGTCGACACGCGACTGGCCCTAATTTTTATCCCCTTGCCCCTCTGGTTTTCCCTACTCCTGTTCCTCCCCAAACCACCCACACCTCTCTCTTGTCCCGCCTTTGGTTCCTCCCCTAAACATCCCCAAAGAAGTCCTGTGCCACCCGCAACCGCTTTTCCCGTGCAGCCCAGAATGTGTCCCACTGTTTGGCAGCAACTGCCTCAGTCTGAGAGATGGTCCGGAGAGCTGCTCCCCGTGGCTCACGGTGGTGGGTGTGTCGCCTGGACGCTGGGGCTGAAGGCTCTGCCGGGACAGCCCTGGCAGGAGCCCGAACAAGGTGCTTGTGCCCTCCTTATGTATTAAAAGGCTGCAGTAAGGTCTCCCTGGAGCCTTGTCTTCGCCAGGCTGTACAACCGCAACTCTCTCAGGCGTTCTCCATAGGAGAGCAGTTCCAGCCCTCTGAGCATCTTTGTGGCCCTTCGCTGGACCGGCTGGGACAGGTCCTTGTCTTTCTTGTACTGGGGACCCCAGAGCTGGATGCAGTACTCCAGGCGGGGTCTCACCAGAACAGAGTGGAGGGGGAGAATCACCTCCCTCAACATGCTGGCCACGCTTCTTTTGTTGCGGCCCAGGACACGATTGCCTTTCCGGGTTGCGAGTGCGCATTGCCAGCTCACGTCCCATTTGCCACCCACCAGTACCCCCACGCCCTTCTCCGCAGGGCTGCTCTCAATCCCTTCATCCCCCAGCCCATATTGACATAGGGGATTGGCCCTGCCCGGGTGCGGGACCTTGCACTCAGCCAGCTGAACCTCGTGAGGTTCGCACGGGCCCATCCAGCGTGCGCGGGCAGCACGGGCAGTCCCACAGACGGCACCGTAGGGAGGGCATTCCTCTGTGCCGCCGGGTCCAGGAGAGACTGCGCCCAGGCACAGTGTCCAGGCTTGGGGTGGCCAGGTCCAGGCTGACATGGGCCACCTAGAGCGTGTTAAAATGGGTTCTTTGCCAACCGAGGAGAGAGACAAGGATACTCAACACAGAATTGGACGTGGCACAGAGGAAAAAGCTTCCCAAGCTTTTATGTAGAGCAGAAGGCGGCCACAGACAGGCTGAGGCCGGCAGCAGGACGTCCCTGGGGCAGCTGACTGCCTTAGGCACCCTCCATCCATCGCGTGCCTCCCCGCGCCGTGCCCTCTGGGAACTGTGCATCCTCAGGGCCAGCAGCCATCTCTGGGGACCCGCTTGGTTCTGGCAGCTGGGCCCTGCTGCTCTCCCTGTCCCGTGAGGCAGCTCCAGGAGAAAGCCCAGCGCAGAGCCCGCCGGGCCGTCCTGATGACGGAGTGCCATCGCCGGCGAGGCGGGGGGTGCGGGAGGGCACAGGTGGCCGTGGGGGAAGGACAGTTGTAGGCGACGGGCTGGGCAGGCACCGGGCAAGCCCCTGCCAGCCCCCAAGCCACTGAGGGCTTTTGCTGGGGAGTGGTGGCCTGGGCATGGCTAGCCTCCGCGCATGCTGCGTCGGCCTCCTCCATGGGGTCTGCAGGCAAGGCAGAAGCCGACAGCTTTGCATCTTCTGGCACTGCTGCAGGGATAGGTGCTCTGTGCCCCTCGTCCCAGGAATCTCCGGCCAGGCCAGAAGCTGCTGGCTCTGCCTCTTCATCTTTTAATGGGGCAACAGATGCAATCCACGGGTCGCTGTCTCCTTCTCCTGCAGCCTCTCTCTCAGAGACCTCTTCCTCTTCCGACTCTTGCCACAGGTCCTCCAGAAGAGCATACAAGGCCATGAGGCCATCAGAGGCAGACCCTTGGCCTTCAGCCCTTGCTGCAAAGTCCTGGTCATTCAGGATGCCCCGAGCAGTGCCAGCGGTTTCGGCACCATCATCTGCCACATGGGGCACGGCCACAGGCGTGGGAGGAGCCAATGACTCTGCATCTTCGGGTGCTGATGCAGGGAGACTCGCACGTTGACTCTCCTCACAGGAGCTTCCCAGCGATGGAGAAGTTGAGAAGCCGGTGTCCTCGGGCGCTGATGTGGGGAGAGGCTCACTGTGCTCCTGGTCCCTAGCAACTCCGGCCAGGGGACAAGCTGCTGGCTCTGCATCTGAGTCTTCTGACAGGGCAGGAGACACAGGCTCTGAGTAGCCATCTGCCTCTCCTGCGGCATCTCTGGCCATGCTACCGGGCGAGCTGGGCGCCTTCTGGGGGCCTGCATCAGAGTCTTCTGACAGGGCAGGAGACACAGGCTCTGAGTAGCCATCTGCCTCTCCTGCGGCATCTCTGGCCATGCTACCGGGCGAGCTGGGCGCCTTCTGGGGGCCTGCATCAGAGTCTTCTGACAGGGCAGGAGACACACACTCCAGGAAGCCATCTTCCTCTCCTGTGGCGTCTCTGGCCATGCTGCCGGGCCAGCTGGGCCCCTGCTGGGGGCCTGCACCTGACTCCTGGCTGAGTCTTGGCAGAAGTGGGATGCCACAGATGGTGCGGAAGAAGATGTCTTCCTCCAGGTAGGAGAGAACCTCTCCTAACAGGTCTTCATACATTTCAGAATCACTGTCTTCCTCCACCTCCTCCAGATCCTCTATCTTGATTTGCATGACCGCACAGCGCTTCGGAGCATCCTCAGGCCCTGTGCGCAGCGGCTTGCCATGTGGAAGTTGCAGGGGTGGCAGACGGCCCTGCCTTGCCATCGACCATTCCCAGAGCCCTTCGGTGCACCTCTGCAGGGCAACTGGTTCACAGGCCTTGCCAGCAGCCCTGCTGCCCCATTGTGCAGGGGGATCAGGCCCTGTCTGAGCTGCCGGGGCCTTGCAACCCCACGCGGCCTGCACCTGGGTTGTTCTTGCCGCTGACTCCAGACCAGCGGTGTGTGCAAGGTGCCCCCGTGCTGCCAGCTGCTGGCCGGGTTCCCGGCTTGCAGCTATGGCGTGACTCGGGACCCCTGACACAAATGCCTGGACTGAGGACTCCAGAGCAACGTCATGGGCTGTGGGGCTGTGTGGGGCAGCCCCCCACCTCTCAGCCCTCACTGGCATGCTCCGCTCATCAAGGATCCTGCTCCAAGCAGGTGGCACAAGCTCTCGGTGGCTGCCGGCCGCGAGGCCCACGGCATGTGCTCTGCTTGTCAGAGAAGACCTGGGGGCTCCTCCTGTCAGAGCAGGCAGCTTGGTGACATTTGCAGAGCCTGCTGCTGTTGGAGCTGCAAGTGCATGCCAGGGTGCAGCTGCCTGCGTCGCTTCAAGCCTTGGGAGAGACGACGGGTCTGACATGGGCGCTCTTTCTCGCCCTGTGACCCTGCTGCAGGGCAGTGCCTGCCCGCCCTCCAGCCTGTCCGTCTGCAAGAGAGGATGTGGAGGAAGGCCGTGTGACTGTAGTCCTTTTCCCCTGCATCCCAGCAGGAAACCCCCTGCACCCAGGCCGTCCTGCCAGCTACGAGGGCAGTGCTGAGCCCTGTGGGTGGCTGCTGCCCTGCTCCCAGAGCCAGCTTAGGAGAGGGCTGGACCCCACGTGGCCCTCACCAGCTCCAGGGAGCACCCCTGACATACCTGGGCAGCCTGCCAGGCACAGCATGGTGCCCCTCAGCTTGCTGGGGGGCCGGTCCCACCTGTCCCCTCCGGTACCTCCCGCCTTCCCAGGGTCGGAAAGGCGTTCGGCCAAGTATCCCTCGAGGCTCCCTACCTGTGTGCAGAGGCTCCGAGTGCTCTGTGAGCTCGCTGGGCTGGGGAGCTGTGGCAGCCTGTCCCCATGGAGGGACGAGACCGTGGTCCAGCTGGCAGCCGGTGGCGGCTGCCTCTGGCGCACCTGTGGGGTGAAGGACGAGGCGTGGGATGGAGGTGGCTGCGCTGGCACAAAGGCCCCCGCAGTGCTGCCAAGCCCGGCCCTGGCATCGAGGCAGCTCCTGGCCACGACAGCCAGGCTGAGCTCAGTTCCGAGCTGCTCTCTGCCTCTGGGGCATCGCTGCGGGGCCGCGCGGGCCTCGGCCATCCCAGCGCCGGCTCTGCCCCAGAGAAACCCCCGGAGCCGGGCATGGCCGGCCACCTTCCCCCCCAGCCCTCCCCCACCCCCCCACTGCCAGGCTCTCCCTCCCGCCAGCCCCAGCCCTCACCTGGCGGCGCTTGTGCAGGCGTGGCAGCCCCTCATGGGGCTGGGAGCGGGCATTCGCCTCCTGCTTCTTGGGCATCTTCGGGGCCCTCTGCCGGACACCTGCCACGGGCACCCAGGGGAGACACTGGCTCCTGATGGGGCCGCTCTCCTGGGAGTGGGCACCCTAGGGCTCTGGCCCTATAAGAGGCCCCACGGCCGCTGTGTGGACCCTGTGTCACAATGGCCTCTGGGCAAGATGCCGCCCCTGGTCACAAAGGCCTGGCGGTCACCACGGAGATGGCCCGCCCGTTTGCTGGCAGCCCCCTGGGGACAGGGACTCACAGGCCCACAGACTTGCTGACAGGCGGAGCTGGGGCTGTGCTGGGGCCGCTGCAGAGCCGGCTGGCACCGGCTGGCACCGGCTGGCACTGGCTGTGGCAGGTACACCTGCCCAACAGGAAGTGAAACTTCTCCAGGCAGGGAGGAGAGGAAAAAACAACCAAACCCTAGAGGCCGCAGGGTGAAAGCCGAACTGACCGGTCCGACACACGCCAGGTACACGGAAGTGTGGACCTTTTGGCCAATGGGGATGAACAGGACCACAGATCAGATTCGACGAGGCTATAAACGGGGCCCCGCCGGAGGATGTTTTGAGTCAGTCCTCCTCGGAGCAGCGGGTCTGCAGTGGGGGACTCTCCCTTTGGGTCGGGACGCCGCCCTAGGTAACTCCTCAAGGTTGAGAGCCCTCATCTTTTAGGTGGGTGATATGCGCATTTTGAGTCATCATTTCTAAACCTTAAGAATTCTTAAGTCGGCTGTGTAGTACCAATTGCCCTTACATCGTCGAGCCTCTGGTTCACTAATGCTACTGGAGTTTTAACTAACTTTTTCTACTGAAGGATAAATCTGATTTTTAACACCTGTTGGATTCGATTGTGTGAGCCTCTGTAACGCCGGCACGGGGCAGCCCCCGGTCTCCTCGCACAGAGGCCACCCCTGCAGCCCCCCACTGCCAGCACCTCACCACATACACCCCGTCCCAGTGGCCCCCCCAGGCTACAGTCCTCTGTTCATTTAGCAACTCCCAGTGTCACCACGAGGGCCTTTATTCCCAGAAGGCCACTAGTGAGACTGAACGTACACACATGGGCAAGGCGGAGCCCTCCAGCAGCTGGGCTCAGGCTCTCAGCCTGCCCAGTAGCTGGCCCCCAGGTCCCAGTCTCCCCAGTTGCTGGCCCCTGCGTGTAGGAGCCCCCGAGGCCGCAGGCCCTGTCCTGCTGCTGGTACAGACCGTCCCACACCCCCCTGAGCCGGACGGGACTCCCCTGGTCCCATAGCCGACCCACCGTGCTCTCACCACTAGAGACACCCAGGGCCTCGCACAGCCAGGGCTGGCCGGCAGACACCCGCTCACCCCCTTGCTCCCAGGCCACGTCACCTGCTCAGCGGCCCGTGCGGCTTGATCTTCACTGGTGCTCACACTCTCTCTCTCTGGCACACCCGCACTCGCTTCAGTCGCTGCCCCAGGGACACAGGAGCCCTCCGCCCCGTGCTCTGACCCCAGCTGCTGCGCTCACAGCCCCCCCGCACACGCACGTGCACACAGGACAGACAGCCCTCCCCCAGGACAGAGCCAGGAAGGAATTTCGTAGGGAGACGGGGCAGACTGCGCTGACCAGGCGCAGGGCATGGCCAGGCAAGCACACTGACCGGCCAACTGTCGACACGCGACTGCCCCTAATTTTTATCCCCTTGCCCCTCTGTTTTTCCCTACTCCTGTTCCTCCCCAAACCACCCACACCTCTCTCTTGTCCCGCCTTTGGTTCCTCCCCTAAACATCCCCAAAGAAGTCCTTTGCCATCTATGATCGATGTACTTCTTCTGTTTGAAATAAGTGAAATTTAGTCTAGGCAGATGCTCAGCCCGTAGACCCAATCCAAAATTAATTGTATTGTGTGATGCTATCAGTGAGGACTCAGCAGCAACCCCCCAATAAACCTGTTTTGGCTGTACATTTGCCTGATAAGTGGCTGAAACCGCATTAACACAGATAAAAAAAACTGACTGCAAATCAATCGCTTTACACTACAGGTATCTTCTGCCATCAGGGTCCGCTGAGCTTCCTCTCCATAGCAGCTGGCTGCGAGGCAATCTCCCCTGGAGTAGGGACTTCTCTCAAGGTTATCCCTCAAGGCTGAGAGATTCCTTAAATGACACGAGATATCGATGTGTTGGTAAGTGACATTTTTTGCATCCATGTAACATTTAAGATGCATACAGTAAGCTTATGTGATAATCTTTTTATCCCATGCTAACTTTAAGTGTAACTTTTAAGTGTAGTAAATAGATTGACCACCAATCCATCTGTACTTGTTAAATATTTTACATATCTAAATTTACTGATTAGAACTCAATAAACTAACTACTAGATCAGATGTGAGTGATCTGTGACTCTTCTTGGGTGACACTATCCCGACCCAGAATGTGTCCCACTGTTTGGCAGCAGCTACCTTAGTCTGAGAGATCATCTGGAGAGCTGTTCCCATGGCTCACAGTGGTGGGTGTGACGCCTGGATGCCGTGGCTGAAGGCTCTGCCGGGACAGCCCTGGCAGGAGCCCAAACAAGGTGATTTTTCCTCAGGAGTCTTTGCTTTGGGTCCCCACCTCCGCCATGCATCCCTGCACTCCTCTGGGCTTGTGGATGGGCATTTGATAGACTGATGGCTCCTGGGGCAGTCTCGGGAGTAGCCCAATAGGCTATGCTTTGGGCTGGCCCTCATGCCATTGTCTCACTGAGCTCCTTGATGAGTGTGCAGATGAGCTTTATCACCACTAAACATATTATCACATAACAACACCTCTAAAACATGTGGAGTCTGGTGGTAGCAAATAGCCATTGTTTATGGGGCTTCAGTGGCAGGGAGTCTAAAAGCACAGTTATTTATTTATGCAAAAGACTACCTTTGTGAAGACTTTTTTTTACTCTTCTCTCCTCTAAGGTGAGTAGTTTGTGCAGTGAGGTAAGATTAGCTGCCTGTATTCTTTTGCTTCAGCTTTCACAACCCCAGTTGTAAAGGTACTCTTCAGGTGGCTTGCTCATAACTTTGCATCTAGCAAAGTTCTAGAGAGTTAATTTAGGAACTCTCCACCTTGGGTAAATCTGTGCCTAATAGGAGACCATAGACTTTTACTGATCTTTAGCTATGACACATCTTTCATAAATGTTACTAGAGAGTATGCCCAGATGAACATATAGCTGCACTCATAAAATGGCTTGTAAAATGAAACTTCACTTCATCTTTTCTAGCAATCCTAATCATGTGGTACAGATCAGAAGGTTTTTTGCCTCTGCTTAAATTACAAATGGATAAAAAATGGGAGGGGAAATCACAAACTGGGTGATATCCCTTTCTTGACACTGTCAACTGTTGGGTTTTCAGTACTGTTTTAGCAAGCTGAACACATCTGTTTTGGTGTAATAAATGTATACTTACTGTTTTGAACAACAAATATAGATTCACTTAGCAATACATAGAAAAAATATCATATATACTTGGATATAGCTAAAACAAATGAGGCAGTAGCTGAAGGCTGGATATCAAGCCAATTAATCCAGTAGCATATCTACATGAAACACAATTAACATCTCTTCAATTATTTTTTTCCCGATTCTGTTGCACATTAGGATACTAAATTGGGTTTCAGACAGAGTGTGACCCAAGCCTGTCGTTTAATGTCCTTGAGATGACCCCTGTGCAGAAGTCTGCTAACAGGGACTATCACAGAAATCCTTTGAAGGATGAGGGAAAGAATTTGTGCTAGGACCCTTGCTAAAACTGTGGGAGTTTTAAAGGTATAAATGTACTTGGAAATCTGAAACTCTTAGCTGTTTCCAATTTTTTAGAGTCAGTAAATTGGGTGGTCCTGTAATCTATGTTGGCATATTCATATTTTGAGTACATACACATTTACTGTGTGATCTTTTCACTGCAAACTTATCTGAAGTCATACTCATCAATAGACCCAGATGGCTCTTTATTGTAATGTAAAATTGTTTTCCATGCATATCTAAGAATGCTGTTAATGGTGCAGAATCATTTCAACATGTCAATACAAAAGAAAAAAAAAAAAAAGCTGGAGGGACTGGAAGTATTTTCTAGGATAGAACACAAGAGGCACATGAGATGATAGTCAACAACTTTTTCTAAAAGTGAGTCTAGGGCAGTAGATTATGACATAATCTGAATAATATTCAATCGCTTAGAAGCAGTGTTGATACACAACACTGTCAAGGATGTAGATAATTCATCTACTACTTTTTTTAAATGATTAACTAATTTTAACAAATTTCAATGTTCTTTGCAAGAAATACAATACAGGACAACACTCCCTGATTTTGGCCTTCATGCTTGTTCCCAGTGTTCTCTATTGTATATGTGAATTATTAAAATACATGTTTTGCCTTACCTGCTGTCAAGTACTCCATCAAAATGCAGCTATGTTACTAGTGTAGTTATTAAAGACATGAATTATGTCTCCTTGAATTAGCTGCATACATTATTTTAGATGTACATGTGAAGAGGATGCTAGATCCTTGTCAATTTTACAGGGCTGTGAAACTTGTCTGTGGGAAGAGGGAACATAGAACCTCACGCCAACATCCTGAATAGAGGTGGCACTTGCAGATGATTACTTCAAGCCAGCTGAACTCTGTCAAAAGCCTTCACTCATTTTACTGTTTTGTAGGGGTTTTTTATTAAGCATTTCTGGTTTTTCTTTCCCCTCTAAAGCTAGCAAAACTGGGAGTCTCTGCCCTATTTATACTTCAGAGACATTACACCAGATGGGGCACTTCAGTGTGTCAGCCCAGAGTCGGATGAAAGTCTGTTCCAGATGGCAAAGCGGAATATTGCTAAATATGCCTGCAAGGTATTTAAGCACAGCATGACAGACACTATAACCAACAATAATGGAAAAAAGCCAGTATAAACAACAGCTGAGGAAAGACTGCTTTTTCTGAATACTTATGCCTTACTACAACTTGTGTAGTAAGGAGGCACTTGGAGGGTGGGGGACAAAGAAATGTTGATTACAGTAGAGAACAAAACAAAGAATGTTGTTAAGGCAGCTTTGGTAATGGTCATTACCACTCATTTCCAATGCTGCTGTACTGAAGACAGTCCCACCATGGGGCTCTTTAATAAAGAAAATAGAAATTTAGTTTAAAAACTGCTTTTGTGAGTCTTTCTTTAGGGAAGGTAGCACATCATTTCTGTAAAGATTGTACTGGACTTTGCTAAAAGCATACTTATAAGGAGTTACCTCTCAGACATTTTTGCTACCATTGTGCAATGAGCACAGCTTATAGGGAAGGCTATCTGTGCCGGGCTCTGCTGTTGCATCAAGTGCCTCTCAGAAAACAGCAAGGTCTATCTCCTTTCAGATGCATCTTCTTGGAACACAGAAAGAGCCTTCAGCTGCACACAGCCGTTGTAAAGCCTGTTAATTTATGGCAATAGCTAGACTCTTGACAATTTTGCCTGCTCTGCTTGAGCTTTAATGTCTTTCAATGTCGTGGTGTTTCAGCAAGGCTTCTTCACTGACTTCTTTCGTGGTGTGTTTTCGACGAGTGGTAGAAGCTCTCAGGTCTCTCATCTTTCAGACGAGGAAACTATGCTACAGATATATTTAAACTTGGAAAAGACTGTATGAGTTGTGTAATTCATAAGGCTCTCCCCACATTAGAAAACTCTGTTGTTTTAACCAGTTGCTGGCTGAAATAGTCAGAAAATCAAACTTTACAATAAATAAATAAATAAATAAATAGCAGAAAAAAAGCCCAAGGACTGAACTAAAAGATGATTCTTTATTCTCTTCATATAGTAACAGTAAAACATCTAGACAGTTTTACTGCCAGTACTTTAGGGGTTATGGAATCTTTTAAAGGAAATACTTTATTTCTGTAGGGAAAGAATTCCTCTCTACAATTTGTCTGACTGCTTTTCTCTTATAAGTCTCTTTCCCCAACCCGGGGCTTATGTGATTGTATTCAAGGTAAAGTACATCTTAAGTGAATGGATTGGAGGTAGGTTTGTGGAAATGTGATGGTATACCATCAAATATTGTGTGATATAGGACAGCACTGGCAGGAGAGCCAAGGGAAAGAGGGACCATATCATAGCTTTAGATATGGTCCTGTTTTTATAAAAGCCTCGCTGAGACTTTTCATAAAATGCACAAGAGCATTGTCTGATTTAAGAGGGAAATTTTCTCATCTACCTGAGGGAATGAAAACCAACATCCCCACCCTGAGTGCATAAACTTGTAGTCATTAAATTTCGCAGTAGAGCAGTCTTGATGTCTGCCTCCGTGCTACTATTTAGTGAAAGATTAATGTGATCCATGAGAAAAATACAAGCAATGTAACAGGATACAGAGGCAAGAGTGTTTGTGATGCTGTTCTGGTCTTCACTCTGAAGACTGTTTCTGTAGTTTATATTAAACTTTCATTAGTTGGCAGTGCATTATAAAGACCGCACCAAGCTGCTCAGCTTTCTTGAGGGCAGTGTTTCTAAACCTCTCTGGAAGCAGAGATCTAGGCTCACTGGGGATACTCAAAACCAAACTGGGAAACAGCTATGAAGTTAGCTATTGTCTAACCTTGGGGTTAGTTAAGAAAGAGCATGAAGGACTCTGCTTCAGACTTCATCAAAGCAGAATTTGTGAAGTAACATTAGGTGTCACAGAGCAGTGGTGAGTGCTGGTTTCAGAATGGCAGTAATATCAGGGGAGGGGAAGCAGCTAGTTTCCAGGATCAAAACTAGCATTTCTTCATGATGCTGCATTGGAAATTACAGCTTACACTGTCCAAAGCCTCCACCAATACTTGGATCCAAATATTAAAAGATAGGCCTTGAGGTCAAATCCAGATGAAATACTGTGTGAACTGAAGACTAGAATTTCTTAGTTTATATGAAGTCCTTTTTGTTTAATCTAAGAATCATTATTAATCCTTTTACAATGACAGGAACACTTACAATTCTACCCCTTTCTCCGGTTTTGTGCTCACCCATCATCTATTCCTGTGGGTCCTGAGGTTAATGGGACCCATCCTCTTTAGGAGGAAGGGAGAGGTGGGGTTCATAGCAAGCAGTCAGCATCCCAGGCTTTCCCAAGACCAGCACGTCAACATTAGAGGTTTCCTTCTGTTCATGCTGAGTCTGCCTGAGATCACTTCTGTATGTTTTCTAAGATGGAATGCTTACTTTATAGAGATGCAAGTTAAAACACTATGGACAAGATTTACTACATATTTTACGTACGTTCTGTCTGTAAACTTTTGTGATTTATATTTATAGCCCTTGAGCCTATGATATCATGATGTGCTTGGATTTTCAAGTCAACTGCTTTTATCTTGTGCTTGCACTTTTGGGAGCCTTTGTTACAATCCTGTTTGGTTTGTTTGGTTGTGGGTTTTTTTAAGAAAAGGTTTCTTGATTGCCTAAATAATGTTTTATTTGTACAATCTATTCACACATGCATCCTTCTTCTAGGATCATTAACAGTTCATTCAGTAAAAATAATGACCTATTAGAAGGCACACATAGATATGTACATACAAAGACACAATGCTTGGGTAATGACTTGCAACCATGATAACAGTAACATCAGCGGTACACAGACACAATTATATTACATCCGTGACCCCCCATATATACCACCTCATTTTCATTTTGCTTAGAATTTCTGCTCAGTAATAGAAATACATGTAATACAATTGCGCCCCAAGTTTTAATAAAACTAAGATTCAGCTTTAAGCACTTCTAACAGGAAAAAATACCCTAAACCTGACATTAAATGCAATTAATACTAGTGTCTATAGCTTAGAATTTTCTATATCCCTATATAAAGGAAAAATCGTATGATATCTCACATTAAACTCCTATGATTAGCCTATCATAATATGAAATATGGAGATGTGCTTAACTTTACGGAGAAATGTCTGCTCATTTCTACAAACACAAACTTTCAGGAGCAAAGTTCTGCCTATGAACTACTGGAAGACTGGAGATACAGGGCCACTGTTTAAAATACGGGTAGATTCTTTGTATTTTGAGTAAATAATTTATTTTCATTCTGAAGTTGAGGAGAAATTCCTCTTAAAAAGTCAAGAAGTATTAATGGGAGCAGACCAGAGGTTATCTCATTACTTTGCGGGTCAGAAAGGGAGAATTTTGAACAGCAGTGCAGATGCTGATTAATATAATAGGTTAATAAAGGGCAGGATAAAAAGAATTATATCATAATAAGGGCATTAAATTTAAGGAATTAAAAGCCTTAATAAGGAAATTATTCACAATTGTTAGCATTCACTGATCCTGGTGAATATGCAGTTATGTTTTAAAATCACTATAGAAGCAAGAAAGTTGTTGTTTTCAAATCAAAATTAATAAGACAGTGACTCCATAAAAATAACAGGTTGAAGATGCATGGTCAGCCACCTGCTAGCATTTGTTTTATTTCATAAAAAGCTATTTGTGTTAGAGCTTTGCTATTTTTTTATTAATATTATTATTTTCCCTAATTTGTCACCTTCCTCAGACAGGTCTTCTCATTTCTGAAATTAATTGAAATCCATGTGTTAAAAAAAGCCAACAGAAAGATGTTGACAAGATTGAAAAGATGTTCACAAGGAAGAAAATTGCTAAAATTACCTGTAACTACCACATTTTAATTTATTAAATTCATTCAAGCCTTGCAGGCCTTTTAAATTTCTCATTGATCTTTGGATGCAATAAATGCTATCTCCCATAAAGAAGTGGCCAGAACAGTTAATCACATCATTTGCTCTACTTACTGTGTTTCACTACTTCAGAGACCTGACCAGGGAGCAGAAAGGGTTGAGCATGCACTTCTTATGAACATGCCTATGCATGGATGATAACTTCCAGGAAACCTGATTCTTTAGAAGGAAAGGAAAGAACAAACACATGTCTCTGAGTGAGAAAGATTGCATCAATTTGGCTTTTGCCCTAAAAATTCTTTAAGTTTATGAAAATAGTCAAATGTAAAAATTTTCCTGAAAAAATAATGTAATCTGTAGACTAAGAACTGATCATTTTCTATATCATCTCATTCAGATGCAACTGTAAATTCCTAGCTCTTATGAAATTCGAGTTACCATTCAGAAGTCCAGCCTTGACTGTTTTATTCATGTGCTCAGTCTGCCAATCTGAAGACAGTTAGAATTAAAAGTGGAGTCTGGTTTTCATTTTTAGTATTCATATTAATAACCTCTAATTAAAACATCTGTAATAGATCTGTAACATTAATATACGAGGAAAATCTAATGGAGTTCGATTGAACTTCTACTGTAAAAACATTTTCAATTCACTGAGGCCTTTAAAAAAACATTGATGTTAATTACAAAAGTGTTGGAATGTGCTTAATTGACATCTAATTTGTGTGGAGGTGACAGAAGAGAAAGCAAACCTTAAGAGACATGAAAATCTTTTTTCCAGGAATATACATCTGTCTGCCAATGGGCAGCACACAGATTTCACTCATGTGTGAAAGTGCTCTTAATTCTACATCAGAATTTGCCAAAAAACTTGCCAAAATCAAAGATTTTGGTTAGAACTAGGGAACAGGGTGAAATATATCATACAACTACAGTTCTTTTAATTGGAGCAATTAGTTTCAAATAAACCCTAGAATTTTTTTTTATGTCACATGCTGTGATTTATTTCTTGAAAAGCTTGACATGTGTCACTGCATCCTTTCCCTTACCATGATATCTTTTTCCTAAACTTTGAATATGAGATTAAGAAATTAACTGAGTCTTGCAAGAGAGATATGGTAGCAGATGAGATAGCTTTGCTAACTGAAGCCAATTACACATGTAATTTAAAGGAGGAAAAATCACTTTCCAACCTGTGCTCATCAAAGTCAATCATCAGGTAGAACTGTATCCTGCTGAAGCAGCTTCTCACTGATTTCAGTGTAACCAGCTTTTATTTAATTAGGTTTCATTTATTTCAGGATAATAATAACATATGCAATACATTTAAAAGAATTCTTCTCCTTTTAGGGCATGAAAGTGGAAGTAGAGTTGCTTTGCATAACTGCATTAGTGTACAGATTAATTTACATTTTAATTTACATTGGTAGTGTAATTGGGATTCTAAAGTGTAATATACAGGAAGGAATGAAAGCAGTCCCATAGCTACTAAAGGATGGAGATGCCAGACTCCAATTAAGACATTCTTTTGTCAAGCCTTATCTCTGAGGTTTGCAAGATTAATTTAAAACAAAATGGCTGGCTTTTATCTCCCCTGCTATTGTTTTAATTCCACAACTTAAAGAGATTCTTTTTGAGATTAATGTTAGGAAGGCAATTTCTTCCACTGTGTCTTACCAGTAACATTGGCCATCTTTTGGGATAAATTGTGTAGCTAAGAGGAATTTTAATTCTACCTCAACGCCCCTTGCTTTTCCCCCAAAGAAATTTCCTTTAAACAGCATTGCTTCTGAATGCAGTTTGTTTACTCTGAAGCTTATATGCTGAGTAACACATTCCATAGATGTGGCTATATACTATAATGACTGCCTATGTTGGTGTCTTGCAATGGCGTGATTATTTGTGTAAAAATGACTTTCCAATTACCTATTTGTGAAGCTTATAGTGTATATTTGTACAGAACATATGACAGCTGCATGAGAGAGATTCCTTCTTAGTTCATTCATAGCCTTGCATCAAAAGTAACCCTATAGCTTCTAGGAGAGTAAAAACTGAAAGGAATAACAATCCAGCTCAATAACACATTAAATCTAAGATGGAACTTCCTGGTTTTGAATATAAAAAAATTAATTTGACGGGTGCCCAGAGGACACAGAACAAGTGACTCAGTAACAAGGCTGAACCTGAACAAAGTGTTAGCCTGAAGATCCAGAACTGCATGTTATACTGATAGCACTACAGACTTTGAAGTAATTATAGGGTTTTTTTGCAATAACAGAAACTAGATGGTCATCTGTGCAAATTAGTCGTTATAGGCATAAGTCAGTTATCACACTTGAAATTCTGAAAAGCTAAGGCGTCTAAGTAAAACAGTTGTGCTTCAGATGTCTTATTTGAAGCTATTTTTAATCTAGGGATTTTAGTAAATTTACTCCAGATGGATGTACATGCTGTGTGAAATACATTTTCAGGAAGCGTGTCAAGTGCTTACATTGAATCAATGCCTTACCAAGCTATTACAAGTATAACATTTTCCAGATAACTCAGTTTTGATTTCTTCTAATTACTAACAGCCTTACAGCTCTTTTCACAAGAGTGGTTTTACTGAATATCCTGACCAAATTCCTTGTTCCTACAACTGTGTTCCACTGATTCTGAACAAGAGAGCTTTGAATTTGGCAATCG
This sequence comes from Astur gentilis, assembly GCF_929443795.1. Lineage (NCBI taxonomy): Eukaryota > Metazoa > Chordata > Aves > Accipitriformes > Accipitridae > Astur > Astur gentilis. The sequence continues at coordinate 30,146,497 of NC_064887.1, forward strand.
TTTTTCTTTGTATTTTCAGTGAAGATGTTTGCTTATCCTGCATGGAAAATCTCGGTAGGCCACTGCTAGACTTTGTGAAGCACAAGCATTGCAAAGCATCTGGGATTGCTGTGCATGAGAGAAAAGTGGAAAACTGCATAAATAGTTGCCCTGATTGCAATTACATGTAGTGGAAGTCTTGGACAGCCCTTAGAGAATTGCACAGAGCCCATATCATGTGATAGGTAAAGTTGCAGAAGTTCAGAGTTTGGTGGTCAAATCTAGCTAGAAAGAATTGATAAAGAAACCTATATACATATTGCCATAGTGCCACTGAATTGTGCAGCGTCCTGTCACTGACCAAGCACAATACCAAATGATCAAGAGGGCATGTAAAAACCCTGGTGTAAGAAGGCATACAGAAATTGAACTGTCATTCCAAGTTTCATTGTGACCTCTAAGAACTAGGTAGGCTTAAACAAAAAACATGGTCTTAAATATAGTATCCAAAATATGGTTACAAATTTGGGAATATTCTCTGGCTATTTTGGTGTCCAGTCCTTCGAATTTAATAAGGTACTGGCTTCATTAACTGCATGTGACAATACCACAATTTTACTGTAGTGAACATTTTGATTAGTGTTGAGCTTCCCTGTTCAAGTTCACTGACTGTTACTTCGGTATTGCTACAAAACCTGGTAAAGAGATATTTCCTGTCTAATTTCTTAAGACCGTTCACTGCCATGCTACCTTGTTTCTTTTCCATAATTTTCTAATACTCTGACATTTATATTTGTCTAATGAGCATTTCCTCACAGTAATTGGTTTCATCACTCCTTTCTGAAACGTCTACATTCCACACAATATCTGTTTGGAAAAGAGAGGTGGGGAGGATGAGTAGTGTAAATAAGGTTCATGCATACAATGATGATCTGTACAATACTTATTGTTCACATTTTTTTCCATTCCTGCTACATATTCAAATACAACACTTGAAAATTTAATTATCTGGCTATGGGAAGTAGTTTGATGGAGAACTTTTGGAAGAGAATTGCTCTGATATCAAAGTCAGTTAGCACAAGATATTAGAATTGACTTGCAAAACCAAGCAAGTTAAGTATGAATTAAAATGCTCTGGTGCCATAACCCAACACTATCTTGAAATTCTTGCCCATTGGGTTAAAAAAGTCATCATACAGTGTATTGCAGTACTAAGATTTTAGTTTGTTTAGTCTTTAAAAAACACTTTTAGTGTATGAGCTTTTTAATAAGGCTTAAGACATATCTGGCTTTGTAACACCTGCTTTATTTTAAAAATACTTTAAACAGACATGCTAAACAGTAAACTCTCTTGGGTGCCTAACTCAAATTGTTGAGTGAAGTCTCTTTGCCAGTTTTATGACTGAGGTTAATTCTAACTACAGATGAGAATGGTATTTTCCTTAGCCTTAAACATCTATTAATATCATAGGAAATTCAATTTGGAGACTAAAAAGACTCCTCCAATGATCAATATAATAAATGATCATTTGACCTGACTTTGTTGACACGTGAACAAGCACCCATGAAAATAAACGCCCTGTGCAAAATCTAAGTAGACTAAAACACATGACTAAGGTAGACTAATCCTTAGAATTTCTTAATGGTACTCATACTCATCTATCAGTGTCTCCTAAAGTACTTCCAATTTTTACTGTATTCTTTTTTACAGTGAACTCAAATGTTTAGTTTCTTCTTAGGCCAGAAAAGGGAATTCTAATTCATAAACCACACTCTGATAGAAAAGTTTCTCTTGGATAGTGGCACTTCATTTCTGAAGGGAAGCATTTAAGTGTTCTAACTTAATTCAACTCATAACTCATCTAGGGGAATGAGCTTTGCTCTATTTATGCCAGGGCACATTGTGGGCCAGATGTTCCCCAAGGGCTGGGAGCCAGGGGAATCTGAGCCGGGCTGTCTGGGAATGGTATGTCCCACCATCCCAGCCAGGCAGCAGAGCAGCCGGGGGATCTGGGGCAGCCCCAGCTCCAGGTGTTGGGCACCTCCATGGGGACACGGACAGCGTGAGGCCAGACCAGGACACCAGCCCACAGGTCAGGCCTGGTTCAGCAGGGCCCAATGGAGCAGCATGGTAGTGAGGCTGGGGAAGGACATCCTCACTGGGGCAGGAGTGACGGTCCTGAGGGATCTGACATTGGGTCCTGGGCCATGAGCAGGTGTCCTGGGGGCAGATCAGGGCCAGTGAAGACTGTAAGTGCCCACCAGGCCCTGGAGGTAGAAAAGGAAAGTTAGCTCTGTTCAATGTGCACACACATGAGTAATCTTACTTTTCTTTTGAATTTGCAAATATTCCTTTGTCTGTGGTGTAATGAAGCATGCATATATATTTTATAAAACATTTAGTCATACTTCTGGTGTTTCCTTGCTATGAATCTGTCATCCTCTTCTGACTTTTCAGTGGCATAAGAATATTTTGCCTGTGAGCCATTTGACTTCATCTGAATTTTATCAAGGTACACAGACAACAGCAGAAATAATATATTACTCATGCATAAAACTTATACTAAATAATTCCTAAAAATCTTTGCAAAGGACTTTTTCGTATAATTTAGAAAATTCAGTGGGCCATAAAGTAATCAGATTGGCTGCTGGTTATCACAAGCAATTTAATCAGCCAATGAACATTGGTATTATAAAATCATGATGATCACATTTAGGATGACAGTAATGAATAAACTAAAATGAGCCACTGAGCATGATATAGACAGGACTTGTTGCTACAGTAACCCAGTGTCATACTGCTGAGAGAAGTTCAATTTACTTGGGGTAAGCATTTCTTACCGGTATGTACAGGATTACTTAAAGATAGATATGAAGCCTGGTCTGCATTTAGTGATAATTCGTTGTGTTGAGCTTGTTTTGAGAGTGTTGTGTTTAGCTATAAATATTAAAGGTACAAGAAAGGAGTCTCAGTTCCTCAGGCTTCTGCACTGATTAGTACCTGTACAAATAACTCTAATATATTTTAAAAAACAAGTGACTGAACAAATTGTACTTGACATAATTTGAAGTAACTATAATTTGGTGTTCATGAGATTTGCATGATACCTTTTTCATATAGAATGAGTTTGCTGTAGTGGCTATAGCCTAGCTGATATACAGACTCTCTTCCAGTCTGTGAACTGTCACAAAGTAAGCCTCCTTGCTTTTTTTTACAGGTAATGGTTTCAGCAATGCTTTTAAAGGGCTGCAAATACGTGTATTCTGGATGCTTACAGAAACTTCCTTTGAAAAGTATTTGTTGATAAATGATGTCTCCCTCTTCATCCCCAAGGATGTGAACCTTTCATTGAGCTTGACTTGGATACAACATTATTGTTTCATGTCTAGTCTTCCAGCTCACATTCCTGTAGTAACCAAGTGGCTGATCATTTCATACCTGAACTGTCAGCCCATTCCACTGCAATGTTGCCTAGGGGACTTGAGAGTATGTTTCTCATTAACTCTTCATGAGAGTCAAAATCTTTCATAATGCATCTCTAAATCCTCTGCTGGTGGTACTTTACTAAAGTGTTACTATATGGAACACTACTACCATACAGAGATTTTTTGCAGATTTCCCTATCCCATTACTATAACCTCTGCTCTGCTTTCACCTGTGCTTTGCTGTAAAAATCTGTGGAATTAATACTGATTAAAGCCTTTTACAATGAGAAACAAATACCTAATAATTTGCTTGAAACAGCCTTATGTTTTCCATCTTGAGTAGGCTTTGAATTAAGTGTTGCAGTTATGTGTACTTAAAGTGTAATATATCTATGAACATCAAAGACTAACTATTTTCTTGACTTCTAAAGAAAGACTTAGGAAAAGGTTCAAACACTGGTAATTTCCTCTAAATTCTCATTCTAGGCAATCTACTTTACTAGTATCAAAACTATTCCTCACTGTTACTCTCAAGTAGGACAAATCTTTAAATGTAACGAATGTCAGCACCTACAGATACTAACAGTAGAAAGATTCATTCTCTGAGAGCCCAGAAAACTCTAGCCTTTTCAGTTGCTAACCCCCAATATTCTCTGCTGACATAAAATTCATGTTTGTAACAAGAATCAGTTTCCAGGTGGCCTGCTTTCTAATGTAAAACTCTAGAAAAAAAAATTCCAAACTACTATTGACACTGAAATTCACAGCCTGTAAAGAAATATTCTCTAAGACTTGTTTTGGAGTTTTAGAAAGCAGGCATACTTTATTGCAGCACTGGATGCATGGGGAATATTCCACTAGCATGCATGCTACAGCTTCGGCACAAACAGGTTATATGGAGTAACAATTACATATTAATCAGATTAGTATACATATACATAAAAATTATTATAACTGATTATCATAGTACTGCCTACGTCTGATCATGCGTAATGAAGAATTCGAGTCGAAGGGCTGCTTTTATGACCACCAAACCATTTGAGATTCTGTTGGGTGTCCTTGAAGTCTTTGTTCTTGTCCTTGTTCTTTGATCTTGAAGCTTAACACTGTTTCAATTGTATGTGGTCAGTTTCAACATTGTTGCCATCTAGCATACAGGAACATCTAGTCATAAGAGCAAAGAACTGCAAAACTCATAAGTAGTTTGTTAGCCTTAAATGTTTTATTAAGCATTCAAATGACTTATGAACTAAATATCAGATCTAGTGTACAATCCCAGTAAGTGAATAAACAAAATGAGTCTTTAGATGGCCAAAGAAAAAATAAAATAGTCACAAACTATATCTGCTACTATGGGCCTGGGTTGCATAATTCTATCAGGTTTCCCCCAGCTGTTGCTACCAAAACATCTCTTTTAAGTCATTGTTCCACACACTTAAAGCACAGCTGCTGGACAGACAGACTAAACTCTCAGTAGCTATTTTGTAATTGACATATAAATTAGATCCTTAAAGGTCATAGTATGAAGATGGTACCTGAAATGTTATGAAGATTACAAGTATGACTTGTAGAAATTATGTAGTCTGTGCTGACTTTAAGGTTAAGTAGAGACAACTGGTGTTTGAATCACTCCTACAAACTACTTTTGAGAATAGATTGTAGGGCTGGGAGCTCTTCAGAAGCAAAAAGAGATGGCTGGAAGAGAATATGACCAAGAATCACAAAATTGCGAAAGCAATGCTTAAGCTGAATACAGAAGTGTTATTCACCAAATTCTGCAGCACTGGAAGAAGATGGCTTTCACTGAAATTAGTAGGATAGCAGTTTAAAACAGATAAAAGTAATTTCATATTCCACAGTTGGTGAACTTCTGGAATTTCCTGCCACTGTGTTACCTGATCAGAAAGTAACTGCCGAAACACACAAAGTGTGTTTAGAGAAGAGACATTGCTTTATTCTGCACAGGGCACAAGGTGGAAGATTTCCACAAATCGAGCATGCCTACTGAGGTTTTTTCAGTCTGTACTTCTACACTTCAGTTAAAGCACCATGGCTACCTAATACATATGTTCCGCCTAACTATTGCATATTTGTTATGTTGAGCAAGCATGACTTGAGCAAGTGTTGTTCTTTTGAGCAATCATTCCAGAGTCTTCTACACCTGCACGGGGGTCTCTGGTGGTCTTTGGGGGTGGTTTGGGGAAGAATACCCCTACTCCTTTTGTGGTCATGCATCATCTGAAGACACCGGGGTCTTTGTTTCTCTTGCCAACCCCTTGTTTCTCAATGCCAAGAAGGATGTGTCTCCTTAATTAGCAAGTCTGTAACTCTGAAATATCCATTATCTGGTGCCTTGACTATTATCCAAACACTCCTTAAGCATCCTCTATTGTAAGCACAATCTTGAACTAGATAAGCTTTACCTTGAGTACACATAATCTAAACAGTCCTTGAATAGCAAACATACGCCACTTCTCATGTTTTAGGTTTTTTTATCTTTATCACCTCCTTCTTAGTTATTAATCAGTCTTTTGAAGGCTTGAGGCAACAACTGGAGGTAAGACAGCATAAGTGTCTTGTCCCTTTTTCAGGATGCTGATTCTGTTAATGAACAGGTCGTCACAGATACAGGGGACAACAGACAGAAAGATGCCCTCCAGCATCCCTCATAAAAAGTTTGTAGATGCTGTGAAAGTACAATGGAAAAGGACCACAACTAGGTTTTAAAATTATTTTTCTTTCTTTTTACCCCCACCTCCCACCCAATTTTAGTATATAATGACACTATTGTCGAAGTCCAATACTCTCTTACCAGGTTCTTCTAGATATTCCACATGTGGAGAGCGCAATTTAATATCAAATTTATTTATTTGAAGATATTTCATGTTATGCAGGCTTTTTGACAGAGCAGACTGATATAAATTATACTGAAAACACAAGTGTAAGTAACACTTGGCAAAACGTAGCAATTACAATATACAATTCAAACACAATACCAATGTCATGCCCATTACCAGTCTCTATAATATGCTCACTGTCATGACACCAGGCATCCCCAGTCACCAGGAAGGAATACAAGGGTTGAAGCCTGCTCAAGACCATTGTTCTCTGAGATTCTTTTGTTAGTTGTTCCGTTTTTATAATCTAGGTTGGGCTGAACCACATAATCACTCCATCCATGCTTGCTCTGGATGGCTCAGGGAGACATCCACACTCTTTTAATGAACTCAGGAAGAAACAATTCCACCACCAGTTGATTGATAGCTGTTTATCTAAAACAAAAGCCAACTTCTGGTCCCCTTTGTGTTGAGATAAAGTCAGCTTCTTTCCAACAGCTGTGGTCAGTCACAGCCTGCATTATTCCCTGAGCTTCACATTACCCTTGCCCATCTCCTCTAAGCTTTATTCCATTATTTGTGTTGAGATAAAGTCAGCTTCTTTCCAACAGCTGTGGTCAGTCACAGCCTGCATTATTCCCTGAGCTTCACATTACCCTTGCCCATCTCCTCTAAGCTTTATTCCATTATTGGTTAGTCACAACTATTAAGAATTACACTTTTTCTCCAAAACAGAGGATTTGCATACAGCTTTGGAAAAGGTTTGGTAGAAAAATGCACTATATCTGAATGCAGAAGTTGTTGATTACTCTTCACTGTTAGCTGCTTCTGCATGGATTCAAAGGTTTAGTTGTCAGAAAAACAACTTCATTTAAAGATGATGACATGTGCTTGTACTATGACCAAAAAATCACAATGTTGGTGAACATAGTAACCCTGGACACAAACCAAGAACTGGTTTGACCTGAAAGGGTAGGTAAATCGAAGTCTCCAGTGACTGGGAAAGGGAAACATCACACCCATTTTAAAAAACAGTAAAAAGGAGGACCCTGGGATTACCAACCAGTCAGCCTTACCTCCATGCCCGGTAAAATCATGGAGCGGATTCTCCTGGAACATATGTCAAAACATATAGAAGACAGGTAGGTGATCAGAGACAGCTGACATGACTTCACCAAGGGCAAATTGTGCCTGACTAATCTAGTGACCTTCTATGATAAAGCGACCGCATCAGTGGACCAGGGAAGAGCTACAGATGTCATCTGCCTGGACTTCTGTAAGGCTTTTGGTATGGTCTCCAATAAGATTCTTGCCACTAAATGGGTTCCATGGATGGACTGTTAGTTGGATAAGGAATTGGCTGGATGTCCACATCCAAAGAGTTACAGTCAATGGCTCAATGTCCAAATGGAAACTAGTAACAAATGTTGTCCCTCAAGGGTCCATACTGGGATCAGTACTAGTTAATATCTTCATCAACAGCATAGACAGTGGGATTGAGTGCACTCTCAGCAAGTTTGTGGATGAAACCAAGCTGAACGGTGCAGATGATTTGCTTGAGGGAAGGGTTGCCATCCAGAGGGACCTTGACAGGCTTCAGGAGTGGGCCTATGCAATCTTCATGAGGTTCAGCTGGCCAGGTGCAAGGGAGCAATCCCCAGTGTCTATACAGGCTGGGGGATGAAGGGATTGAGAGCAGCCCTGTGGAGAAGGACGTGGGGGTACTGGTGGGTGGCAAATTGGACATGAGCTGGTAATGTGCATTTGCAGCCCAGAAAGCGCAATCTTATCCTGGGCTGCATGAAAAGTGTGGCCAGCAGGTCAAGGGAGGTGATTCTCCCCCTCTGCTCTGTTATGGTGAGACCCTGCCTGGAGTACTGCATCCAGCTCTGGGGTCCCCAGTAGAAGAAAGACATGGAGCTGTTAGAGTGGGTCCAGAGGAGGACCACAAAAAATGGTCAGAGGGCTGGAACACCTCTCCTGTGAAGAAGGGCTGAGAGAATTGGTGGTGTTCAGCTTGCAGAAGAGAAGGCTCCAGGGAGACCTTATTGCAGCCTTTCAATACTTAAAGGAAGCTTATAGGAAAGAGGGAAAGAAACTTTTAAAAAAGTCCTGAAGTGCCAGGAGAACAGGCAACAGTTTTAAACTAACAGAGGGTAGATTTAGATTGCACATAAAGAAGAAATTGTTTCCAACGAGGGTGGTGAGGCTCTGGAACAGATTGCCCAGAGAAGTTGCAGATGTCCCATCCCTGGCGTGTTCAAGGTCAGGCAGAATAGGGTTTTGAGCCACCTGACCCAGTGGAAGATGTCCCTGCCCATGGCAGGTGCAGGGTGGACTGGATGATCTTTAAGGCTCCCTTCCAAGCCAAACTATTCTATGATTCTATGACTGTGTACACTTTGGGTACTTTTAGCACTATATGATAATGTGAACTGATAGACTGATCAAGGAAGGGAAACAAATGCTTTCACAATATGAAGTACACATTTCTGTGTGTATGGGCTCTTGTTTCAGCATGTGAAAAATTTTCAAGAATTTCCAGAACATAAGGACATCTGGTTTGTAAGGTTATCTGCTTAATGGCTAAGAAACAGCATGAGTTGAAAAAAATGTCTAAGAAACAGCATGAGATGAAAAAAAGAGACAGGAAAAGCAGAAATTAATCTCATAGATAGACTGAGTGTAACATGCAGTAGATAATTCAGAAAATAATAAATACCAGGACCCATATATCACTAATTGACAGGCCATAGAAGGAACCACAATTGCAGTCCTGGGGAGGTTCAGCCAGAACTTGGTAGCAAGATAATAGCAATTTACATGGCAAAGAGCAGACTTACAGGACATCCGAGCAGTCTTGTGGGACTGTGCTAAGCTTATTATAGGCTATCTAAGGGAGAAGCCAAAAATGGTGTAAAGGATAGATCAGGATGGATCAGGGAAAAACAAGCTTGTAAGAAAGCACAACAGGGGGCCAAAAGGGGTCAGGCCTGTTTAAAAAGGCTGCTCATTAGTAATCTTATCTGTCTGAGGTCTGAGCCTCATCAATGTCCACTTCATCTTCTTAGTAAATGATAGAATAGAATAGAATAGAATAGAATAGAATAGAATATTTCAGTTGGAAGGGACCTACAATCATCACTTAGTCCAACTGCCTGACCACTTCAGGGCTGACCAAAAGTTAAAGCATTAAGGACATTGTCCAAATGACTCTTAAATGCTGACAGGCTTGGGGTATCAACCACCTCCCTAGGAAGTCTCTTCCTGACCACCCCCTCAATAAAGTAATGTTTCCTAATATCCAGTCTGAAACTCCCCAGACACAGTTTTGAACCATTCCCATGCATCTTGTCTCTGAATCCCAGGGAGATCAGCACGTCTCTCTCCACTTCTTTTCTTCAGGAAGCTGTAGAGAGCAATGAGCACTCCTCAGCCTCCTTTTCTCCAAACTAGACAAACCCAAAGTCCGTAGCCACTCCTCACAGGACATGCCTTCCAGCCCTTTCACCAGCTTGGTTGCCCTCCTCTGGATGCAGTACCTTCACATCCTTCTTGAATGGTGGGGCCCAGAACTGTACACCGTATTCAAAGTGAGGCTACACCAATGTTAAATACAGTGGGATAATCACCTCTTAACCGGCTGGTTATACTGTGTTTGATGCACCCCAGAATGCAGTTTGCTGTCTTGGCTGCCCCGCCACACTGCTGACTCATATTGAGCCTGCTGTCAACCAGCACCCTCAGATCCCTTTCTGCAGGGCTGCTCTGTACCTGCTACTCTGACATTACTCCATCCCAGGTGCAGAATCTGGCATTTGGTCTTGTTAAATTTCATGCCACTAATAATTGCCCAGCACTCCAATCTATCTAGATCCCTCTGCAAGTTCTCTTGTCCCTTGAGAGAGTCAACAGTACCTCCCAGTTTGGTATCATTGGCAAAGTTGCTAATGGTGCATTCAGCTCCTCCATCCAGATCGTTGATAAAAGTATTGAACAGAACTGGTCCTAGAACTGAGCCCTGAGGAACACCAATAGTGTTCCTAGTGATATTCCTAATTATTTTCTGTGTGGTCTTGTGCTTTATTTTGTGTATGTATGTGTATTTGTGAATCACTAACAAACTTAAAGCTGTTCTAGTGAATGAGGAGGAGGAGGAGATGGAAGTCTGGGAAGACCCAGCGTCAGAGCTGGAGACTGAATAAATGGGTCCCAGGGCCTGGGTGTCTTGGCCTAGATACCGCACAGGCTTACAGTCTGGCTAAGGGTTCAAGTTCCCGTGCACATGAGTGAGCACATGAGGTGAGAAAGTGTGCATCCTCATTCTGCAAACAGACATGTTTATGTGGGTGCTGGTAACAGCATTAGTCCTTCTGTTTGCATTGATCCATGTGGCCAGCAGTGTACGTGTTGTGTAGGGGTATCTCTGCTTCTTTGGGATCCATGCTCAGGTTTGCTGGACACCTAAATGAGAATATGTCATGAACATATGATTCAGACCTCTTAAAGAACCACTGTCAAAGGTATCACCAAAAGTGGTTTTATTGACATATGATATTGTAAAAGTCCAACTTAGCAAAGTTTGATGGCAAGGTTCATTCTATTTTTTACTGCACAAAGGATATAACAATGATTCAAAACTACTAAGAATCAAAGTTACTAATACTGAATCTTACTATAATACAAGGTTATGCACAATATTGGTTTCTTACTAAAGATTTGCAGTTGTAAAAGGCATCTGCCTCAAGGAGCAACCTTGAGAGGTGTCCCAGCTTAAGGGGAGATCACTGTCATGCAGCCAGCTGCTTAGTAGGGAGAGCTTAAAGAAGGCTTACTTAGGCTGTCATATTTATAGAATAAAGTGGTTGGCTTGTAGTCAAATTACATGCGATGGAAAAGGTATGCATGAGATTCCTTGTACCCCCAACTTACTTTGTTCCTTGATAAATGAGTCTTGAAAAAACCACCTGCTATTCATGTGTTAATTGCATGATCAGTGTTCCAAGCTCATATGCATGGATGCTCACTGTGTCACTCTGTTTCTTTGTGGATTTTCAGAGAACAGATTGGAACTAGAGAATTTCTTGGCTCGGTTATGGCTTGGGCTATTATTACCTTTGGAGACCGAACCAAACTACTGCTAGTTTGGCCAAGTCAAGTGCATCTGTCACAGTATAGCAGCAACTTGATCTAGCAAAAATGAGAGTAGAAATCCCTTGGGCATTGCAGTCTGCAGGATCTGGTATTCCCTAATCACTGGGGTGCTATCATAGACTAATCGTGTGCCATGATTTGGTTCAAGACACATAAAACTGGAGTTTTACTCACCGTATGTTTAGTAATTCTTACCTTTCTCAATCTTAGGACTTGCCATCAATTCTGCCTTCAGAAAGAAAAGCAGCTTTTATAATTAAATTGTTTATGAATAATAAGAAAATTAAAAGCAAATCTGGCTCCATCTGAAAGTGTCATCAAGGACGGGCTTTAGATAGTGAGAAACGCTTAAAATGTTATTGCTTATATTGGAAGAATGAGTTTATATGATAGTGCCAGGATATAAATAACAAGCAATGGTGTCGTGGTTTAACCCCAGCCAGCAACTAAGCACCACATTCAGCAGCATGCTAATTCCTAGCAGTAGGGCTAGGACTGTGCTGGTCTCAACATCCCAAGAGTAGTCAAATTTTTCAAAATTCTCAAACACCATTGTACCTGGACTGAAGGAGAAAGGAGAGGGGAAGAAAGGTACCACACCCATAGATTGGTTTTCCAAGGAGGAAGGGTAAATTGTATAATTATTAATAGTTTCCCACAGATGGCTCCCGCAGTATCAAGGTGACAATGCTGAGTGCAAATATCAGATTAATCCCACAGCTGATGACTTTATTATACCATAAACCAGTGTTATACAATACATCAAAGTGAAAACCTTAATCCACCTCCCATGGATGATAAGCAGCAGAAGAGGGACTACATACAGCAAGCGAGGTGATACATAACAGAACTTTAAAAAACAGAGCAACAACTCTAAGAACACATAAATCAACATAATGACCAGCGACTATTAGACCAATATGAGTGCTTATAACAAATTTGTTTTAACAAGCTCTTGTCAGGTTTGTCGTTATCTCAACCCTTTGGGCCCCACATTGGGCACCAAAATGGACTGTCGTGGTTTAACCCCAGCCAGCAACTAAGCACCACGCAGCCGCTCACTCACTCCCCACCCACCCAATGGGATGGGGGATAAAATCGGGAAAAAGAAGTAAAACCCATGGGTTGAGATAAGAACGGTTTAATAGAACAGAAAAGAAGAAACTAATAATGATAATGATAACACTAATAAAATGACAACAGCAATAATAAAAGGATTGGAATGTACAAATGATGCGCAATGCAATTGCTCACCACCCACTGATCGACACCCAGCTAGTCCCCAAGAGGCAATTCTCCACCCCCACCCCCCCCCAGTTCCTAGACTAGATGTGACGTCCCATGGTATGGAATACCCTGTTGGCCAGTTTGGGTCAGCTGCCCTGGCTGTGTCCTGTGCCAACTTCTTGTGCCCCTCCAGCTTTCTCGCTGGCTGGGCATGAGAAGCTGAAAAATCTTTGACTATAGTCTAAACACTACTTAGCAACAACTGAAAACATCAGTGTTATCAACATCCTTCGCATACTGAACTCAAAACATAGCACCGTACCAGCTACTAGGAAGACAGTTAACTCTATCCGAGCTGAAACCAGGACAAAGGGGATCCACCTGCAGTTGTTGTGAACATAAAGTTCATGTTGTGTACATGAAATTACTCTGATAGTACAAAGTGCTTTAGTTGTCTGACACTGTCTCTACTTGGATTTAACAATCCATTGAATAATCTCAACGTACTGCATTCCACAAAGTGGTAATACTGATTACATTGTTTGAAATGTAGCATTTTCTTCTATATATGTAAAATATTGGTTGGGAAACATTTCTGTGCACTTCTGGGAAAATCATTAGTTACCAAATTTGTAGACAGACCAGTTCAGTGAAAGATACATATTATTATCACACTTGCACATCCTTATGAAAATAGAAACACATTTTTTAAATTGATTTTCTGTTACCTAACCAACTAAAATATCATGGGTGATCTGACCTATGCAAGAATGTGACTCATCTCTCTGTATCTTTTTCTGTCCCCTTTTCTGCCTAAATCCACATTCTTACCTCTTCCTTTTTCATTTAGTGGGTCATGTAGCTCTAAATGCTAAAAAAGTCATTATACTCTGATTTAATTCATATACATTCTACAGCTCATTTGATAGCATTAATGTCAAGCTCTTACAAGCAATGATTCATTAGCATAGCACATTCATTATGATGTTTGTCTTTCAACAGAATTTTCATCATTTATCTATCAGCACTAAAAGTTTCCAATGAAAATCTATTGCCTATTAGTACAATGTTTAATAGATCTGTGAACATATGCTTTTTTTTATTTGGTGGTAGTTTCAGAAACAGTTCTTAACCAGGTTCAGATTATGTCAACATGACAGGGGAGCTGTTTGCTGATGTTAGATATTTATGTGTGTGCTCTGCTTTTTTTGTGTATTGCATTAACTTTTTCTTTGATTAAAAAGATAACTTACAACATCAAAATTAAGGTGTTCAGAAATTCAAAGACTACAGCTTCCTAATTAGGCAGTATTGATCAATAGGATGAAATTCGAGTAATATAACAACTCTACTGGGAGGACTTTACCTCTCTAAAATGTATAAGCTAAAGGGTCTTTATTTCGGTCCATCTCTATTCTGGAGATGTCAGTTGAATGTCCATTAGCAAAGCACCTTCATTTCACTCTAAAAAACATCTTGTGGTTACCTGTCATCTGAATAGAATCCAAACCACCTTCTTAGATGCTCCACAATGTGAATGGAAAAACAATAATTTGGGAGGAAGGATGTTCACTTTGAAACATACTCTTAATCAGAAGTAAAAGACTAATGTAAATCTACCTTTAGGGTCTTAGCTGCTATAAAAACTGACTACTTGTGTAGCTTATCAGGAAAAACTTAGGAAAAATGAAATGATATGTGACTAAGTCCTTTTGCTTTTCCCAAGACTCTTGCAAAATGTATTTGCTAACTACAGTTAAATGCATACATGAGCATCATATCCTGTTTTAAAGAACTTACACAAATTCACTAGCAAAGGTATATCATTTTACATCACTAAAAAAGTCTATGTAATTTTAACTGTCAGTGCTGCTGAAAATTTGTGTCTTCATTATGCAGGGTGATTAATGTAAACATAGTCTTTTTTATTTGGGTAAGTCTAAAGTTCTGCAGGTTATAATCCATCCATTCTCATAGTACAGCTTTTGCAGAAGTTCATTCAAACTTAGTTCCATGCTTGAGCCATCCTTATACATCTACCCTGTGTCATAGTAAAGATATCTCATGGAAGAGATGTTATTTCTTCTTAAAAACAGCTCACACTTGAATTTTAGAGATAAACAAGGACTCTTTTGTATTTTAATTAAAAAATGTTAAGCATGTATTTGCTGTGGTAAAATCTACTGTCGCCTCAAACCCATAACAAAAGCAAGGCAACACCATGCCAGCTGGCAGTCTTCCAGTTCTCCCTCAAGCATGAAAGTAGCTATGGAAACCAAAGACTGTTTTACAAGGTATCATGACTTCTCATGAAAATAAGCCACTTGGATTACTTAATATAACTAGCTCAAAGATTAGGCAAGGACTGTAGTAACCTAGCATTAACAAGTTTCTTATAAAGTCATCTTTAAATGTTAGATTTTATGCTCTACTCGTAGTGATTTCCTTATATGAATATTAACTACTATCTTAATCTGAGATTCTTATAAGTATCACTGAAACCTTATGTGTTTTCAGTGTCTTCACCAGATGATTGCTTGAGTCAGCTACCCTGGTGGACCCCTAAGGACAATTCACAGTCAGTTCTGAGCAAAAAACATCTCTGAGCAGGAACAGTTACAGATGAGAAATTAAGGGCAAAATTAACCAAATTATCTTTTTTTTCTTGTTCTTCTTTTTTTTTCTCCTTTGCTGTTTTCTCTTTTGTTTTTTTTTTCCTTTTTTATCAAAGGGTGTCCTAGACAGAAATAATATAAATTGATAGGTATTATGGTAAAAATTACACTTTTGCTGTATTTTATCAAGTCTGTACATGAAGGGCTTTTACCAGAAATGACTTAATTGAACTGAATTAACACAACAAAGAAAAAAACCAATCAATTCTATCCAAAGTACTCTAGCACTTACAGTTCTTCGGAAAGTGACAACTGAAAAAAATCACATGGCTTTGTAAAGGTATGTGGAAGGAGAGTGTGTGCTCTCTTAAGGGTATCTAGTCAAGAGCCTTTTCAATGTAAAAAATGTAAAAAATAATAAATGAAAAGAAGGAAGAGATAAACAAGAACATTCACGGACAAAAATCTGACCATTAGCAGTGAGCAGAACAAACCTGGTCAGTCACGCTAATTGTTAAGGATATGTGGAGTTTGAAAATGTTTATTTTTCAGTACGATTATCTAAGAACCTTGTCAAACTGGGATTATAAGGAAAAGAAGTGAGACAAACACACAGAGACATGAAACCTGACCTGACTTGGGTGCCCAATGTCCAACTAAGCCACTGCCTTTTAGAAATCACTACCTTTAGAGAAATACCATCCTGTAACAATCTGGTCCTATGTCACCGCTTATTTTCAGTATAAGATGCTTAGACTTCAGTGTTAAAGAGCCTTTGCGATAGGTTAGAGGTTATTGTTTATTGCACCTGGTACCAGACAGGTTAGAGAAGAACAAAAATCCCATGATATTAAGAAAAGAATGTTTTTGTACCAAAAGTTAATCTTCAATGAGATATGACTTTGTGAAGTTAAAGAGAAAACTAAATAGTCCCCATGATTTCCTATGAGCCATTATTTGTGCATGTACAAATCCAGTAAAAGCAATAAAGCCCTAATTAACAGAACATGATGTATTTTAGTCCTTTAAACACAAGCCATGTCATTAGTTTGATATTGTAGGAAACTTGATAGTCTCTGCTCTGGATCCAGCATTCTGACCTATATACATAACTGGATGTATCTTACAAGATTGGTACTGTATCAGAAGAATTACATATCGTCTAATTTTTAATCAAACAAGAAGTTTTTGTTCTCATTTCTGGTTTGTAACCACCTGTGGAGAAGGATAAATCACACTCGAACTCTAGCAATGTTTCATTACCTCTTTTTTAGCTTCATTTCTGCAACCAGACTTCTGAGTGACCTCTCCCTTAGTTCTTCAACTTATAATTTCCTTAACAGAAACATTTCCTGATCCCTTATGCTAAGTTATCAGACCAACAGCTAAGCAAATTAAACACAAAATCCTACCAAGAATCAGAGGAACAATAACAGGCAGAAGAATCCTGGAAACCTAATCAGAAAAAACCTAATCAGTGAAAATTAGGGCATACCAAACTGGCTACTCCTAAAATGGTAAAATCCACCAAGATGAGTTAACAGAAGAAATTTTGGTGGTTGTATAAAACTCATTATATATGATATCAAGGGGGTTCTGTGT